>NC_089582.1:58616173-59216173 GCF_019320115.1 Miscanthus floridulus
GGCAGACGTCCTCGCCAAGCTTGGATCGGACAGGGCGAAGGTCCCACCCGGTGTCTTCATAGAGGAGTTATCAGCTCCCTCTATCAAACAACCTGGTGAGATAACCCCTAAAATCCTAGCTAAAGGCACCCAGATTTTGGTAATCACCACCTTATGGACCTAGGTTTTTATTGATTACATCAAAGATAATAAGTTGTCAGCGGATAAAGAGGAAGCTACCTAAGTTGTTTGCAGAAGCAAGAACTATGTCCTAGTGGGAGACAAGCTCTATAGAAGAGCCGCATCATCAGGAGTACTCCTAAAATGTGTCTCATTTGAAGAAGGCAAAGAGATCCTAGACGAAATACACTTAGGTTGCTATGGAAATCATGCCACCTCAAGAACACTAATTGGCAAAGCATTCTGCACCGGATTCTACTGGCCAACTGCTTTGAAAGACGTAGAAGAACTCATCAGAAGATGCAAAGGTTGTCAAATGTTCGCAAGACAAGCTCATGTGCCAGCTCATAACCTCATCTGCATCCCACCGGCTTGGCCTTTCTCCTGCTGGGGGCTAGATCAAGTAGGACCTCTCAAGAAAGCAAAAGGCAGTTTTGAGTACATCTTTGTAGCAATTGACAAGTTCACCAAGTGGATTGAATTCAAACCACTCGCAAAATATAGTGCAGCCAAAGCAGTCAAGTTCATCCAAGACATTATGCACCGGTTCGACATGCCCAATCGAATTATCACAGATTTGGGTTCTCCCTTCATAGCTATAGAATTCCAAAGTTTTGCATAGGATTGTGGTTTCGGCATAGATTATGCATCAGTCGCACATCCAGAAGCCAACGGGCAGGTAGAAAGGGCTAATGGACTCATACTAGCCAGATTAAAACCAAGATTGTATGAATAAATAGTGGACTATGGATCTAAATGGATTGAAGAATTACCCAAAGTAGTATGGGGGCTACAAACTCAAGTAAGCAGAGCCACCGTATATTCACCTTTCTTCCTAGTTTATGGATCAGAAGCCATATTACCTGCCGACTTGATTTGGACATCACCAAGAATAGAACAATATGATGAAGGAGAAGCAAAACACACCCGAAGATTAGAACTTGATAGTATAGAAGAAGTCAGAATAAATGCTACCCTTCAATCAGCAAGATATCTCCAAGGTTTAAGACACCACTACAACAAGAGTACACAGCCTCGATCACTCCAAATTGGAGACTTAGTACTAAGAAGAATTCAAAAAACCAACGAACGCCATAAACTACTCAGTCCATGGGAAGGTCCTTTTATTGTCACAAAAGTCACCGGACTGGGTACATACAAGCTGATAACCAAAGATGGAAAAGAAGTCAACAATACATGGCACATCAGCCAACCAAGAAGATTCTACGCATGAAAACAACTCAAGGAAGAATATATATACAAGCCACAAGAGATCAACATTCAAGATCAATAGAGATGATGTTCCTTGACAACACATGTATTATTATGGTTTTCATTCAAGATCAATAAAGATGGTGTTCATCGACAACATGTCCTATTATGGCTTTCCCTGAGTTGATTTCAAGGACCAAAAAGCAACACGGCTAATAATATGCCTGAGCATACCGACCAAGAGCAAAAAAGCTGAAAAGATGCTTGAGCCCACCGATGAGGGTAGCTAATAAGCTAATACCCAAACCAAAAAGCAACATGGCTAATAATATGCCTGAGCATACCGGCCGAGAGCAAAAAAGCTAAAAAGATGCTTGAGCCCGCCGATGAGGGTAGCTAATAAGCTAACACCTGAACCAAAAAGCAACACGGCTAATAATATGCCTGAGCATACCGACCGAGAGCAAAAAAGCTGAAAAGATGCTTGAGCCCGCCGATGAGGGTAGCTAACAAGCTAACACCTGAACCAAAAAGCAACACGGCTAATAATATGCCTAAGCATACCGGCCGAGAGCAAAAAAGTTGAAAAGATGCTTGAGCCCGCCGATGAGGGTAGCTAATAAGCTAACACCCGAACCAAAAAGCAAAACAGCTAATAGTATGCCTAAGCATTCTGGCCGAGAGCAAAATAGCTTGAAAGATGCTTGAGCCCGCCGATGAGGGTAGCTAATAAGCAAAAACCCGCTAGTCCTAAGACTTTCTAGTACCAACAAGATCAAGAAAGGTTGTCAACACAACAATCTACATATACTGAGTTGTTTACATGGCGCAGACGAAAGCCAGACAAGCACTCGATGAAACAAGAAAGTTTGTCAAGACAATGATCTTCATATACCGAGTTGTTTACATGGCGCAGATGAAAGCCAGACAAGCACTCGACGAAATAAGAAAGTTTGTCAAGACAACGATCTACATATACCGAGTTGTTTACATGGCACAAACGAAAGCCAGAAAAGCAATCAACAGATCAAGAAAGTTTGTCAAGACAACGATCTACACATACTGAGTTGTTCACCCGGCATAGACGAAAGCCAGACAAACGACCACTAGGAAAATGCTGATCACTTGGCCAACTCATTCAAAGAATAAACACAGAGTTCAGGCAAAGAAGACATCAACAAAAAATAAAGAATCTCCATTCAATCTTCAAGTATAGTGTTCTATTATAGAAGCTGGAATACAAAGGTCGATTACATCAAGCATTGTCATCAAGAGAAGAAATATAAAGGTTAAGATTATCTACAATCTTCCTGGCTAAATCTTCGACCTTAGGCTCCAACTTCTCAACAGCATCTAGATACTCTTGACTATCGGCCTCATCAGCAACCTTGAACAAAGGAAACTCCGGAGAAAGAACCCGAACCCGGGCAAGAACATTTTTGGTACACAGTTGGACGCACCTCTTCACGAACTCCTGGAAATGGGTTGAAACTTGGGGAATAAACTGAGCCCAAGATTGACCATCATCTGTTGGAGTCCGGAGAAAATCAGCTACTGACCGAAATGATTTCCACAAAGCATTCTAGTTCTCAATAGCCATCGCCAACTTGCTAGTCAAGACTTCAATAGTTTTTTGGACCTGCACAAGATCCCTATCAGCTCCACGCCTAATCAACTTGGCAAGCACAAGTTCTTCTTCAGCACGAGTAATTACCTCCTCAGCCCTGTTGATACTATTGTGAACAAGTATCTTCATTTCCTCAATACCCTCCGAGAGCTTCTGCTTTTCAACTCAGAGAGCTAGACCAGGCACCCAAAAACAAGTCAGTAGAAAGGGAAATTTGAACACAAAAGGAAACAAAAAGAACCCCGCAAGGGTATTTATAGACCAAAGAAGTGGTGCACATGGACCGGGAGCACCAATAGAACAAACCTAACAAAGGACACAGTGAAAAGACAGAATTCAATGAAAGAGGACTCAGGCGTGAAGGAATAGTACTCAAGAACAATCATATTCGGAAGAATATACCAACACTGTACAAATCATGAACAAACAACATTTACACTCAACCACCACCATACAACTACATCTGACAACAGCAGACTACCAGAGAATATACCAAGATCCAGTTCTTTTTTAATAAAAGAACCTACATATATGCTTGGGGACTGCAATAGGAGAGGGAACCATTTTCTGGACCACGTCATCAAATAAGGAGCTCGCCCACCGCTGGCTGCCTTACTTGGCCACTACTTCGTTGGGAGAGACACATGCCCCACGCTATCTTACTCAGTTGCTGCTCTACAAGTCGCTAGGATGTCTGACTACTCGGCCGCAATGATCGACTACTCGGTTGGGGTGATCAACTACTCGACAGCTAAGGTCAACCTTGTTGCGGTGATTTGGAAATTCTAAGGTGGGGGTGATATGGGGTCTCCGGTGAGGGGACTGCCCACCCGAAGCCTTTTGATGGATTATCTAGGTTGCCTTACTTGGATCAGATCATGGTCGAACGAGAAGATTTTGCGTCAGTAAGATGAGCATGAATATGAGGATGCACGTGCATATTTATATGTACTTTCATTACTCAAGAGAAACAAAGGAAGAGGCATGACATACAGCAGCATGCAAGAAGACATCAAGCATGCAAGCTAATTATGGAAAGTACTCGGTGGCACAACTATGTTGACTTGCAATGGTATATGGATAGCCTACTGTAGTTCACGGGTTACTTGGATACACCCTTGAGGCTACAAGATCCTACATATCCTCAAAAGAGGTTTTCAGTTCTTTGAACAACTCAAATTCAAGACCCTCCAACTTTTTGTTCCAAATAGCAAGAGGCTCGGGGGCTACACTCAGTGAGTGCACTTTTCTTCCAAAAAGCGCACGTCACTCAGAAGACTTCTTTAGAACATGAATTTTCAAACAACATAAAGATTCAGGACCCTCCAACTTTTTGTTCCAAATAGCAAGAGGCTCAGGGGCTACACTCAGTGAGTGCACTTTTTTCTTCCAAAAATCACACATCACTCAAATTCTTCAAGACAACGGTTCAAGACCCTCCAACTTTTTGTTCCAAATAGCAAGAGGCTTAGGGGCTACACTCAGTGAGTGCACTTTTTCTTCAAAAAAGCACACATCACTCAGAAGACTTCTTCAGAACAGTAATTTTCAAACAACAGAAAGATTCAGGACCCTCCAACTTTTTGTTCCAAATAGCAAGAGGCTCGGGGGCTACACTCAGTGAGTGCACTTTTTTCAAAAAAGCGCACATCATAGAAAAGACTTCTTCAAGGCAGACCACTTCAAGACCTTACGACAAAAAGAACCTGGACTGAGCCATATCCAAGTTCTTTTTGACCTTCAACAAAGAAATAGAGCAATTTCAACACAAGATCCTCTAGCTTCTTGTTCCAAATAGCAAGAGGCTCAGGGGCTACACCCAGATGGATGAACTTTTTTCAAAAAGCACACACCACTCAAAGATCCAAAGAAGCGCTACATGGTTTCACTCAAGAAAGCACTCGAATGACCCTTGTTCCTACTCGACAAGAGGAACAAGACGAGGCTTCCAGAGTTCAACCATGAAGTGCTCGGGGGCTTGTCGATGCGGGACCCACAGGATACCCCACAAGGAAGAGAGAAGATCTAGTCTAACTAGGATTCTTCCTAAGTAATCCTAGTAGTAATACTACCCTGTAATCCTACTAGGACTCTACATTGTAAACCAACTAGGACTCTGGCCTCCTGACTATATAAAGGAGGGTATGGCTCCTTAGATCGGGAGGGAGTTTTTAGAAGAGAGTTCAGAGAACAACAACTGTATGACACTTTACGATCAATCCAACGCAAAGGCTAATGCCAAACTGGACATAGGGCTATTACTCGATCACTGATCGAGGGTCTGAACCAGGATAAATCGACTGTCTCTCATGTTTACCATCGAGTTCAGCATACGCCGAAGCCCGAACATACTGCCCCAGGGACCCCCGTGGCAGGCTATCGGTGGTCAAACATCGACAGGGTCTCAATCCCATCTCCTTCAATGCATTGTCAATCACAGCACGTGATAGTCCCTTTGTAATGGGATCTACCAGGTTCTTAGCTATTTGAATTTAGTCCACATCTATTACTTCGGAGCTTCTCAATTTCCTCACATACTTTTGCCTGCGCTTCACATGTTTGGTGGACTTCATATTATCCTGACTATTCTTCACCTTCGTGATAACCGTTTGATTATCATAGTTTATGAGAATAGTAGGAATTGGTTTCTCAACCATAGGGAGGTCCATCAACAGTTGTCTTAACCATTCAGCTTTAGTAGAGGCTGTATCCAGAGCCATGAGCTCTGCCTTCATGGTAGATTTTGTAAGTATTGTCTGCTTACAAGATCTCCAAGAGACAGCACCGCCACCTAATGTGAATATATATCCACTAGTGGCCTTTAGCTCATCTACATATGTAATCCAATTTGAATCACTATATCCTTCAAGTACCCCTGGGTACACTGAATAGTGAATTCCATAACTCATTGTACCCTTCAGATAGCTTACCCGATCAATATCACACCAATGATCATTTCCTGGATTAGAGGTGAATCTACTCAACTTGCTTACAACAAATGAGATGTCAGGGCGGGTTGCGCTAGCTAGGTACATCAAAGAACTAATGATCTAGGAGTATCTCAGATGATCCTTTCCGAGCCTTCGATTATTTCAAAGTATTAGACTAGGATCATAGGGTGTTGGAGAAGGCTTGATATCCGTTATAGCCAAAGCAGCTCAATACGTTCTCCACATAATGAGACTGCAAAAGAGTAATCCCATTCTCACCCTCATTAAGTTTAATGTTGAGGATCACATCAGCTTCCCCCAAATCTTTCAAGTTAAAATTTTGGGATAAGAATGATTTTACATCATTTATCTCATCGATACTTGTCCCAAAAATCAGTATGTCATCAACATACAAGCATAGGATTACTCCTTTGCCCCCACCATAGCGGTAATACACACAAGTGTCGGCTTCATTTACGGCATACCCAGCAGATGTTAAAGTCTTATTGAACTTCTCATGCCACTACTTGGGCACTTGCTTTAAATCGTACAAGGATTTGAGTAATCTACACACTTTGCCCTCTTGTTCTTGTGCTATAAATCCATCAGGCTGATCCATATAAATTTCTTCCTCTAGATCTCCATTAAGGAAAGTCGTCTTCACATCCATCTGATGGACAAGAAGACCATGGGAAGTAGCCAAGGATAATAGCACTCGGATTGTAGTTAGTCTGGCAACAGGTGAGTAGGTATTAAAGAAATCCTCGCCTTCCTTTTGTGTATAACCTTTAGCCACAAGCCTTGCCTTGTACTTTTTAATAGTACCATTAGGCCTAAGTTTCTTCTTGAATACCTATTTACAACTAACTGGCTTGCAGTCCATTGGTCTATCTGTTACTTTGTCAGGTCAAGATGGCGGACTAGAGGGGGTGAATAGTCCTTTCTAAAATTAATCGTGCCAGCTAAACGAAACAAATGCGGAATTAAGACTATCGGTCTAGCCAAGACTACACCCCTCTATCTAAGTTCTCTAGCACCTTACAAAGATCCTAAACAAGCAACTAAGGTACCGGGCTAGCTAGAGCTCACCTAACCAATCTAGGAGCAAGGTCACACAAACCTATGCCACTAGTACTTCAAACACCGGGGAGCTCCTACACATGCTAGTATGCAAAAGCACAAAGCTCCTAAGCTCACTAGCAACGCTTAATAACAAGGCTACACAAGCCAAATTAGAGAGCTCAAATTACTTAGCTACACAAACTAAGTAATGTAACTAACAAGGTTACTAAAACCAAATTATCTAATTAAGAAGGCAACTAGTAAGAAGGCAACTAGCAAGCTACACAAGCTATCTAATTACATGAGCAACTACACAAGCACAATATATGAAAGTACAAGTACAAGCTTGTGTAAAGGGGAATGCAAACCAATGGGGAGACAAGGATGACATGGTGATTTTTCTCCCAAGGTTCACGTGTTTGCCAACACGCTAGTCCCCGTTGTGTCGACTGCTCACTTGGTGGTTCGGCGGCTAATTGGCATCACCCGCCAAGCCCACATGTTGGGCACCACAAGAACCTACCCACAAGTGAGGGTAGCTCAATGACATGCTCTACTAGTGTTACTCTTCGTGGCTCCCGCGGGGTGAGCACAGTACCCCTCACAAATCCTTCTCTGGAGCACCGCACAATCTTCTTGCGTGCTTCATGATGGAGAACTCGCCACCAAGTTGTCTTGGAGGTGGCAACCTCCAAGAGTAACAAGCACCACCGGCTTGCAACTCGATCACCTAGTGCCACTCAATGCAATCTCACAATGCAATCGCACTATAATCACTCACAAGCAATCGATTTGCACTCTTGCAAGCACAAGTGAGTTAGAGGCCATCCAAGCACTCCTACACAGGCCACATAGGCGTGAGGGTGCTCATCAACCAGCACAAGGCCGGCTAGCACTTGGTTTTATAGCCCCCAAGCGAATAGGGCTGTTGTACCCCTTCACTATGCACACTGCGCGATGATCAGATGCACAGGTGTAGTGACCAGATGCGTCCGGTCCCTGCGTCTGGTCGCTTCGACCACTACTACACTCAGACCTTTCATAGCCACATCGTAACCCCCATTGCAGTCCAATTTTGGCCTCTATAGTAAGTTGTCGACAGTGATAATCATAGCCATCACTGTCATCATCTAAGACTGACTGTGGTGTAGACTACACCATCGTATTGGCTTATCATCCATCTGTGATAAGGTCCTTACTTCCATCACATTGGAGCACGACCCGTCTGTGGGTATACACTAACACCGCCGCATTGACAAATGATCCACCTATGTGGAGGCTATCATCACTGTCGTGTGGACACATTAACCACCTATGTAGTACTTTGACCCGACTGTCTACGGTGCAGCTTCGTTGTCGCTTTGATGACCAAGATGTCTGTGTAGAGGTTAACACCATCATTGCTTTAGCATATGAACCGCCAGTACAAAGGTCATGGTCACCGCTGCCTTGCACCATGATCTGCCTTTGATGATCATTTAGTCGGTGTCGGGTTACTAAACGATTCTACGGTGATACACTTTTGATCCCTACCACATATTACGCATAGCGATGGTGATCCCATGTGGCACTCCTGCTTGCTAGGCACAAATGAATATAATTAGTGCATTCTTCGGATTGGTAGCCAATGCACCATGGAACCCCTCTTCTTCATCTCTGATCCACAACCTGAACAAAGTAGCAGATTAATAATATTGAACATACCATTCCTTTAGTTAACAAGCCAAAATTGGCCTATATACATACATAGAATGAAAACAACTCCCTGCCTAAACAAAGACTGTCGTGATGACGAAATGCAACAAATGCACCTTTACTGCTCTGCTAATTACTCCATGAATAGGTAAACATAAGGAAGATAGTAAGGCATGTTCATATGGAAATGCCCTCTTGATCTACAAAAGTGGATGACACAGGCATGGATAACATGAACCTTTCTGCAGTCTATGTCATATGCAATTAGTGCTCTATCCTTCCTAACAAGGAAAATGAAATTCCATTCTAGGTGAACTGTAATCACTCTGTACTCCTCATCACAAAGCTCAGAACCAACTTTAATATTCATGTGTCCAAACAGTTCCTCCATGTCCACAACATGCTTCAATCTCTAGTTATCAGTATCATAGTCTTCAAGTATCCACACTAAAAGCCAAGACAAATTGTGAAAATTAGCACAGCACACACACAGGTGACCCTAAGTTTGATGGATGGACATTTCAACACCACATGGTTTACAAATTGTCCTCCATGTCTTTCCCTCCATATCCACAGCAACTATCACAGAGTACTCAAGCATGTGCATAAAACCATTAAGAAAAACACTTCTCAATTTTGAACGTAGAACAATACCCTAGCCCCATTCAGATTCCTTAAAGATCCATGCTATAGTTTTAGATGAGTAGATCTCCACACCTACGCACAGACCCTCCACCTCAACAAATTCAATCACATGGAAGTACGAGGACGTTGGGTCAAAACCTAAGTGAGCCTGACCAACAGAACGGATGCTACGTGGTAGTACATGCTATTTGTGGGTCACCGGATTACAAACAACATAGCACCATAATCCATCAGGCCCAGCATACTAGCAAAGGACGAGGCCACTGCAATAATATGAGACTAGGACTTTTTGAAGGGAGAAAGGCAAGAAGGACAAGGAGGGCCATTCACCGGTGATGCTAGTGAAGTGGTGATTGCCCTTCCACTAGCTACCATAGAAGAAGCCAACGACAGTCTATGAAAGCTTCTTACGGTGGTAGGAGTCAGAGATGATGCGCTTCTAGGAGTGACAGACACACTTGCAGCAGCACAAGGACCGAGCAGGGAGGTAGCAAAAGATGTCGACAAGCACATGATCTAAGAGGATGTCCACTACGTTACTCATGTTGGGGTGAAAGCTCTAGTTTGGTTTTGGTGAATTGATGAAACCCTTAGTGCTAACCTAGTTTATCAAAGTGATCATGAGATAAGTAGCACTATTCTAAGTGGTGAAGTAATCGTGAAGATCATGATGATGGTGTGACCATGGTGATGATCAAGTGCTTGGACTTGGAAAAGAAGAAAGAGAAAAACAAAAAGCTCAAGGCAAATGTGATATCCACAGGAGAAAAACAAGAAAGAGTGGGCTGCTCTATGAGCCCAACGGCTCTATTTCGATGGAGCCTCTTTAAAAGGTGTTTGGTCGGCTCAAGCTCACTCTCTTGGCCATTTGTGGATTTGGCATGTGATGCCAATTAGCGCATGAACCTCCAAGCGAGTGAATTGCCACAACGAGGACTAGCTTGCCGACAAGCAAGTGAAGCTCGGTAAAAAATCTTGTGTCATCATTGTCTGAGGATTTCTTGGTATTCATTGTGATTGATTGTGATCATCTTATGATTGGCTTAATTCCTTGACATGGCGGTATAATCATCACATCCCCTCTCATAGGCCTTCCCACTTAACCCCCGACCTTTCCCTAATTCACCCGCATGCACCCCCAGCGACTCAGCGCACGGCAGCACGGTGGGCAGTGACATGGCGCGACTGCGCCGACCATCATAGGCTCACGCTGGCCCATCGGTCGGGCTAACCTTCAACTATGGTCCAACCACCTACACCAAGCAGCAATGTGGGGCGACGGGACACGCTGGAGCAAGCTACAGCAACGCATGGTGGTCCACGGTGGCGGCGCACCCGCTTCGGTGAGCTGGGGCTGCTACGGACCTAATTGGCTAGAGAGTGAGCATCAGGAGACTACCGTGGACTAGGATGAGGTGACAGTTGGGGTGGAGGATGGTAGAGGAGGGGTGGCCACATGCGGTCGAGCCATGTGGCGGCGCACCGCAGTGGCATAGTCACGTCAACGGCGATGGGGAGGCAGTAGCGGTTCCTCTGGCATGCGCAAGGTGGAGAGGGAGTCAAGGCGAAGCTAGTAGTGAAGGTGAATTGGTTCAGGGTGGTGGTAGGAGGGCTGCCATCGGCACCTGCCGATCATGGCCTTATAAGCCTGGTGGTGGGGAAAGCTCCAAATTGGAGCTTGGCAGTGCGTGCTTCTTGGCTAGGTGGGGTTGGGTAGCTGGAGAACTCACTGGCGGGGCCATAGATGAGCGAAATTGATTGGAGATGACCTCTCACTATCTAACGTGCTAGCGCGGCTCCGATGGTGGCAGCAGAGGGATGGGTCTGAGCTTTGGCCGTCCTCACCTTGGCAGCTAGCGATCGGCTGGACTCATGACCATGCCTACGCACTCGCTACACGACACATGACTAGACTACGTGCGTGCGTGGGGAGGCAAGTGGGGGCACGGCCTACATGGCCATAGCCCACATAAGGCAAGGCAACGGCGCGAGCACAGCCAGGATAGCCCACCTGTCCTGCGGTGGCAGAGCGAGTGGCAGGAACGTAGCATAGCATCGCGGTGGCATCGGTAGCGACAACACAAGTGTGGCAGAACCTCCTAAATTATAGAGCCCACATGCACCTATCACTGTCCAATGACCTCTAATGACTATGCATATGTTCCCAGTAACTTAAGAAGTCTATCGGGTGTCCTCAGAGAACCCCGAATCATCCACGATTTCTGAGCAGGATCACATTACAGAGTCATTGTAGTATTACAACATTTATTCAAATATCTTCATCAGAGTAAAAATAGCGGAAGTCTTACAATAACTTAGTTTACAAAACAGTTGTTTCAAACCTTACAAACTATGTTCAATAATTATTACAGACCATAGTGGTGGAGTGGTATTATAACATAATACAAACACACAAATAGATTGCCCTGCCCAAGGCCACGCATTTACTTATCGTCATCGCATTGAACAACAGTCATGCAGCATAGTCCAAGATAGACCTGCCCATGAGCCTCATCTACAACAAGGGTTAATGAACCATGAGTACAAAAGTACTCAACAAGACTTAACCGAAATAGAAACTGATAGGACTCAGGAATGCAGGCTCTGGGAGTCAAGGTATGGCTTTAGCAATAATCAAAGTTCTTTTGCGTAAAAGCACTTTAACAAAATTCTTTACTTCAACATATAAAACTTTATAAGAACCACATATGAATCTGCCATGATCTGTAATGAGATCATGAACCTCATATCAAACTCTTTCTCAAACCTTACTCTAGTTCCAGTTATTAAACTACGATGATGAATAGAGAGTTGAGTCTCCATAACCAAGGAGCAACGACGACTCGAACTGATTAAACCTAGCTGGGGATTCCAGACCACACGACATATGTAGATCCCCAACCTACATATACCAACCTACCCTCAGATCCTCCAAAACAAGAACGGGTCCGCGCCACCCGAGAATATAGTACTCCACCAATCCAGCCCATTGCCACGTGGGTACACGCTATCCTCGCCATCTCTCCACTCCTAGTGTGCGAGTAGCCATTCTTGTAATAGAATAGCCAAGTTAAGGCTTACCAAAGTATGTGGTTAGTACTACAAAGTCTCACCTCATGCAATTCAACAACGGACGGACCTTAATCGACACAAGCGGAAAGAACCCGCTCACAAGACCTCCATGTCTTGTGGCTCCCATACACCAAGTCTGCCCGGTCTAGATTTATTACTCCACATGCTCATATCTCATGATCACATAAGTAACCAATCGTATCCAAAAAACCATTTTATAACTCGTAGGTGACCGGTGATCACCTGACTTTTATCGTTCTAAACATGGCTAAGCATAAATAAGTATTCTCGGATTGAAATGGGTAACAAGGTTGATATTGAAAAACAAGGTTGGTAATGCACCAATTAGGTTTTCACTCAACTCCTAATCACTTAATGTAGTATAGAAAAGCAAAAGCGATATAAATTTGTAAAAACACAAGGTAGGGTTAAATGCATCTGGGGCTTGCCTTTGTTGACGGAAAAGCCTGGTTCTAAAGTTGTTCCACCGATCTCAAATCCAACCTCCACAGACGGATTAACCTCCTCTACAACTTGATTAACTACCATGTGCTCACCTTCGTTCACTACATGTAGTAACAATGTCATGTTTAATATGATGCGAGATATAAAACATGATGCTTGATGATGGATGCGAAAGTTAAAAACTTGAATACAACTTTCCTTCGCGGTACAGTTACAAGTCAAAACTAACTAAATCTTTTTCATAACACGTACTTCAATTGCCAAGGATCATTACCAACTAATGACCCAAGGTCATCACTCAATCCAAAAATTCAAACAAAACCTAAGTCATTAAAGGTTACTATTTGCTTTTATGAATTAATTATTTAATTAAAAATTATGAAATAAATCAACTTGTTCCAATTGAGCTCAAAATTTTTGTAAAGGTTCATCACATGATCACTAAGTGGTAAAACAATTTTCATAATTTTTGGATAATTAATAAAGCCTAGAAAAAGCATGGAAACCCATTCATTAATTAATTGAGCAATTTTTATCACATTCAATAAGTACTGAAAAACAACATTTCATATTTTTCCTAAATAATATACGTCACAGAGAGGTCACACAAATATTTTCATAATTTTTGGAGCTCTAATTAATTCTACACAAAAATAACAAAAGCATACACTATTCATTCATTTCTGACAATAGAAAAATTCCATTTTGAAACCCATGGTTACTGACAGCGCGACCCCACATGTCATCCCCGACCTCTGCGCTGACCACGGCGACGACGACGCAGACCAGCGATTTCTTGCCACCGGTGATACCAATGGCGATGGTAAAGGTACCACTGTGACCACCACGACAAGGCGCATCTACTGGTGTCACAGATTGCATCGATAACATCTCAAACCGAGCTCAGCGCCGGCCATGGCGACCACGACAGTGCGGCTATGCTATGCCGGCGAAACAAAGCCGGTAGCAGTTAAACAAAGTGCATGGGAAGGTTCAGCAGCTCACCCCAAACTCGATGGAGCAAAGAGCGGAATCAGAGAAGCAACTGAGACGTGGGTCGTCGGTCACAGCGACCACGGTGGAGCAACGGTCGTCGATGGCGATGTTCCTTCGACTGTGGTGGAAGAAATGATCAATCAATAGAGCACAAATCTACACGGACACAAGGCAAAGCTAGAGCTACACTGAGCAAGAGCAAAGGCGCACCGGAGAGCTCTGGCCACGGTGACATGCGCTCGACGGAGATTTTGCCAGCCGCGAGGAAGAAAGACACGACTAGCGTTATCTTGGTGAAATCAAGCTGCAATAGTTGGTTGGCTGGGCGCACAAGGAACAAGCAGAGCTCAAACGGTGCTTTGCCGAGGATGTGAAGGCGCTACGACGACGGCAAAGCTCAACGGAGCAGCGGCGGCGACGACGGGAAAAGCAGAGAAGAAAACGGAGAACGGCGACGGCACTAGGGCTTTAAAGGCGACCTGGAAACAAGAAGAAGCCACGCTGTGGCCTTCTCCATGCCAGTGGGGAGCCGAAGAGAGCCACGAGCGCGCCAGGAAGCAGAAAGAAGATCGCCGGCGGTGAGGTGGCTTCTGCGGCTACTGTTCCCCAAAATTACAGAATTGCCACTTGATTTAAAACCCAAATTACTCCCAAATTTATGTAACAACTCAAAATCTCCAAAAATAAAAGTTGTTCAAAATTCAAATTTCTACAACTTTGCTTTTATAACCACCCCCTAATTCGGTCTACATTTTGAAATGCAAATTTGAATTAAAAAAGGGGACATTTAAAGAATTACGCCTTTTCAAATTACTTCAAATTTTATAAAACAACTTTGAAAACTCCAAATACCAACTTTGTACAACTCGACAAGCTCTACACTTTTGCTTCTAGGCTCAACCCCAAAATGTGCTTAGATTTTGAAATAGGTTTTCATGGTAGGATTTAAATACTGAAATTAGGGTTTTCGGAAATTCAAATCAATACAAAGATTTTTAACTCAATTCAAGCCATACAAGTCAACACATATAACATAAAGGTAAACTTGTTTTAGTGTATGCATATCAAAATTTTCACTAACACATGAATGATGTGAAATGCATATGATGACATGGCATGTTTTAGTGTTTAAACACCCGAGGTGTTACAACAAGGCAGGGTAGCAGTGCACGGATGCGATGATGATGTGATGGCACCGGCAGTGGCTTCATCATGGCGCAGAGCGGGGTAGGCGACAGTAGAAGCTCTGCACGGCAGGGCCAGCGGTGGCCAAGCCATAGCTAGGCCAGAGGCAGCCACGACCAGCGCGGTGGCGCTAAGCGCCCGAGCTTGGTGACCGTGTCCACCCGGTGAGCCAACCCGAGAATGTGTTGTGCATGCATTTTAAAGCATCCATAACAACTAAATGGTTGCTTTAGGAACCAAACCATCTTCACCATGCTCAAGATGGCATATGAGGCTACCAACCCAAGCTAAAACACGACACCACCTCCTAACTCAATTTCACAAAATAAATCACGAAACATTGCATTGTCTTGCTGTTTATAAACTTGAAAATATTCTAAGTCATTGAGCTAAACTTATTCCAAGTTGCATTTCTAGGCTATTAGAAATGTTGGCTAGCAATGTTATTTTTCTACGGCAAGTATTTCATTGTCATCTACAAAGTTCATATTCCAAACTTTATTTAAGTGCTACATATATGTTCTATAGTGTTTTTTGTTCAATAAAAATTAGTTTTAAACCCTACTTGATACATATGAGTTATGGAATAGCTTCTCATTTAACATTTTTATTGATCATCTTAAGTTACAAAAATGTTATCTACACATTCCATCACATGCATTATCACATAAACATGATGCTCGTGACATGATTTGATAATTTGTTTAGGGCATAACACCGAGGGTGTTACAATCTGCCCCTCCATCGTCATCGAAGGAGATAGCCAGAAGTAGGGATCGGCTCTCCGATGGCGCCGCCGCCGAGCTGCCCTTCCCGTCCCATCGTAGCATCGCATGAATATGGGGACGAGTAGGGACAACCTCTAGTGACTCTTCCATTGGGTGCTTCATTGCCTGATCCACCATTGGAAGAGATCTGCAAGATGGGGTGTCGAGGCGGAGCGCCGGGCGAAGAAGATAGAACAAGAATATATGTAAGTGTAATGAGTTTAGAAAAGGAATCATGTACTTGCTTCCTTGCCTTAGCCTCTGCTTTTATAGAAGGATGAGCGAGATAGGTGCCCGTTGGAGTTCCCTTCGATTGCACTGAACGAGAGCAGGAGTTAAGGTGAGGCCATGTCTCGCACGATCTTAATGGAGCATGCTTCTCCCGGTAGAAGTAATGGTGATGGAATGGTGTTGGAAGTTGGACGGAGAAAATTGACTCAACCACGTGGCTTGGCCCCTCTAGCGCTAACCACGCGATTTGGGGGAGATGAAGTGATGAACCACTAGCCTATTTTATTCTTATCGACTGCATTGAATTATCTTTTGTAATGGCAGAGGTGGGTAATTTACATGCAAAATTAGAGGGTTCCCACGGTTTACATACACGGTTTACGCGGTTGACATGGTTTACACCGTTGGGGCCTCTAATTAGTAATCGTAAGATAGTAAGATAAGATTCTTTTATTCTGAATTTTTGTCGCATTTTCATACACTGTTTACGTGATTCACACGGTTCGAAGGATGACGATTGACTTTCCTGAGATGTTCGACATCCCCGCACCATGGAACCTTCAAGAATGAAGTGATCATAAAATCCCAAGAGGGTTTTTTTGGAACTCACCTTGCTCCACTCTGATCCCCTCATCCCTAGTGCTCCGATATGCCATGACATCACTCCTCGACCCGAGGATCTATTTTTTGTCGCCATTGCACGTTCTCGTTCCATGGAGAAGCTCCTAACGAATGTGGTTATTGAGATTGCTAGCCACATCACTGTGGCTACAGTAGATCCCATGGAAGATCTTGGCAACCAGTGGGCAACTTGTTCGTAGATGCGTAAGGTGTGCGGCGATGTCGTAGTGGGACAGAGCATGCCACTACAGCGAGTGCTGCTGTGTGGGATCCAACCTAGGACCTAGAACTAGTTCTATGACCATGAGTACCACACCAAGCTCATCGCCAGGCTTGCTAGCGTCGGCAACCTGGAGGCCTGCTTCTACGCTGGGATGCGCATCGTCTTCATGGAAGACCGCAGCACGCTCATGCCATGGCTCGACATTCTTGAGTGCTCTGCCATGGAAGGCCATGATGTTGCTGCATTTGTTCTCTCCCTTGTGCTCCATAGGTCCAATAGCGGCACCAGCAACGACAACATTGCCTGCGCAGTGGTTGAGGAAGGTCGAAGGTGATAAAGCAGGCTCAGAGGCGAATGTGATGTGGAAGAACAAGAAATGTACATGGCGCCTCCAACAGGCCATGTTCGTGTTGTAGGACTTGGCTAGGCGGCTGGTGCCGGGTGAGTCTAGTCCTCTGCCTCCTCTAGCCATGCCGGTGCATCGTTAGGACAAACATCAGTGCGGAGGCTGAGGCTGCGGCGACCACGTAGGATGGGAAGGTTGGGAGGAGTGGGCTATGTTCTGCAACGAGGAGTGTAGGATCCGCAATGCGTGTAATAGGTTCTTCACAAGTATGTGGTAGATTGTGGGCAGATCAATGTTGATATGTATATATCTGGATGATGGGGATTTATATGATAAAATCTTCATTCTCCTCAATACAATGATACAGAAGTATGATTCCTTTCTAAACTCGTTACAGTTACCTTCTTGTATGATGCGATTCAGATTCCCTTGCACATGTTTCCAATTTCTTAATACAAGTTATACAAATCATCTCCACTAATAATCATGAGCGGGGAAGGCAACATTCAAGGTCCGTGACATCCACGGCCACCCACGCGAGTCACGAGCGATGGAGCAGGGAAGACGACATGGATCATTTGATTCCCTTCACTTTGTGAGCTAACAATAACGCTAAATCACCATATGAAACGGCGATGGGAGCTGCAATAATGACAATTTTCAAACACAGCAAACCAATTTGCAAATAAACCAAGGCAAATACTTCCACCCCAGCAACATCTTAGTGAGGTGCTTTGTCTTACATCTATGTAGCCAAGGCAAATACTATGACACTTCAAAAATGGAGTAATAAGCATCACAACCATTTAGTTATTAATTGTTTTTAAGGCAAAAACTATATATAAATGACACAGTAACAATCATCACAGCAATTTCATTGATAACTTCAGTTACATTCCATAGTTGTACAATAACAAAGACCTATGGAAGACTACTAGGTGTACAATAACAAAGACCTATCGAGTACAGGTACATCCCATAGTCGAGTCTGGAGATAGGCAGTGCAAGCCAAGGACGAGGTAGCACCTCACACAACTTCCACCAGCATCTCAATGAAGGAAATCATTTTTTGTCCCCCTTTCTTGTGTACTAATTTCCTTGTCGATTAGGATATGGTGGTGCTCATGTTTCGATTCCTCAGACTGAACAACAGGCTTGGAAATGGGAACACAGAGCTATTCAAGAAAGAGAAAGAAAAGACGAGGTGAAACTTCCGCTAGCATCTACACCTCGCATGGTTGAGAGAGAGAGAAAGAAGGAACTTGTGAGAGAGAATATATGGGTGGGTTGAGAGAAGGCTACAAAGATCCTTACAGTCGGTCTCTAAGCAAACCCCCTTAATCGCAAAACTTTCACTAGCACCTAGATCGAGCAGCCCCTGCTGCGCTAGATGCTGGTAGTACCCAATCTTGAAGGCCTTCTCCCAACACCGCTGTTGCCGCAGGAGGAGTTGGAGAAGGAGTGTAACACCTCTGGTGTTATGAGCTCGCTTAGCACTAAGATTATGGCCCGTGAGAGAGATCTAATAAATATAGCAAGTTCAGTAGATGGGCATGCAATTTTAAATTTTGGAGAATAAATATTGTTAGCTAGTATTTTGGGGAACACAGAAATTGATTTGAAATTAAATCAACTCTTCTTGGTTAAGTCGGCAAACAAATAAGCTTATGTTTAAAATGCTATCTTTGGCAAATTATATTGTGGAAAATACCTAAAAAAGGTGCTTAAATATTTTGTTCCTATGGGTTAGTATGAAGTATGGACTTCTGCATGATATACTTGTTGCGTAAAGTTAAGGGGGTTTAGACCATTTAAAAATTATGACAAAAGTGTTAATGGTTGTTTAGTTCAAGCGGAACTCTTGTCCTTTCTAAGTCTATAACGATAATCGACAATGCCATTTTGACATTAAATTCCAACAAAAATGATTAAGCAATTTTTATATGTTGGAGCACTATTGGTTGCCCCATGGTGAGCACTCTAGAATGGTGTAGGTTATAGTCATGTTGAGTGTCACATGGATCTCGGAAAAATTTGCCTAAGTTCATTAGAACGCGCTGCGAGCTCTGTGTCAACGCTCTGTTGTGGACCAGAACTTCAAGGACGAACTCATCTTGGCACGCATGTATCTTCCTATTAGGTGCCCCTTTTGTTGTGTGGATTGCTCCGTTAGATAGCTGATAAGATCAACTTTAGAGTCATGGAATTAGTCAAACCTCAATCGTGATCGTTAGCAATTTTTGCGTCGCTTTAAAATTCGTGCAAACACATTGTTCGGCCATTTAACTCCATGGGCGCGGTCACCGTGTGCTGCTATTGCCTAGCCATTCATGGCCATGGCCGCGTCGTGGACCGGTCTTGTAGGCTGCCTACCACGCGCTGGGCTAGGCGGGCCATGGTCGTGTTTCGCAAGGCCGGGCTAGCCATTGGGCTGCTATTGTGTGGCCATCATGAGCGCATGGTCGGTCACAATGAGCGCGAGCCAGGTCGATGCCACGACGGCTGCCGTGTGGTCGACATGGCGCCCGTCTTGCCGCTCAATCCAACTACCACGTCGTGACTTGGCATGCCCTTTTGTTTGTCGTATCTAAGTCGATGACCCCGGTCGCTGTGGCGGGGGTGATGCCCCTCTGCCTCGCCTATCCCCGCTAGCCGGCACTGATGAGACCGCTCAATCTTGGTGGCTCTAACTCAAGTGCATAGCGCCAAGCCCTCCACTGCCTCATCACTTAGGCCGAGCCAACGTTTTTCTTCCCCCTCTCATCGATAGCTCAGCTTAGTAGCAATTCCTCACACCCGTGAGTGCGTTAGGAAGCTAGCTAGTAGCCCCACCCATATTGAGCCCTAGCCGAGCCCTGCGCCACGTCAATTCAATGTTTTTCCTCGCCGCAGATCATGTTCGCCGTCGTGCCCTGCATGTTGGTGAGTAGGGTCCTATCCTTCGGTAGGGATGCAATTGGTTGCTCCTATGAACTCGTTTTGGTTCCCTTGTGCTCGTGCTCACCTTCATTAGCAAGGAATGATGGGGGTTGGGAGCTAACGCGCTGGTGTCTGCCACGGAGCACCGTCGTCTCCGCCGCTCGCATGTGGTCGGACCACCTCAACACTCCTCCGCCTCAACTGTCACTGCAGCTCGAATCCCAGTGAGTCACTAACGCTTCCCCATTATCTCTACCACCTTAGTAGTAGCTTAGGCCACTGGAACAGTTGCGCCGCAGCACGGTTCAGCCTATCTTCGAAGCTAGGCTTCGTTAGTACACCGCCGGTCTTTCCACCACCGCTAGCCTCTGCACGTTGGCCCACAGGTCCCCATCGGCCAGATGAATGGGGTCGCTTTGGTCTTTAGTTGTCCAGTGTGGCCATGCAGTGCTAGCCATGGTCGCATCGGCGAACGCGGTGGCACAGGAACCGTCTAGTTGCGAAGACGAATCAATCCAGGGTGCTTGGTGCATAACTGGTCTCTTGCGCAATATGAGCTGAGGCGCCGCATAATATCTGGATAGGCTAGGGGCTACTTTGCAAAAGGTGTGGGCCGCTCCCGCTGTGGGCCGCTGTTGGGCCAGCCTGCTGTGCATGCAACCGCACCCACGTTGGGTTGATGGGCTGTTGGGCCGAATAGTTGCCGCCGGTCCTTCCATTTTCAAAGGCATTTCTAATTTAGTTTCTTAGGCGAAATTGTGAATTCAATATCAATTTGTGTAGCTGGCCAAAAATTGTGAAACCAATTTTGTTAGGTTCCTAAAATCATGACATATATGATAATGTATTTTGTTCACTTAGTCTCATAGAATTTTCTAGAGTAGACTAATTAATTTGAAGCACTTAAAATGGGTAAAACAAGAACCTGTAGGAATTATTGTGATGAATTGGTAGAAGTACTGGCCCTGAAATTTTTATAGTAGATTCCTAACAATATTAGGTGCTCACTATAATTTTTGTAGCCCCATAGGAATTAGTTTGTTATGGTAACTAAGTGAGCCCTAGTCTAAAAATATATAGTTAATCAATCAAATGTCAAAAATAATTGAGGGTTTGTAGAATGAAAACATTTTCCAGAACAAGCATTACTTGGCGACGTGTATACATAGACTAGTACATTAGTCATTAAGCTAGCTCGTTAGCTCGTGGAGCGTAATCATATTATAGAGTTGCTGTTACCATTGATTAATTACGTCTCTACGTTGCATCCACATATATCATAATAGGAACAACGATGGATCGTGGAGTTGACCGAGGTAGCAGAAAAGATGGTGCCTTGATGATCGTGTCACCATGATGGAATGCTAACTTTTGGTTATACCTTACCTAGGTAATCCCCGATGCATAACCCCTATTATTCTGCATTTTAATTTATGCTTGTGCATTAAGTTTAAGGAGTTGAATGAAACCCACTTGCATATATAGATCCTTATCCTATGAGTTTTACTTGTATGATAGGATCGGGTAGATTGCTATGCTATAGGACTCCGATAGAAGTCGAGTGATTGCCAGTCACTTACGAGAGATAGGAAAGATATTATTATTGCTATCACCTAGAAAATATATATGAATAATAATTGGAGACCGGGCGGAATGGTACTTTGGATCTGGACTTGGTTGGCATTCGAGTGAGGCTTGTGTTGCACTTGTTTCGCCTATGTTGGTTAAGGACTGGCCATTGCATTGGGTTCTAGGCAGGTCACAGACTTATTATCCTGAGCACATACTTATTTATGGGAGCAGGGAAGGCTCGTTGCTCTCTTGTCGTGGGTTCCGTCTCTTTTTGGACCGACTGATTGGAGGTGGGGATGGTGGAGGTCTAAGCACCACATTGAGTCCGAGACTTAGGTGTGGGGGCTTAGAGTCCAAGTTTGGACGGGGACCTGGACCCATTGACAGGAGAGTGGTGGGTTGGTCCTGCTTGTGCCTAGGGTACAAGCGGGTCGTGTGTTTTGGGGTACCCAGCTGGGCACATTGATTCGTGAATCACCGAGTAATCCAATATGACTTGTCTACAGTCTAGAACCATAGTAAGAACTAGAATATGAAAGATGGTAAAATGGTTCTGATTGCTTACCACCTACTTGAAAGTAGCATAGGTGCTCACATAGAATGGTTAGTTAATGAACTAATGATGACTGCTAATAAAATTGGATATAAGGACGCACGTGTTAGTAATGCTTCTTGTAGATGAAATAAAACCACAAGCCAGATAGCCTTGCATCTCCTTGAAGTCTTTTCTTTCCTCCTGACGGGTAAGTCTTGCGGAGTACAATTGAGTCCTCAGGGTTTGTTCTACCCTATTGCAAGTGGCAGGAACATGTGGAGCTAACACTTATGTGTGGAAACCTCCTGGTGGGCTCAGCAAAGATTTCCTTAACGTTGCGGACATAGAGTTTATTTGAAACTTCCACCCAAAAGGTTTTACAATGGAAAACTTATAACATGTTACGATGTATATAAAGGATCATCATGTTAATGTTTAACTTGTCATTAAATGATTTTATCTCCGCTGAAACTTTGATAACATGGTTATTTTCCGCTATTATAAACAATAAATATTATACTCTAATGTCACATGTAAAGCGATGCAAGAAATGACTTAAGAATGTTGTAAGCTTTATTCTCTCATTTGTGATTCTAATGGAAAAATGTGGACTTTTGGGTTCTCCCTTGGGGTGTACTCGACATAACTGTGTAATTTAGTGTCCTCCCTTAAGTACTTTGTGTCTAATGGAAGACAAGTACTCCTGGGAGGCATTAGATTAGGCGGTTCTGCCACAAGGAGCGCCATGGCGATGTAGAAAATATAGATGGTTGGCTCAAGAGCTTCTTCTGTATCTATCTGTTTCTAAGGAGGAAGGAGTGTGTGGATTGCCAAGAAGCGCATCTAGCCTCGGCTTAAATAGGCCAACCTTGAAGAAGGAGAAGCGGAGAGGAGCAGTTAATGGTGATGCAACTGTGTTGTGAGTAGTTGGGAAATGAAAATAACTCACGCTGAATTTACTACCACCGGTGCACCAAACGGTCGTATAGGGCCGGCGGCCATAACGCCTATCCTAGTCGGCTTGACTTTTCATGCAACGGAGAAAATACCACTGTCACATCTATTGTTAACCCATCGGTGGTAGAAGTTTGAACTACCAATTTCCTTTTTAGGGGGGCTAGCTATCGGTGCAACTGGCGGTGGAAGTATAACACCGTCGCTTCTATCGCTACGACGGTGAAAGTGGCGATAGTGATAAATCAATTTGTAGTAGTGAGCAGCAATGAGGACAAGAAAAGCTATGTGTGTGGGGGGAGGGAGGGGGGCGGCAGGGGTGTGGAGTGGTGTTTGGGTAGGGGTTGCTTGCTCTCTATGTAACTTTTACGACACGCGAGAATCGAACTTTCATCAGTTCCGCGAGGGAGGATTCAAACGCGGGATTGGAAATTTTGCAACTAAGCGGCGGTGAATACACAATACCATCATTGGTGGCTAGTTCCTAGTACCACCTAGAGATCTCCATATGATACGGTGATGAATAGTAAGGCACACAATTTTAACGTTTGGCATTAAAATGAAACTGTGCACTTATAAAACTAAGAAAACCACAATTACAGTACTCAAATTGAAACAAAGCCAACTTGAGTTCGATGGTGAATAATAACGCACACAGATTTACATTGAAAGAAAGCCAAATTGCGCCGGCTAATTAGGCCGACACTATGCAAAAGTTAAAAGGCCTTCATATGTACATCATTGGTTGCATAATTAATCATTCTCCATGCAGATACTAGTCGACCTCCATGGGATCATTGTGAATCTCCATAAGATCCTATAGATCATTGTCGACCCCCACGGGATCATTGTCAATCTCCATGTCATCCCGAGCCTTGACTACTACAACCCTGTCCACATCTATTGGTACACTTTCATTTAGCTCATCAACTTTGTTCACAAAGTACTAATTCGGTGAACCAATATTGAGGACAATAAGGCTCACAAGCTACACTCCACGGAAATAAAAGGCCACAAACTCTAGAATGAGAAGATGCATTTTCATATATAGATCCAAGGAAATTACTGTAGCTGAGTTGGAGGTGGAGCAGAGAGCATGAGAGAGCAATACAAAGGAATATAGAATCCGATGAAGGAGCAGATCTAGTGTAGTTACCTTAGATCCAGATGGAGCAGAGAAGCAGGGACGACGCACTAAAGATTTGTGCGCTGGCGAGGTTAGAGGTGAAGGAGCAGTGAGCACGCGAGAGGCTGCCCTTCGTCCGATGCTAGCAAGGTGAAGCAGAGCAAGGGAGTAGAGTGGGGAATGGATGGGAGGAAGGTGTGGTAGTACCATAGGAGAGTGTTTATATAGTTCAATAAATGGGTCACCCCTGTACCAGGGCCTAGTGTCTAGGGAAGTAGGATGCCTCCAACACATCAATTGATACTTGGATATACTATCATTTATAGTTCAATCAGTTGAACATCTGGTTAATCACCCTACATTTAGTTCAACAATAGTTGTACAAAAGTGATAGATTTTAGTCTGATACATAAATTGATACTTGAATCTACTGCGGTGAACTAAGCAACTTGCCAATGAACATGCCAAGAACTAAGGTAAGTACAAAATAGGTGAAAGAAGAACAGGAAGCATATTTCTTTCTCAAAGGTATGAAATCTTCCATCATCTTCGTTGGAACCCTGGCCATTTCTTCAATCTGTGGCATAATCACTTCCTCCTCCTGTGGATGTTCTTCATTTGTTCTAACATTGGCCTCTGCCTTCAGCTCCCAAATCTTGTTACGTAAATCCAAAATCAAAGTCCTCAGATATCTTCCATATGGGGGATCATACCACTCATAGAACCCGCAATCTAAGATGGGCTACAAAAAAACCAAATTACCATAAGTATAGCGGGATTTCAGCATTTGAATTGCGAAAATAGAATGAACAAGAAAGAAATCGAGTTACATTATTTGCCCTATAGCATATGTGGTATCGATGTCCTGGGTTTCCATCACTCCATGAAATCTACCGAGGCATCTTCAAGCCACAGCGACACAAAAGTGGTGGCTGGTATGTGTAGGGGTGGTTCTCGACACGGCATGGGATGGGCAGCCCCTCCTATTATAGCCTCCTCTGCTGGAAGCCGGTGTTCTCCTCATGATGGCGCCCTAGGATGGTGTAGACCACTGGGAGGAGTTGGAGCTAGATGCAGCCATGGAGCAGTCAAGGTTCAAAGTGTTGCACACTCTAAGTGAAAGGTTGGCTTAGGTCTTTTATCTATGCTTTTGCCTCCTGTCAAGGCACCAAAACGTCCTTGAAAACCCTTACACTCCTATCAAGATGAAATCTTGTGTCACCGATGGTTCAGGGTACTATCTGCCTATAGAAGAAGGCCTGTTTTGGATCCTCTGTGCTTACATAGAGGTGTACACGTGGACCACAATCATGACCAACTGGTTCAATTAACAGTTCAACCAAAGTAATAGTTCAACGATTATGCAGTACTCATACATACTAATCCAGAGATTTCATTTCTACATATAAACTTCATTAACATAAAAGTTTCACAAATTCTAAGACTTAATGTCGAATGGGTAGGCAGTTGCTAAGGTACTCAATTGGTTGATACGGTCCCGAAAGCCAGAGGTAGTGAACCGTAGCAAACATGACAGCATCTCCATCCATGAACACATTGTATCTATAAAGTATGTCTACTTCCTGTCCAGTTCGGCAAAGCACAAAAATCTCTCCACAAATAGAGTCTTCAACGATTCTTGTCAAATTTTGTGGTCCGAGAAGGCAACGAACAACGTCTTCAACAATCAACAGTCGATCCGGGTGAATGCTCCATCCCCAAGTAGCAAACAACATCATCTGGGGTCTTGGTGCCACCCCTAGCCGCTAAAATGCAAGGTTGCTCACATTGAAATGGCTTCTTCCGAAGTAAGACATTTGTTGCAATGAAGAAATTCCAAATATGAACAAAACTGATACCGAACCCAAAACCAATTGGAATCAAATGCAAATAGGGGGGTGACCGAATCCATCTAACCTTCACAGGGCGTTGTCCACGACGATAATGCAAGGTGCTCGAGGCAGGGCAAGTATAGGTGATGGGTCAAAATGAAAATGAAGCAACAGGTGGGGAGAATGAAGATGAAGCAACAATGGGTGCGGAGAACTAATGGATTCATATTAGAGTTTTTTAGTTGGTCGAACCACTGCCAAGGTGCCTATAGGATCTGAGGGGAGTTAGGAATGGGCCAGGCACTTCGAGGTTTGTTGCCAAACGAACAGTCTAGATTGATCAGCAGCAAGAACGGACGGCACGGGATAAGTTAAACAATGTCCGTATTAAGCCGACCATTGCCATGCTAATCCAGCGCTATAATAAGGCTATTGTCAGCGGTTAAACTGCTTTTAGATTCTCCTAGAAACAACCACAACCATGCATGGTAGTTTTTTTCCCATTTCATTCACAAATATACAGAAAACAAAAAAACATTTGTCAAGAGATCAAATCCGTGCACTGGCATTTTGGAATTAGTATTTGAAAGAACTTGCTTTGCATTTCATATAAAAAAGGTGGCAATGAAGAGATCAAATTTGCACGAATAGAATTTTTTCATTGATTCATTTTATATATCTAACATATAGATACAATTTGGATGAGTATATGACTGTACTCATCTGGAAGCATAATAACTAACCTAAACTATTAAAATAAAACTACTTATACTCACTATAAACTACTTAATCTAAATATAATCCTCTCACAGAGAGGATCATGCTCGCCTCCCTCGCTTGGGAGGAGGCGAGTCAAAGTCAGAGTCAGAGTCATCGGAGTCGGAGTCATCATCGTCATCGTCGTCGGTGTCAGCGTCGGCATCAGCCTTGGTGTCATCCTCGTCCTCCTCCTCTGGGTCCTCCTTCTCGAAGCTCTATGGAGGACTATAATTAGACGACATCCACTCGTCAAAGGAGATGTCCTCCTTGGAAGAGTGGTGGGCAGTCAAGTCATCCTCGTTGGACAACGGGCTGCATGAAAACTTGATGGGGTTGTCCGACATTTTCTTTGTAGAAGATTGGAAGAGAAGGGGATGATGGATGAAGAAGAGTGGTGCTTTCAGAGGACACCGGGCTTGAATTATATGTAGAGCAATGGGTACAGCTCTTAGGCTTCAGGCGGCGGAAGTAATGGTGATTTGATGGCCTTGGAAGTTGAGGCAATTCAACACTCACGCTAAATTTACCGCCACTTGACCAAACGCTAGTTTAGGGCCGATGGCCAAAATGCGTATCCCAGTCGGCCCGGCTTTTATGCAATAGAGCAAATGCAACCCCAATACCACTACCGCATCTATCGTTAACCCATCGGTGGTAGAAGTCTGAACTGCCGGTTTCATTCCTAGGAGGCCTCGCCATCGTTCCAACCGACGGTGGAAGTATCACACCGTCGCTTCCATTGCTACAGCAGTGAAAGTGGTGACAATGATGAATCAATCAGTAGTAGTGGATGCTGCCACGTGTCACTAGCTGTTTGAACTAGCTGTTGCTACCAATGGCTAACTTGCCCATGCGCTCACACACCTGATTGGACGCGCCTCCAAGTCATGACCAGACTCGTGATGCCACAACGTCTGGTCAAGTCTAGAGAACTCCTAGAGCTGCCAAAACATGATCAGACGCATCCAGTCAAGTGTGACCGGATACGCCACCATGTCCGCTCGTCATTATGCACTCTATGCCATCCTATGAATAGTTTCAAGGCCACCTCAGGTCGCCTAGCCAAGCCAATGTCCAGTCATAGCCACTCCACGCCCTTGCCTCGGGTCAAATGATCGGACACGTCCGATCATCTCGGACCCTGTGTTCGGTCACCTTGGCCAGCTAGGCCAAGCCTAGGACTCAGCACCAGATGCATCCAGTCTCTCCGAGGACCGTGTCCGATCACACCAGTGACCTCCTTTTCGCTTCTTTTTCTTCACCAAGTTGATCCACTTTAACTCCAACAACTTCTCCTTTGCAAATGTGCCAACACCACCATGTGTGCATCACCATGCGCATGTGTGTTAGCATTTCACAAACATTTTTCAAAGGATTAGTCACACAATTTACCACGCCACTCGATCCTAGCAATGATGCAAAGTTAGATCACTCGAGTGGCACTAGATGACCGATATGCAAACAAGTTTGCCCCTCTAGATAGTACAGCCATCTATCGTAAACCCAGTCATAAACTTCTCTACACACCTATGACCAGTTAAATGAAATGCCCTACAAATATACCTTTGCCTTGTGCATTCCATTCCATCTCCTCCAATGTTGATTCAACACATGCACCAACCAATCACAAATGATATGATCCACTTCATATCATCATGTGACCGTATTGGTTCATCGATCTTGACTTCACATGCTCTTCACCGTTGCTTTGGTCCATCGGCGCCAAGTCATCACTCAACTTGCCCTTCACACTTGCAACCGGTCCATCAAGCCAAGTCTTGTCTTGATATTCTCCACCTTAGTCACATGACTCAATATCATGTCTCATATGCAATGAGCTCTTTCATCACATGTGTGAGCCTTGCAACAAATCCAAGCCATCTTTACCATCATGGCATGAGTTGCTCACACAAGTGTACCTATGGACTAATCACCTATGTATCTCACATTTAAACACATTAATTCACCTAGGTTGTCACACAATTACCAAAACCAAACTAGGAACCATTCATACTTCCCATGTACCATTTGCAGTGATGGAGTCCATCTCACTACGGATTGCATCCTTCAAATATTCTGCATCAGGTGATGCATATGCCTCTGCAATGGTCGTGGGAGTATCATCTAAGAGGTACACAGTGAAGTCTTCACCAAAGGATTTTGCAATCCTTTGTCTCTTACTCCTTCTAGGAGCTATACCACTGTCATCCTCTTCATTTCCATGTGGGTTTATAATTGGCTCAATTGTGGGTGTGGGTTCAGGAATAAATTCATTTAACGAACTAGGCAAAGAATATGCATCTTTCATCGGGAACATATTCTCAAAGAAAGTAACAACCCGTGACTCCAAAAGTGAATCAACTAAAATCTCAGGCATTTCTGATTTTATCACTAAGAACTTCTAAGCCATGATGTGGTGCGCATATCCTAAAAGGATACAATCAACAGTCTTTGGTCTGAGCTTGCGTTTCTTATTAATTGGTACACTAACCATGGCCAAACAGCCCCACATATGCAAGTAATGGAGTGATGGTTTCCTTCCTTTCTATCCTTCATACGGACTTATGTCACTATTTTTAGTGGGAACTCTATTTTGAACATGACATGCAGTCAAAACTGCCTCCACCCACCATGCCTTAGCCATACCGGATGTTCCTAACATGGCATTCACCAAGTCCATTAACGTCCGATTCTTTCTTTCAGCAATCCCATTAGATTGAGGTGAATATGGAGGTGTCCATTCATGAATTATTCCATTCTCCGAACATAAAAGATCAAACTCATTGGAAAAATACTCCCCACCTCGATCAGACCGAACACGTTTAATTTTATTTTCCAATTGATTTTTCACCTCAGCCTTATACGTCTTAAAACATTCTAGCGCCTCATCTTTAGTTTTTAGAAGAAACACATAACAGTACTTAGTTGCATCATCAATTAAAGTCATGAAGTATATTTTTCCTCCTTTTCTCAACACACCATTCATCTCACAAATATCAGAATGTATGAGCTCTAATAATGTCGTATGCCTCTCGTCTATAGCCTTGTGTGTCTTACAAGGTTGCTTTGCTTGCACACATGCTTGACATTTAGAGCCTTTGACAGTAGAAAAATTCAGAATTAAACTCATACTGGATAGGCGTGACATACAACCAAAATTAATGTGACACAAACGAGAATGTCATACATCAACCACAGAATTGTTTGAATCACACATATGGCTCACAACTTTATTACAGAAATCGGAGAGTGAAAAATGAAACAAGCCTCCGCTATCATAGCCCTTGCCAATGAATTGGCCATATCTCGAAATGACTACTTTATTTGACTCAAATACCAGCTTGAATCCGTCCCGACACAGAAGGGATCCACTAATGAGGTTCTTCTTTATTGAGGGGGCATGCTTCACGTTCTTGAGCCACACGATCTTTTTTGAAGTGAACTTCAGATCGACCGAACCAACACCAAGAACAGTAGCATGCGAGCCATTCCCCACCATGATGGTTGAACCTCGTGCGACCTGGTAAGATGAAAACATGGAGGTATCAGTACAAACATGAATATTGGCTCTTGTATCTATCCACCAATCATTAGATTGATATACAGAAAATATACTAGGTAATGAATTACCGTACCCAGATCCACTAGGATCGTCAATAGTCACGTTGGCAGATTTCTACCCCTACTGATTCTTCTTTCCCTTGCGGTTCTTGCACTTCTTGGCAAAGTGCCGAGTCTCACCGCAAAAGAAGCACACAACCTCGTCCATGTTCATCTTCTTTTTCTTGATATGAGTAGTCTGATTAGCCTTTTGCTTGTTCTTTCTAGCCTGCTGCATCATGTTGGCGATGGACTGCCCTTCAGGTGCTCTTGGTGGAGCATCCTTTGCCCGAGCCTTCTCTTCAATATCAAGACCAGCCAACAAATCTTCAATGGAGATTTTCTGTCTTTTATGTTTCAGAGTTGTTGCAAAGTTCCTCCATGTCGAAGCCAACTTGGCAATAATGCCACCCGCCACAAACTTATCAGGCAAGATGTGTCTGAGCTGTTCAAGTTCCCTCACAATAAGTTGGAACTCATGATCCTGTTCCACAATAGAACGGTTATCAACCATTCTGAAGTCATGGTACTGCTCCATCACATACAGCTCGCGCCCAACGTCTAAGGCAGAGAACTTGTGCTCAAGCGCCTCCCATAGTTCAGCAGCACTTTTGATGTTCATGTAAACATCACATAGTTGATCAGAGAGCACGCTAAGGACGCATCCGACGAAAATCGTTGTAGCCACGGTAAACTCCTGCACCTCTTTCTCAGATCCAAGAGGAAGTGCGGGAGGATTACTCACCACCCAAACACGCCCATAGCCAAGAGCCACAGCTAGGCTCTCGTCTGCCATCTCTTGCTATTCACACCAGTGAACTTCTCTGGTTTCATCGCATCCGAAAATACAATCATCACTAAATGCCTATCAGGTTTTTGGATTGTTGGAAATAATAGCAATTTAGTGACGCATAAATTAGTGCCGACAAGGAGAAAAAGAACAACAACATATATCATAGGTGTGTGATGTAACACTAGCACTACGATTCGAGATAAACTCAAACTCCCTAGTGCTAGTAACAGAAGAAAAACTAGTGCGAACAAAGACATTCTTACAGTGGGGTTGTCGGCGCTAGATAGCGCAAGAGTAGACGAAGCAGACCGTCGATGGAGATCCACGAACACGGTGTAGAGGGAAGAAGACATTCAGCGAGGAGTGACGACGGCGCTTCCTGAAAACCTGATACGGCCCCTACCCCGTGCAGGGACACAAGGGGACGTAGGCTTCGGAGAGTTGCTCTTCCCGAGCCGATGACACATCAGCGACGGGATGGGAAAGATGGCGGCAGCGCAGCACAGTGGCAAAAGGAGGAGATGAAATCTCTGTATTGAGGACGACGTCTCGTCCCAATATATTAATATATATACACGTGTCGCAGCTAAGGTAAACAATTAGCCGTGAAATCACAGCACTAATGTGATTGACCTGCCATTAGTCAACTAGAGCAATTAGAACCATCACCATTAAAGCGAGAATAATTGCTTGCCAAAACAGGCCGTCGGACCATTCATGCGCATGTCGCGCGCCCACGCCAATCGCCCCGACCGGCGAGGCAAGCGAGCGCGTGTGTTTCTTCCTTTTCCTATCTCCAATAGCTTCAACTAAATGGAGACAACTCAGCCATTTAAGTTGGTCTTACTCCTAGAGTAGCAATGTGGTACTAAAGTCCTCCGCCACCATAACATGCATGTGTGAGTGGGCCTTTGGGATTTATTTGAGAATATTATTTGGGCCAGCCCAAATCTTCTTACAGAATTGGACGAGCTGTGTCATTGGGCACTGACCCAGAGAGGCTGCATGTCCACAAAGCAACCGACAGTGATGGACCGACGGTGAAAGTCACTTATGTTGTAGTGACCTTTTCTACGTGGTATTTATAGAGCCACAAATCAACCAAATTGATTCTAGGTGGAAGCATAAGATTTCAAATCTAGATGCAACCATCGGCTTCGCTCCCGCTACTATAAGGGAGAATGTTAAAAATACATACATGCATGGCTAGAGATAATGGAGACATATACAACCTCTACAAATAAAGATAGAATCCTAAAAATAAAAAAGAATTAAGCCTCGTATAAATTGTCTTGTATTCCAAATCTCTATACCTGTATGTACCGTACGTCTCAGGCTCAATGCGATTAATGAATTTATAACTGATCTTTCCACGCATCTACTCCTCTTCTATACATTTGTCAGGATTGCTATTATTGCTTTTATATCATATCTCAATATCTGACATCAATGCATATATACTGAAACAAACAACAAACGCTGAATTATGTCCTTGTGCGATTATGATAATTTCATCTACTGTGGTGCAATTTTTTGGGTAGAATATATGTCAGCGATAAAAAAAGATCGAAACATTTTACAGATTAGTGTTTGACCAACATACAAAGCCAAATTCGGCGTAACTACAACATATTGAGTGTTAGCCTCTGCCACTTATAATTAGGCTCTTAGGTTGCATGTAAAGTTGAAAACTGACCGGACAAATCCAGTTCCGTCCGCAACCGTATACCGTTTTTTCCTGTCCGTTTTCGTTTTTTCCGGGATAAACGAAAATGGGACCAAAAACGGGACGGAGTGAACCGGGAGCGGGACCGAAAACGGTGAAGCGTTTGTCCGTCCTTATTTGCAGTATCCCGTTTTTGATCGGGATATTCAGTTTTTCATCCCTTTTTCTTCAATCCGGGATAAGCCCAGCTACGAACTAGGCCTTCTTGCTGGCGGCCCAGTATGTTCCGTAAGCCTGGTAGTAGGTCTCCTAGGGCCTGTTCGGTGGCTGGTTGTGCTAGCTTATTGGCTGTACGTGCATGGCCTAGTATGTTACAGTTGCTACTTGTTGCTTGGCGCATGCTGCTGTGTGGGAACCGACCAAGACTCGAACGTGGACCGGGATGCCTGCGGCGCTCATTCGCCCAGGTATTGGGTGCTAGTGGGCCCATCCCTTTCCACCCCTCATTCTAAGGGAGCCCCGGAGCGGCTGTGAACCCATCGGAGGGCCAGCCTTCGAACTCCTGGGCCTGAATGGGCCGTAGGAGCGTTTTCAGCTTTGTATCCCTCCTTACCTACATGGTTCTTGGCCCATCGATCGGGCAAACCGTCATCCGGCGTGTTCTTTGAGGGCGCGGCCAGAGATAGCGTGCGCACGATCTTCGGAGGGAGGTGACGTGACGCGGACGGTTCGCCTTCTCGCCCCGCTCCGTCCTATAAATAGCGGCCTCCCCCTTCATATTTCTGCACACCAAAACCACAGCCTTACCTTCTCCGTTTCTCCGCCGCCGCCGTTCGGATCTGCCGTGCTTGCTAATCCGACATCGGAGCCCTAGATTTGTGGCTTCCGCTTCTCCGCTGCCGCCTTTGTTTTTCCGCAGCCACCTCCATCCTCCATGGATTCGTGGTACCACTCCGATGTTACCCATGCGTGCATGGAGGGACTCGTCAAGCGTGGTCTTCCCTGCGGGAGGACCGATGCGGCGGAGTGGCTCATGCCTAGCCATGAGGATGCGCCCGCGCTGCCCGACGGCTACGTCGTCTCCTTTGCGCCCTTCCACGAGCACAGACTCATGGTTCCTCCCCACCCGTTCTTCCGGGGTCTGCTGCACCACTATCAGATCGAGCTGCAGCACTTGAACCCCAATGGGATCCAGCACATCACGGCCTTCATCGCGATGTGCGAGGGGTACCTGGGGATCGAGCCCCACTTTGAGCAGTTGAGATATTTCTTCTCTATCTCCTTGATCAAGAAGAAGGAGAGAGGGCGGGAGACCCCGGTGCCAATGGGATGCGTGGGCATCCACCTCCAGCTCTCTAGATCCAACAAGGAGTGGCACTCACATTGGTTCTACCTAAAGGATGACCCTGCCGCACCCTTGCCTGTCTTCTCCGGATGTCTGATCGAAGAGGTTCCGCCGTCATGGCCATGGGGGCCACTAAAAGGTCCTAATGGCTAGAGGGAGGGTGAATAGCCTATTAAAAATTTCTACAACAACACTTAGCAAACCGGTTAGACAGTTATGAGGCGAAGCAAGTGTTGCGCTAGCCTACTAAAAATGCAAGCCACCTACCACAATTCTAGTTTCTATAGTTTCTAACCACACAAAGGCTATGTCACTATACTAAGTTAGTGTGCTCTCAAAGGCTAACTAAAGAGCCACACTAACTAAACTAACCAGCTCTCACAACTAGCTACACTAAAGAGCTTGATTACTAGTTTACGGTAATGTAAAGAGAGTGAGCAAGATGGTTATACAACCGAGTCGAGTAGTGAACCAATCAATCACAAGAATGAATACCAATGAAGACCAATCACCTCAGAATCAAATGATGACAATGATTTTTAACCGAGGTTCACTTACTTGCTGGCAAGCTAGTCCTCGTTGTGGCGCTTCACTCACTTGGAGGTTCACGCGCTAATTGGCATCACACGCTAAACCCTCAATAGGGTGCCGCACAACCAACACAAGATGAGGATCACACAAGCCACGAGCAATTCACTAGAGTACCTTTTGGCTCCCCACCGGGAAAAGGTCAAGAACCCCTCACAATCACCACGATCGGAGCCGGAGACAATCACCAACCTCCACTCGACGATCCTCGCTGCTCCAAGCCATCTAGGTGGCGGCAACCACCAAGAGTAACAAGCGAATCCTATAGCGAAACATGAACACCAAGTGCCTCTAGATGCAAACACTCAAGCAATGCACTTGGATTCTCTCCCAATCTCACAAAGATGATGAATCAATGATGGAGATGAGTGGGAGGGCTTTGGCTAAGCTCACAAGGTTGCTATGTCAATGCAAATGGCCAAGAGAGTGAGCTAGAGCTGGCCATGGTGCTTAAATAGAAGCCCCCACAAAATAGAGCCGTTGTACCCCTTCACTGGGCACTGCTCGGGGTGACCGGACGCTCCGGTCATATTGACCGGAAGCTAGACCTCAGCGTTCGATCACCCAATGCTTGCCACGTGTCATCGGCTTCAAACGCTGATTGCCTGATCTCAACGGTCATCAGTACATTTAAGTAGTGACTGGACATGCTGCTCAAAGTGACCGGATGCAGCAACACCAGCATCCGGTCGTTTCCAGTAAGGTACCAGAAGCGAAAAATCATGATCGGACGTGTCCGGTCATGCCCGACCGGACACACCCAGTGTTCGGTCACTCAACGTCTCCTCTGTGTGCTGCCATGTCAGCAGGACCGGATGCACCCCGTCAGCGTCCGGTCACTAAGTGACCCAGCGTCCGGTCGAAGACCGACGCCAGCGTCTTCACACTTCCACTGACCGAACGCGCCGGTCCTACCAAGACCAGCGTCCGGTCACTTACAGTAACCTCCGTCTTTTTTGTATAGAGCGCCGGAGGCACCGTCGGACACTCCGTCGATGAAGTTCCTAACCCTTGCTCAAATGTGCCAACCACCAAGTGTATCACCTTATGCACATGTGTTAGCATATTTTCACAAACATTTTCATGGGTGTTAGCACTCCACTAGATCCTAAATGCATATGCAATGAGTTAGAGCATCTAGTGGCACTTTGATAACCGCATTTCGATACGAGTTTCACCCCTCTTAATAGTACGGCTATCAATCCTAAATGTGATCACACTCACTAAGTGTCTCGACAACCAAAACAAAATGGCTCCTACCATTTATACATTTGCCTTGAGCCTTTTGTTTTTCTCTTTCTTCTTTTCAAGTCCAAGCACTTGATCAACACCATGGCATCGCCATCATCATGTCATGATCTTCATTTGCTTCACCACTTGGAATGTGCTACCTATCTCATGATAACTTTGATAAACTAGGTTAGCACTTAGGGTTTCATCAATTCACCAAAACCAAACTAGAACTTTCAGCCACCCATCAAGGAGAAGAAGAGGATGCGCGACCTCCTCGAGGCCATCATGTTCCTGAAGACCCACGACCTTTGTGGGGCCGGCGTCATCGGGGGGTATCACGCGAGGAGGGTGGTGCCCCTAATGGCGCACGTCCTCCCGCTATATGGGATGACGCCTACCGCGCAGCTCATCGATACGACGCTCACCAAGGGCTGCTCCACGACAGTGAGGTCGCGCAACGCATCAAGGAGGCTACGGGGGAGGCCAACGATGTGTTCCCAATCCTAGGGCATCCTGTGATGTGGCCGGACGCAGGCTTCATCGAGCTACCGGTGGGGTTAGTCTTTCGGGACTCCGTCGTGCCGCTGCCAGAGCGCGCGGTCGTGAGGGCGGCAAACCATGTCATGGATGAACAAAGGAAGAAGGACGATGAGGAGAAGAAACGATAGTTGAAGCAGCGAGTGAAGCTGCAGTGAGGGAAGCGACATCAAGGTTCGTCGGAAGAAGAGGAGAAAGAAGAAGAGGAGGAGGAGGGGGATGATGACGGCTCCATGTCGCCCATCCCGTGGGATGATCTAGCCACCAGGGACGAGGACCCGCCTTCGTCGCAGGCGGGGCCCTTCCTACGGCATGCCATGGGCAGGAGGGGAAGGACTGCCCTCGGAGCCGGTGGAATCAAACAGCCCCGCCCCATCTAGACCTTCGACGGTGGCCTTAGAGCCGGTGGAATCAGGCCACCTTGCCTTGTCTGGGCCTTCAATGATGGCTCCGGAGCAGGCGGAAACAGGTCGCTCCGCTCCATCTGAGCCCTCGGTGGTGCCTCTAGAGTCGGTGGGAGGCGGTCGTTCTGATTTGTCCGAGCCCTCCGAGTCGAGGGAGGGCTCGAAGCAGCAACGTGCCGACGAGGAGCACCGAGGTCAAGCAAGCCAGCCCCAAAATGTCCTCGCATGATGGCATCATGGTAAGTCAAGAGTTTTTTCATCCTTTTGTCTTAACACATTTTTGTTGTGAACTAACCGCCATGTCCCTTGCAGTGTCGGAGGACATGGGACTCTCCTGTGGCTCGCTCCAAAAATGATCCTCCTCTAGCAAACATTCTAGGAGTCGGCTGGCGCCGTGCCGGTGGTAAGCGTGATTGGCGTTGGGGCGACCACGGCGTTGACCGGGGAAGCGTAGCCGATGGCTGTGTCCATAGGAGAGCAGGAGGAGGAGGGCACATCTAGGGCACCCATGGCGGGCGCGGCGCGGCCGGTCATGTACTCGACATCATAGGCGGAGGCAGCACGGCCGGAGCCGTTGTTCGTGTAGGTGGCCATGTCCGCGGTAGGGTAGACGAAAGGGGGCACACGCAAGGCATCCTTCGTGGATGTGGCGACAGGGCAGGCCTCCTTGTCTGCGTCACCTGCCCCCTCTATAGCTAGAGGAGCCGCTCTAGAGGAGCTACCGCCACAAGAGAGGTCGGCACCGCTTGAGGTTGACGTGGGGATGTCCCGGTGTTTGGTTCGGGTGGCTACCCTTGATGGAGCAGTAGAGGAGGGAATGGGGGGAGCATCCACACGGAGGTTGGGGACGCGGTTCATGCCCTGACCACCATGCTGAGCTCGATGCGCGACATTATCGCCCCAGTTGGCCAGGTATGATATGACCGTGCTTCCTACCCTCATGTTCTCTTTCTACGCCTCTAAGTCTTGTCTTCTTCGTAGATCCTTATGGCCTGTAGGCGAGAGAAGTCCTAGTTCCATGCTAAGGAGACGTGGTGCAGTGAGAGGCTAGCCGCACAGCTCGCTGCCACCCGTTAGGAGGTGGCTGAGCTTGCCCCTACCGCCTAGGAGGTGGCTGACCTCTAAGTCAGGGAGAAGGACACTTGCGACGACGCCTATGAGGCCGAGGAGAAGCTCGCGGCCCTGATCGAGAGGGTGCGCATGGACGCCGTGGAGGCCGAACGGCTATGGAAGGAGCGGGACAATTTGCTCTGGGCCGTAGAGGAGCTCTGCATGGGGACTGAGCTGGCTCGCTAGGAGCACTCCAACACTCAGCAGTGGATCGACCACCTCCAGGATGAGCTTTAGAGGGAGAGGGACCTGAAGGTTGTGGCAGAGGGCGTGTCCGCCGGGCTCGCTGCGGAGGATGGTCAGTGCTAAGAAGAGGTCCAGCACCTGGAGGCCGAGGTGACCCAGCAGCATGATGAGGTGCACAGGCTTTGGGCAGACGTGGATGGTAAGTATCCGGTTTCCCCTGTTGTCTTTCTCCCTGGAATCCATAGTAAGCCTTTTGACACGGTCGGTCTTGACGACAAGCTCGGGGCAGAGGTCTCGACGATAAGCTCAGGGTAGCTCTCGACGACAAGCTCGGGGCGAAGGTGGTGGAGAGCCATGGCCTGGAGAAGGAGCTCAATGAGGTGAAGGACACCCTCTAGAAGGAGAGCAACAAACATGACAACCTGCACGTCGCCGTCTAGCTGGTCTGCGATGAGCTTGAGCTAGCCTCGGAGTAAGAGACAAGCTCGCTCATGGTTCACGCCACCCGGATCACGGACCGGGCATGTGATATGGCAAGGGGTGTGCTTCACTTTGGCGTTCACCGATCATTCGCGATCTCTCACTCTCATTACGAGAACATCGATCTGGCGACGATGAGTCAAGGCTTCGCGCCCATCTATACCGATGCTGAGCTGGACGACATCAAGAAGGAGGTGGCCCCTGGCGCATGACCTTTCTACCATGACAGAAGATGAAATCATCCCCCGATGGGTTAGTTTAGTCAGATAGGTCAGGCGGCATATTTGTAATAAGCGGACAAGTTACAACCCTCCTATTTCATTTAAATACGCTTGTTCTTTTCTTTTGGTTGAACAAATTTGTTCTTTTTCCCTTTTTATGTGTAAAAAGGGTTAATGTGTTCTGACCCTTCCTATTGTTTAAGACTGTAGAGCCCGAGGTGTGGGTGAGAAACTCTGGTCACGCTGGTAAGCAAGAGTGCCGTAGCCGCTGGGGCGTAGGTTTCTTGCAGTCCGACCAGTTTTACTCCACGTTCATTTCCGCAAACCTTGCCTCTAAGTTTTTAACGTGAGAAAGGGTCGGGCACAGCGACTATTTTAGGAAGGGTATATATATACCCTTATTAGCCCCAAGTGAGACCCGACACCTTGCCATTGTCGGGGTCAGGTTTCACTAAAGATCGAGGAGACGATAGCGAAACTAGTAGCAGAAAGCATTTTTTGTTTCAAAAATGTTATTCTTAGTTTTTGTACGTACCCCCTCCCTAGGATCCGAACCATCATTCTATGACCATGCATTCGGTCTCCTTGCGAGTCCAACTTCCCTCGAGCCCCCACGTATTGTAGGGGTTCGGTCGAGGGGTCAGCTCGTCTTTGTGATCATCATCCCTCAAGCATTTTTTCCGATAAAATAGAGGGGCTGAGCCATGCCACATTTTTCCTCGATGGACGAATCATGGTGCTTGGTGAGCTGTTGATGGGCTAGTCCGAGTGGGGCCCTAGCTTCCTAATCATGGGGGTCCAGCATGGGTCAGCTGGTGACCAACTCCATATTCTCAGTGGCCAATCCATATAGTTCTTGGGTCCGTTCGACCGGTCCCGAGGGCTTGTTGCCTTTCTTCGAGGAAAAACCAAGGACTAGAAACTGACCAAGACTTGAACATGGGCTGGGATGCCCGCAGCGCTCGTGCGCCTAGGTACTGGCTGCTAGTAGGCCCATCCCTTTCCACCCCTCACTCTAAGGGCGCCCTAGAGCGGCTGTGAACCCGTCGGAGGGCCAGCCTTCGAACTCCTGGTCCTAAATGGACTGTAGGAGTGTTTTTAGCTCCGTATCCCACCTTACCTATGATGGCTAATGCGTTCTGACCCTTTTTGTTGTTAAGGCTATAAAGCTCGGGGTGCGGGTGAACAAACTCTGATCACGCTGGTGAGCAAAAATGTCGTAGCCACTGGGGTGTAGGTTTCTTGTAGTCCGACCAGTTTTACTCAGCGTTCATTTCCACAACCCTTGCTTCTAGATCTTAACATGAGAGAGGGTCAAGCACAGAGAATGTTTGCCAGGTGGATATACTCTTAAATGCGTTATGCCTCTTTCTGTAGTTAAGGCTAAAAAGCTCGGGGTGCGGGAAAAAACTTTGATCACACTGGTGAGCAAAAACGTCGTAGCCGCTGGGCCCATACGAAATGCCTGGACCCATCAGCTCGAGTGCCCACTTCATGATTCTTCCCGTGGCATCCCAATTTTGGATGACCTCGCCGAGAGGGAACGACGTCATGACCATCACCGGATGTGACTCGAAGTAGTGACGCAACTTCCTCTTGGTGATAAGGACAGCGTACATGAGCTTTTGGTTTTGGGGGTAGTAGGTCTTGGAATCGGACAAGACCTCGCTAATGAAGTACACGGGATTCTATAGGTTGAGGGTGTGTCCCTCTTCTTCTTGCTCTACCACCAGGGTGGCGTAGACCACTTGTGTGGTGGCCGCAATGTAGAGCAGAAGCGGTTCCCCATCGTTTGGGGGGGACCAGGATCGGGGCCTTCGTCTGGAGCTGCTTCACCATGTCAAGTGCCTCCTGGGCCTTGGGCGTCCATTCGAAGCGGTTGGCCTTCTTTAGAAGCCGATAAAGGGGGATAACTCATTCGCCAAGGCACGAGATAAAGCGGCTGAGCGCGGTGAGGCACCCTGTAACTCATTGTACCCCCTTTATGTTCTGAATTGGGCCCATCCTCATGATGGCTGAGATATTCTCTAGGTTGACTTCGATGCCACGCTTGGAGATGATAAAACCCAGCAGCATACCCCTTGGGACCCCAAAAACGCACTTCTCGGGGTTGAGTTTGATGCTGTTTGCTTGGAGTTTCACGAAGGTCTGCTCTAGGTCGGCTATGACCTGGTCATCCAGTTTGGACTTGACCACGATGTCATCCACGTAGGCCTCAACAGTCTACCCGATGAGATCCTTGAAACACTTGAGCATGCAACGTTGGTACGTAGCCCCCACGTTCTTTAGGCCGAACGACATTGTGACGTAGCATAATGATTCGAATGGGGTGATGAAAGATGTTGCGAGCTGGTCAGACTCTTTCATCATGATTTGATGGTACCCGGAGTACGCATCAAGGAAGCAAAGGGTTTCACACCCTGAGGTTGAGTCGACTACTTGGTCTATGCGTGGCAAAGGAAACAGATTCTTTGGACATACTTTGTTGAGACCCATGTAGTCAACACACATTCTCCATTTCCCATTCTTTTTTCGTACAAGAACGGGATTGGCAAACCACTCGGGGTGGTATACTTCCATGATGAACCCGGCCGCCAAAAGCTTTGCAATCTCCTCGCCGATGGCACTATGTTTCTCCTCATCGAAGAAACGCAGGCGCTGCTTCACTGGCTTGGAGCCTAGCTTGATCTTCAAAGCATGCTCGGTGACTTCTCCCAAAATGCCTGGCATGTCCAAGGGTCTCCACGCAAAGATGTCTCTATTGGCGCAGAGGAAGTCGGCGAGCGCCCTTTCCTATTTGGAGTAAAGCGTGGTGCCGATGCGCACCACTTTGCCCTCGAAGCTACTGGGGTCTATGAGGACCTCCTTGGAGCCCTCTATAGGCTCGAGAGACCTAGCCGACAGCTTGGGGTCGGGTGCTTCTTCGACGACCTCCTCCCTAATAGCCGCAAGCTCTTTGGAGGCAACAATTGTCGTGGCATGTTCACAGCACTCGACCTCGCACTCGTAGGTGTGCTGGAAGGAGGTGTCGATGGTGATGACCCCGCATGGATCCGACATCTTCAACTTCAGATAGGTGTAGTTAGGAACGTCCATGAACTTCACGTAGCATGGATGTCCTAGGATAGCGTGGTAGGTTCTATGGAACCCGACCACCTCGAAGGTAAGGGTCTCCGTCCTATAATTGGTCGGATCCCCGAAGGTGACAGGCAGATCGATCTGCCCGAGGCATGGCCTGCTTTCCTAGCATGATGCTGTGGAAAGGTGCCCTAGTCGGCCGGATGCGCGCTCGGTCGATGCCCATGGCATCGAGAGTTTCAGCGTACATGATCTTGAGGCCGCTGCCTCCATCCATCAGCACCTTGGTGAGCCGCTTTGTGCCGATGATCGGGTCGACCATGAGCGGATATCTTCCCAACTGCGGGACGATTTTTGGGTGGTCGGTCCGATCAAAGGTTATGGCGGACTCTGACCATCGAAGGAAGGTAGGCGCGGCTGGCTTGGCCGTATAGACCTCGCGACGTGCAAGCTTTTGGCGACGCTTGGAGTCATAGGCCACCGACCCTCCAAAGATCATGAGGTAGCCATCTAGTGTTGGAAATATGTCGTCCTTCCCCTCGGCGTCGTCTGTGGCTGGCTTGGGCTCCTTCCTATGCTCCCCCTTGTTGGAGCCTCCAGACAAGAACCGCTTCATGAGGACGTAGTCCTTGTATAGGTGCTTGACAGGGAAAGCATGGTTCAAGCATGACCCTTCGAGCAGCTTCTTGAAGTGGTCTGGGGTACCCTCAGCGAGCTTCCGACCCCCCTTGCGATCGACGGTGGCCACGAGCGAGCCCCCATGCCGCTGCTTGTTCTTCTTCTTGTTGGGACGGTTGGAGGCGCCTTCGCTGGCATCCTTGTCTCACTTTGCCTTGCCTTTGAGGCGGTCAAAAATTGCCCTGACCACCTCCTTGCCCGAGGCATGGCTGGTGGCAATGTCGAGGAGCTCCTTGGTAGTTCGCGGGCTCTTACGTCCCAGCTTGTGAACTAGGGACTCGTAGGTGGTCCTAGATAGGAAAGCTCCTATGACGTTGGCGTCGGCAATGTTGGGCAGCTCGTTGCACTGCTGGGAGAAGCGTTGGATGTACCTATGAAGAGTTTCCCAGGACTTCTGTCGGTAGTTTTTGAGATCCCATAGGTTCCCAAGACACGCGTATGTGCCCTGGAAGTTTCCCACGAAGATCTCTTTTAGGTCTACCCAACTTTGGATTCGGTTGGGCGGAAGGTGTTCCAACCACACTCGCGCCGAATCGGCCAAGAACAATGGAAGGTTGCGTATAATAAAATTATCACTATTCGCTCCAACGGCTTGGCAAGCAAGCCTATAATCCTCGAGCCATAGTCCGAGGTTTGTTTCCCCAGAGTATTTTGGGATGTTAGTCGGCAGTCACTACCATGGTGGGAAGACGGCATTGAGGATGTGTCAGCCAAAGGCCTAAGGCCCCGGCAAGTCGGGGCTCGGGCTTCGGTCCTCGCCGCTGTCATAGCGTCCGCCACGATGAGGGTGGTAGCCAAGGTTAGCCTCCTCCCTCATCGCTGCGGGCACACCGATGGGCATCCAGGGTGTTGCGCACGCCATGGTGGAGGTCGAGACGCTCATGCACCGGGACCACGGTGCGTGGCTCGTCGCCTTGCTACGCCTGGTGGACTGATACGTCCCTATTGGGTCACTCTAAGGGCGCGCGTTGGCTAGCGTTGAGCCCGTGTTGTCAGGACAACAAGTTTTTGGCCTGCTACGCCGCCATATACTCGACTAGCGTGCGAATCTCATGATGGGTCTGACAATCCTCTGGTGTTGCGGGCTCTAGAAGCCCCTGGAGCAAGGCTACCACGGCAGTGACGTTCTGGCTTGCCCGGGTGAAGTGGGGGGGGGGGCTTCGTCAACCTCGATGATCCTCTGGTTCACATCATGGGCCATGGAGCGTGCATGCCCACCATCTCTGTGGCGCTCGATCTCTCGCTCAAGCTCTGCGAGTTCCTGCTTGAGCTGGAGTCGTGCTTCTTCGAGCTCTTGGTGTCGTGCCCTCAGCTGCTCTACCCATAGGTGAGGTGGGGCCCCTACATCCCCCTCGACCTTGTCATCGAGGTCATCTATTAGGGTAGCCCCTCCCTCGTGGATGCTTTTGATGTATCCCTCGGGGGTACCCACCATGAAACATTCTCGCAGGGGGTGATGGCTCGCCCTGTGGAAGTCAGAGTCAGAGGGCGACTCCGATTCTCCTGTGAGAAGGTCGTGGAAAGATTCTATGATGTATTCGGTCATCCCCATGAACCCATCGTTCGTAGGGGATGGGGGTGTGCGTTGCGACACAAGGTGGCCAACGGTCTCTGCAGCGTTGCGCAGACCGAACGGGAGCACTGTTTGGGCGCTCCGGGTGAGGCATTCCAGGGAGAGCGGCTCTCCTTCGGCAAGCTACGTGATGACGTTGGCAAACAAAAAGGTGAGGCGGCGCAGGTCCTCCCGAGACGGTCAGGCTCCTAGGAAGGCGCCGAGATGGCGCTCTAGCCTCCCGTAATTGAAGCCAAGGAGCTGGTGGCTCCCAGGTGCGCGGGCCTCCGGTGCATGCAGCTACAGCTCCTTAAGCGCCTCGGCGATAACGTCGAGGCCAACGGAGTGGAGAGGCTAGACAGCAGCAGGAACCTGCGCCAACTCTCCCTCCGTCCTAACGATGAAGTCTAGGTTCTCAAAGTGCACGTGCGCACCCGGGACCCAGCTGACGCCGTGACTAGCCATCTGAGGCCTGATGTGGACGTCGAGACATGCAAAAAGCATCTACCTGGCGCGCCAACTGTCGGTGTTTTTGGACCACCGATGAGTAAATTTGTATTTGCGCGTCTGGCTCAGATGATGTGCTCGGAGGATACAAGGGTTTATACTGGTTTGGGCGGAATGTCCCTACATCTAGCTCACTGTTGCTCATGTTATCGACACTTGGTTTGCAGTAGGGGTTACAAACAGGCGAGAGAGGGAAAGGATCCCAAGTCTCTGGTGGAAGGAGTGAACGGGTGCTGAGAGCTCGATTGCTGCTCAACCGTGTGCTCGTGTCGTGCTCTTGTGTTCTGATTCGTTCGGCCCCCTTTCATGGGGCGCCCTGCTTCCCTTTTTCTAGGCGAAGGGAAAGCGCGGGTTACAATGGAGAAAAAGGAGGAAAACAAGAGAGAGAGAGATAGAAGAGAGAGAGAAGAAGGCTTCTAGGATTGCCGGGTCCTTCTTCTCCTTCATACGGGTCCCGCTGATCCTATAGATGTCAACAGGGACGGCTCCACATTGCGGCCCTGTTCGTCACTGGTGCCATGCATAGGCGTCATCTGTTGGTCATGGCGTTCCACTCTATCCCGGCGGACGTCGTGGTGAACTGACGCGCCTGTCAGCGTCCGTACGAGGATTAGGCAGAACAGTACCAGCACACCCGACACCGTTCTTGATGTGAATCGCTAGGTATGGCCCGTCATAGCCACGGGTTACATCGAGGCGTGCCAGCCTCTTTCTTGGTGTTAGAGTTTTGACCCAGGCCCATATGCTTGGACCTGGAGTGGTTGGCGGCGGTATGGGTCCCCGTCGGACGAGATGGAACCCGCGTCCTTGGGGTCGGGTGAGACAGAGCACGAACCCAAGGGGTTGCCTGAGACGGAGCCCGTGGCCTTAGGGTCGGGCGAGACGGAGCCCATGTCCTCAGGGTTGGGCGAGATAGGACCCGCACCCGAGGGGTCGGGCGAGATGGAACCCGTACCCGAGGGGTCGGGCGAGATGGAACTCACGACCTTGGGCGAGACGGAGCCCGCACCCGAGGGGTCGGGCGAGACAGAACCCACACCCGAGGGGTCGGGCGAGACGGAGCCCGCACCTGAGGGGTCGGGCGAGATGGAACCCGTACCCGAGGGGTCGGGCGAGACGGAACCCGCGACCTTGGGCGAGACGGAACCCGCACCCGAGGGGTCTGGCGAGACGGAGCCCGCACCCGAGGGTCAGGCGAGACGGAACCCGCGACCTTAGGCGAGATGGAGCCCACAGCCTTGGGGTCGCTCGGGACCTTTTAATACGTCTCGAGCCATCCGGGGGAGTCAGCGTGGGCGCTAACCTCCTTGCTTTGGGTATCCCTAATAATGATACCCGACAGAAATTTTGGCACTTTAATATGAAGGTACAGATAGATTGGTTGCCTGTATTAGTCTCTATCTAAACTTGTGCAGTACAGTTTGCTTGTGTTTGATTGCCTATATAAGGTCATATGTAGGCTTGCATAGTGTTCGGAATGGTCAAACCTAATGACATTATTAGTAGTGATGTGACCAACTTTGGCCGAGACTTATAATGTTATCGGCGATGGCATGATCGACTCATAGGGGTTTCAATCTAACAACATTGTCGATGATGCCAATATTGATGGTGACGGTATGACTGACTCAGGGGGTCGAGCTTGATAATGTTGTGGCAACAATGTTAGCAGCGGCATGATGGACTCCGGTCGAGTCTGACGACATTATTAGTGCTGCAACATTGTCAGTTGTGGCATGACCAACTCCAATTCAGCCTAGCAATGATATTGACAAGGAAATCTAGGCTCCCGAAGCACATAGCTTGACGGGAGCAAAGTCGATGATGATCCTAATCTTGGGGGCATCTAGATCTTGTAGATCGAATCTATGTGCACTTTCCCTACCTAGAGCACCAATTGTCTGTGTTTTGGCACCCGCAATATGAATTGGGCATCGTGCAACAAGAGAAACTAGATGCTAGCACATGGGATGCAAGGTTTATATAGGCTTGAGACCTTGGGAAGAGGTAATACCCTGTGTCCTTTGTTTGTGGTTGTATTGCTTATTCATCGTATGCAAGATGTATGATGAAATGTGTTAATGTGTTGCCTGATAAGGCTATCGGATGTTCCGATTTAGGGACCCCTTGCCCTCCCTATATAGTCTGAGGGTAGTAGGGTTAGAAGATGGCTTCCTCTCCTACTTAGTTGCACTACCTATTTGGAAGTTGTTGGAGTGTGTCTTGAAGCCATTAGAAGCTAAAGCAAGTTTCGAATACTACATCCATTATATGAGAGCTTATACATCAAATACATTCAAGGCTATTTAGCTTTGGCAAAGTGCCCTTGTAATCTTCGTGAGCCAGAGCACTTGAAGCCTTGATGGCTCTCTAGAGGTGTCGACCCTCCAAGCTTGGTGTGGAGCAGTAGCGACTTAGTTTGCGAGGGATGAGAAAACCTCTTTCTTGATAGAGAAACTCCATAGTGAGAGGTGCCAAGGTGATCGAAGGAGTTGGGCAACAGTGGTGAGTTTTATTGGCTCGTGGCCTTTACCTTGAATGGCAAGATTCTTTGTGGCAAGCTCAACACTGTGACAAGGAAGGCTTGGCAGTCAGGAACATCCTTGGTGGAAATCTAACATGGATTAGAGGTTGTGTTTTGGTCATTGACACCACAGGACGAAATACATCGTCGTGATTGAGAGTTTGCCCCTATTGACTTAAGCTAATTACTTACCGTATTTACTTTCCACAAGTGCTTGATATCGTTTGCCTTTATCTTTCTTAGATTAGCATAGGCCAATTGATACGATTGGCTCTAGATTGCAACACTCTTGGTTGGTTTGATAAATAGATACCACTAGAAAACTGTAAGTGCATATTTTGCTTGCTAGTTTACTATTTTTCTAGTGTAAAATCAAGTAGAATCCCTATGTTTTAGTGACCCCATTAACCTCATCCGTCCCTTCATGCAGCCATCGCCCCTCTTCACCACGCCCAATGCCACCAACAATCTTTGCTTCTAGTGTAAAATTAAGTAGAATCCCTATGTTAAGTTTTAGCGACCCCATTAACCTCCTTCCCTTCATACGGCCATCGCCCCTCTTTACCACCCAACGCCACCAATCTTTTTGCCACCCTTGACAATCCTCTACACTACACCAAAGCTGCAAAATAAAGTCTAGGAGACCACCCTTAAAAAAAACACTTAGTATCTTTAAAAGCTCCTTAAAACAACTCACTAATTCGATTTTTTTTAGCAAAGCGAAAATTGGCCCTCCAACAATTTTGTAAAACAACTCTCTAAATATAATCTTTCCCTCCACTCCCAGATATGTGCGTCAGTGCATTAATTTGCTTTGCCTTTTCTGTTAGCAATCTTCAAATAATTTTACCGCAGAACGTTTACCTAATTTGTAATATGATGTATCACTATATTTTTACAGTTAAATTTACAAAACAAGATCTCACATGATTACAATAAAATAAATAAATGACAAGTGAGTCCCACGGCCCCGTTTGGCTTACCCCATATTCAGCTTGTTCGGTTTCTTTTTTCAGCCGGAACAGTGTTTTTCTCTCACAACAATTCAACCAGAACAGTGTTTTTCAACCAGTTTCAGCCAAAATTATGTCAGCCGAACAGGGCCCACATGTCGTAATCAGTATGGCCACCATTATCCAATCAACGAAACAGAAAATTCGCCCACCCCATCCAAGTCTGGTCCAACCAACCAAACAAAAATATTGACTCACCCCATCCAAAACAACCAAACAAACATCATGGATCATTCTATTCTAAAATCCACGAACGACCATATCCCACCCAACCTTCTTGTCAAGTCATATATACCCTGAGTAATTCCCATTACGACCTTGTTCAGTTTGGTAGTGATTGGAGGGGATTAAATCCCCTCAGGTAAGGGATTAACTGAACAAGGCCTACATGGCTACATGGGAAGATGAAAAAAAGATGAAGAATGCTGAAGTCTTCTTGCGATTGTCTTACTATGAGTCCTCTTGCTAAATGCAGTGTCCTTGTTACACAAATTAACCATACCCGTTGTAAGATTGTAACACCATACAGGAATCAATTAAGCAATCTCTTTGCTCCTTTGTTTTGCCGATGTTCCCAAATTGGACGAACACGAGCACGTTAACATAATTTTATAGTGTGATCATTCAAACTTCCGAGAGACTATCGTGCAGCATATTGAAGGACAAACTATGTTATGTCTAGCAATGTTGTATTTGGTGAAATTTCACCTTCTGATTTTTCAGTGTACATGCATTCTCAATGTGACATGCTGGGCCGTTGAGCATTCCATTGTGTCTATTTCTGATAAAAGTAACACATTCGAAATGGAAGTGTTGGGCTATTTACAGCAACTCGGTGACGAACAGCAAACCACTAAAATGGATGGCCTGCCTCAATCATGCACGATTGGATGCCAAAGATCAGATGAATATTATTCTTTTGGAGGTGATGGTATCTCAGTACCTTACAAATGTGTACCAAGGCTGCACTGCTTAGTCACTAATGTTGCACACTGACAAGAACTTTTGAACCGCATTGTGGTACTGAGTTCCCTGTGGATGCATAAGATAGCTGCTTACAAGAAATGGAGAAATAATATAATACAGCCTCAAGCCCTCAACTATATACAGTAGAAGATTAAGTACCTCCCAATAGAGTTGGTTGCAATCGGTGCACTTCCAGAACTCCAGATTTCGGTTGAACAAGCACGAGGGAATAACCTGGAAACCTTTTGAGGCTTCAACAGCTTCCCCTAGGGTAAGTGGTTTCTGAATAAAACTACCATTGCATTTTGTGCACCTAGACATAAGTTGGTCCTCAGATATCTTTAATTGGAAGGTATCAATGACCTAAAACAAGCAAGTTAATAAACTGATCAGTTAGCCCCCAAATCTCCTCAGTTCCTCTGCCTAATCAAATAGAAACATTAGAAAACAAGTATGGTGCCTTTATAGAGCTTTCTACGTAAAAATACAATTTCCACTCAAGGACTACTGATATGTGCTACCAGTTCACAGGTGATAACTGGTACCTTCATGTGGTAACACCTCATTCTTGATGAGAATGCTGTGCATCCAAATCAAACATGCTAAGAGAAACAAACACCGACTTGATTTGTTGTAATATTTGAATGGATGAATTCTCTGCAACATCGGAAAGATTATTTGGGTTCAAAAATGTCATGGTTGTGTTGCCAACATGTGGCCCCAGGGCTCACTTATCAACCTCACATATCATGGAATTTATCTTTAAGATGGTACTCAACCTATCATTCTCTATTCAAATAATTCCAGTTCTTCATTAAATTTTTAAGTTCTAAAACTTGAATCAATTGAGAAAATATCATGTCATCTTTTTTTATCCAGTTATAAAGCATGTGTGGCTAATAAAGGAATTAAATTAAGCTTTAATCAGTAAACAACAGTAATTAAAAGTAAAATCAATTTGCCATTTATATTGATTCATGCTAGAAACTACTTGAAACTCTTTAGTCTAACTTTCGATTGGTCCACACAACACCAATTGAAAGGTCTCTCTCCTGGGTTGAGCTGATAGTGGAGCGTTTACTGTCAGAAATATGATTTATTAGGTGCTACATAATCATAGGTTAACCAACAAGGAAGCTAAACTTTCCTTCAGTTTGGTAACCAAATTTATGGTGTTAACAATATAACCAACATGGGCATGAGCCATGGGAGATTTAGCATTAACTTGTGAAAGATATTGTATAAATCATATTTAAGATGGAAAAGGTCAAAATATGCACAAACCTCAGCTAGTTGGTCATGTTTGAGCAGGCTTTTCACTCTGTATACCTGGTTACCTGCTAAATATTGATATTTCAAGAGCTTGGCATCCCTTGTTAATAATATTCTTCCTTCCTTGTATGTTTGATTTAATAGATCCCTACAGGTGAGTAAAATAGGTGGCAAGCAGCACAAGAAAAGCTAAATGAGAACTATCAATTGAAATTGCATTAAGAATGTTCCAAAATTATCGCAGAAAGTATAGGGAAGACCTTGGTTCAGGTTTCTTTGAAGATGGAATTGCAGCATCTATTCCAACACATCGCAAGTGCTTAGCTAGGCCCTCAATCTGTTCAAATTTATTGTAAGGTCAAATCCAGCAGTTTGTAAACAGGGAACATAATTGACTCGTATGGTGTTAAGTTTTTGTTGAACCTAAGTTCATCTTATTCACTGCAGAATGGTAATAAAAAAATGAATTGTACAGTTGGGGGTAACGAGATCAGGATAACCTACCATCACATCACACAAGAACTTCGGGTATCCATCTCCACCAATGGAAGGATCCCATGGAGGGGGGCCCTGCCATTCACTACTGCAATCCACTTTATCTTTGCATTTGGCATTGGCAGGAATCTTCAGTTTTTCTTTTCGTCTTGAGGTACGTGGTTTTGCATCAGATTCTGTCAATATTATCTTCTCACTGTAATTGGTTACTATGGACATCAAACAACTACCCGAGCAAATGTCATATCCATAAGAAGAGCATTCAATTGTAGATGAACAATGCCTGTCTGAAGTAAGTTCTGTTGTAGATGAACATTTTCCTGTAATAGAATTGACAGTAAAAAAGTAAGAAAGGAAGTCAGAAATAGAAAAGTCATTCTTGGTACTAAGATGACTTTCAAATCAAACAAAAAATTGCTTAGAGAAAATAGAAAAGAAATTAAAAATGAGAACTTAATAAGAATTACCTTCCACTGTGATCTTTTTTTGGAACAGATCAAATATGTCTAGCAAGTAGTAGGCATCTGATGCTGCATATTGAATTTGCCCTTCACTCAAGGGGCGGCATGACCAATCACTACACTGGAGTTCCTATTAAAATAAAAGGGCAAGGATAATAATTAAGCAAATCAACACCAATGTTTTCAAAGATTGCTAGTGTTGTAGAGCCTTGGCCGTGCAGGAAGGTCAGGCTCAAATTTGGCTCACAAACTTAAGTGAAAATAGGCAATTCCAAGACCAGCTATGATCAACTTAAAACTTATACTGCACTTGACTACTGGGAATATAAATGAACATAAAAGGAAACTACTTTCCCAGTCGCCGGAGTAGTGCGCTTTTAGGGAGCAGTTGTATCCGTGTATTTTTCCTGGCGTAAAATGTGCTTGTAAAAATTCCTTCCTGGGTCTGTGTTGCAAGCCCCCCCCCCCCCCCCCCCCCCCCCCCCCCTCTCTCTTAATATAACTAATGATACGCAGCTCGTTTGAGTGTTCAAGTTCAAAAAGAGCATAATCATACCTGTCATGTGTAACCATGCTTGCATACAAAATGAGCCAATCTCTTGCAACAAATGAGCTGAGCTTGTGCACCAGAATATCCCAACCTATATTATCTTGGCCCAGTATCTATTTATGGCACACAACTAACTGTAATTCTCGAACATGCTGAACACTAGTGTTGTAGTGCTCGAACCTTTTCATGATTTTGATAATGGCAATCGCCTCGATGAACCAGGTCCATGTTGAAACCCTTTTCCTTTAATTTGGATGGCTCAAGGGACAAAGCGCTTGATATTTTAGTTCATCAGGTACGCGTTGAACCTTACTGAGGACGATAGCCATTATCAAAACCAGAAGAAAGGCTACCAACAAACTCAAGCAGACAAGAACTTTCAAAAGGATAGACACTGATTTGAAAACAAGGAACAGTAGCCTTATTTAACAAAGCCACAAGTTTTGGACAGTATAACCTATGTGCTCTACACTCTCTTGTGAAGTACAAGTACTTAAAAAAGAATAACCTCAACGAGTACATACCACTTCTGATAAATTAAGGTTCCAAAAATAAACGTAAGACATCTTATCAACGCTGACCTTGGATAAAAAGACACTGAGCAGCTCCTCACAAATAGTTGCCAAACTCTTGGTCTCCTTTGGAAGCTTCTTCTGCCTGTCATGGCCCTTGAGATAGTAATAAATGTTGGTGACATCCAAGAAAGGCTCCACCTTGCAGAGAGGAATACCAGCATGTTATCTGAATATATAGCAAACAATGCTCATCCAAAAATCATGAAAATCAAATAAAAAGGGTAAAATCCTAGAAACACTTTCTGAATATAAAAATAGAAAACCGTGAAAGATTAGCACACTTATTTTCAGGTACCCATGCCTAATCTATCCACATTGATAATTCAGTGTATTAATTAGGAGCAAATAAATCAAACTATGATGAGTAGATGATGTAGTATGCTGATGGCTCAGTAATTGGGGAGATAACTCTGTTGTAGAGGATGAAATGCAAGTATGGAATAAGCCCTAGACTTTACCCTGCAATCAAGGATGAATTGCAGGTATGGACTCAGTCCTAGACTTTACCAACAAAAGGGAATGTGATGTGGATCATAAGATGCAATGCGTTAACACATGGTTGACCCACATAATTGTCAGTCTATCGCTAAAGCTTGGTTGGTATTTGATTTTTGCTCGCTTTGCTGTTGTGGCATAAAAAGATCCCTAATTTTTTTCAATATACAGTGGATGTACAAGTATGATTACTATTAGGCCCATGTTCTCTAAAATGTCTATTGAGAAAGGGTGGAAACTAGTAGTAATGTCCTCTGAAAAAGTGCAACTGATAACCATCACTAGCTGTGCAATTCTGCAGGCTAAGCTTCTAGTTGTAAAGCATTTCCAGAGCTTAATTCCTTTCCCTTTCCCACAGAAAAGCTGCTAAAGCCAGAGGGATTAATCCTGTAGAATTTAGTTCTAAATTTTAAGCAAGCAGTTCAAAGTTTAAGCCTATCCCAGCACATGTGTATCCATTACGCGGGGATCACTAATGTAATCCCAATTTGGAAAACTTACATCAATTTAGCCTCCAGGAAATGAATGTGAGGCTTGCCACGACATTTGGTCAACACGCCCTTACCCTATCGAATCCGGAGTCGCACCCGAGGGCAGCGGAGAAGGTGGAGGAGAGGTACACCAGGTCCTGCTTAAACCTGAACCCCAGCTTCAGCGCATCAGGCCGCTCGAACAGCTCTCGCAGCGGCGCCCACAGGTCGGCGAGCGGCACGGAGAGCAGGTCGACGACAAACACCTCGCTGCGCTCGCCCTCGCCTCCATCGCCGACGCGGCAGGCCACCTGAAGCAGCGTCACCGTCGGGAACTTCGGCGGCGCTGGAGATGCCTTGGCCGCCAGCGTCGTGCCGTCGCCCAGGGCCGCAGGGGCGGCAGCGGCAGGGCTACCGCGGCGGCGCGGCTTCCACTCTGCGTCAAGGGCGACGACGCGAGCGGCGGCGAGGGAGCGGAGTAGGAGGGCGAGCTCCGGCGAGGACCCGCCGCCGGTGACGAGGTGCACGGCGAATGGGGGCGCTGGCGCTGGCGCGGGGTCCATCGCTGCGGGAGACGAAGGTAAGCGAAATGGGAGCAGGGCTCGTGCGATGGGGAGCTGGGGGCCGCGCCTGCGCGTATACGAAGTACGTCGAAGCGGCGGTGTACGGTGTATTCGTAGTGAACGGCGTATACGAAATTGCCAATACGGCAGTAGACCGTATATGCGATTCTGCGTAATGGCCAAACATTTTTATTTACGATAATGACGCCGGGCATCACACCTCACCTTGCCGTTTCCACCCGTGCCGCTCGGACCTAGGACGCTCGCCTAGCCCACGACACTGCTGCCTCCTGTCTCTCGCCACGCTCGTGTGCCCGGTCCGCGCGGATTCGACCCACCCACCGCACGGCTATCCCTCGCGGCATCTCCGTTCTGTGCGCGTGCGCTGCCTCTGCTCTCCCAATCTCTCGTTTTATCGTGTGCGCTGACAGCAGGGCCTCTTCTCCAATCCCCAACGCCGCCAAGATGTCTCGTTGCAGGTGCTCCTACCGATGGCCGTTGGACGCACGTGTTGGGGCGCCTCGTGTCAACCCTGGCTAAGCCATGGGCACCCACGAGCGCGGGCAGATGCTAGTGGTGCTCGTGCGATGCCACTCACCGCGTGGCTCCCACCCTGACGACGGGAATCGATCGGCCCAGGCCCCTTACCCTACGTTGCAAAATGTATGTTTCAGCCATTTCAGTTGTTTCAAAGATAAGTTGCAATTGTTTCTTATCGATGTTGCAAAAATATATTAGGGATGTTGCAAGTATTTCAGAGGCATGTTACACACGTTTGTTCAAAATATTTCATCTGTTTCAGATGTATGTTGCAAGCGTTTTGATCTAGATGTTTGCATATGTTTCACACATATGTTGCAACAACATGTTCCAGATGTTTTATTTATTTCAAACGTATATTGCAAGTGTTTTATTTGCATGTTGCATATGTTTGCAATGGCTATGTTGCAAGTAAATGTTTCAAATATTTTATCTGTTTCAGACGTACTCCCTTTGTTCCAAAATAGAAGTCGTTCTCGCTTCCCGAGAAGTCAACTTTTTTTAACTTTGACCAATTATACATAAAAGAATATTAATATTTATAATACATAATTAGTATCATTAGATAGATCGTCGTATATACTTTTATAATAAACTTATTTGGAGATATAAATGTTGCACGTATTTTCTACAAACCTAATCAAAGTTGAGAATGTTTGACAAACATGCATCTCATAATGACTTCTATTGTGGGGCGGAGGAAGTATGTTGCAGTTGAGTGTTTCATAAGTAAATCTCAATGTAGGGCTGTTGAGCGAGGTAGAGAGAGCTAGCGCAAGAACCATGGCGGCATCGACTGGTAAGATGCTGGCAGCGCTCCACCGCAGGACGCACAAGGTCACGTTTGTGCTGGCGCACGTGGGCCGACGACATGCTGCCTCCGCTGGTCCCGCTGGAGGTCCTTGAGCATAAGCTTGTGGCACAACATGGGAGATGCAGAACCTGGCTATGGAGAACGACCGACTTGCTGCGAGCCACGCCGCAGGTGACGCGGGCACGGCGATGTTGAGGCCCCCTGCGAGCGCGGCGGATGCTCTGTTACGCGGGGGACAGGACAGGGTGTGGCGAAGCTGTGTCTGAACGCGGGCCTGGGGACAGACGCTTGGGCGCTACTTATTCCCTTTTATTTATTTTAAAAAATATGGTGAAAAAACCATGCATCTCCTCAGCGTATTATTTAATAACAGAATGTATAATAAAAATATACTCTCATTGCATGATTTTTAAATGAAAAGGGCGATATTTTACAAGCATGTGTCTTAAAAAGTTTACAACCCTATTTTGATCTCTGTTATAGAATATCACCTTACCCTCTCTAATTAATCTCACGTGTCAACACGTTTGGTGAAAAGAAAAGCTCATTTGGCAACCCTAATTAATATAACCAATGCTCGGCTCTCTATGGTTATCCAAAAGACATTATGCTATGCTTACGTTTATGTACCGCCAAGTCACCCAAAGCTTGTATTTTTTGACAGATATTGTAATCAAGGGGACACACTTCAACAATCACAATAAATGTTGGCTATCTTTGTGATTTTGATTTTTTTCTCTTCTTCCTAATCTTTCTTCGGTGTGGATGGAGAATGAAAACTAGCGATTAAACTCAGATAAATATTTTATTCTCTGTAAGTCAAACAGAGTTTGAATGTCAATTTTCGCTCTAACAAATATAATTCATCTACTCTGATGTTTATGGTTTGTTTAATTTTCACCAACGCTACAGCTGCTCCAAAGGCAACAAATGTTAAGACAAAACGACAACATAAATACACTATAAATCCTCATCTTGTGATGAACAATGAGGAGAGGGGCTACCATGATATCAATAGTAGAATTTTAACAATCACATGTACAGTGACATAGTGATTTATGAAAAAAAATCCTTATACTCTAAGGGTCTATTTGGTAGAGCCCCATCTGATTTTGATTCTCTATGAAAGTCGATTCACTAACAGAAGTGATTTTGTGGCTAAAAGTGATTATATTTTGTTCTTTAACATAAACTCTAAAAATCATGATGGAGAATCATTTCACATAATTAGGAGAAGCTGCTTTTTTCAGCACACAACCTCTTAGTTCATTTCAGATAATCACTCAAAGAATCAGTAAAGAATCACTTCTCTAGAAAACTGTTTGGCAGAGCTCCTGCTAGATTCAACAGAGAATCAGCTCTAAGAGCTCTGCCAAACAGAGCCTAAGTTTCCACGGGTCAATAATAGGTATAAGAAGTCTTCTCTAGACCATGTAGAGCATTACAACAACAACACATTCATTAAGTTGCAACTTGGCATCAAGTACAACAACTACATACAACCATCTCATAAGAGGAATGGTAATAGACAAAAGGAAAGTCATATATTCTATCCTCTCAATAATCGGTTCGTATCTCGTAAGCTATAGCTTCAGTGTGCGTAAATTTGGGTAGGCATGTTGCTCCTGAGTCCCAAACCTTTGATAACGTTTCAGCTCAGTCGGACCATTTCACCACCCAAATCAACTATACCAAACCTGATATGTCACACCATTTCACCACTCAAATCAACTATACAACAGAACTAATACGTTCGAAAACTCCAGTAATAACTTTGGACCAACCAATCCCTCTCAAATATAATGCTCTACTCAACCAATAATCCTCAAACCAACTGACTAGATCAATGTTTGAACTTACGATCACAAGCTTGAAAATAACCTTACCATCAAAGCTGGTCAAATTCCTCCTTTCTCTCACATTGTGTTTGTGTTGTGTTATGCTCCTTCTCCCTCTCCAATAGCAGGTGATAGCTAAGACAAATGAGGCTAAGGTTTTTCTCTCCAGACCATCATTGATTCCAACAAAAGTAACGACACAAAAGAGTTGGACTTGTGAGCTACGATGACCTCTATTTGCAAGGCTCCAAAGCATCCTACATGCAGACTTGATCAAACGACAAGTCTGGTTGGGCCGGAAAAATATATCAGGTCATAATCTTCGGCTCGAGCTCGACCCGACGTACAGGCCGGTTAGGCTATAATTCTCAAGGTCTTTTCTTTCAAATTTGCCCACTTTAGGTTGGATTTTTTCATGTGCGGTCAGGTCAGATCTTGGGTTGTAAATTATGATATGATCCACTGAGATCAGGTCGGATGACCCATGATTAAGTTTACCCATATGCAGATAGATAGGTAAAGCATCACTACCGGAATGCCTAGGTTTGCCGTATGTCCACGGCACACGGTGAAACCCAAAAAACACTCGGCAAAGCATACGGCACTCGGCGTATACAGTGCCGGCAAAGATTTCTTTGCCGAGTGTTTTAGTGCTAAAACCGACACTCGCAAAAAATTTTCGAAAAATATATAAAAAAAGCCGCCCACCCCGCACGCGGCTCGCCGCCGCCACCACGCCGCTGCCACCACGCCCGCCACCATGTCCGCCGCCACCACCACGCCGCCACCACCACCACGCCCACCGCCGCCACCACGCCCGCCACCACCACGTCCGCCCTCTCCCACCGGGATCCGGCCTAGCAATATCAGTATAATAATATTGAAAAAATAAAATATTATCAAAGTATTTTTTATATTAAAAATAGTAATTGTTTTTCTCCAACGTACTTTTTTTAAAAATTGTTGACCAAACTGTAAAGGTTTAAGCTTGGACAAAGCTGAATGGATCGAAGTAGGTTGCACCTTGAAAAACAAAGATTTTAGCGTTCAAGCTAAAAATTTGTTTTTTTTTTTGGAAAACGACGCTAAAAGATTTGAATTGTTCTGTTCTTTCGATGGTGGCGAGCACACACTGAGTAGGGTAGCGAAGTTGTTGGTCTAATTTATTCGCCATGTTCGATCTCAAATCTGAGCCAAACTGAGCGTTGCACCATAATCTGAAATCATACAGGTTTAATTTCTAGGCAGATCGATGGATGGATCTCCTGCGGCGCCGTCGTCAGCGAGGAACGGGCGTGAGGACGAAGAGCTTGCACGAGTGCGGCCCGACCACCGCCGTGAGGCTGCCGGTGAACCTGCCCGGGAGCGTCTCATGCTGCAGATGAATGAATCATAAACCATAAGCTTGCATGAATTCGAGCCACATGCATATCTGGCAAGCAAGCTAGCTCGGCTCGGATGCGCGGAACGGGAGAAATGGCCAGCGGCTGGTCCTCCAGCCACCACGCATTCACGTACCTTCCAGACGTCCCTGGCCTCGACGGTGACGCCGCGGCGGATGCCGACGTCCGGCCATGCCGCGGTGATGGACGCGGAGCGCGTCGCCCCCCGGTTGAGCAGCAGCACTGCCTTCCTGTGGCGGGAGAGCTGCCCCGCCCACACCTGCAATATAATCAAACGCCACGGGATTCAGGATTTCCTACCCGAGCGAGACGTGCTGCTTGCGATGACGATCGATTTGGTAGATACTATCTCTGTACCTCGAGATCGTTGCCATACTTCTTCACTTTGTTTCCCTGGACACCCATCCGATCTGCGCCGAACACAATTGGCACACATGAAGACAAGAGTCAATAAGTGAACTTTGTCCTCGTGCGTGAGTAGAAAGAACTGAACACTTGAACTACTTAATGTGAAAAAGATTTTGCTGATGAGAACGAAGATGCATTAATTGTGTTGTGATGACCTTGGTTAATCGCGATGACCTCTGCGTTGGAGAGGATCCCCAGCGTCTCCTTGGAAACTCTCGTTACGTCGCAGCCGATTACAAGAGGAGCCTGTCAAAGGTTGGCGCCAAGAATTCGACCGGTAATTGTGAGCACACACAGAGTCGGACAGACGCTCATTTCTTATGAGCCTGAGCCTGAGCCTGGAAATGATTCACGCACCTTGGCGATGGCCCACAGGCTGAAGTGCACGACGTACTCGTTGTACGCCATCCCTCCGTTCCCGACCTCCAGCATGTCAGGATCTGTGTGGGAGAGAAGCAAGCCATTGATCAGCTGACAGGAAAACCTCATGGATCGAATCCGGATGCATTTCATCCAGGAAGCTAAACAGAGATAGACGTGGACGATACGAACTGACCGTTCCAACCGCCGGGCTTGGCGTACCGGGCGTAGGCGTCGTTCCGGTCGATGTTGTCCAGCATGCTGTCGCAAGAACCCACAAGTTAACCCAATCAGTTATCAGCGAGACAATTACTAGCTACGTACTCGAAGAGCTGATGAGCGTCACTTACCCTGACCATGCGTCGTTGATGTCGCCGGTGGTCCTCCAGCTGTTGCCGTACATGCCGCCCCATTTGGGCACTTCCATGTAGCCCCTGACGAAGTTAAATAACCGTCAGCTCAGGTGCATTTTTCAAGCAAAAAGAGAAGACCAAGAAGGCAAAGGGATGCATGCCACACCATTCGCAAAGTGAGTAGAAGATGGGGCGGCCAGAGTTCTTCAGCGCGCGAGACATGCGCCCAAACCTGCATCACAATTTACAGCTGCCCGCTACATATACATCTGAAAGAAACAAGAATGGTACACGAACTGAATGTGCAGATAAACAAAATGTGCACCTCACGGTTTCAGGCGTGCCGTCTCTGTAGCAGTTATCATACTTCAAGTAGTCAACACCCTGCACACGTATGGTCAAGCGTCGAGTGAAGAAACGATATATAGTAACTAAGGTAAGGTTGCTTCTTTTTGATTTTTTGCTCTATATATAATAGAAGAAGAGTAACTGATACTGGTAGTAGACTAAAATTCTACTGGTGAACTGAAACCGCAAGTCCTAGTCAAATGCTATCAGATGTCTGAAAGACTGAACATCTGTAGTAGCATGTGTATGTACCCATGATGCAAACGTTTTAGCATCCTTGTCCTCGTGGCCCAGAGATCCAGGCATCCTGTTGCTGCAAGTTCTTGTCCTGAAATTTACGGAAGGCAGTCCGGTTTTAGTTCAACATGGATTTGCAGTGGAAACTCGTGAGCTTTTGGGCATGAGGTAGCCTGGGTGAACTTATTCCCACTTGATTGAATCAAAAAGAGCCGACCGAACTTGTTGAAGGAAAAGGGGAAAATAAAAGAACGTACCCAGCTGAAGAGTAGATGCCAAGCTTAAGCCCCTTGCTGTGAACATAATCTGCCAGGGCCTTGATTCCGGATGGGAATGTCTTGGGATTAGCGATCATGTATCCCTGTCAGAAAGCCAGTTAGCCAAGCCAATTTCATAAATTCTTGACTTCTTGCAGGTCGCAGTCAGACTGATCGTGCTTGGATCAATGTTCAGCAGTGCAAGAATTTAACTGAAAGTAACTGACGAAAAAAATCAACTAGCACTCGTACTACCTCTTTGGTCCTTTGGTAATCCGCCCAGCAGTCATCTGCAATAGCAATGTCATCTTTCAGTGACACCGAACACTATGATAACATCCAACACGTATGAAGTATGAACTCTGCATATATGTATAGAATACACTACCTAAGTTGACATACTTGTAGCCAGCCTTTGCAAGTCCGGTGGCGACGAGTGCATCAGCTGTGAATCAAGTTAACAGCGAATCAGTGAGCAATAGCCATATCATCAGAAAGAAACCAATGGCGCTGGTGATTTCAGATACGAGCTGATTGGGGTGGTGGTCTCTGACTGACCGGTGCGCCGGACGACCGCCTCGTTGATGTCGCACTGAAAATGGTTCCAGCTGTTCCACCTGCGAAAAAGCGACGACAAAACACAAAGAAAAAAACCCACGGAAAAAGGCTCAGACAACAAACCACAGCCGGGAGCGGCGGAAGCCACGCATCGCATGCATGCACATCTGAATTCGGAGTGCTGGTTTCGTTCCTCACCCCATCTGCGGCGTCAGACCGAGCCCGTTGGCGAAGAGGACGCGCCGGGCGCCTCCACCAGGCAGAGGCACCGCCGGCCTGCTGGCGTCGTCCGCGGCACCGAGCGCTGCCACCGCGGCGGCGGAGAGGCAGGCGCCCAGCAGGAGGAGCACGGCCGTCGTACTCGGAAACAGGCTCTGAATCTCGGGTGCCATCCTTGGTGGTTCCGCGCTGCGCTGCGTATGTGCTTGTCACCGACACCATGCCCGTATCCGTATATATGAGCTGGAGAAGGAGACGGAGCGGTGCGTGTCGCGTGAGCGTGACGCACTGCAACGCTGCGGCAGCGATTGATGGAGGCTTGTCTGACGCGCCGCGTGACGGGGCCGCGGTGTCTCACGTAGCCATACGCTTTCAGTTTCCGGTACCTTAACCATCTCCAGCTCACCAACGGATTACCTATCTACATCTCTTAAATAAAATCCTTCATCAGTAGCATCTTTTTCTTCTTCTCTTACCAATATAATTCAAATTTTTAGATGTTAGAGATAGAATAGGAGACATGATGAGTAATTTGTTGGGGCTAACTATAACTCCTTATATTACTCTCTCCATTCTAAGGTCATGTTTTGGATCAATTTACACTAAAAATTAGCTAGCTAGCTAGCTAATTTTCAGTAAAGTGACGTTTGGATAATAGAGGGTTAAATAGTAAATCAAAGGTACATATAAACTATTAGCATATATTCATAACTACAAACCTGCTAATAGAACTAATAGTTAACAACCCTTCAGCTAAACCACTAGCACTAATTTTAACTGCTACTTCATCTGTTCCAAATTATAAGACGCTTTGGCTTTTCTAGATTCATATTTTTTTTACTACGCACCTAGATACATATTATGTCTACATACATAATTGGCATGTTCGCTGGTTAGTTTCTGGACTGGTTTGGGCTGGCTGGTGCTGGTTTGTTGTGAGAAGAAAACACTGTTTACTGGCTGGTTTGGCTGACTGAAACCAACAAACGAACAGACTGAATAAAAGTTATGAATCTAAAAATACCAAAACGTCTTGTAATTTAGGATGGAGGAAGTAATTTTTAGCGCTAATGTATTCAAATAGACCCTAAATTATAAGATGTTTTCCTTTTTCTATATACATAGATTTTGCTATGTATTTAGATCTATAAAATAATATATCTAAAAAAACCGACATGTCTTGAAATTTAAAATTATTTTTTAGCATTGAATGAGCTAATATGTTTGAGATACGCTTAGGCTGTGTTTAGTTCGCGAAATGAAAATTTTTGGATGTCACATCGGATGTTTCGGGGATGTCGGAAGGGGTTTTCGGATACTAATAAAAAAAACTAATTACATAGCTCGCCTGAAAACTGCGAGACGAATTTATTAAGCCTAATTAATCCAGCATTAGCACATGTTAGTTACTGTAGCGCTTATGGCTAATCATGGACTAATTGGTCTTAAAACATTTGTCTCACGATTTCCAACCAACTGTGTAATTATTTTTTTTCGTCTATATTTAATACTTCATATATATGCCACTGGATACAACGTGATAGTTTAGAGTGAAAATTTTTTTAAACTAAACCAGGCCTTACCGCCATGGCAGCAAGACAGGACAGCGGCGAGGGGTGCGCGGGAATCGCTCGTAAAGCCGTGACGCGCGGGCGACAGCTTGTCGTGGAGGACAGGTACGGCGCGCAGTGGACTGCTTGGGTGCATACGATGATTAGATCCGCGTGCCTCCTGCGACCTGTCCCTACATTTGTTCACATTTTCTCCAGCCAACAGGAAAGGCGCCCCATACCGCGAAAAATGTTAGGCGAAAATGTTATGAATGGCTAAGTCAAGACGTTCGTATCGTAATTTCCAATCAAACTGTATAATTAATTTTTTTCATCTATATTTAATGCTCCATACATGTATCGTAAAATTCGATGTAATGGCTACTGTAGCACATTTTTGAAAAGTTTTTAGAAACTAAACGAGCACTAAAGTTTGTCAATGTACATGCAAAAAAATAAAGAGTAACAACACTCCGTACAAGCATACAAGATACAACTGATTCACGCCCCATCACATAGTTTTCATCAGTTCTGAATGAATGGATGATCGACGCACAAGGACACAAGCAATATTCCAGCCGTATAAATAGATGCCTCTGCTGAACACCCATGATTTTTCGATAGGCGGCAAACAAATTGTCAATAAATAACGCTGGCATAACACGCATGCATTAGATTCAGGCATATCATGCATTAGATTCGCCACTTACGACCCATCAACATATTACTGCAGTATCTCAATTCTCAAATCAATCCCCAGTTCAAGCGTTACAGATTAAAGCTCAAGTCCAAAGGAGGCACACGACGACATTCAAACATTATGTCTGACATTTTCATTTCCCTCACAAGACTCTTTACATAGGTATAGTGGCAGAGTAATAGATCCACCATCTTCAGTGTTTTCCCTTGTCTTCACTCCTCAGCGTGCTTCATATTGGACAACTATACAAGAAACATAACATTTGGTGAGGAATGCCACATTGGAACAAAGATCAAATTAGAAATACAAATCAAATGCAGATGTATTCAGTTTAACAGATCAACCATGACATCTAACTTCAGACTGAATAAAGCTAGCATTTCTGGTTCCTAGAATTGTCAACCATGAGCTCCATTTTTTTTTTTGATACCATGAGCTCCAATTTCACACTCAATTCAACTACCATTTTCAGTGTCTAGTGTCTACGATTGTCAACCATGGGATCTAATTTCACACTCAATTCAGCTACCATTTTCAGTGTCTAGAATCGTTCCTACGTATTGTGCTGTGTTTGTCCTCTACCATATAGAGGATAAAAGCATGATAATTGTCGTTTTCCATACTTTTATAGCAATAACAAATGCAACAGAGAAGCCGAAGCAGTACAATATCTAAAAGAGCAAATGCCTGTTTTCATCCTTGATATTGAACATATTATTTTTGCAATTTGCAGTCAGCTAAGTCCACATACAATACTTTAATGTCAGCAATAGACGATTAGGTTCAATTGTATCGTACTGACGTACTGCAACAACTATGTCATAGCCCCATACATATCTTCAGAAGGACTAACAGCTATAGGCTAATTGCCATTTCAGATGAATTAGATTGTGCAGGAATTTTTTATTGGGTGAGAAATGTATATGACAACAACAGTTGCTACTATGTCTTAAACATCCCACATATATGACAACAGTTGCCTACAGCTGCAGGTCATTATTTAATTGTTAATGAGAAGACTTTTGGACTATGCACTTAGCATTATCAACCTATAACGATAATCAAACCAATCATTACTTGTGAATGCGCACATATTCTTTTTTAAGAAAATAAATGTGCGCTACGTGCATATTCTCATTGTGGTAATATACCCCTAAGATATATAGCTACAAAACACATCACATCATACTAGGTTACTACCTTCATGACTTGTGACGATTGTAACTAAGAATTAATGGATAACAAGGTAAATGAATTGCTGTGATCTAAGTGTAACTGTGGACAGAAGAATATTGTTATCAAAGCCACTACAGTTTCTGTTAATGCACAGGGTACCAATGGTGTCCAGAAGTTAGTAGCATAGTATCCTATATATGAGCTAAGTGCACCATGCGGACTACAAACTGGTTGCCTCACTAAGCTGTATACATCAGAAGATCTACAAGTGGAATCAGCAAAGATAACAGCATGCTAGCAAGGTAATTTGAATTTTGAGTTGAAGTACACAAACCGAAACAATGAAGAATGTGGAAAAGAAAGCGATACACAAAGCAGTATTAAACCTTTTCTTCACAATAAAAACTAAGGAGGATGGAGAGAAACAAACACATCCATCTTACAAAATATACTAGTGTGGAGGTTAACACAGCACAAAGTCCACCAAAATTTCAGACATATAAAACTCATATAGGCGTTATTTCTCTTAATAGACAAAAGACTCCAGTACCACAGCATTAACTAATTAAACATCTAAGATCCCTTGGGAATCAGGCAGAGTTTCTTTAAGCAGGAACAAACATATATCATATCCATTAAATCATGCAAAGTTTCTAGCTGCAGTTGATTTTCTCAACTTGTTTCCCTTGTTCTAAAATATAATAAATGGACAAGAAATGTAATAAGCAGCTTTTTTTAACTGGAATACAAAAATAGCTGGCATCTCAAATAAGAAAGATCAGCGTTTAACAAATGAACTCAAGTTCACCTTGCCTCATAGAAGGTAACTGGTATTGCAATTATTTTTCTTTTCTATACACATATATGCTAATCATAGCACCAATTCCTCTTTTTTTTTTAATGCATCAAGACTTCAAGACAATAAAGTTACATTGTTTCAGAGAGAATGGCATGAGAAGTCATGGCATGAAGAAACACAAGATTACTAACAAAACTGTATATCAGCAAACAGAAGCTAGAAAAACCACACTCGAGGGGAAAAGATGGCACCAATGTTCTTATAGAACAATCATATAGGAAGTGGAATTATAAAGACAATTGAGACATGGAAGCAATGCTATAAAACAACTCTAGCTGATTAGGCACTTGGCCAATCACTCATAATACGGTCTTTGAGTTTCTACAAGTGACTCATAAGCTAACCATCTAATCCATTATATGCCGCTACTTTGCAAAATCCTTCCTGCAACATTACTGAACCTTTAGGTTTGGAAGGTATATTACTGACAGTACAGTCAAAACGATTATGTTTTAGGCAGCACCCCCATAACAAAGGACGGTCTTTGCTTTACACACAGAATTGTTTGCTCTATCCTCAATCTAACCGACGAGGAAAACAAGGAATCGCGTATGTTAATGAAAGGAGAAGGAATGATGTGGTCTTACTCCGGCGGGTGCGCTTCTTGTAGAGGATGCGATAGCCACACTCACGGCACTGGATGACATCTCCTGGCTTCAGGGTATTCTCAGCTCCGCAATCTGAAGAAGAACAATAATATTTTTTTCAACAAGAAACGAAAGAAAAATCAAATTCATCCCTAGGAGCCAGGAGGTGAAAAATCATTTCAAAGATAAACATGACATGCTACTAGTAGCGGATGACTGGATGATTTTTTTTTTCTCTTTTGCCCTTTGTATCGTAAACTTTGCTTTAATATTTATATAGATTCATTAACCAGTAGGGGCGCAAGCCCCTCCTGATTCCGATGCCCGATAACGAATCCAATCATCAGATGGAGATACGGGGGCGAGAGGATTACCTCCGCAGAGGTAGCTGACGGGCTCCGGCTGCTGCGGATCCATGGGTCGGGCGCTCTAGGGTTTCTGGCGGCAGGTGGTTTGTAGAGACGGGTTTGGAGGTTTCTTCCCAGCCGTCGCCGTGTGCGGAACGGAGCACGACTACACGAGCGGCAAGAAGTAGTAGCCCGGAACGCGGCCGCCGCCCTGGTCGTCCAAACCGACCTAGTTGCGCATCGTTTATTTGGGCCTCCAAATCCACCACCTTTCTCGGCTCAATACAGCCCGGCCCAACAAACCGTCATGTCTGTGTCTACGCGGCAACTGCCTGCCAACTAATGGCCTCGCATCTTGGCCTCGTTCCTGGCATCTTGGCCTCGCTGGTCTAAAACTTTTAAAAAACAATGTTTCGGTCAAACAAACCGAATATAGGATAAAAACTAATGGCCTCGCCGATCGAGAGCGCAGGACGTCAGTGCGGCACTCGGGCAGGGGCTTCCGCCGGTTGGAGTCCCTCCCCCGGATAGCCGTCGTTACGGTTACGGCCAGTTGGGCGTTCGTCCTCCGTCCTTCCGTTCTTGCCGCACCGGTACACGTCGCTGCCGCCTGCCGCCCAGTTGTGATCATCCGCTGCAGGGATAGGGAGGAACTGTCTGCGCTCGCCCGCGGCACCGCCTGGCCGGAAGCTCTGATCGATCGGCGAACAGACAGTTGCTCCGGCGTTGGTTCCGGCGTACAATACAAGCAGCATCGATCGATGGGCTCTGTCATCGGCACGGCGGCGAGCGGCCTTGGCTCGCTCGTCGGGAACGTCATCTCGTCGCCGTTCAACGGTGTCTCCTGCGAGTACGTTCGTCTCGAGACAAAAGAGTGGTGTATTACCACGCCGCCTGCCTTCGCTTGTTACCTACTGATCTCGTTTTACTTTTCTTTCTGGCAAAAAAAGGCGCGTTTGCTCGGGGACATGGGACTTGCTCTGCTTCATCGAGCACCTCTGCGTCACAAGCGTCCTCAAGTTCATCTTGGCTGTCATACTCGTCCTCATCGGTGAGTCACTCACGCACACCCTACATTTCCAATCCAAGAAAAAAAAATGTAACCTCCTTCTGCTACCTTAATGAATCCTGTTCGCGCAGTGCTCTACGTCTTTTACCTCCTATGCAAGCTAGGCGTCGTCAAGTGCCTGGCCAAGAACGCCTGCAAGCTGGTGTACATGCCCTGCTGGGGCGGCTGCCGCGTGCTCCACCACCTCTGGCGCAAGGTGCGCGACACCGAGCGAGTGTACCGCGGCCGGCGCGGCCAACGGCGCCAGCAGCCCGACGACATCGAGTTGGGGGACCTCAGCACGAGCAGCTACGACGTCGACTACAGGGGCTCGTCGCCGTCGCCGTCGTCATCTGACTACAGTGGCCACCACCGTGGGGGCGCCGCGGCGGGCAGGTCGTCCAGGTGGGAGTCGTCGTCGTCGGCGTCGGTGCGGGGGAGGAGGAAGGATAGGCTTCGGCAGTCCCTGCGCCCGAGGAGGGCCAGCTCCAAGGTGGAGCACGCCATGAGGATAAGCCGTCAGAGTGACAGTGAACGCCGGCATCCCCATTCGATCGGGGCCAGGAGGAAGGAGGCTTCGTCCCTCCACGACCACGACCGTGGCTCGGCGGCTCGTGACCATTCGCATGCGCACCGCCGCACATGAAAAGCTGAACCACTTGATGTAATCCCGGCCCATCAATTGATTATGAAGCATACTGTACATAATTCTCAAATATCGTGTACTTATGTGCTCCTATATATCAGTGGTAGAGCGTCAGTCTTGTAAACTGAAGGTTTGTAGTTGGATCCTGCATGGGCGCATTTTTATAGAATTTGCATATTGCAAATATGTTTCCCCCCACTTTCAGGCTTGTTTGCTATTCAAATTATGATTCGTTTTAAATTTATATAGATCAAACTTATTTGACAAATTGTATAAAAACATATTTATATAGATCAAACTTATTTGACAAATTTTATAAAAAACATACTTCCATTTTAATTTTTGCCATAAGTCTAGTTTATCTATCTTTGACTTAAGTTTTATAGAAAAATACACAAACATGTACAATATGAAACTAATTTTGTTGATACACCATAACATTTATTTTGTTAGTGCATTTTGTTGATGTGAATGTGTTTCTATAAATTGGGTCAAAACTAGACAAACTTGACTTCATACAACACTAAAACGACCTAAAATTTAAACAAAAAAGTATATTAACATCTGTAAATAAATACACTGTCAAAATATATTATGTGGTGGATTTATTGTATCTTTTTTATGTACTAGATGTTTATGTATTGTTTATATAAGTTTTACAAAAATAGATAAGTTCGATTTAGGACAAACATACTTGATTTTGAAAATGGAGGGAGTAGTATACTAAGGGCCCATTTGGATCATGTATGGATTATTATAATTTGAATAAAAATTTGAATTTGGATAATAATAATCTAGATTTTTTGAATCCCTAGGTTATATGTGTGTTATATTATTATTGGTTAAATTGCTTAATAGTTTAACCTCCTATCAGCGAGTTTAAGGGGAATGATTCCAATAATTAATTTAGGGCTGGGATTAGTATAATATCTTCCATAATCTGAGTTGTTTGAATCATCTACATTTTATTTTATCATACTTCCTTAACCTATATGTAATCTTGACATGCTCTAAATTTGGCATACTATTGTGGACAATACTCTATTAAATTTGGGGTTAACTAATGACTTTAGTTCTATCAACTCAGTCTTATTTATGGTTGTAGGGTCAAGATGTCGGACTAGAAGGGGATGAATAGTCCTTTCTAAAGTAAAACGTGCTGGCTAACCAAAACAAACGCGGAATTAAAACTATCGGTTTAGCCAATACTACACCCCTATATCTAAGTTCACTAGATCCTAATTAGACAACAGAGGTGTCGGGCTAGTTAGAGCTCTCCTAATCAATTCTAGTAGCAAGGTCATACAAATCTATGCAACTAGTACTCAAGTAACCGAGGGAGCTCCTATACAATTCTTAGTAAGCAAAAGTATAAAGCTCCTGATCTCACTAATGCTCAATAACAAGGCAACTAATGCCAAATTAGAGAGCATAAATTACTTAGCTACACAAACTAAGCAAAGTAACTAACAAGGTTACTCAAACCGAATTAGTCACGCAAGGGAGCTATTTCTATGCTACACAAGCAAGAAGGTAACTAGCAAGCTACACATGCTAACTAACTACAAGAGCAACTACACAAGCATAATGTATATGAAAGTAAATACAAGCTTGTATAAGGGAATTACAAACCAACGGGAAGACAAGGATGACATGATAATTTTATCCCGAGGTTCACGTGTTTGCCAACACGCTAGTCTCCATTGTGTCGACCACTCACTTGATGGTTCGGTGGCTAATTGGCATCATCCGCCAAGACCGCACGTCGGACACCGTAAGAACCTACCCCAAAAAGTGAGGGTAGCTCAATGACATGCGCTACTAGAGTTGCTCTTCGCGATCTCCACGGGGTGAGCACAATCCCCCTCACAAATCCTCCTCCAGAGCACCGCACAATCTTCTTGCGTGCTTCAACATAGTCACAAGCCACCAAGCCATCTAGAAGGTGGCAACCTCCAAGAGTAACAAGCACCACCGGCTTGTAACTCGATCACCTAGTGCCACTCGATGCAACCTCATGACGCAATCGCACTAGAATCACACTCACACTCAATCAAATGATCACTATCAATCGTATGTGAGTTAGAGGGCTCCTAAGCACCACCAGATAAGCCACAAAGGCTCTAGTGTGCTTAGCTACCAGCCCAAGGCCGGCCAACACTTCTATTTATAGTCCTAAGAGCTAAAATAGCAGTTACCCCTTCACTGGACAAAATACGCAGGGAGTGAAGAAGCTTGATGAAAGACAAATCGTGGTTTGCTACGTATGCCACAAGGAAGGTCACAAGTCCTATGAGTGCAAGGTGAAGAATGGGGGAGGAGCAAAGAAGAAAGAGAAAAACAAAAGGTAAACAAGCAAGCTCTCCAACACCTACACCAACAAGGTGGACAAAAAGGCCTCTACACCTTATCTCTTAAAGAAGAAGAAAAATGACAAGGTGGTGGCCATCAAGGTGAACAAGCAAGTCAACAATGGGGCCAAACGCATTTGGGTGCCAAAGGAGGTCATTTCCAACATAAAGAGCACCAAGAAGGTTTGGATCCCGAAAGAGAAGTGAGAAGTCCGATAGACTTTGGGGAATTTGGAGACTTGACAAAGTACAGGTGCATTTCATGGAGTGCATTATTATGGACAAGGTAATTGACAAGTGGGTTAGTGAATACTATGGACCCAAATTTCCCTTCCTATGTTATGTAACTAGATTTAATTTCTTGCAATTTCAGTTAGCATCTAGTTTCTTTTCATGCCTAAGTTTGCATTTGCATGTTTAATCTTTTGTCTTGCATACACTAGGTATATTTTATGGTAGGCTTGCTCGATTTTACTCTTAACCCATGGAGCAAACCTACATGGTTTAAATTGTTTAGGAGCACGGCACATAGCTTGTTTTACAATTGTTCATCTAATATGTGCCATAGTCCAAATTGTAGATAACTTCTCCCGAATATCACTTTGAAAATGATTCTCACATTCATGTGATGTCATCTTTCAAGCGGTATTTTTTATTCTAAAATCTATGTGCATGTCTCCTATAAGTATTCCATACTTGTGTGCACAAATTTAGGGTGAGGTTACTCTATAAGTTGGATGCTTTGAGATGAACACATTTTTAAGCTTATCATGTGCATAGTAGTCTCATTGCAAGGAAAATGGTGTCTCCGGAATTAAGCATCATACTTCAAATATCCACCACCTATTACAAGTGGTATAAATCAAATTGGCTTCCACATATGGTGTTTCTAAACCGATATCATCATATTGATTTCACTTTGGTATTTATATGCTTTCTCCATGCATTATATAGATTAAACTCCCTTGAGCATTAATTTGTCAATTATGTATAAACTATATTCTTCATCATATGTACGCATATATTTAGGGGGAGCTTAGTCTATGTAATGTGAGAGTCAAATTTTGTGACCTATTCCACTCCACATACAAATGATCACAAAGTTTGACCCTCCCTTGTGCTACTAATGTCTTCCTTTTTGGTGTTTGATTCTAAAGGGGGAGAATTTATAGGACCAAAAGCAAGCCCGATCATAATAATTTATAAGTGATAATGATCTGAGAAAGGGAGGATAGTGGATTATAGAGTTAGGGAGAGGCTTAAATCCATAATGCCACATGGGGACATTTGCAAGGGCAAGATAAGTTTCTAAAGATGTTTACATGTGGTATGCATTAGCTTACATATGGTATCTTTAGCTTACATGTGCTTACATGTGGTATCTTTTAGCATCATATAACATTGCCCTTTGCATTGCATCCTAGCAAGTAAATAGTTTTTAAATTACAAAAATTTTATTATTTGCTTATTTTGGTCGTGTTGTCATCAATCACCAAAAAGAGAGAGTTTGTAAGAAAAATGGACCCTTGGCCCATTTACTTTGCATTTTGGTGTTTGATGACCAACACATCCAAATTGGACTAATGAATTTGTAAGTAATTATTTTATAGTTCAATAGGGTGCAAGACGTTACTTGGACAAAGACGACATGATGATCCTACGATCAACACCATAAGCATGACCCTAGAAGCACAAGAGAAGACCCAAGATATTAAGCAAAGTCCAAGCACAAAGATAGGAACCATGCTGAACGCAAGATCACGAAGAAACGAGCTCGGCAGAGGTGACCGAACGTGGCCCTATGAGGACCGGACGCGCCATATCAGTTGCTCGGCAATAGCAGACGCCAACAGTTGTGACCGAATGCTGAGCAAAGCAGTGACCGGACGCACCGATGACACTGTTCTTCGTCACGGCAATATTTTCAGCGTGATCGGACACAGTGGCACTCGATGACTGGACACACAAAGTGCAGCGTCCGATCATGTCCAGAGAGGTTCCAGAGCAGCGGGATTGCGACTGGACACATTCGGTCGATGATGACCGGACTCGGCAGTATGTCTGATCAACGCGCATGCTCAAACGGTCGGGACGACCAGACACGTCCGGTCAGGACGACAACAACGTCCGGTCAGTAGTAGAAAGCAAGGTTTCTCCCCCAACGGCTACTTTATCCATAGGGCTTATAAATAGATCCCCAACCGGCTATTTTAGTTGTGGAGAAGTGAGGAAACATACCAAGGGTGTTGGTACACTATTTTAGTAATCTTCACTTGTATAGTGCTTAGTGATTCATTAGGTGATTAGCGTAGGTACTTTTGTGAAGTGCTTAGGTTGATTAGACCACCACTTATGTGCTTGCTCTAGGTTTAGGCCTAGTGTTTAGTGAGGTTTGCATATCTCTTACCACTTGGTACTTGCGCGCACCATTGTTGTACATCAAAGGGGTTTATAGTCTTGCGAGACCACACCAACCACATTTGTGGTGTGGCCGCCACCGTATACTGGAGGGAACAAGGCCCATGGTGTTTTAGCTGGAAGCTTGATAGTGAAGACGGCGGGGAGTGGTCCGGGAGAGGCTTTGCCACGAGTGGCTTAACCGGAGACCCGCTTGCGCGTGGGGAAGGTCTAGGGCTATCCATGTAGTTACCCAATTGGAAGCTTGGCCCTTGCGAGGGATTCCTCGCGAGGGGCTCCAACGAGGACTAGGGGGAAGCTTGCACGCTTTTCGATACCTCAGTAAAAATACCAGAGTCGTCGACGGGAGTTTGCATATCTATACCTTACTCTTTAGCTTCCGCATATACATTACAATCTTGGTTTGTGCTTTACTTTCCTAGCTTAGTGATAGGCTAGTTGATAGGTTTGGAACCTAGGTTGCATAACTCTAACTCTTTTTTGCGGTAGAGATAGCAACATACTAGCAAAATCGTAGTTGCACATTTAGATAGTTTATCTTTTGCATAGGTCTTTGCTAAGGATAGAAAAAGAGGCCATAGTTTAGAGTTAGAGTTTTAAGTTGCCTAATTTACCCCCCCCCCTCTTAGGCATCACGGTCCCTTACAAAGAGATGAGTCAAGGAAGATTGTAAAGCGCTATCCATTGGCTGTGAAGATGGGGAAGAATGTATTTGACTGTAAGCCTGAGTTTCCGAGTACAAAGAATTCAAATATTTGTGAAAAAGCTTACAAGTTGATTGCTAGTCTACAAAGTTCTCGTAATCTTTGCGAAGAATATTTTACAGCTCGAGTTTGGCCTCTTAAGAAAGGTTGGAGCTTTGTTCGTTTTCATAAGAAGGTTGTGAGGGGGAAAGATTATTTGTATCCTCACAAAGAAGCTTTCCTCCCGAAGAAGTACACAAAAGATGAAGATTTTGTATCTACTATTGAGGTGAAGGCAGTTGAGATTCTAGGCAAGTTTTTGAAGAAGGAGAAAGATTTGATGGACAAAATTCTGGAAAAAGATTACAAGCGTTTGAATAGAGTTTTTGAAATTGCCCAGATCAAATATGGTGAAAGGCCTCCACCGGTGTATACTCGTGCAGCGAAGCTGAGTGTAGAAGCTATTACAAAGAAGAAAAGAGCTGGTGGTCAATTTGCTAAGAGGACTAGTAAGAAAAAAGAAGGTTTCTACTTCTTTTGATTCAAAAAGAATTGCAGAGGGTGAAGTTGATTGGGGTACTAATGTTGATAGTCAGGAGGTTCTTAGTCAGCAAGCTCGTGATGATGAGGTGAGAATGATTAGTTTAGTTTTTAATTCTAGTGGTTTAACTCCGTCGATGTTGCCTCCGCCTAGTGACTATTTCTAGAATTTGGCGAGTACTTTCATTCTAATGAAAATGTTGGTGGTGGTATCTTGCCTTCGCCTCAGAAAAATATTAGCGAAGATACTTTGCCTTCTTTATCTCCTATTGTTGATGCTGCTGCTACTGTTACCACTGCTGCCGCTGAGGCGCAGACTGAAGAATGTGAGATTGTGACTATGGCTTCGTAGGAAACTGTAGGGCCGTCTTCTCAAAGATTTGGTGCTGAAACTCCACAAGAAACTGCAGGAGACATTGGTACTACTCTTCATGTTGCCTCACCTCCCTGAGTTGTGATGCATGATGCTGATTTAGAAGGTGGGCCTGTGGAGACTGATGCTCCAAAAGTTAAGGCTCACAACGGTAAGGGTACCACTATTGTTACCCTTGATTTTGATGATTCTAATGATGATGTATTTGACGAAGAGGCTAAAAATGCCCAGGCTTCTCGTCTTACTGAGTCTACCATTGATGTGAACACTGGTGAGAAAGTTACATGTCAACTTGAAAAGGGTGTTTCCATAGGTAATTTTGCTTGTAATTTTGTTTTGTTTGATTTGAATTTTATGTTTCTATTCTTATTTTAGATTTTGTTTCTTTTTGTTATAGAAGATTTTTTCCTGATCCCTTGTCTCAGAAGGAGACAACTGTTGATATTGGAAAAATGAAGGATGTGGTTAGGAGCTTGCTACTCCTGCTAATGCCTTAGAAACAATTCCTGATAGAGTTGACCCTGAGGCATACAAGAGGTGCATAGAGTACTATCAGGCTCAAGGTGTGAATTTAGATACTTTTAAATTTGTTGGGATTGGCTTGGACAGACTTCGCATTGTGCCAAAGAAGTCAGAGCTAAAGCTGTCAAAGTATATTGATGATGCCTTCGTAGTTCCTGATGATGAAGCTCAACTTGCTGGAAAATCTTCTCTTGAGTTGGCAGATGCAAGTGTTACCATGATTTACAAGGTACGTAAATTTTTTCTTGTCTTCATATGGTAATTTGGCTTTAGGACTTGACATTTTATTGTGTTGTAATTTGTAGAGTGCTCTTTTGCAAAGAAGTTTACACAAATCTCTCTCGAAGAAGTTAAAAATGCAGCACTTCGTGAGAAAGGTTTGCTTGAGGAGATTAAGTCTTTGAGATCTCAACTTGTTGCCAAACAAAAAGAAAGAGTGGAAACAGTTGAAGCTCTCCATAATATGGAGTCAAGGTGTATCTCTATTGGTGCCAAGCTTGAGACAAAGACTGAAGATTTTGATAATTTGAAGAAAGATCTTGATAAGGTTATGAGGGAGAAAAATTATCTTGAGAAAAAGTCTGCTGAGAAAGATCAAAATTTTCATGATAAGTGTAATCATCTATGGGAACTTTGCAAGAATTGCTATGAAAAGTTTGGTGTGAAGCCAGAAGATCCTTGCTAGGAACTTGGGGAGTTTGACCCATTTTTTGCTTGGTTGTGCGCTAGTATGATTATTTGCCCACTGTTATTCAGACTAGTGCATATTTGAGTTGTGTGTATTCAACTCGTGCACTTTTCCATTTGTATGAACAATTGCTAGATAAGGATTATAAGTTTCCTTGTGTGGAGCAATTGAGTCAGGTTTCTTCTCGGACTCAGCTACTTTGCAAGAAGTATTTCAATCAATATTGGAACCTTGGTGGCAGAGAGAGAAGAAAATGGAAAAGGTTGGATTGAAATTTTTTCTTTTCTTTTGTTTATTTGTACTATGTGTTTTTTTATTCTAATATTTTATTTTCTTTTTGCAGCAGCTTAAGAAGGAAATTACTGCTGGTGAGAAAGAGCTGAAGGAGCAGGACAAACACGATGAAGAAAATGCTAGAGATGACGATGTTGGTGATCATCCATTTTAGTTGTCTTCTTAGTTAGTTTTTAGATTTTAAGGGTGAGGTTTTAAAAGATCTTTTGACATTTGTAAGTATTGAACTGAGTAGGATGAAGTTGATGTTATGCCATTGTTAATGTGTAAGGACAACTTTGTTGTTGAACATTCGTTGTGGTTGGAGTATGCAACTAGTGAGGTGAATCCTACGTTTGATACATTTGTTGAACGTAAGCTGATGTGAGCGTTAATGTTATCATGTTTTTGTTTTTTGATGTTATTATTATTTTGCTAATAATTTATGATGTTTTAGATTTTGAATCTAAAAATCTTATAGCTAAAAACAAGAAACCTTGTTTGCCACGTGTTGTTGACTTCAGCAAATTTTCCCAGGTAGTTGTTTATTTTTCCTTTTCCCCTTTTTTGTCATGATATTTGAACTAGATAAGTTATATTTTGACACTCTCTTTTTTCCAGTCATCATGCTCAAGTGCTTTGCCAAGCTTTGTTTCTGAGGATTTTCTTTGCTCAGAAGTGGATCGTGTGTTAGATAAAGTTGTTGAAGACTTGATTGGTGAAGCTACAACTATTGTAGCTTCAGAAAGTGATTGATTGTGACTTTTTATTGTAAACTTACTTCCCTATGTAATAAATGATTCCATTTCATAATAAATTTCGAATTTCGTATACTTTGTTTTATATTTGATATTTGAAATTTTGCGAAGGCAATGCGTAGACTTCGCTTGGAAGTCATAATTCATCTTAGTGAATTTGAAAAAATGTCGTCCTCTCTTTTTTACCTTAGTGAATTTAAAAAACACCGCCCCCTTACTTTTTTGCAAAGGTGGCGCGTAGACTTCGCTTAGATGTCATGATTCACCTTAGTGAATTTGAAAAACGCCGTCCTCTCACTTTTTTGCGAAGGCGACACGTAGACTTCGCTTAGAAGTCATGATTCACCTTAGTGAATTTGAAAAACACCGTCCCCTTACCTTTTTGTGAAGGTGACATGTAGACTTCGCTTAGAAGTCATGATTCACCTTAGTGAATTTGAAAAAAAACGTCGTCCCCTTACTTTTTTACAAAGGCAATGCGTAGACTTCGCTTAGAAGTCATGATTCACCTTAGTGAATTTGAAAAATCTGAAGAGTAAATGAAGTTTTATATATATTTTTTAGATAGGTTAGCTTTATTTTTTGCTTGTTCGAAAAAGGAAGCTACCTACTTTTGGTTTGTTTTAGACAATATTTAAGTATATTTTAAGTATACTTTTTGGCTTTTGTTGGTTTTGTTGTACTTGAGACTTAGGGGAATAGCTTCTCATTTATATTTGATGAGAATTTACAATAGAGACTGCCTCGTTAAAAAACCACTCACCCTATGAAGGGCTTCCCCTGAGTGGAACATGAGTGTAGCTCGTTTACATTTGAATTGAAACTTTGGAATGTAAAAACAACTAATCTACTTCTAGAGCAAAACTTGTAATGAAGATGAAAGTCTGAGGGTAGTATCTTCGCAGTGCTTCAATGTTCCAGGTGTGGTCAATCTCTTTCCCATTCATATCTGCCAAGTGGAATGATCCTAATTTATTTGTTCTTGTGATGAGATAAGGGCCTTCCCATTTTTGCTGAAACTTTCCGACTATATCTTCGTTTCTTTTTCTTTTCAGAACGAAGTCTCCTAGTGAAAGTTTCCTTGGCTTTACTTTCTTGTTATACCAATTCTTTATTTCTTTTTGGTATTTCTCAAGATTTTGGATTGCTTTCATCCTTTCTTCTTCAAGCAAGTCTTTGCTTATTACCTGCTCTTCTTCTTCAATGATTTGCACATTGGTTCTTAGACTTTCAAACTTTATTTCTTCAGGTGCCATTGCTTCTTCTCCATACAACAGTTTGAATGGTGTAAAGTGTGTTGATCTTGAAATTGTTGTGTTGTGAGCCCAAATGACTTTTGGTAGTTCATTGACCCATTTTTCCTTAGCAAGCCCCACTAGGCATTTTGAGATTCCGGTACATATGATTCCATTTGCTCTTTCGACTACACCATTTGACTGTGGGTGTTTGACTGAGGCAAAGCATAATTAGATTTCCATGTTTTGATAATAGTTTCTGAAATCTTGACTGTCAAATTGAGTTCCATTATCTACTGTAATGTGTCTTGGAACTCCAAAAAGGCATATGATGTTCTACCATAAAAATTTCTTCATTGTGAAGGAAGACATATTTATTACTGGCTTGGCTTCGATCCACTTTGTGAAATATTCTACTACCACCACTGCATATTGGAAATTTCCTTGTGCTAGAGGTAGTTTGCCTATTATGTCAATTCCCCATCTTGCAAGTGGCCAAGTTGGTTCTGTTGTTTGTAAATTTGTTGCTAGAGCTCTTATCTTGCTAGCAGACATTTGACAATTCTGATAAGACTTGACTATTTCGTTGCTGTCACTTTGGGCTAAAGGCCAATAAAATCCTTATCAGGATGCTTTCCCTACCATGGCTCTTGCTCCTAGATATGTGCCATAAATCCCTTCATGTATTTCTATTAACAGTTTTTCCTTCTTCTGTAGATATGCATTTGAGAAGTGGTTAACAAATTCCTTGCTTGTACAGCTGATTGTTGATGATTTTGTAATTTCTTGTCCTATGTTTCATTCTGACTTCGTTAACTTCGTCTTCTGGTTCATAATGTCCATGAAGATATGCCATGATTAGTGCTCTCCAGTCTTTGCTTGTATTCTACGAACTTCTCTTAGAACTTCTTGCTTTGCCTTGATAGACGCATGAGTTAGTACTTGGAAGAAGACATCTTGATGCAAACTTGTATTTTGAGCTATAGCTTTTGCTATTTTGTCAGCATCTGAGTTGTCTGTTCTTGAGATATTCTTGACTATGAAGCCTTCAAAGTATTTCTCTTGTTCTCTTAAAAATTGCAAGTATTTTACTAGCTCTAAATCTCTTGCCTTGTAATCTTTTTTGATGTGTCTAGTGTAACACCCTAAAATTTACCTCTTTTGAAAATAGGATTAAAATGATTTAATTCTATATTTTTGTGCTCATAAAATGTAGGAAAATAAAAAAATCATTAATTTAAAATTTATCATAAGGTAGAAACGTGTTTGTTGCATTCATGCTGGTCGCACCTCGTGTTTCTATGTGCAAAATGTATATTTTTTATACGTTTAGGAGACGAATATCTATCTCTAGGAATTTTTCAGCTTCTTTCTGGAATTTAATTCCTACCTCCTTCACCTTAATATTTATGTTCCAAGTTCCCAACAATTTTTTTATGAGCTCCAAATACTTTATTTGGGTTCATCATGTTCCAAAGTGTCTTTGAGAAAATTTCCCAAATTTTCAGAGGTCTCGGAGTATTTTTCATGGCTTAAATATCAATTCTAGACTTTTCTAGAATTATTTTATCCAAGAAATTAATTAATTCCGAAAATAATAAATCTCTCATTTTTTCCAACGCTCAAAGCCCATGTGCAATAATCCTAATAAATCATAAAGGCCCGTGTATTTATTTACTAATGGGCTTTAATGTTTATTTAGGCCCATTAATAAATGTGGAGGGTGCAACACCAATTAGTACCGTATCGCTAGTTGACGTGGATGTGGGGAGCTTTTCTTCCTATATATATCAACCACCCTCTTGGGCAAAGCACACCAAAACTACCGTATGGGGAGCCCCTAGTTTGGGAAATCGCTCATGTAGTAAATTATATTTTTCTCCTCCTTCTCTCGCCGTCGCCGCCGCCGCAGCCGTCACCGCCGTTCGCCACACCGTTGCCGAGGTGATGAATTTATCAACGTTTCCCTTCCTTCCTCTTTTTGCCCTGTAGCTCACACAATGCACGATATTGCTGAGCTCTTGTAGAAAGCCGTCGACACCGTTTTAGTTGGATGAGCCTGCAAGCGGTCAGCTGCTGCAACGTTGGTCTAGCTCCAAGAAAACGTCGCTGCCAACGAACCTGCCCGTCGACCAGTGCTGGTGAGCCTCTACAAATACTCCTTGTTTCTTTGGTTTGTTGCTGCTCGTGCGTCGTCTAGTTTGGCCATAACCATGGGTAGTACTGCAAGTTCTGTAAGGCATGCTACCGCTCTGTTGCATTGCCGCGCACCGCTGTTTTCTGCTACCTGGGCACCTATCCCTTGCTCTCTGTCCCAGTCAGTTTGAGCGAGCTCAGCCGCCCGTGCTCCTGCTGCGGCCGAGAGACCTGCCATCCACCATGTCCACATGTGTATGCCTACGTACATCACGCAAGGCATGGAGGCTTACATGCATACGAGCAATTAACGTCACCCGTGCATGCATGCGCTGCGCTGTTCCAATCTGTTAGTTAGCTTGATGACGTCATATGAAGTCATGCATGAGTTTTGTGGCCGTTTTCTTATAGAAAAATAAATCCAACAATACTATAGAAATACACCACTTGCAATCAACAATGGGTCCCCACCGTTTCTCCGTTTTAACTCCGATTTGACCCGTTCAACTTGCGTTAGGTTCGTAATTTTATAATCTACATGTTAATACTACTATTAAGTAGGTTCTCAACTTTTAAAATTCATGATTAGATTTAATCTATTATTTTAATAAAGAAAATCTTGTTTATTTCATATCTTCTACGTTTCAACTCCGTTTTGAGTCATTCAAGTTGCGTTAGATTCATAGCAACAAGATCTACACGTTAGTAACAGTGCTTATCATGTTACTATTTCTAAAATTTCATGGTTTAAATCATATCTTGCTTAATAATCATGCAACTGGATTTTATAAATAAAATATAATTTGTTTTACTTTAGTTTTATAATTCAAATCTAAATTTTATTTAATTCAATTCATATGAGCTTTTATATAGTTAAAATAAATGGAGCATATAGTATTATTTTCCGCGTATTAAGCAGATCTATCGGTAGATGTATCTTTTTCACCGTAGCTCCGATTAGTGTGCTTTTATGTCCGTGTGTTCGTTCGTTTTACAAACTTTTTATCTTGATGTTATATTTGGTGTACTATTCTAATTTAGATCTATTGTTTGCTTCGTGTATGATTGTATGGATGTTTGTGTGGTGCTTTATGATTACGTCCAGTTGGTGAGATATACGTGGTGATCAAGAAGAAGAAGAACGCTGAAGATTAAAGCTTACCGAAGGATCGGTGTTTTAAGGCAAGTATAGCATGGGATCTTCCTTGTTACCTATTCACCTTTAATCATTTAGTTCAAGTTGCATGTGTCTACCTTGATTACCAATAAGGATATCCTAGTCTTTTGTACTTATACCTTGTTACCCTTGGGTTATTGCATTGGGTAGCTTTGCTAGTGCTCTAACCACAACCATGATCTTGTAACTTGACTAATGTAATATGCAATAAATATTAAAAGATGCTTTTTAGCAACATGGAACAAGGGGGCTAGAGCATTGGGCTGTTTCTATGGTGATCTAGATTCCTCTCCCTAAGGACTTATCTGTAAGTGATCATCCGGGACTTATAGTACAGCTGTGAGGGCTACATGGCTCTAGCTTTAGCTCAGTATGAGGACCTTTTCTAGCTTGTTAGTGGTTATCTTTATTGGCATAAGAATGGCTTGACGAATCGGGTATAGGACAGCCTCTACTCTTATGTGTATAGCCATGATGGAATTGTGCCATTCGACAGGGGGGTTCCTAAATCTGTTTGCCAAGTGAATCTAGCGGCCCTAACTTGTTAGACGAACCTTTGAAAGGCTTCATAGTGAACCCTACTGACCTTCCTTGGTAGTGGGTCAAGAGGCTCGTGACCTCGGGCGAAAGGGTAAATCACGACTCACAGTGAAAGTGTACAACCTCTGCAGAGTGTAAAACTGGTATATCAGCCGTGCTCATGGTCACGAGCGGCCTTGGAACATTTACGGAATAGATGATGAACACAGATGATACTGATGATGAAGATGCTCACTAATGGTTAATTGTTTATGCTATTCATTATTCATGTTTACCTGATCATGTGTTTATGGGCTTGTGAATAAACTTGTTGCTACTCAATTGCTAAAATCATGACTCATTAAAAGCTAATCGCAGTTAAACCAGTGTCAGCCTTTTGAGCCTCATGAACCCTATGTTATATTTGTTGAGTACGACATGTACTTACGCTTGCTTTATTTTACACATATTTAGAAAATCTCGGATGGGTACCAGATTGCTAGAGTTTGGAGGAATTAGGCTTGTGATCAACCAGTCAGTTGTCCCTGTGGATTTGGAGTCTTCGCCTAAAGATCGGAGTTGTCTTTCCACGGTCTATACTATGAGGTTATATTCTTTATACTAATACATTATGTATTTAAGCATTGTCTATTGATATTACCCTTATTTGTAGCTATATGTGAGATTTGACTTCCTGGGCTCACATATAGTGTGTATCTGGTTTTGATCTTAAAACCCGGTGCGACAAGTGGTATCAGAGCAATGCTGACTGTAGGACGTAAGCCTACTTAGAAATTGGCCGTCTTAAGGTTTCGAAATTGCTATAAAATCCTTGCTTTATGAACCTTGATATTTTCTTCTCAACTATATCTCTACCCTTGCTATTCATCTCTACCTTGGTGCTTATTTTAAAATCTTTGTACTCTTCTCCACTCCTTGATTTGATATGCTTTTAGAACTATTCCTCATCACCTTCTTGCGTAATCTGAAGATAAGTTTTAGGATTGTTATCTCTAGTATAATGAGAACGATAGTATCGCAAGTTGAGTCAATGATTGAATTATGCACCTTTAATGCTCGTTGAATTGTCATTATGCTTATGATTGTTTTGAATCTTTATAATGATTGCAATGATCTTGTTGGGTGTTCTACAATTTCATTTAGTTTATAGGCCTAAGGTATAAGAATTATTGAAATAAACAGTTAGGTTATGGTATTCTTCTGTTTCCTCTATCTAGTGTTTTCGGAGCAGTCTGCACTCTTCCCTTTATATCTCTATTCTTGGACAACAAAAAAAAATTATGAGAAAATTCTGGATAATAGTACACTTCAATATCTTTCTTTGAGCATAAGAATCATCCTGATAGCTATTTTGGTTATGGAGATACGAAAATCACAAGCCGATGCATCTGTGCTGTTTGAAACCCAGAACAGTTTCTGTTGTAGCCCTGTTTTCGACCAAGTTAATGGTAGAATTTGGAAAAGTGTTCTATACAGAAATTGTGGAGAATTTTATAATCTTTATAACGGTATAAGCTACAATATCATTGGATTAACAAAATGAGAGTTACAGCCATTTTACGCCGCTGCTGTTTTTCTGCTCGCGGGGAATTCCAGATTTCTTGTTCTTGCCCATACACAGGAGTATTGTTGGGATATCAGAACATCTTGATACTAGTTAGCTCATCTAAGAAGAATGTGCAAGCTATGCTTGGTGTCCCCTAGTTTATTTTTCTTAAGGGGGTAGCCAAGTTGAAGAATTTGCAAGATGAAGTGTCCCACAGTTCTAGTTTGCGTAGTGGAAGCGTGGTGGTACCCAAAGATGTGAGAGAAATTTAGAGGCTCAATGAGGTTTGATTAAAGGTTCAATGAAGGTTTACTCAAGATCATCAAGATTTTTGATAGAGCTACTGGAGAAGTTTTTAAGTTAGTTTGGATAAAGAAACTTTAGCTAAGTGTTTGAAGGAGTCCAAGAGGAGGTTAGGAGTAAAACCTAAGAATTAGCTTTGTTAGATCCAGACAAGAGTTTCATATCTACAATGATGCACCTTGTTAGGGGTGTGGGATCTGTCTTTATACGAGAAGAAAAGTAGTGGCTGGTTCATTAGGTCAACTAATGAAGCGTGAGTTGAGCTACCTAACATGCATCTAGAGTTTTCCACTATAGAGTATCTTCTTGGAAGTAAAAGTGACATATAGGAAGGGTCACAATAATCTACTAGGACATCTTCACTAAGTTGGTCTTGAGCTTGTGTTGTCCTCGTTGGAACTAAATTGGTTATGACTTAGAATAGTGCTATCACCTGGAGAAGTAGAAGTCGCAGCCAATGCCCTTAGCAACGAAGAATTATGCTAAGAAGGTTCCGGGTGACACCAAGGATTAAGAATTGTATTCCAAATTTGAGCAACTTAGCTAGAAAACATTAATGTTTTGAAGATTGGCAGTAGATTCTCCTTCTGACCAAGAAGCTCATCAGGTTTCATTGAAAGGTGAATATTTTAAGAAAAAGAATTGATATTACGGACTAAAAAAATGGCTTAGTGATTGAAGTTACCCTGAGTATCTTTTGGAGTATCTATCAGAATCTTGGAATCCTTTTTGGTAAGTTATTGGAGTAAGGTCAATAGGTGTGCAAAGTAAAGTGAGATCCTTATCAAGACGATGGAACTACATGAGGAAGTAAAGAAGAATCCAAAGACGGAGTATTTTCATCTTCTAGTCGACGTCGTCCGAATCTCGAGGACGAGATTCATCTTAAGAGGGGTAGAATTGTAACACCCTTAAATTTGCCTCTTTTGAAAATAGGATTAAAATGATTTAATTCTGTATTTTTGTGCTCATAAAATATAGGAAAATAAAAAAAATCATTAATTTAAATTTTATCATAAGGTAGAAACTGTGTTTGTTGCATTCATGCTGGTCGCACCTCGTGTTTCTATGTGCAAAATGTATATTTTTTATACGTTTAGGAGACGAATATCTATCTCTAGGAATTTTTCAGCTTCTTTCTGGAATTTAATTCCTACCTCCTTCACCTTAATATTTATGTTCTAAGTTCCCAACAATTTTTTTTATGAGCTCCAAATACTTTATTTGGGTTCATCATGTTCCAAAGTGTCTTTTAGAATTTTCCCCAAATTTTCAGAGGTCTCGGAGTATTTTTCGTGGCTTAAATATCAATTCTGGACTTTTCTAGAATTATTTTAGTCCAAGAAATTAATTAATTCCGAAAATAATAAATCTCTCATTTTTTTTCCAACGCTCAAAGTCCATGTGCAATAATCCTAATAAATCATAAAGGCCCATGCATTTATTTACTAATGGACTTTAATGTTTATTTAGGCCCATTAATAAATGTGGAGGGTGCAACACCAATTAGTACCATATTGCTAGTTGACGTGGATATGGGGAGCTTTTCTTCCTATATATATCAACCAACCCCTTGGGCAAAGAACACCAAAACTACCGTATGGGAAGCCCCTAGTTTAGGAAATCCATCGTGTAGTAAATTATATTTTTCTCCTCCTTCTCTCGCCGTCGCCGCCGCCGCCGCCGTCACCGCCGTTCGCCACACCGTTGCCGAGGTGATGAATCTATCAATGTTTCCCTTCCTTCCTCTTTTTGCCCTGTAGCTCACACAATGCACGATATTGTTGAGCTCCTTGTAGAAAGCCAGTCGACACCGTTTTAGTTGGATGAGCCTGCAAGCGGTCAGCTGCTGCGACGTTGGTCTAGCTCCCAGAAAAAACACCGCCGCCAACGAACTAGCCCGTCAACCAGTGCTGGTGAGCCTCTACAAATACTCCTTGTTTCTTTGGTTCATGTCCCGATGTTGTTTTAGCCGTTGTTGCTGCTCGTGCGTCGTCTAGTTTGGCCATAACCATGGGTAGTACTGCAAGTTCTGTAAGGCATGCTACCGCTCTGTTGCATTGCCGCGCACCGCTGTTTTCTGCTACCTGGGCACCTATCCCTCGCTCTCTGTCCTAGTCAGTTTGAGCGAGCTCAGCTGCCCTTGCTCCTGCTGCGGCCGAGAGACCTGCCATCCACCATGTCCACATGTGTATGCCTACGTACATCACGCAAGGCATGGAGGCTTACACGCATATGAGCAATTAACGTCACCCGTGCATGCATGCGCTACGCTGTTCCAATCTGTTAGTTAGCTTGATGATGTCATATGAAGTCATGCATGAGTTTTGTGGCCGTTTTCTTATAGAAAAATAAATCCAACAATACTATAGAAATACACCACTTGCAATCAACAATGGGTCCCCACCATTTCTCCGTTTTAACTCTGATTTGACCCATTCAACTTGCGTTAGGTTCGTAATTTTATAATCTACATGTTAATACTACTGTTAAGTAGGTTCTCAACTTTTAAAATTCGTGATTAGATTTAATCTATTATTTTAATAAAGAAAATCTTGTTTATTTCATATCTTCTATGTTTCAACTCCGTTTTGAGCCATTCAAGTTGCATTAGATTCATAGCAACAAGATCTACACGTTAGTAACAGTGTTTATCATGTTACTATTTCTAAAATTTCATGGTTTAAATCATATCTTGCTTAATAATCATGCAACTGGATTTTATAAATAAAATATAATTTGTTTTACTTTAGTTTTATAATTCAAATCTAAATTTTATTTAATTCAATTCATATGAGCTTTTATATAGTTAAAATAAATGGAGCATATAGTATTCTTTTCCGTGTATTAAGCAGATCTATCGGTAGATGTATCTTTTTCACCGTAGCTCCGATTAGTGTGCTTTCATGTCTGTGTGTCGTTCGTTTTACAAACTTTTCATCTTGATGTTATATTTGGTGTACTATTCTAATTTAGATCTATTATTTGCTTCGTGTATGATTGTATGGATGTTTGTGTGGTGCTTTATGATTATGTCCAGTTGGTGAGATATACGTGGTGATCAAGAAGAAGAAGAACACTGAAGATTAAAGCTTACCGAAGGATCGTTGTTTTAAGACAAGTATAGCATGGGATCTTCCTTATTACCTATTCACCTTTAATCATTTAGTTTATGCTGCATGTGTCTACCTTGATTCCCAATAAGGATATCCTAGTCTTTTGTACTTATACCTTGTTACCCTTGGGTTATTGCATTGGGTAGCTTTGCTAGTGCTCAAACCACAACCATGATCTTGTAACTTGACTAATGTAATATGCAATAAATATTAAAAGATGCTTTTTAGCAACATGGAATGAGGGGGCTAGAGCATTGGGTTGTTTCTATGGTGCTCTAGATTCCTCTCCCTAAGGACTTATCTGTAAGTGATCATCCGGGACTTATAGTACAGCTGTGAGGGCTACATGGCTCTAGCTTTAGCTCAGTATAAGGACCTTTTCTAGCTTGTTAGTGGTTACCTTTATTGGCATAAGAATGGCTTGACGAATCAGGCATAGGACAGCCTCTACTCTTATGTGTATAGCCATGATGGAATTGTGCCATTCGACAGGGGGTTCCTAAATCTGTTTGCCGTGTGAATCTAGCGACCCTAACTTGTTAGACGAACCTTTGAAAGGCTTCATAGTGAACCCTGCCGACCTTCCTTGGTAGTGGGTCAAGAGGCTCGCGACCTTAGGGCGAAAGGGTAAATCACGAACTCATAGTGAAAGTGTACAACCTCTGCAGAGTGTAAAACTAGTATATCAAGCCATGCTCACGGTCACTGAGCGGCCTTAGAACATTTATGGAATAGATGATGAACACAGATGATACTGATGATGAAGATGCTCACTAATGGTTAATTGTTTATGCTATTCATTATTCATGTTTACCTGATCATGTGTTTATGGGCTTGTGAATAAACTTGTTGCTACTCAATTGCTAAAATCATGACTCATTAAAAGCTAATCGCAGTTAAACCAGTGTCAGCCTTTTGAGCCTCATGAACCCCATGTTATATTTGTTGAGTACGACATGTACTTACGCTTGCTTTATTTTACACATATTTGGAAAATCTCAGATGGGTACCAGATTGCTAGAGTTTGGAGGAATTAGGCTTATGATCAACCAGTCAGTTGTTCCTGTGGATTTAGAGTCTTCGCTTGAAGATCGGAGTTATCTTTCCACGGTCTATACTCTGAGGTTATATTCTTTATACTAATACGTTATGTATTTAAGCATTGTCTATTGATATTACCCTTATTTGTAGCTATATGTAAGATTTGACTTCTTGGGCTCACATATGGTGTGTATCTAGTTTTGATCTTAAAATCGGGTGCGACATCTAGCCACAACTTGTGAATCTATTTTGATTATAAGTCTTTGGATCCCCATTGCTCTTGCTTTTTGGAGTGCGAGTAAAATGACTTCATATTCAGCAATGTTGTTAGTACATTGAAATTCAAGTCTTGCAGCGTATCTCATTTTAACCCCTGAAGCTGATGTGATTATTGTTGTTGCACCAGCCTCTGTGAAGCCCCATGCTCCATCACAATATATAATCCAGTCTGGTTGCTTCTTTTCTTCGCTTGGATTCTGAGATGGAGTCCAATCTGCTACGAAATCTGCTATGACTTGGGATTTTATTGATGTTCTTTTTTCAAATTCAATGAAGTGTTGAGATAGTTCTACCACCCATTTTCCCAATCTTCCATATGATCTGCAACTTTGCAATATTTCTTTCAGAGGATGATTTGTTGGTACTCTGATTTTGTGAGCTTGGAAATAGTGCTTCAACTTTCTTGCTGCTATCAAAACTGCATAAGCTATTTTTTCAATCTCAGAGTAGTAAATCTTTGAACCAGATAGAGCTTCTAAAACATAATAGACTGGGACTTGCTTCTTTGAATGTTTGTTTTCTTATTCTTGAACTAAGACTGCGCTTGCTGCACTTTCTGTGGCTGAGACATATAGAAGCAATTATGCACCTAGGGTGGTGTGGCTAGAGTGTTAGGTTTTGATAAGTATCTTTTTATTTCTTCGAATGCATGTTGTTGTGAAGGTCCCCATGCGAAGTCTCTTTTTGTTCCTTTGAGTGCTTGAAATATTGGCAGACTTCGTTCTATTGATTTTGAGATGAACCTGTTGAGAGCGGCATGTCTTCCTGTTAACTTTTGGACATCCTTTATATTTTTAGGAACTTTCATGTTCAGGGTTGCTTGAACTTTGTCTGGGTTTGGATCAATTCCCTTTGCTGATACAATGCAACCTAAGATTTTTCCTTTTTGGACTCCAAAAGTGCACTTTTTAGGGTTTAACTTTAAGTTTGCTTCCCGAAGATTTGCAAAAGTTTCTTGGAGATCTTTGATGTGATCTTCTCTTTTCTTGCTTTTAACTACTATGTCATCAACATAGGTGAGTAGTTTTTTGCTAATTTGATCACGTAGCACTGTTGAAGCCATTCTTACAAATGTTGGGCCAGCATTGTGAAGCCCGTCTGCCATTCTTATAAAACAGTAGGTCCCGAATGGAGTGATAAAACTTGTGAATTCTTCATCTTCTTTTCTCATCCAGATTTGATGATAGCCGGAAAAACAATCTAAGAAACTTAGCTTTTCACTTCTAGCTGCTTGATCAACTAATGAGTCGATTCTTGGTAATGAAAATTTGTCTTTTGGGCATGCTTTATTGAGATCTATGAAATCAATGCACATTCTCCATTTTCCATTCTTTTCCTGACAACGACAATGTTTGCTAGCCAAGTTGTGAATTGAACTTCTCTTATAACTTTTGCATCAAGCAATCTTTGGACCTCAGCTTTGGCAGCCTAAACACTATCTTCGGCTAGTTTTTATCAATTTTTGCTTTTTTGTCTAACTTTTGGATCGATGTCTAGTTTATGCTCAATTATTCCTCCCAAATCATTGGATGACCAAGCAAATACATCTTTGTTGCTTCAAAGAAATTCCATAAGTTTGTCTTCTTCTTTTTGAGAAAGTCTAGTACCAATGATGACTTGTTTGTCTGGGACTAATGGATCAAGGCGTACTCTTTTTGTTTCTTCACAAGCTTGAGCTTTGGGTTGAGGCTTCGCATTTTTTTGTTTTTTCTTTTTCTTCTTCAGAAATTGTGTGAACATTTTTTTGGACTAGGGTATATTCTTTTTCAATGTTTCTTGCCTTAGTTTGATCTCCGTAAACTATGATTACTCCATTTATTGCCACCATTCTCATGCACAAGTAAGAGTAGCTTATTACCACTTTGAATGCATTTAAGGTCCCTGTTCTAAAAAGTGTGTTGTACGGGTAATATATGTCAACCACATCAAATGCTATTTGCTCTGTTCTTGCATTGCTCACTGTTCTAAAGGAGACTGGTAAAACTATCCTTCCAATTGAATGATTTCGAAGCCATAAAGTGGGTGTTCAGCTCTTCCCAATATTTTTCGATCGATTTTCATGGCGTCTAATGTTGATGTGAATATAATATCTGTGGAGCTTTCACCGTCAACTAATATTTTTGAAACTGCACATCCATCAATATTTGCTTCAATTACCATTGCATCCATATGTGGGTAATCTTTTAGCTGAAGGTCTTCTTCTGAGAATGTGATTGGTAAAAGAGACCATCTTTTTTTCTCATATGGGCCTTCCATTGAAATTGAATTTACTTTTCGAAAGTAGTTTCTTCTTTGGCTATTATTTTCATGTTCCATGTTATTTCCTCTCGTGATTATCGATGTTCCTTCTCTGCTTGGGATGATTCCATTATTGTTCACCGCTAAAACTGATGGGGAGTTGTTCTCTTGCTTGGCTTGACTGTTTTGTGGGTTGTTGTTTGCAACCAAAGCTTCTGGTTGTGTTGATTGAATATTGGATTACTAAGGTTGATTTTGTCTCTATTGATTTTGCATGGGATGGTACATTGCTAGCGGTTCATAGCTGTATGCGGGAGGTGGCCCTGGAAGTAGTGCTTGGGCATGTCCATAATGCATTGGGTAATAAGTTTGATAAGAACTTTGTTGTTCTTGCCTCACATGATTGACAACTTTTGATTGGCTTGGTGCCTAGTTTTCTTCTTGGGCTTCTTCTGTAACAGAACCGACCAATTATACAAAATTAAGTAAGAAAATCATCCACCAGAGCAGACGATTTAGCAAACTTAAGCCCGTATAACCCGGTAGTCCGTGAAATCACGAAGGATTCCAAACCAACTCACATACCAGCCAAAATTGTAATAAGTTTAGCAGTCACCATCACATATTATATAAAAGTTCGCATCTCAGATACATCAGAGTTTAAACATAGTTATTACAAAATGAGTTCAAATAGAAGTAGCGGAAGCCATTTATTCAAAACCACACACACTCACACGGAGTTCAAATACAGTGCCAGCTAATGATCATCTCCAACAAAAGCATCAGACGAGACATAAGGAATGACCATGCCCATGGTCCTAAGCATCACCCATCGTAGGATAAAGGTAGTTGATATAGTAGCCATAATACATCTGTCCATCTGCAACAAGTGGGGAATAAAACCCTGAGTACGAGAAGGTACTCAACTAGACTTGCCCGACATAACCAAAAATAAGTGACACCAAGGATTATGAAGGGCTTTATAGTAGGGTAGCTGACTCATTTGCAAAAAGAGGTATTTTTAGCATTTCAAGAACCTTTCCAAAAGCATTATTGTCAAGTTAATTATTATTAGCATGTTGACTACATTTGCACCTATACTAGAGCAAGCATGTGATTAAGCAAATAATGATAACCAATGATCATTAACAACTTCCATAATGTCATATTCATTATAACTATCCAAGTGTTCCATCAACATTACTACGATGAAGTCACTCGAGTCAAGTGCTCACTATCCAGGAGCGATGGCGATTCGAATCGATTCCTAACTAGCTGGTGATTTATTCCTTACACAAACCTCACTCACCCGCTAAAGTGAGGTATCGGTCACCGAGTCAACTATCCAGGAAAATCTCGAGTTTGCTAGGAACCACATGTACCCGGGGGCCGACCGACTGCCCTTTGGTCTTATCATCGCGCCCCCATGTCCTACCACACCTGCTCCGGCATAGTGCGTTGCAGGTAATCTACTTGGCCAAAATAATCTCCCAGCTTCACGGTCGAAAGGTACTTTATTCGGCCAGCTAAATGTAAGGCATGCGTTCAACATGACTCGAGGCCCAACAACGGTCGGTCCTTAATCGACATAGACGGAAAGCACTACAGTCCAAAACTCTGTAAGTCTCCGTCCGGTCTCAACTTCATTTAACACTTAGTTATACCATGACTACATAGTTATCCAAGCAGATCCAGGTAACCCCCTATAGCTCGCAGGTGATAGGAAATCACCCGACTTCTACCGGTCTAAGCCAGCTAAGCATTGACTCGATTGCGGATACCAGGATAACAAGGATATAGTATAACAAAGGTAGACAAGGTATAATGCAACAACGGTGTCGATGTTTTACCATCGATAGCCTGCCACGGGGATCCCCGAGGCAGTGTGTTTGGGCCTCGGCATATGCAGAACTCGATGGTTAATGCAAGAGACAGTCGATTTATCCTGGTTTAGGCCCTCGATCGTGGATCAAGTAATAACCCTACGTCCAGTCGGCGTTAGCCTTTGCGTTGGATTGATTGTAAAGTGTTGTGTTGTACAATTATTGTTCTGTTATTCAGGAGCCCTGTCCTCCTTTATATAGTCAGGAGGCCAGAGTCCTAGTCGGTTTACAATGAGAGTTCCTAGTAGGATTACTGAATAGTACTACTACTAAGATTACATAGGAAGAATCCTAGTTAGACTAGATCTTCTCTCTCCCTTGTGGGGTATCCTGTGGGTCCCGTATCGACAAGCCCCCGAGCACTTCATGGTTGAGCTCTGAAAGTCTCGTTTTGCTCCTTCAGGTCTTGTTGAGTAGGAACAAACATCATCCGAGTGCTTTCTGGAGTGAAACCTTGTAGCGCTTTTTGGGATCTTCAAGTGGTGAGTGCTTTTTTGAAGAAAAAGTACATCCATCTGGTTGTAGCCCCCGAGCCTCTTGCTATTTGGAACAAGGAGCTGGAGGATCTTGTCTTGAAGTTGCTCTGATTGTTCATTGAAGTTTTATCAAAAAGAACTCGAATATGGCTCGTTTCGGGTTCTTTTTGTCGTAATGTCTTGAAGTGGTCTGTGTTGAGGAAGTCTTTTGGTGACGTGCGCTTTTTCGAAGAAAAAGTGCACTCACTGAGTGTAGCCCCCGAGCCTCTTGCTATTTGGAACAAAAAGTTGGAGGGTCTTGAGTCTTTATGTTGTTTGAAAATTTGTGTTCTGAAATAGTCCCCGAGACTTGGATTATGTCATCATCCGAGTAGTTTTGCGGCATCTTTCCGAAGCAGCCCTTTAGTCTTGGATTAAACCGTCATCCTTGTAGTTTCGCGGCATCTAGCCTCCAAGCTTATGTTCGGGTTCTTTTATTCGGAAAGAACTCGGTTACATGGCCTTGGCATACTCTCCGCTAGTTTTCTGTTGTCGGATGTGGTTGTGTGGAGTTGGTTGGGTGTAAATGCTGTTTGTTGATGGGTTGTACCGTGGTGGTATATCTTTCCAAATATGCTTGTCCTTGGTCACTGTTCCTTCACACCTGAGTCCTTTTTCATTGAGTTCTATCTTTTCACGGTTTCCTTTGTCAGGTCTTTACCTTTGGTGCTCTTGGTTCATGTGCACCGCTCTTTTGATCTATAAATACTCTCCTATGGTGCTTGTTTTTAATCATTGAGTATTCTGTTGTGTGGCCTGAAGTCTTTGTAGTCATGGATATGGTAGTTTGTGAAGTTGAGCAGCCCCCGGGCGTATCTTGTAGTTGTTGTGTATCTCGTCGTAGTTGGAGGAAGTCTTGTGATAGGGGTTAGAGGTAGACTAATCCCGCAGTGGCGTTGCACCAGGAAGTTGGTGGCGGTAGTTGGAGGAAGTCTTGTGATGTGGGCTTCGTTCCTTCATCCGACAGTTCTTGGCTGGCGCTCTTTGTCTGCCCTGTGGCTGTCCGGTGTAGATCAACACCTGATCCTGCATCACGTCAGGCTTGGGTAGATAGATGCCTGCCAGCCTCCTTTGGTCCATGCTTTCCTGCTGTGCTGCTGATTTCCGTCTTGGATGCACTGTGTTCGTCCTTTGAAGAAACCAGTGTAGCCGAGGGCGGTTTGTTCTACTTGGCAGCAAATTGGAACACGTAGTCGTTCCAGAGCCTAGCCATGTCCGGGTTCCTCTTTGCTACCTTGCTTGTTGTAGTACCGAGTTCATCGGGTCTTGTAAGATGTGTAATCTTGTACTTCTTGATTTCATTGGTCCCTGAGGCAGTGTGTTCGGGCCTCGACGTATGCAGAACTCGATGGTTAACGCAAGAGACAGTTAATTTATCCTGGTTCAGGCCCTCGATCATGGATCGAGTAATAACCCTACGTCTAGTCGGCGTTAGCCTTTGCGTTGAATTGATTGTAAAGTGTTGTGTTGTACAATTGTTGTTCTGTTATTCAGGAGCCCTGCCCTCCTTTATATAGTCAGGAGGCCAGAGTCCTAGTCGGTTTACAATGAGAGTTCCTAGTAGGATTACTGAATAGTACTACTACTAAGATTACATGGGAAGAATCCTAGTTAGACTAGATCTTCTCTCTCCCTTGCGGGGTATCCTGTGGGTCCCGTATCGACAAACGGTTGCAAACAACTCCTGAACGTAATGCACCAATTAAAGTAAAGCATTTAATTAATAATTACAAACCGGGGAGAAAAATACTCCGGGGCTTGCCTCTCTCGAAAGAGCTCGGGCGGTGATCGGGGCACTCCGGAAGTTCCTCAACGTCCTCCTCGTCTGCTTCGGTCACTTCCTACGGCTGCACCTCAAGCTGCTCCTCGAGCTCCTCGGGTATGACGACTAGGCTCTTGGTTTGCGATCCTATATGATGCATGTGCGTAAGTGCTTATGCAAAAAGTGCATCAGATGAAATGAACACAATGGATATACTTGAATGCAAGGTAGTCAACATCATCCAAGAACATGTACTACAAGCACATGTCATCTACTGCATTCTCTTCTACTACTAATATGCTAAGTCAACACATCTCATTAAATGCTTCAAAGATACACCAAAGCTTCACTAATTTCTTAATCATGCATAAGACAACATTTGATTAAACCCTAATTAATAATAGGTTTGAATAGCAACATCTATTTTTATAGCTTAGAAAAATCTTAGACAATTACCATAGTATAGTACTACCCTAAGTAGCCTACCATTAAATTTTTATGACATTTGAATAAGTGGAGTAGCCTACACAAAAATGACAAGCTATGGCATAATTATGAACATGAAAATACTTTGTATTATGAAAAGTGTCAAACAACAAATGTAATATTTTTCCTAGGTTCTAAACAGTAAATAACCAGTGTACAAACATTATCACATGCATGTTTTATACAAATTTTGCTCTCTAGCAAAAATAACAAAAATCAGCCATTAAAGGCACTTGAACTACACCTCACAATTTTTCTACAGGACATGCATGGCATATATTTTTCCTAGGAAGTACATTACATAAGAAGAGTAATAAACTTGGAAGCATATTTTTCTGATACATATAGGTTTTACTACACATTTTACAAGATATCAGCAACATCAAGAATTAAATAAAGCTCTACAGAAAAGTATCTAAAAAATGACATGCAATATTTTTATCATGTAGATCTGGTGACAAGGAACACAACAAAATTTGTTTCAACAAATTTGGAGCCAAAATGAGTACACAAACATTTTCCAAAGTATTTCTCTTCCCAAATAATAAAAGAAAAACCGAAAACAATTTTCCTATTACTACTGGGCCGGCCCATGGGAACGACTGGCCCACGGCCGCTTTCGGCCTGCGCAAATGAGCGAAGGGGAAGGGCAACGGCCCGGCTCGGGGCTCCGGCCCAAAGCCGTCCTGGCCTAGCTCGGCCGAGGCGAGACGCCACGCCACGCTAGCGTTCCAGACGCCACGGCGGTGCGGCCGCTGCCAGCGGGCCGACGGCCGTTGTCGACCACGACCGGGCAAACAGGCGTGAGCGCTGGGTCCGCAAGAAGATGGCGAACCCGAGCGAGTTACCCAAGGGGATGGAGAAGGGATGGAGGAAGCCCTTCCACGGCGAGGCCAAGCGTGGCGGCGCCATGACCAACGGCGGCGAAAACGCGCAAGGCGACTATACCTTGCTCAAATGGTGTCCCTATAGCGAGCACCAGGTGCCAGGGAGCGAGGCGGAGCGACGTGTGCTCGATTGCGGGCAATGGTGGACCACCGGCGGCCAATTTTGCCGGCGGGGCTGCGGTGGCGATGGCGGCGCGAGCAGAGCTCGGTGCGGGGCGAGGCAGAGACACAGCGCGGGAGAGGAAATGAGGAGTGCAGGGAGAAGCGGAGCTATGGTGGCTTGAAAACAGCAAGGCGCGCTTGCTTGCGGGGGCCACGGGACGCCACCCGGCCGGCGTCGCCGGCATGCGCTCGCCACGCGGCGCGGCGTGCCTGACGTGGTCGGACGCGTACGCACGCGCGGGGGAAGAAGGAAGCCAGCGCACGAGGTGGGCTGGGCCGAGGCGAAGGCGCAGTGCGGGGTGGATCATTGGGCCGGCTTCGGCTGGTGGGCCAGAAGTGAGGCGGCGGCCCGTTAAAGGAGAGAAACAATTTTTCAATTCTATTTTCAATGAATTTTCAAATATCAGTTTTCAAATACCCTTTTGAGCAAGAAAATGACTTCTTTTGAAAATGGCCCAAAAATAAAAGTTGCTTAGAATTTAATCCTCTACAACTTTGCTTTAGGGACCAACTAAAAATTTCGCATAGATTTTGAATTGGGAAGTAAAAGCTAAATAGGGAGGATTTTTGACCATTTTCAATAAAAATTTCAAATGCATATTTTATCAAAAGTTTGAATACAAACTTTGCTCCAAAAATTGTGCTAAATAATTTTAGATGATTTACAATTATAGCCAAACATGTTTTACTAACATAGCAAGCATAATTAGGGCAAAATAACTCTAAACAAGTGTATGCAACATTCATGTTTCACGAGCATGTTTCATATGTTTCGAAGCATGGTTTCAGTTATTATTTACATGATTAGGCATGGATACTTAGGATGCTTGATGCTGCACAATATGCATGATTTGTAGTGCCTAAATGCTTGCATAACACCGGGGTGTTACAGCCCTCCCCCCTTATAAAAATCTTGTCCTGAGATTTGGGTTACTCAAAGCCCTTTTACTGCGGCTATTATTACCACTTCATCTAGGATATTAGGAATTTGTGCCTTGATTTGGATGAATCTTTTGAAATATTGGCTCAGGGGCTCTTTGATTTGTGCTTGCAATTGAACAGATCTATGTCTGTGAGGCCAGCTAGTTGAAATCCTTGGAAGTCAACAAGTAAATTTGCTTTGAGTTGATCCCATGAATGTATGGATTTTGCTTTTAGCGTAGAGTACCATTGTTGTGCTGGTCCTTTAACTGCCATGACAAGAGATTTTGTTAACGTAGTTTTATTGCCGCCCCCAGAAATTACTGCGGCTTCAAAACTCATCAAAAATTGTCTTGGGTCAGATTGTCCATCAAATGTTGGTATCATGTTAAATTTGTATCCCAAGGTCCATTGTGCTAGATGCAAGTTTATTGACAAAGAAGAGCTTGTGTCAATTGATATGAATGACTTTTGAGAATTCTTCTCTTGACAGGCTTTGGTTGATGAATTTGGTTCTTCTAAATGTATGACTTCGTGGCTTGTGCTTTGAAGTTGTTCATTTAGTGCACAAAGGGTGGCTTTGGCTTCTTCTATTCTTTGTTTGAGAGACTTTTCTCTTGCTCTTGCGCAACATTCTTCGAGTTCTTTTTGTTTTCTCAACACTTGTTCTTCTAGTTCTTTGAGTCTTTGTTCTTCGGCTTCGCTTGCTCCTGAAGAGTTTGTGTCTTGGGGTGCGCCTTTTTCAAGACTTTGGTCTTCGATTGTTGATGGTTCGTCTTTAGTTACCCTAGTGGTAACTTTCTTGTTAGGCCTGCCCATTATCTTCGCATGGTCGTGGGAGTGTTCGAGCACACATAAACGGTGGGCGCCGGATGTTGGGTAAGAAATCACACAAGCATCAAAGTTTGAACATAAGGCAAAGTTGTATTCATTTCATCCTCGTACTGTACATGTCAGAGGGGGTATTTATAGTCGTACTTTACATAAAATGACTATTTTACCCCTAACTCAAATAGTTACATCCCTTTTCAACTACAAGGCTGAAGTGGTCTTTTTCTCCTTTTGAGTCTTCATTCTTCAACTTTTGTACATCAGTTTCATTGATGTCTTCGTCTTCCTAGACTTAGTCAATTTCTGCTTTAGTTTTCTTCTTCTTCCCGAATGTTAGGCGAAGTCAAATTCTTGTCTTCGTCTAACATTGCTCTCTTCTTTTCACCAGTGAAGACAAGATCTCTTCAGCGAAGACGGAATCTTTCTGACGAAGTCAAATTTTCATCTTCGCTTCACTTTTTTTCCCTGCAAGTAAACTTTGTTATAGAAATCATAATTTCAACTCCGAAGTTTTAGGGGCTGAGTTTTCTTGGCGAAGTTAAATCCCCAACATTTATGGATCCACTACTAGGCATTTCAGCAATGCCAACAACAATTATATGTGCCGATATATACACATATACTTATAACATGGCTGGACATAGATAACAAGCAAATTAAATGTTTTTGTGGTACAAAAGAAAGTTAATTATCTGCTAATTATCCCTAAAAGTACATGATTAATTTAATTGATTATTCCAATTAATTATCTATTAATTATCAGAGATGGAACTTAGCTAGGATTGTAGTGAATAAGCTAAAACTTGTTTAAGCCTGTGATTAGCAAGTACAATAAGAGGCTCAAATGGAAACTTACAATATTCGGGTAGGAGGGGCCCTCACCCCTGCTCCTCCACCATTGATAGAGGAAGTGATGCTTTATAGGAGTGGAAGTTTGTCCACACGAGGAGAGAGCGAAATGATGCAGAGCATGGGCTCGTATTACTGGCGAAGAAAAGTCTATACTCAAGGTGTAGGAGTTCAATATGCTAGTGTGTTTTGAGGAAGCCTTTCCTTTTAAAAAATATAATATAAACTTAGAAGAAGAGCAAAACTCAAGTAGATTACATTGGTGTGGAAGTCAATCAAAGTTCTATGTGTTGACATTTTTTGTAGGTAAGATAATGATCTGATTGATGTCAAGCATGACAGACAAGGGCAGAGAAAAGGGGGGCGGGCAGGGGCCTGGCCCCTTTGAATGTGAATTTCCACTGATATTTTTTTGAAATCAAATATTTTTTGAAAATTTAGCACTCTTGGCCCCCTGACATTCAAAAAAATCAACTTCCTAGCTCCGCCTGGATACAGATTATAGTTTGTACAATCCCATGTGAATATTTGATCTTATCCTCCTTTATTAATGTGTGAAACTTTGAAATTAAATACTCCCTCAGTCTAAAAATATGCAATTTTAGATCTAGTTAATTTCAAATTACTTCAAGTTTACTAAATTTATAGAAAATAGTATCAATGACTATGATTTTAAATAGATATAATATGAAAATATATTTCCTTACTGGGTTTAATTATGCTTATTTTATATCATCAATATAACTCCTTGCATATGAAACTATAATACGTTTTGGCTTTTTCTAGATACATAGCATTTGTTATACATATGAAAATACACTATATCTAGATACATAACAAAAAATGTATCTAGTAAAAAAAACAAGATGTCTAAATTTAGAATGAAGGAAATAATATATTTTGTTAAATCAAAAACGGATTAAGTAACAGGTATAGTTAGAACCGTACTCCGTATTTTTTTTAGGGAGAAAGAAAGTATTACGTGGCATATCGTATCAATTCATAGGATTTGACAGATGGTACCCGAGTGGTGTCCGGACTGTGGAATACTGGAATGGCTCCGGTGCTGGGCCAAACAGCGGCCAGGAAGGTGACGTTGCTCCCGGCATGAGGATCCTGCCTGCCGGACCGGCATCGCATCAACCAGCGGCGGTACGGTCGCGTACGAAGCTGCCGCGTGACCACCTGGGACGGCAAACGGGATAGCGATGCAATCCACCCGGTGGACCAGTCCAGCTCCAGCGAACCCACGGCCGCGCGACAGCCTTCCTCGGCGCGGAGGAGGCAGGTGCTGCTATCCATCTGCCCGTGAATGAATGATCCACGATTTGACAGCCGCGGGGCGTGAGATTTCCGGACAGGGGAACCCCCGCAAGGATCGCGCACGGCCCTGCGCCGATCCATCCATGCCCACGAAAAGATCCGTCCGTGCGTGCCAGCCATGCCATATACTCTTCCTTCCTATACGTCAGGATACGCAGCGGATCGTATACAGCCTATTGGCAGGCCGTAAACGATCGTGGATTATTTACTGCTAACTGGTTTAGTATAAAAGAAAAATACTATTTAAACTTATAATCCACGATAGTACAAGCGAGCCAAGCCTGACTGCCTGCCTCAGAGTCTGAGACAAAAGCGGATCGGATAATTTTGTACACAGCACATTACACATATACGCGCCGCAGTTATCACCCGCCTGCGGGGGGATTCACCGCATCGCGATCTCTGATCCGATCCGATCCGATCCTCGCGTGCCTGCGCCGAGCCGCCGACCATTCAATTGCCATATGCTGCTCCGACCCGCCATCTTTTTCTATAAGTAGGTAGCAGTGTATATATAAATATACGCCGCCCTCCTGCTCCGGAGATTGCATTGGCAGCATTCTTCCATCCATCCATCTTTTGATTTGATTTCACGCCACCTGAGGGCAGGGCAGCATTCGTCTCGACCAGCCAGCCAAATCGGTATCGATCAATGGAGGTGACAGCGGCGGCGGGTGCTTGCTGCCGTGGGCGGGGCGACCACCACGCCGGCGAGGAGGAGAGGAGCAGTGCCAAGGTGGTTGTGCCTGTCGGCAGCGACGGCGCGGAGGTGGAGCCGTGCGTCATCGCCGTCGACGACAGCTCCGTTGACCGCGCCCTCGTCACCGCGCTCCTCCGACGCTCCAAGTACAGAGGTGAGGACGGATTTCACAGATGATTTGATCCCGTTCATTCACTCTTTTTTCTGTCTGACAAGAACAGACCAACAATGTACACATTATTACTACAAGCATTCAACATTCAGTAACTTTGCTACCTTTGCTGATGCAGTCACCGCGGTTGACAGCGGCAAGAGGGCGCTGGAGATTCTGGGCTCGGTAACTGCTCTTCTCCCTGACGCTCTATTCGCGTGCCTTTGCTCAGATTTTCATTTGGCTGATGAACATTGCCTTTTCTTATGTACTATCCAGGAGCCGAATGTGAGCATGATCATCACAGACTACTGGATGCCAGAGATGACCGGCTACGACCTGCTCAAGAAGGTCAAGGTAATTAACCATTGACTTGGATGTGGCATCTGCAGCCTCAACCCTTTATCTGCTTCGCAAATACTAGCATGCTCTCGTGCGTAACATTAACATCTGATACAATCTGCTTCCTTCCTAAACAGGAGTCTTCGAAGCTGAAGCAGATCCCAGTCGTGATCATGTCCTCCGAGAACGTGCCCACCAGGATCACCAGGTCTGGATCTCGACCACCAACCAACCCCATATTGGCAGTGTCCCTTGTCTACTCTCGAGTCCTGACAAATAGTGACACGCGATTATCGCGAGACAATGACGATTTGCAACTCTGAATTTGGTTTCAGATGCCTGGAGGAAGGTGCGGAGGACTTCCTGCTGAAGCCCGTCAGGCCGTCCGACATCTCCCGCATAACCACCAGGATGCTGCTGCACTGAAAGTCTCAAACTCTTTGATCAGTGGGCCACCCAAGTTATTATTAGATTGTTACTGGTAGTGTTTTCAGGTCACAGTAAAGTTGGAGGTAGGAATTGAGTAAGTTTAGAATAGCAGTTATTAGCCGCAGAATCCCCTAAAAAAAATGTTATTAGCCGCAGAATGTGTAATGCAATGTGGCACACTCCTTAGCTTCATTCAGTAGTGGTTTGTGCTTTCTTTGGCGTCGTACTCAATAACAAGCAGGGATTAGTTGTAGGCTTCCAGTAGCGAGTTTGTTTTCTTATTATAACTCGTGTAAGTGTAACCACTGCACGAATCATTCTGTTTAAAGGAACATTACATTGGATTAGCCGTTTTTTCAACTAATTTTTGTTTTATTATTAAACATCTGGGTTTGATTCACCTGATCAGTATATATCTTGTCACTATTTTTTTGTGCCATTAAGCCTGTGTAGATGCGGCCGCCTCTACCCGTGTGCCTCTGCACATCAACGATTTGTAACTGCCCTTAGAAATCAGTTTACAAAGGCCGCAAGAAACATGAGCCAATCTCTACAAATCGATTTGTAGAAGTGGCTCGAAATCTCTAGTCGCCTCTATAAATTATTTTTTAGCAATCACAAAAGGAACATTACATTGGCTTAGTTGTTTCTTTGACAAGATATATACAAATCAGACCGAAAACTAACATTTTTTTTAATTCGGAGAAGCTCCCACCAAGTAAACTCATGGTCGTGTGCCCCAAGTCACATGTCATGTGATTTTTCACATAAAATACGTGTAGACATGTGGCAGATGGTATTCGAACACATAACCTCAAGCACTATGCGTACCTCTCTTACCCAGGCCTTGTTTAGATGCCACCAAAATTCTAAGTTTTTTCACTCTCTCTCCATCACATCAATTTTTAGCCGCTTGCATGGAGTATTAAATGTAGGTAAAAAAAATAACTAATTACACAGTTTAGTTGGAAATCACAAGATGAATCTTTTGAGCCTAGTTGGTCCACGATTGGACAATATTTGTCAAATAAGACGAAAGTGGTACTATTCATCAGTTTGAAATTTTTTCAGCATTTAAACGAGGCCCCATTCCATCCCAAACTCACTTGTTACAGTAGGGTAGATACTTTCCTTTCGTATTCATTTTATTGAATTTTGAAATAAATATTTATAGCCCTAAACGAATTCAAATAAAAAAAGGTTTCAACTAGAAGTTGTGGATATCGTCAAGTAGTATAGCTTTAGTTTTGGTCATTTCTCCATCCATGATCGTTTGGAAATTTTGAATTTCAAAATGTGAGAAGTTTAAACATAATTTTTCTTAGATAAATGATTTTAAGTGAAAAAAGTTGTCAACTATAAAGTTGTAGAGCTCTTCGAGAGTTACAACTTTGGTTTATGTCGTTTCTCCATCCGAGGTCGTTTAGAAATTTTGGATTTGAAAATGTGAAAGACTTCAAATTAAATTTTGGGACCATAGATTATTTTAAATAAAAAGGTTATCAACCACAACGTTTCAAATCTATAACTTTAGTTTTGATCATTTCTCCATCTGAGTCCATTTGAAAAATCCAAAAGTTTTGAAAATCAAAATATGTGAACTGAAACAGAATTTGTGGGATCCAACCGATTTCAAATTTGATATAAAGTTTATCTTCATCTAACTTCGTTTGAAATAGCTATAAATTTTAGTGTATTTCACCTATTCTTATAAAGGACTCTACATTCAGCCGTCTCTACCAATCGATTTCTAAGATAACGAAATTTCTAGAAAATAATAGTCATCCCTAAAAATGAATTTCTAGAGACGTGTCGTTTATTTAATGGAAACTACCTACAAGGCTACATCAATGGTTAAAAAAAGAACGAGCAAGTAACTACAATTTCGACGGGCACGTTTGAGCTGGATATCAATAGGCATGTCATTGTCAACCATAAACACCAAAACGTGGAGGAATCAAGTAATTTTGCCTCCACTTGTTCATTTTCTTTCAAGAGGTGCAAAGAGTTCGCGGCATAGGGTGTATTAAATATAGACTAATTACAAAACTAATTACATAAATGAAAACTAATTCGCGAGATAAATCTATTAAACCTAATTAGTCCAATGATTTGCCCACGTGATGCTAAAGTAAACATATACTAATCGTGGATTAATAAGAGTCAATAGATTCATCTCGCGAACTAGTCATGGCTTATACAATTAGTTGTATAATTAACTCATGTTTAGTCTCCCTAATTGACATCAAACATCCGATTTGATCTAGGTTAAACTTTAGCCGAAGGATACGGCCGTGTTTGGATCCCTACCCTGTCACATTGAATATTTAGATGTTAATTAGGAGGACTAAACATTAGATAATTATAGTTAAAAAAACATTAAATAATTATTAAACTAATTGCATAAGCCACGACTAATTCACAAAAACAAATTTATTAAGCCTAATTAATCTATGATTAGCTTATGTTTACTGTATATAAGTTTTTATCCGGTCCGGTCCTCACATAGCATCCAAAATCCATACTACTGGGTTGTGCAATGCAATTATCCAACTAAATACAGTAGGTTCTGAACTCTACAGGGCAATCGAAATCGATTCGACTCGGCTGAGGCTAGAACGCTCCCTCCTGCGCCTCATGCCCGCATCTGAAGTGTAAGCCTTAGCGTATGTACACACCTTGTTGGATCCGGCGTGGCGAGGAAGAAGCCGCCGGTACGGGGCACTCCATCAAGGCGGAGAGCAACTCTATCGCAGCGGCAGCAACCTCCGCCTGCGGGTTGTCGACAAGGAGGCGGGCCGCGACGCTCGAGCTTCACCTTCCGTGGCACCAAAGGCGGAACGGCCTTGCTCTGACCGCAGCCATGTCCGCGCAGTTGCGCACGCTAGCGCAGTGGCGCCGGCGAGGGAGGAGGCGGATCGTCCCAACCCTGAAAGCTAGGCTGTTGCAGGGGGTTGTTATGGGCCGTTATGAAGGCAAGCAGAGGCTTGTTTTTTTGGCATGGGCTAATGGGCTGTGTGGCTTATACTACCGTTCCCTCCATCTAATAAAAAAACTTTATTGTTTTAGTTTTCTCCTTAATCTAATTGTTCTAACTTTGACAAATTCTATAGAAACATTTTCTAACAATTTTGGTACTAAATAGATATATTGTAAAAATATGTTGCATGGAGGAATGTATGATACTTATTTAGTAATACAAACATTGGTTTTATAGTGTATAAATTTGGTCAAACTTTAGATAATTTGACTTAGAACAAAATTAAATCTGTTTTTTATGGTGGGAGTACTTAAAACTGAAATTTTAATTATTTTAGTGAAAGCTGAAAAAGTCCAAGCAAAAAACTAAAACACGAGAATAAAATGTTTCAAAGAAATTAAGATAATATAGCTTAAACTAAACTTTTAATATAGTAAACCATTCATGATCAAAGCACTTTCATACCTCCACCCAACCAAATTTAAAGTAAAAGAAAAAAAGAGTAGTTGAAGAGCCTCGAAGAAAAACATGAAATAGGTTAGGTGGCCCGTGGAAGCGAAATAAAGCCCCATTTGATGCAACTTCTCCACCAGCTTAAGGTACTATTGAAAGGTCCTAATATGGCTAGAGGGGGTGAATAGCCTATTTGAAAATCTACAAACCAACTAGAGCAATTTGATTAGTATAACAAATAGCAAAATGCAAACTTGCTCTAGCTCTATAAGGGTTGCAAGCCACCTATCCAACAATTCTAGTTGCTATAATCACTAAACACATAATTTGCTATATCACTACTCACTAAGAGCTCTCACACTTGCTATACTAAAGAGCTCCACTGGATTAACTTAATCTACAAAGCAAGCTCTCAATTCTAACTACACTAAAGAGCTTGCTATAACTAGTTTGCGGGAATATAAATGAGTAAGTGAGATAATTATACCATCGTGTAGAGAAGTGAATCAATCACAAGATGAATACTTAATCAATCATCGGGAGAATACCAAAGGGCAAGAGACAACTAATTTTCTCCCGAGGTTCACGTGCTTACCAACTGTGGCAGAACCTCCTAAGGAATCGGGCCCACGTGCACCTATCGTTGTCTTAACAGACCTCGGATAGCGTACACGAGTTCCCAACAACTCAACAGGTCTGTCGGGTGTCCTCGGGAAACCCGAATCATCCACGATTCTCTTTTCGAACAGGATCCCAATCACAGTCATTGCAGATTACAATAGTTTTATTCAAACATATATACCAGAGTAAAAGATAGCGGAAGTCTTAAGATAACATAGTTACAAACCAGTTGTTTTCAAACTTATAATACCATAAGTGTCATACAACCATAGTAGCGGGATAATATTACATTAACTTTATTTATCAAACAAATTAGTGCCTTGTCCAAAGGCCATTCATCATTCCTCATCGTCGTTGACTTCAAACACAGACATGCAGCAGGGACCAAAACAAGCCTGCGCATGCGACTCACCTGCAACAAGGGTTAACAAACCCTGAGTATAAAGGTACTCAACAAGACTAACCCGACGTAACGGGGTGTAAGACTTTTAAAGATGCAGGGGTTTGGGACAAGGTAAGGATGTAGCAAAATTCAAAGTCCTTTGCCAAAAGCTTACTATTCTTATCCTATTTTCAAATTTTACCCTTAAGACCTTTTAGTTCATTATCTCAACTAAATATATATTTCCCATATTCCATTCCTTCTCATTCCATTCTTTTTCTCATATTTTAGTAATTCACCAGTCCTGCATTGCTTCTGTAATAAATCGAGTCTCCATATCCGCGGAGCATCGACAATTTGAATTGATTCAAGTTCTAGCTAGGGATTCCTTATCACACGACATATGTAGAACTTAATCTTGCATATATCAACCTCGCTACCGGATCCTCCTATACTAAGCCGTCTCCACGCCACTCGAGAGCACAGCACACCTCAAATCCGACCACATTCTAGCCACGAGGGTACACGCTACTCCCACCATCTCTCCACTCCCAGTGCGCGGGCATTCGTCTTAGTATCGGATTAGCCGAAGTAGGCTTACCGGAGTATGTGACCAGTACTACAAAGTGTCTCGTTCAGAAGATCCACAATGAGTGGCCTTTAAGCGACATAGCCGGCAACATTACCTAACATTCAAGATAAGTCACCCGACTAGTCTCTAGTTCATTCAACCTTCTTTCTTTCTTTGGCCAGTATGCCATCTTTGATTGTATCAAAACTTTTACTTTGAAAGCCTACTATAAAGCATACTAAGCATTCTACGCCTTTGTAAATAAAAACATCTTCAAGGATGGTAAACAAGTAACAAGGTAGGTAATGCATCAAGTAGGTAACATTTGAATTAAACAACTTAATGCAATAAGTAACATAGGTGATAAACTTTTCAAAGTAATCAAGGTAAGGGCTTAATGCATAAACCGGGGCTTGCCTTCGTTGACGATCTCAGGTTCCGGATCAGTACCACGATTATCGAATCCCGTGACAACCGGGGATTCTTCCAGAATTTGCTCAACTAGAATCGTTTCACTCTCGGGTTCTACACGAAACGATAACATATGCTTTAACATGATGATAATGTAAACATGATGCTTTCACGATACATGAAATGTAAAAACACCCGCAAATGATTTTATTTCACGGTTCAGTTGCAAGCCAACAAAACCAACTTGCAATCCTACCATTAAGATCCACACATGTGACTTGACCAAATGGATCTTGGAATCCTACTAGTCACAAAACATGACCAAAACAAGATCCAACACTAATTAAACACTTAGGGTTTGTCTTTATTTATTTTTGAATTAATTTGGAATTAAGCCCAACAATGAACTTGTTCCAAATGACCTGAAAATTTTATGTAAGATTCCTCATGACAAATTAGTGTACCAAAACAAATTTCATGATTTTTGGAATTATACAGTGACCTACAAAAATCATGGAAATTGCATTTTTCAATTAATGGACTGAATATTTGAACATTAAAAATTTATTCAAATTTCAAGTTTCAAAATTTTAAATCATACTAGCTCATGTACAGAAGCTACACACAAAATTTTAGAGTTTTTGGAGCTATCATGAATTTCCTACAAATTCCCAAAGTTTCAGCACTATTCACAAATTCAGAAAATAAAAATCATCACTGTTCTTCTTCCTCACTCGTACTGACAGGCTAACCCCACTGTCAGTGACTCAAAGCAATCACGGTGGCGCTACCCTCACTGACCGGCCGCAAAATGCGCCGACGGTGACGCTCCGGCGAAATAGACCTCCCCAAAATGATCTACAACTTTCCCCGAATCAATCTCAGCTATCAGAAAGGAAAAAGGTGCACAGGAGATACCTCCACGCCGGGCATGGCGGACTGAGCACGATGGTGAACGGCGTAACTATGGTGACGCTGTAGTAGGGACTAAAGCGAAATGGTCTTCACATTCAGGAGCTCACCGTGATCACGTAGGTAGACTCGGTGAAGGCAGAGGCGTACTGCGACGGGACCACGTGAGACCGAGGATGGCGGAGCTCCTGCCGGACTCGGGGAAGACGACATCGTGTGGCGGCGCTGGACTTCCAGAAGCGACATGATCAAGCTTGGGAGGAGCAGGAAGACGAGGGGGAGCTTCTGGCCAAAGCAATTGGCCTTAGATACTACGGCGAGGACGAATTGCGAGAGTGCGGGCAAGACACCGGCGGCGAGCAGTCGACGGGAAAACTCCGAATGACGACGGCGTACTCCTATTTATAGCAAGAAGGAGGGCGTACGGTGTTGACAGCACACAGGCGAACTCGCCACGGAGGTATTGGCGTGTCACTGCGCGTGAAAGTGGCGAAACCCGATCGGCGGTGATCTCCGCGTGGCGCCGGCGGTAAGCAGAGAGGTGGAGATAGATTTTTGAAAAATTTACAGAACTGCCACTGCATCCATTTTTCAAATTACTCACAAATTTTCTAAAGAAGTTGAAAATCTCCAAAAATGAAAGTTGTTCAATTTTTCAAACTCTACAACTTTGCTTCTAGAAGTATTTTCAAATTCTGCCTCCATTTTGAAATTTGAATTTGGGGTGCATTTGAGCATTTGAATCATTTCAAAATTACTCCAAATTTTATATGTAAGCTTGAAAAACTTTGAATACCAAAGTTGATCTACATAAAATAAGCTCCAACTTTGCTTTTTGCCTCAACCCCAAATTCCTCATGGATTTTGAATTAGTCAAAAGGGGCAAAAAGGACTTTTATAATTTGAATATGAATTCAAATTTGATTTGTCTTCCTTTTACTTAGATTTTGATTTTTGACCAGTAACATGGCCCATTAGGGTTATTTGAGTCAAATGACACATGGCCTCACATGATCACATGAAATTTGACCCTTGTGGTCATGATCTTTATTTAGGGTTTTTGAACCACATCACATGAAATAACAACATTATGAAATAAACCTTATTTAGTGAATGCATTCAAAACTTTATACTATATGAATGCTTTGCAATGCATATGATGACATGTCAAATTTTAGTATTAGGTCAAAACACCAGAGGTGTTACACCAACACGCTACGTCCCCATTGTGTCGACCAACACTTGGTGGTTCGGCGGCTAAGAGGTGTTGCACGAACCTCGTCCACACAATTAGACACCGCAAGAACCTACCCACAAGTGAGGTAACTCAATGACACGAGCAATCTACTAGGGTTATCTTTCGGCGCTCCGCTGGGGAAGGTACAAATCCTCTCACAATTACCAGAGATGGCCACAAACAATCACCAACTCGTGCTAATCCTCCTTCACTGCTCCAAGCCGTCTAGGTGGTGGCAACCACCAAGAGCAACAAGTGAATCTCGTAGCGAAACACAAATACCAAGTGCCTCTAGATACAATCACTCAAGCAATGCACTTGGATTCTCTCTCAATCTCACAAAGATGATGAATCAATGATGGAGATGAGTAGGATGGCTTTGTCTAAACTCACAAGGTTGCTATGTCAATGCAAATGGCCAAGAGAGTGAGCTTGAGCTGGCCATGGGGCTTAAATAGAAGCCCCCATGAAATAGAGTCATTGGCTCCTCAGTCCACTATAAAATGGCATGACCAGACATGCAGGTCAGATCGACTAGACGCTAGACCCTAGCGTTTGGTCGCGCGATGTGGGCCACGTGTCCCTGCTTCAAACGTTGATCGCCCGATCTCAACGGTCTTTAGTACATTTAAGTTGTGACCAGACGCGCTGCTTCGAAGTGACCGGACGTAGGACCTCAGTGTCCGGTCATTTCCAGTAAGCATCTAGAAGCAAAAAATCATGCCCGATCGAACTCACCCAGCGTCCGGTCACTCAACGTCTCCCCTATGCGTCACATATGTCATCATACGTCAAACTGACCAGACTTAGGCCCTGAGCGTTCGGTCAATTCTAGCACCAGCGTTCGGTCAAGAGACTGAGGGCGGACTACACTGTGCCACTGACCGGACGTAGGACCCCAGCATTCGGTCCCTACGCCACCAGTGTTCGATCACTCAGTGAACCCCTATCTTTTCTGTATAGGGCGCCGGTGGCACCGTCAGACTCTCTGCACTCTATGGGCGGACACTTCGCGGGTGAAGTTTCTAACCCTTTCTCAAATGTGCCAACCACCAAGTGTATCGCCTTGTGCACATGTGTTAGCATATTTTCACAAAATGTTTTCAAGGGTGTTAGCACTCCACTAGATCCTAAATGCATATGCAATGAGTTAGAGCATCTAGTGGCACTTTTGATAAACCACATTTCGATACGAGTTACACCCCTCTTAGTAGTACGGCTATCGATCCTAGATGTGATCACACTCGCTAAGTGTCTTGATCACCGAAATAAAATGGCTCGTACCATTTATACCTTTACCTTGAGCCTTTTATTTTTCTCTTTCTTCTTTTCAAGTCTAAGCACTTGATCATCACCATGGAATCACCATCATCATGTCATGATCTTCATTTGCTTCACCACTTGGAATGTGCTACCTATCTCATAATCACTTTGATAAACTAGGTTAGCACTAAGGGTTTCATCAATTCACCAAAACCAAACTAGAGCTTTCAATCTCCCCCTTTTTGGTAATTGATGACAACCCTTACACAAAGATATGAATTGAAATTTTATTGAATCCACGTTGCTTGCCCAAGCATATTTACCATGTGTAAAAGGATATGGACAAGTTTCATGAATCCCATATGGTAGCAATTGCTCCCCCAACATATGTGCTAAGAGTTTGGATTGAAGCTTGCACATATGCTTAGATAGGAAATATGGAAGACAATATCTACCAAATGATGCTAAGGTATAAGAGATGGACCTTTGAAGCGTGATACCAATCGGAGTGCACCAATATACCATCCTTAGCACCATTAGTAACTAGACATACACAAAAAACTAGAATACCCCATGAGATCAACATTAAAAGCAAGGGTCTAGTTTCCATACGATGAACATAAGTCTAGTTACTTTAGCCTATGCATGCTAGTTTTTCATTTCACCATTCAAGTATATAATTAGCATACACCACACAAGCATGGCTATTGAAATTTAAAACTTATGCCATACAAGCAAATACATGAAGTGCACTTTCAAATGCAACATACAAGTTTATGAGCTTGCTCCCCTGAAAGCTATAGTTTGGTTTAGTAAATTGATGAAACCCTTAGTGCTAACCTAGTTTATCAAAGTGATTATGAGATAGGTAGCATATTCCAAGTGGTGAAGCAAATGAAGATCATGACATGATGATAGTGATTCCATGGTGATGATCAAGTGCTTGGACTTAGAAAAGGAGAAAGGAAAACAAAAGGCTCAAGGCAAAGGTATAAATGGTAGGAGCCTTTTCGTTTCGGTGATCAAGACACTTAGCGAGTGTGATCACATTTAGGTTCAATAGCCACACTATTAAGAGGGGTGAAACTCATATCGAGATGCGGTTATCAAAGTGCCACCAGATGCTCTAACTCATTGCATATGCATTTAGGATCTAGTGGAGTGCTAACACCCTTGAAAATATTTGTGAAAATATGCTAACACATGTGCACAAGGTGATACACTTGGTGGTTGGCACATGTGAGCAAGGGTGAAGAAGATAGAGTCGAAAAGGAGTTAGTCACGCTGGTCACATAGTGACCGGACGCTGGTCTTGGTAAGACTAGTGCGTTCGATTAGTGGTGGCAGAGAACGCGAAGGCGTCGGTCTTCGACCGAACGCTAGCGTTGGAAGTGACCGGACGCTGGCTAGGTGCATCCGGTCGTACTAGTGTGGCATGCATAGAAGAGACGCTGACTGACCGGACGTTGGGAGAGTCCGGTCGAGCATGACCAGACGTGTTTGGTTGAGATTTCTCGCTTCTGGTACCTTACTGGAAACGACCGAACGCTAGTGTTGGAGCGTCCGGTCACATTGATCAGCGCGTCCGGTAATCACTTGACCATTGAGATCGGATGAACAGAGTTTGAAGCAGGGGGGCATGTGGCGTACATCACGTGACCGGACGCTGAGGTCCAACGTCTGGTCAATCTGACCGGCGCGTTTGGTCGCCCCGTGTTGTGCCCAATGAAGGGGTACAATGACTCTATTTCATGGGGGCTTCTATTTAAGCCTCATGGCTGGTTCAAGCTCACTCTCTTAGCCATTTGCATTGACATAGAAACTTTGTGAGCTTAGCCAAAGCCCTTCCACTCATCTCCATCATTGATTCATCATGTTTGTGAGATTGGGAGAGAATCCAAGTGCATTGCTTGAGTGATTGCATCTAAAGGCACTAGGTATTCGTGTTTCTCTATGGGATTCACTTGTTTCTCTTGGTGGTTGCCGCCACCTAGATGGCTTGGAGCAGCGAGGATCGTCAAGCGGAGGTTGGTGATTGTCTCTGGCTCCGATCATAGTGATTGTGAGGGGTCTTGTGCCTTCCTCGGTGGAGCGCCGAAAGATAACTCTAGTGGATTGCTCGTGTCATTGAGTTACCTTACTTGTGGGTAGGTTCTTGTGGTGTCTAATTGCGTGGATGAGGTTCGTGTAACACCTCTTAGCCGCCGAACCACCAAGTGTTGGTCGACACAATGGGGACTAGCGTGCCGATAAGCACATGATCTTCGGGAGAAAAATTGGTTGTCTCTTGCCCTTTGGTATTCTCCCCGTGATTGATTTATTATTCATCTTGTGATTGGTTCACTCCTCTACACGGTGGTATAATCACCCTACTCACTCATTTATATTTTTGCAAATTAGTTGTAGCAATCTCTTTAGTGCAATTAGAATTGAGAGCTTACTTTATTGTTTTTAAGTTCATCTAGTGGAGCTCTTTAGTGTAGCAAGTGTGAGAGCTCTTAGTGAGTAGTGACATAGAAAATTGTGTGTCTAGAGATCATAGAAACTAGAATTGTTGGCTTGCAACCCTTGTAACCCTTGTAGAGCTAGAGCAAGTTTGTGTTTTGCTATTTGTTATACTAATCAAATTGCTCTAGTTGATTTGTAGATTTTTAAATAGGCTATTCACCCCCCCTCTAGCCATATTAGGACCTTTCAAGTGGTATCAGAGCCATGGTCACCATTTAATTGAAGGCTTAACAACCTCGATGTCAAATTATGGCTCAAGTTGTGTTCAACCATGTGGGGGCAAACCACCGTTCTTTGATGGCACATGCTATGATTATTGGAAGAGAAAGGTAAAGATGTATTTTGGTTCAATCAATGATCAAGTATGGGATGTGACTGAGAATAACTATGCTATCATTGATCTCGACAATCCCACCAACCAAGACAAGACCAACAAGCAATGTAATACAATGGCTCTCATATACAATGCCATTGATTCCAAGGTGTTTGAGCAAATCAAGGATTGTGAAAGAGCTAATGAGGTGTGGAGGAAATTGGAGGAAACATATGAGGGCACACAGATGGTGAAGAGTGCCAAGTTGTGCATCCTCAAAGATAAGTTGACAAGCTTCAAGATGAAGGATGATGAGAGCATTCCAGAGATGTTCCATCGATTGTAAATGATTGTCAATGATTTGAAGGCGTTGGGAGAGAAGATCAAGGATGATGATGTCTCTCATCGGTTCTTGATGTGCCTACCTCAAAGATTTGAGATGTTGAGATTGCTTATCATAAGAGGAGAATTAAAATAGATTACCCCTAACCAAGTACTAGGTGATGTCATGACACAAGAGACATATCGTGTGGAAAGGGAGGGGGTTGACAAGGATGACAAGAAGGAAGATGAAGACAAGAAGAAGAAGAGTATAGCATTCAAGGCTAGCTCATCATCTAAGAACAAGGGCAAGTCCAAGAAAGAATCAAGTGATGATGATGATCTTAATGATATTGATGATGAAGCAATGACTCTCTTTGTGCGCAAGAGGGGCAAATTCATGAAGAAGAAGGGGTATGGTGCAAGAAAGAGAAGAGATCACACCAAAAGCAAAGAACATGTGAGAAGATTCTACAATTGCAAGAGCCCCGATCACGTTGTAGCAGATTGTCCCTACAATAGTGACAATGATGAGGATAAAAAGATGAAGCACAAGAAGGACAAGAAGGAAAAGAAGGAGAAGAAGGAGAAGAGGATGATCTTCCAAAAGAAGAAGGGTGGAGGATATGTGGTCACTTGGGATAGTGATGGCTCTTCAAAAAGTGATGACTCTAGTGATGATGGCAAGAAATCTATCAAGAAAGCACTAGCAAGCATCACCATCAATAACAATCCCTCCATCTTCGACACTCCATCAACATGCCTCATGGAAAAGCCTACCAAGGTAAAATATGATGTGAGTGATGATGATAAATGTAAAAGTGATGCTTGTAGGAGTGATGATGATGAGGAGGAGGAGTATACCAAGGAGGAGCTCTTGGACATGTGTGAGCAAGTGCACACTTGCATTGAGATGAACAGAAAGGAGTGCAAAGAATTACGCAAGAAAGTCAAATTTCTTGAGTAATCCTTTGATGAGCTAAATGCCACTCATGAGAGGTTAATAGAAGCCCATGAGAAGCTTGGCAAAGCTCACTCTAAGCTTGAAAAAGCTCACTCCTCTCTCATTGAGCAAGTCAAGAAGGAGGAAGCCAAGAAGGAGCAAGTGATTGTGTCTTATGATATGGGACTAACATGTGATATTATTGATAAATCTTTTTATAAGCCCATTGTAGTTGCTCCCACTAACACTTCTTGTAGCACTACTACTTCTACTTCATCTTTGAGTGATGGTCTCACTTGTGATGCCTCACCAATGGTGGAAAATGAGACCCTCAAGAAGGAGGTAAATGAGCTCACTCGTGCCTTAGGCAATGCCTATGGTGAAGATGTCCGCTTGCTAAAGTGCTTGGGTACCCAAAGATTTTTTCTAAAAAAAGAGGGATTAGGCTATACCCCCAAGAAAGGTAAGGCGGCCTTTGTCACTCCCAAAGTTAGCTTTATGAAGGGCAATGGTCAGTTTTGCAATAGATGCAAGCAAGTTGGGCATATAGAGCAATATTGCAAGATTAACAAGAACAAGCTACCTAATGTATCCTCAATTAAATTTGATTCTTGTTACATGCTTGTTAAGGGTGCCAATGGTGTGAAGGCTAAGTTCATTGGTACACCAATTGTGGGCCCAAAGAAGAAGGTCATTCGGGTACCAAAGACCTTGATAACTAACCTACAAGGACCCAAGCAAGTTTGGGTACCTAAAAGAAATTGATCTTCTTTTGTAGGTCAATTATAAAGCCGGAGGAAGGCATTAGGTGCTTGATAGTGGGTGCACACAACACATGACCAGTGATCCAAGAATGTTCAATTCAATCAATGAAAACAAGAGCAATGTGATTGATAGTATCACATTTGGTGACAATGGCAAAGGCAAGGTCAAAGGGCTTGGTAAGATTACAATATCCAATGACTTGAGCATCTCCAATGTGTTATTAGTAGAGAGCTTGAACTTCAATCTATTATTAGTAGCTCAATTGTGTGATCTTGGTTTCAAGTGCATATTTGGTGTGGATGATGTAGAGATGATAAGTGTAGATGGCTCTAACTTGATTTTCAAAGGATTTAGATATGAGAATCTATACTTGGTTGATTTCAATGCTAGAGAAGCTCAATTGACAACATGTTTGATCACTAAGTCTAGCATGGGTTGGTTATGGCATAGAAGGCTTGATCATGTTAGAATGAAACAATTGAACAAGTTGATTAAGCATGACTTAGAGGCTTGAAAGATGTCACATTTGAGAAGGATAAGCTATGTAGTGCATGTCAAGACAGAAAGCAAGTTGGTAACACACATCCTAAGAAGAGCATGATGAGCACATCCAAGGTATTTGAGTTGATGCACATGGACTTGTTTGGACCAACCACATACACTAGCATTGGTGGAAACAAATATGGATTTGTAATTGTGGATGATTTCACTAGATACACATAGGTGTTCTTTCTTGTTGACAAGAGTGATGTGTTTGCAACATTTAAATCATTTGTCAAGGGCATTCACAACGAATTTGAAACAACCATCAAGAAAGTGAGAAGTGACAATGGAAGTGAGTTCAAGAATATTATAATTGATGAGTTGTGTGATGAATTTAGAATTAGACATCAATTCTTGGCCAAGTACACCCCACAATCAAATGGTCTTGTTGAGAGGAAGAATAGAACACTTATTAACATGGCAAGATCAATGTTGAGTGAGTACAATGTGAGTCATTCTTTTTGGGCCAAAGTAATCAACATGGCTTGCTATTATAGCAACCGACTCTATTGTCACCCCTAAAGATGGCAACGGGCAAAAAAAATCTGGGTACCCGCAGGCACCCAACCCAGTGGGTGTGGGTATGGGCGTGAACCTATGCCTATAGGCACGAGCGCGGGCATAGAGTTGTGCCCAATGGGCAAAGGTAAACAGGTAAAAAAGAGCATGCCTGCATCCGCAAACCCACGAAACCTGCACTAACATGTGGGGCCACTGTGTAAGAGCTATATAATCTTTAGATTCTAGGGTTTCAGACTTTTAGTTCACTCATCCGTTCCTAATCCCATCCCACATTCCCACTCAAGCGACCAACAGCCACCATCACCCGTCCCTCACGGGCTCACACATGCGACCGGCGATCCTGGGCTCCCGGCCTCCCCAGTCCCTAGCGCCATCGCTCCTCCTCCTCCACTCCGGCGGTCCAGCCTCCCTTAGATGGTCAGCCCCCTAGCTCCCAGTTCCCCATGGCGGCTGGCCTCCCCCCCCCTCCGACGTCGGTGAGCCGGTCGTCGGACACCGGCCTCCCCGCACCGAGGCTCCTTCGCCGGCCACCGTCCTCCCTGCTCTGAGGCTCCGACGTCGGCCACCATCCTCCCTGCTCCGAGGCTCCAACCCAGGCCACCATCCCCGCCACGCAGGCTGCCGTCTCTGTCCTACAGGCCACCGCCATCTTCCCCGACGAGCAACTTCAAAGGCAAGTTCACTTGTTCTTGATGCCTCCTAGCAGATCTTGTGTTTTTTGGTGCTTGTCTTCATATTACAGATCTACTATCTGCACTTCAATGAACTGAAACGGTCTGAATAACTTCATCAGGACTTATATTCAAGTAGCATATGCGTTTAGTTGAATATGTATGCATGCTAGTCAGGAATAGCAAGATCGCAAGAGGTTACAAACTATGTTTTGTTTTGCTTCCTGGTTCTTTTATGGTCCAATTTTTGGTCTTTAAACATCAACCATTCATCCTTTAATTTATAGCTGCAACACAAGAACCTCCAACTAGACCTAGACCCAACTAGCAAAATTTAGTTCTTTCAACTCTGTACAGCCATCTCTTATTTTACATTATATGGTGAGCATGATGGTATACACCTCACAATTTCAATGCTAGAATGAGATTTGGATTTGAGGGAATTCTGACCTATGCACCCATCTTTGATGTATGGATTGCCTTGAAATCCCTTGTTACACTTGCATCGATGTCCAAGGGGTGTGTTCCCTTGGTAGACATGCAAGCAATTGCTATGCATGCTTAGACATGCGTATGTAGCATTTCTTCTCATAGCTATTTGACAAGTTAAGTTGGTAGCAACCCACCTTATTGTGATTTCATTCTCTTCAGAGAGATCTAAAAGATCTTCGTATAAAGTACCAATCTCATCCACAGTAGTGGCCTTGCCATCTCTATATTCAGTTGTATAGACTGTTATTTGTTCATTGTTGGAGGTTGTGTCGTTCATTGTTGGAGGTTGTGTCGTTCATTGTTGGAGGTTGTGTTGTTCAACATGTTTCAGATGTATAGACTGTTATTTAAATAACCATTTGCAGTAACAAATCAAGTGATAATTTAATGCATACTGTGTTGTGCAGCTATAATGGCGACCCCTGGTAGCTCCCAAGTGCAAACCTCCCATGCAACTGCTGTAGTTGGTACTGAGGAGGACAAAGCCATGGATGTTGTGAATGTATCAGAGGGGGAGGAGGACTCGGATGATGGTGGGCGGCCTTCAAAGAGAAAGCTCACCTCTGTAGTCTAGAATGACTTTGAAAAAGTGCGTGTTGATGGAGTTTGGAAGGCCAAGTGCAACCACTGCAACAAGAAGCTTTCAGCCACATCAAGAAATGGTACAACTCACTTGAAAACTCATTTGAAAACTTGTCCCTACAATAACAAGAAGGTAGGAACAAAAGTTCAAACCAATTTGAGGTTTGGAACCACTGAAAAGGGGGCAGTAGCTGTAGAAAGCTATGTGTTTGATCAAGATGTAGCTAGAAAAGCTCTTTATTCCATGATTATACTGCATGAGTACCTGTTGTCCATTGTTGATCACCATGGCTTTCATAAATTTGTTAGTGCATTACAACCTTTGTTCAAAATGGCAACTAGAAACACTATTAGAAGGGACATCGTGAGTTTCTATGAGGGAGAGAAAAGGAAAGCTAGGGTATTCTTGCAAAGGACAAATTGCCATGTTGCTATCACAACTGACCTTTGGACAGCTGAAAATCAAAAGAGAGGCTATATGGCAGTGACTAGACATTTTATTGATGACTCATGGACGCTTAGAAGCTGCATATTGAGGTGAATATCTTAATTTTGCTTGCTGTCCAGATTGTATAATTATGTTAATTATGTCCAGCTAAATTATTGCTTGCTGTCCAGGACATTTTATGAACTGTCTAGCTGAATTATTGAATTGTTTGATGTAGGTTTATGTATGTACCATGCCCCCAAACAGGAGAGGTTATTTGTGACGCATTGCATAAATGCCTCCAGAGTTGGGATCTTGATCGGAGGGTATCAACTGTGACTCTTAACAATTGCAGTGCCAATGATAACATGATTGGCTTAATAGACACAAGGCTTGGGGCGGCTAATATGCTATTGAAAGGAAAATGGCTGCACATGCGGTGCTGTGTACATATTCTCAACCTCATTGTGAAAGATGGCATGGCAGTAATTGGAACTACGGTTGCGCACATCCGAGAAAGTGTTGCTTATTGGATTGCTACTCCAAAAAGGTATGAAAAGTTTGAGAAAACTGCTCTAGATGAAAATGTTGAATTGGACAAGAAGTTGCATTTAGACTGCAAAACTAGATGGAACTCAACCTACATCATGCTTAGCATTGCTATACCTTATAGGAAGGTTTTTGAACGTTTGGGTGAGCTCGATAGGAGCTATGATTGTCTAGCAGCAGATGATTGGACATTTGCTACTAATGTTTGTGAGAAATTAGGGTTATTCTATGAGCTTACTAAGCTATTTTCTAGGACAAAATATGTTACAGCTAACCTGTTCTTCCCTAAAGTATGTGAGATTAAACTTAAACTCAACTCTTGGGGTCATGATGAAGGTGAAACTATTAGGAACATGTCTGCTGCTATGATAGAAAAGTATGATAAGTATTGGGCTGACATCCATGGTCTTATGGTTGTTGCTGTTATTCTTGATCCACGTCTTAAGATGACAATGTTACATGCTTGCTATATTGCCCTTTTTGGAGAAGGGACTGCTGGAAAATATGTTACAGAGGCCCAGGAATTGCTTACTAGTTTAATGAAACATTATCATGTGAAAGACTCTGTGGCTACATCCTCTGGTGGTGCCCCTTCTACAGTTAGTGCAGCTGCTGTGTTGTCCATATTTAAAACCCTTGCTGCAAATAAGAAGACTACAAGCTTTGTTAGAAGTAAGAATGAGCTTGATCGCTACTTGGAAGAGGAAACTCTTCCTCATGATGAGAATGATTATTTTGATATCCTTGGCTGGTGGAAGTTAGAGGGAGCTCGTTATCCTACCTTGAGGCTAATTGCTCGTGACATTTTGGCTATTCCAATCACCACAGTAGCTTCTGAATCAGCTTTCAGTACTAGTGGGAGGGTTTTAAGTGAGCATCGCAGTCGTCTTACTCCTAAAATGTAGGAAGCTTTGATGTGCAGCCAAAGTTGGCTTCGTCACAATCTCAAAGGTATAAAAATGTGCATTTACAATGAATTCTTTTCATTAATACATGACTGTATACTGCAACTACTAATGTTTGAACTTGAATGTAGATGAGGGTGATGGAAGGTTCAATAGCTTTTGGTCATGCCTTGAAGACAATGAAGAAGATCTGAAAGATGAATCTTGCATCACTAGAGCGAATTCCAACTAATTACTTGTTCATGTCTTTTATTTGCATCACTTGGAAGACTTTGCAGTTGAACAATGTGTACTTGTAATCTTGTATGGTAGGCCTGTAGTCCCTATACTATATTGTTGAATGTGTGTATTGAACTGTGCTGTGTGATTTGTCATCTGTGATTGTGATGAATTGAGATTATGAACGTGTGATGAATAATTGAACGTTGTGATCTATTTATACTTTTGTCATTCTGTATTAGCTGTCATCTACTTATACTTATGTTAAATGTCATCTATTTATACTTCTGGCGGGTATGCAGGTATGCCCGCGGATACCGGGTGTGGGCGCACAGTGCTGCCCGTGGCGGGTGGCGGGCACGTGCACAAATATCTTGTTGCAGGTGCGGGTTTGCGATTCCTATATCCGCGCGGATTTTACCCGTTGCCATTTTTAGTCACCCCATGATAGAAAAGACACCCGATGAGTTATTGAATGGAAGAAAGCCCAACATAGCATACTTTCGGATTTTTGGTTGCAAATGCTACATATTGAAGGTAGGCACTAGATTAAGCAAGTTTGAAAAGAAATGTGATGAAGGTTTCTTGCTTGGTTACTTCACTACTAGCAAGGCTTATAGAGTTTGGAATTTAGCTAGCGGTACTCTTGAGGGGGTTCATGATGTGGAATTTGATGAAACAAATTGTTCCCAAGAGGAAGATGAGAATCTAGATGATGTAAAAGGCACTCAATTGGTCAATGCAATGAAGAATATGGACATTGGTGATATAAGGCCTAGAGAGGTGATTGATGTTGAAGATGACAAGAATCAAGTGCTCTCTAACTCAAATGTGCAAGCTAGTGGTTCTCATGATCAAGTTCAAGCAAGAACTAGTGATGACAAAGTGCAAGATCAACAAGTGGCTAGTTCATCATCTCAACCAAGTGATCAATCAAATGCAAGCAATCAAGTGCAAGTGCTTCAACCAACCAATGTTGCAAGAGATCATCCATTGGACACTATAATTGATGATATTTCAAGAGGTGTGCAAACTAGATCAAGATTGGCTTCATTTTGTGAACATTTCTCATTTGTATCATCCATTGAACCTAAGAAGATAGATAAAGCTTTGAAGGATGTTGATTGGGTCAATGCTATGCATGAAGAACTAACCAACTTCACAAGAAACCAAGTATGGGAGTTAGTTGAGAGGCCTAAGGATCATAATGTGATTGGAACTAAGTGGGTCTTTCAGAACAAGCAAGATCAAGATAGAATAGTAATAAGGAACAAAGCAAGATTAGTGGCTCAAGGTTACATTCAAGTTGAAGGTCTTGACTTTGGAGAAACATATGCCCCGGTTGCAAGATTGGAAGCAATTAGGATCTTGTTAGCCTATGCTTGTGCCCACAATATCAAGTTGTCCCAAATGGATGTGAAGAGTGCATTTCTCAATGGGTACATTAATGAGCTTGTGTATGTTGAGCAACCTCCTGGTTTTGAAGATGAAAAGAAACCCAACCATGTTTACAAGTTGAGAAAGGCTTTGTATGGATTGAAATAAGCACATAGAGCATGGTATGAGAGATTGAGGGATTTCCTACTCTCTAAGGGATTCAAAATGGGAAAGGTTGACACCACTCTCTTCACCAATAAGCTTAGAAATGACTTGTTTGTAATGCAAATCTATGTTGATGATATCATATTTGGGTCAACAAATCAAGATTTTTGTGAAGAGTTTGGCAAGATGATGGCAATTGAGTTTGAGATGTCCATGACTGGAGAGCTTAGTTACTTCCTTGGTCTTCAAATCAAGCAAATGAAGAATGGCACATTTATGAGTCAAGGCAAGTATATCAAGGACATGCTCAAGAAGTTTGGAATGGATGATGCTAAAGCTATTAGTACACCAATGGGGACAAGTGGAAGCTTGGATAGTGATGCTAGTGGCAACATGGTGGATCAAAAGATGTATCGGTCTATGATTGAAAGCCTACTCTATGTGACCACATCAATGCCGGATGTGGCATTTAGTGTATGTATGTGTGCTAGATTTCAAGCCTCACCAAGAGAAAGTCATTTGAAGGCAACAAAGAGAATATTGAGTTACTTGAAGCATACACAAAATATTGGATTATGGTATCCCAAAGGAGCAAGATTTGAGTTGATTGGATATTCATACTCCGATTATGCGGGATGCAAAGTTGCGAGAAAGAGCACATCGGGCATATGTCAACTATTGGGAAGATCACTTGTGTCTTGGTCATCAAAGAAGAAAAATAGTATAGCACTTTCAACCGCCAAAGCGGAATACATTTCGGCCGGTAGTTGTTGTGCTCAATTATTTTGGATGAAGGCTACTTTGAGTGACTTTGAAATCAAATTCAAGCAAGTGCCATTGCTATGTGACAATGAGAGTGTCATAAAGCTCACCAACAACTCGGTTCAACATTCAAGAACAAAGCTTATTGATGTCCGCCATCATTTCATAAGAGATCATCAACAAAAAGGGGACATTTGCATTGAGAGTGTGGGCACCGAAGATCAACTTGTCGATATCTTCACCACGCCACTTGATGAGGATAGGTTTTGCAAGCTAAGGAATGAATTGAACATACTTGACTTCTCCAATATGTGTTGATGCACCCTCATCATATGACATGTCTGTTCTTCGAGCAAAGCAAGGTAAAGTTCATTGGCATGGCATACATCCTTGCTAAGGACATGTTTAGTGTATCTAGACATATTTCACATTTAAATAGGCTCATTTATGAAAATCAAATGAATTTGATGCTTGTATGGTACCACTATTGCTTGTATGTTTGAAATGATCTAGTGGTAGCATATGACATATTTGTGGGCTTGTAAACCTAGTATTTGATCTAGAAAATAAGCTATAAGTGTTTAACTCAACATGGTACAAGATAACCCCTATTTGGAGGTGTGAAGAAGCTTGTCATTGGATCAAACCGAGTTAAATATCTTTTGTAAGTGATCTAGATTGAACCAAATTGGGAAAATGATCCTCACTTCACATGGTTTCACCCCAACCTATCTAAAATTTGAGCTCACCTTTTTATGCTAATTGTTGACAAAGGGGAAGAGAAATTTACAAAGATAGTAAGATAAGTAAGATAGGAGGAGAAAACAAATGAAATGACATTGTAAGGGGATCAATAAAAAATGCACACAAGTAGGGGGAGCAAGCTCATAAACTTGTATGTTGCATTCTGAATGTGCATTTCATATATTTGCTTGCATGGCATATGTTTTAACTTTCAATATCCATGCTTGTGTGGTGTATGCTAGTTATATACTTGAATGGTGAAATGAAAAACTAGTTTGCATAGGCTAAAGTAACTAGACTTATGTTCATCGTATGGAAACTAGATCCTTGCTTGTAATGTTGATCTCATGGGGTACTCTAGTTTTGTGTATGTCTAGTTACTAATGGTGCTAAGGATGGTATATTGGTGCACTCCGATTGGTATCACGCTTCAAAGGTCCATCTCTTATACCTTAGCATCATTTGGTAGACATTGTCTCCCATATTCCCTAATTAAGCATATGTGCAAGCTTCAATCCAAACTCTTAGCACATATGTAGGGGGAGCAATTGCTACCATATGGGATTCATAAAACTTGTCCATATCCTTTTACACATGGTAAATATGCTTGGGCATGCAACATAGATTCAATAAAATTTCAATTCATATCTTTGTGTAAGGGTTGTCATCAATTACCAAAAAGGGGGAGATTGAAAGCTCTAGTTTGGTTTTGGTAAATTGATGAAACCCTTAGTGCTAACCTAGTTTATCAAAATGATTATGAGATAGGTAGCACATTCCAAGTGGTGAAGCAAATGAAGATCATGACATGATGATGGTGATTCCATGGTGATGATCAAGTGCTTGGACTTGGAAAAGGAGAAAGGAAAACAAAAGGCTCAAGGCAAAGGTATAAATGGTAGGAGCCTTTTTGTTTCGGTGATCAAGACACTTAGCGAGTGTGATCATATTTAGGTTCGATAGTCGTACTATTAAGAGGGGCAAAACTCGTATTGAGACGCGGTTATCAAAGTGCCACCTGATGCTCTAACTCATTGCATATGCATTTAGGATCTAGTGGAGTGCTGACACCCTTAAAAATATTTGTGAAAATATGCTAACAATGTGCACAAGGTGATACACTTGGTGGCTAGCACATGTGAGCAAGGGTGAAGAAGATAGAGTCAAAAAGGAGTTAGTCACGCTGGTCACGTAGTGACCGGACATTGGTCTCGGTAGGACCGGTGCATCTGGTCAGTGGCAGCAGAGAACGCGAAGGAGTTGGTCTTTGACCGGACGCTGGCTAGGTATGTTCGGTCACACTGGTGTGGCGCACACAGAAGAGACGCTGACTGACTAGATGTTGGGAGAATTCGGTCGAGCATGACCAAACACATCCGGTTGAGATTTCTCGCTTCTGGTACCTTACTAGAAACGACTGGACACTAGCGTTGGAGCGTTCGGTCACATTGATCAGTGTGTTCGGTCATCACTTGACTGTTGAGATCGGATGAATAGAGTTTGAAGTAGGGGGCCACGTGGCGTACATCGCACAACCGGACGCTGAGGTCCAGCGTCCGGTCAATCTGACCGACGCGTCCGGTCGCCCCATATTATGCCCAGTGAAGGGGTACAACGGCTCTATTTCATGGAGGCTTCTATTTAAACCCCATGGCCAGTTCAAGCTCACTCTCTTGGCCATTTGCATTGACATAGCAACCTTGTGAGCTTAGCCAAAGCCCTCCCACTCATCTCCATCATTGATTCATCATCTTTGTGAGATTGAGAGAGAATCCAAGTGCATTGCTTGAGTGATTGCATCTAAAGGCACTTGGTATTCGTGTTTTGCTACGGGATTCACTTGTTTCTCTTGGTGGTTGTTGCCACCTAGATGGCTTGGAGCAGTGAGGATCGTCAAGAGGAGGTTGGTGATTGTCTCTGGCTCTGATCGTGGTGATTGTGAGGGGTCTTGTGCCTTCCCCAGCGGAGCGCCGAAAGGTAACTCTAGTGGATTGCTCATGTCATTGAGTTACCTCACTTGTGGGTAGGTTCTTGTGGTGTCCAATTGTGTGGATGAGGTTTGTGCAACACCTCTTAGCCACCGAACCACCAAGTGTTGGTCGACACAATGGGGACTAGCGTGCCGGTAAGCACATGAACCTCGAGAGAAAAATTGGTTGTCTCTTGCCCTTTGGTATTCTCTCGGTGATTGATTTATTATTCATCTTGTGATTGGTTCACTCCTCTACATAGTGGTATAATCACCCTACTCACTCATTTATATTCTTACAAACTAGTTGTAGCAAGCTTTTTAGTGCAATTAGAATTGAGAGCTTGCTTTGTTGTTTTAAGTTCATCTAGTGGAGCTCTTTAGTGTAGCAAGTGTGAGAGCTCTTAGTGAGTAGTGACATAGAAAATTGTGTGTCTAGAGATTATAGAAACTATAATTGTTGGATAGGTGGCTTGCAACCCTTGTAGAGCTAGAGCAAGTTTGCATTTCGCTATTTGTTATACTAATCAAATTGCTCTAGTTGATTTGTAGATTTTTAAATAGGATATTCACCCCCCTCTAGCCATATTAGGATCTTTCATCCCCCTACTTGTGTGTATTTTTTATCCCCTTATAATGTCATTTCATTTGTTTTCTCCTCCTATCTTATTATCTTTGTGAATTTCTCTCCCTCTTTGTCAATAATTAGCACAAAAGGCGAGCTTAAATTATAGATAGGTTGTGGTAAAACTATGTGAAATGAGGATCATTTTTCCAATTTGGTTCAATCTAAATCACTTGCAAAATATATTTAACTCGGTTTGATCCAAGGACAAGCTTCTTCACACCTCCAAATAAGGGTTATCTTGTACCATGTTGAGTTAAACACTTATAGCTTATTTTCTAGATCAAACACTAGGTTTATAAGCCCACAAACATGTCATATGCTACCACTAGATCATTTCAAATATACAAGCAATAGTGGTACCATACAAGTATCAAATTCATTTGATTTTCATGAATGAGCCTAGGACATGATAGGAATGAATAGATGCACTAAACAAGTCCTTAGCAATGGATGAATGACATGTTAATCAACTTTTACCTTGCTTTGCTCGAAAGAGAGGCATGTCATATAATGGGGGTGCATCAACACATAATGGAGAATTCAAGTATGTTCAATTTATTCCTTAGTTTGCAAAACCTCTTCTCATCAAGTGGCTTGGTGAAGATATCGGCAAGTTAATCTTCGGTGCACACACTATCAATGCAAATATCCCCTTTTTGTTGGTGATCTCTTATGAAATGATGGCAGACATCTATGTGCTTTGTTCTTGCATATTGAACCAGATTGTTGGTTAACATGATTGCACTCTCATTGTCACATAGCAATGGCACTTGCTTGAATTTGATTCCAAAGTCACTCAAAGTAGCCTTCATCCAAAGTAATTGAGCACAACAGTTACCGGCCGAAATGTACTCCGCTTTGGTGATTGAAAGTGCTACACTATTTTACTTCTTTGATGACCAAGACATAAGTGATCTTCCCAATAGTTGATATGTGCCTGATGTGCTCTTTCTCTCAACTTTGCATCCCGCATAATCAGAGTCCGAATATCCAATCAACTCAAATCTTGCTCCTTTGGGATACCATAATCCAACATTTTATGTATGCTTCAAGTACCTCAATATTCTCTTTGTTGCCTTCAAATGACTTTCTCTTGGTGAGGCTTGAAATCTAGCACACATACATACACTAAATGCCACATCCGACATTGATGCGGTCACATAGAGTAGGCTTCCAATCATAGACCGATACATCTTTTGATCCACCATGTTGCCACTAGCATCACTATCCAAGCTTCCACTTGTCCCCATTGGTGTACTAATAGCTTTAGCATCATTCATTCCAAACTTCTTGAGCATGTCCTTGATATACTTGCCTTGACTCACAAATGTGCCATTCTTCATTTGCTTGATTTGAAGACCAAGGAAGTAACTAAGCTCTCCAGTCATGGACATCTCAAACTCAATTGCCATCATCTTGCCAAACTCTTCACAAAAATCTTGATTTGTTGACCCAAATATGATATCATCAACATAGATTTGCATCACAAACAAGTCATTTCTAAGCTTATTGGTGAAGAGAGTGGTGTCAACCTTTCCCATTTTGAATCCCTTAGAGAGTAGGAAATCCCTCAATCTCTCATACCATGCTCTATGTGCTTGTTTTAATCCATACAAAGCCTTTCTCAACTTGTAAACATGGTTGGGTTTCTTTTCATCTTCAAAACCAGGAGGTTGCTCAACATACACAAGCTTATTGATGTACCCATTGAGAAATGCACTCTTCACATCCATTTGGTACAACTTGATGTTGTGGGCATAAACATAGGCTAATAAGATCATAATTGCTTCCAATCTTGCAACCGGGGCATATGTTTCTCTAAAGTCAAGACCTTCAACTTGAGTGTAACCTTGAGCCACTAATCTTGCTTCGTTCCTTATTACTATCCCATCTTGATCTTGCTTGTTCCTAAAGACCCACTTAGTTCCAATCACATTATGATCCTTAGGCCTCTCTACTAACTCTCAAACTTGGTTTCTTGTGAAGTTGTTTAGCTCTTCATGCATAGCATTCACCCAATCAACATCCTTCAAAGCTTCATCTATCTTCTTAGGTTCAATGGATGACACAAATGAGAAATGCTCTCAAAATGAAGCCAATCTTGATCTAGTTTGCACACCTCTTGAAATATCACCAATAATAGTGTCCAATGGATGATCTCTTACAACATTGGTTGGTTGAAGCACTTACACTTGATTGCTTGCATTTGATGGATCACTTGGTTGAGATGATGAACTAGCCACTTGTTGTTGATCTTGCACTTTGTCATCACTAGTACTTGCTTGAACGTAATCATGAGAACCACTAGCTTGCACATTTGAGTTAGAGAGCACTTGATTCTTGTCATCTTCAATATCAATCACCTCTCTAGGCCTTATATCACCAATGTTCATGTTCTTCATTGCATTGACTAATTGAGTGCCTCTTACATCATCTAGATTCTCATCTTCCTCTTGGGAACCATTTGTTTCATCAAATTCCACATCATGAACCTCCTCAAGAGTACCACTAGTCAAATTCCAAACTCTATATGCCTTGCTAGTAGTGGAGTAACCAAGCAAGAAACCTTCATCATATTTCTTTTCAAACTTGCTCAATCTAGTGCCTTTCTTCAATATATAGCATTTAGAACCAAAAACCCAAAAGTATGCTATGTTGGGCTTTCTTCCATTCAATAGCTCATAAGGTGTCTTCTTCATCATGGGGTGACAATAGAGTCGGTTGCTATAATAGCAAGCCATGTTGATTGCTTCGGCCCAAAATGAATGACTCACATTGTACTCACTCAACATTAATTTTGCCATGTCAATCCAAGTTCTATTCTTTCTTTCAACTAGGCCATTTGATTATGGAGTGTACTTGGTCGAGAATTGATGTCTAATTCCAAATTCATCACACAACTCATCAATTCTAGTGTTCTTGAATTCACTACCATTGTCGCTTCTAACTTTCTTGATGGTTGTTTCAAACTCGTTGTGAATGCCCTTGATAAATGATTTGAATATTGCAAACACATCACTCTTGTCAATAAGAAAGGACACCCATGTGTATCTAGTGAAATCATCCATAATCACAAATTCATATTTGTTTCCACCAATGCTAGTGTATATGGTTGGTCCAAATAAGTCCATGTGCATCAACTCAAATACCTTAGATGTGCTCATCATACACTTCTTAGGATGTGTGTTACCAACTTGCTTTCAAGCTTGGCATGCACTACATAGCTTATCCTTTTCAAATGTGACATCTTTCAAGCCTCTAACTAAGTCATGCTTGATCAATTTGTTCAATTGTTTTATTCCAACATGACCAAGCCTTCTATGCCATAACCAACCCATGCTAGACTTAGTGATCAAACATGTTGACAATTGAGCTTCTCTAGCATTGAAATCAACTAAATATAGATTTTCATATCTAAATCCTTTGAATATCAAGTTAGAGCCATCTACACTTATGATCTCTACATCATCCACACCAAATATGCACTTGAAACCAAGATCACACAATTGAGCTACCGATAATAGGTTGAAGTTCAAGCTTTCTACTAGTAGCACATTGGAAATGCTCAAGTCATTGGATATTGCAATCTTACCAAGACCTTTGACCTTGCCTTTCCCATTATCACCAAATGTGATACTATCAATACCATTGCTCTTATTTTCATTGATTGAATTGAACATCCTTGGATCACCGGTCATGTGTTGTGTGCACCCACTATCAAGCACCTAATACCTTCCTTTGGCTTTGTAATTGACCTACAAAAGAAGATCAATTCTTTTTAGGTACCCAAACTTGCTTGGGTCCTTGAAGGTTAGTTACCAAGGTCTTTGGTACCCAAATGGTCTTCTTTGGGCCCACAATTGGTGTATCAATGAACTTAGCCTTCACACCATTGGCACCCTTAACAAGCATGTAACAAGAATCAAATTTAATTGAGGATACATTAGGTAGCTTGTTCTTGTTAGTCTTGCAATATTGCTCTATATGCCCACCTTGCTTGCATCTATTGCAAAACCGACCATTGCCCTTCACAAAGCTAACTTTGGGAGTGACAAAGGCCGTCTTGTCTTTCTTAGGGTTATATCCTAATTCCTCTTTGTTGAGAAAATCTTTGGCTACCCAAGCACTTTAGCAAGTGGACATCTCCACCATAGGCATTGCCTAAGGCACGAGTGAGCTCATTTACCTCCTTCTTGAGGGTCTCATTTTCCACCATTGGTGAGGCATCACAAGTGAGACCATCACTCAAAGATGAAGTAGAAGTAGTAGTGTTACAAGAAGTGTTAGTGGGAGCAACTACAATGGGTTTATAAAAAGATTCATCAATGATATCACATGTTAGTCCCACATCACAAGACATAATCACTTCCTCCTTCTTGGCTTCCTCTATTTTGACTTGCTCGATGCGAGAGGAGTGAGCCTTTTCAAGCTTAGAGTGAGCCTTTTCAAGCTTAGAGTGAGCTTTGCCAAGCTTCTCATGGGCTTCCATTAGCCTCTCATGAGTGGCATTTAGCTCATCAAAGGATTGCTGAAGAAATTTGACTTTCTTGCGTAATTCTTTGCACTCCTTTCTCTTCATCTCAACACAAGTGTGCACTTGCTCACACATGTCCAAGAGCTCCTCCTTGGTGTACTCCTCCTCCTCCTCATCATCATCATCACTCCTACAAGCATCACTTTCACATTCATCATCATCACTCACATCATATTTTACCTTGGTAGGCTTTGCCATGAGGCATGTCGATGGAGTGTTGAAGATGGAGGGCTTGTTGTTGATGGCGATGCTTGCTAGTGCTTTCTTGATAGATTTCTTGCCATCATCACTAGAGTCATCACTATCCGAAGAGCCATCACTATCCCAAGTGACCACATATCCTTCACCCTTCTTCTTCTTTTGGAAGGTCATCCTCTTCTCCTTCTTCTCCTTTTCCTTCTTGTCCTTCCTGTGCTTCTTCTTTTCATCCTCATCATTGTCACTATTGTAGGGACAATCCGCTACAACATGATCGGAGCTCTTGCAATTGTAGCATCTTCTCACATATTCTTTGCTTTTGGTATGATCTCTTCTCTTTCTTGCACCATACCCCTTCTTTTTCATAAATTTGCCCCTCTTGCGCACAAAAAGAGCCATGGCTTCGTCATCAATATCACTAAGATCATCATCATCACTTGATTCTTTCTTGGACTTGCCCTTGTTCTTGGATGATGAGCTAGCCTTGAATGCTACACTCTTCTTCTTCTTGTCTTCATCTTCCTTCTTGTCATCCTTGTCAACCCCCTCCCTTTCCACATGGTATGTCTCTTGTGTCATGACATCACCTAGTACTTGGTTAGAGGTAATCTCCTTCAATCCTCCCCTTATGATAAGCAATCTCAACATCTCAAATCTTGGAGGTAGGCACATTAAGAACCGATGAGAGACATCATCGTCCTTGATCTTCTCTCCCAAAGCCTTTAAGTCATTGACAATTACTTGCAACCGATGGAACATTTCTAGAATGCTCTCATCATCCTTCATCTTGAAACTTGTCAACTTATCCTTGAGGATGTACAACTTGGCACTCTTCATCGCCGGTGTGCCCTCATATGTTTCCTCCAATCTCCTCCACACCTCATCCTTTATCTTAAAACTTGTCAACTTATCCTTGAGGATGTATAACTTGCTCTAGCTCTATATGGGTTGCAAGCCACCTATCCAATAATTCTAGTTGCTATGATCACTAAACACACAATTTGCTATGTCACTACTCACTAAGAGCTCTCACACTTACTACACTAAAGAGCTCCACTAGATGAACTTAATCTACAAAGTAAGCTCTCAATTCTAGCTACACTAAAGAGCTTGCTATAGCTAGTTTGCAGGAATATAAATGAGTAAATGAGGTAATTATACCACCGTGTAGAGGAGTGAACCAATCACAAGATGAATACTTAATCAATCACCGGGAGAATACCAAAGGGCAAGAGATAACCAATTTTTTCCCGAGGTTCATGTGCTTGCCAACATGCTACGTCCCTGTTGTGTTGACCAACACTTGGTGGTTCGGTGGCTAAGAGGTGTTGCATGAACCTCATCCACACAATTGGACATCATAATAACCTACCCATAAGTCAGGTAACTCAACGACATGAGCAATCCACTAAGGTTACCTTTCGGTGCTCCGCCGGGGAAGGTACAAATCCCCTCACAATCACCGGAGATGGCCATGAACAATCACCAACTCGTGCCAATCCTCCTTCGCTGCTCCAAGCCATCTAGGTGGTGGCAACCACCGAGAGCAACAAGTGAACCCCACAGCGAAACACGAATACTAAGTGCCTCTAGATGCAATCACTCAAGCAATGCACTTGGATTCTCTCCCAATCTCACAAAGATGATGAATCAATGATGGAGATAAGTGGGTGGATTTTGGCTAAGCTCACAAGGTTGCTATGTCAATGCAAATGGCTAAGAGAGTGAGCTTGAGCCGGTCATGGGGCTTAAATAGAAGCCCCCATGAAATAGAGTCGTTGGCTCCTCAGTCCACTAAAAAACGGGGCGACCGGCCACGCAGGTCAGATCGACTAGATGCTAGACCCCAGCGTCTGGTCGTGCGATGTGGGCCACGTGTCCCTGCTTCAAACGTTGATCGCCCGATCTCAACGGTCATCAGTACATTTAAGTTGTGACCGGACGCGCTGCTTTGAAGTGATCAGACGCTGGACCTCAGCGTCTGGTCATTTCCAGTAAGCATCCAGAAGCGAAAAATCACGACCGGACGCGTCCGGTCATGCCCGACCGGACTCACCCAGCGTCCGGTCACTCAACGTCTCCCCTGTGCGCCACATATGTCATCATATGTCATACTGACCGGACTCAGGCCCTAAGCGTCCGGTCAATTCTAGCGCCAGCATCTAGTCAAGAGACCGAGGGCGGACTACACTACGCCACTGACCGGACGTAGGACCTCAGCGTCCGGTCCCTGCGCCACCAGCGTCCGGTCACTCTGTGAATCCCTGTCTTTTCTGTATAGGGCGCCGGTGGCACCGTCGGACTGTCCGCACTCTACGGGCAGACACTTCGCCGGTGAAGTTTCTAACCCTTACTCAAATGTGCCAACCACCAAGTGTATCACCTTGTGCACATGTGTTAGCATATTTTCCAAAATGTTTTCAACGGTGTTAGCACTCCACTAGATCTTAAATGCATATGCAATGAGTTAGAGCATCTAGTGGCACTTTTGATAACAGCATTTTGATACGAGTTACACCCCTCTTAATAGTACGGCTATCGATTCTAAATGTGATCACACTCGCTAAGTGTCTTGATCACCGAAATAAAATGACTCGTACCATTTATACCTTTGCCTTTAGCCTTTTATTTTTCTTTTTCTTCTTTTCAAGTCTAAGCACTTGATCATCACCATGGAATCACCATCATTATGTCATGATCTTCATTTTCTTCACCACTTGGAATGTGCTACCTATCCCATAATCACTTTGATAAACTAGGTTAGCACAAAGGGTTTCATCAATTCACCAAAACCAAACTAGAGCTTTCAACTGTTTGCAGTTTTTTTTGAAACAGGTGAAAAAGAAATAGCTCCTGAAGTGGAGCCCCTTAAAACATGGTCTTAGAAGAGGCGGATGCCCAATGAAGCTAAAAATACCATTTTCTCTAAGCCCTCTATTTCATATCTACTATTAGAAGGTGTTTTATCAAATGCTTTTTTCAAAACAGATTTATCTCCACCAGTGGAGCTACTTATAGAGCTCCACCTATGTTTCCATATAGAAAATTTTACTCCCTCCGTCGTGAATAAATCAATTCTTAGAGTTTTAAATGATTTTTTTAATGTTTGACTAAATTTATTGAAAAGAGAACAAAAATTTATGACAATAAATGAGCATATTATAGAAATATACTTTATAATGTATCTAATGATACTAATTTGGTTTTGTAAGTCTTAGTATAAATTCAGTTAAATTTAAAAAAAATAGCTTAATATAACTCTAGAAGGGAGTATGTTCTAGAACCTTTCACACGCCACCTGGAACCTTTTATCGCATCCCAACGCAGCGAAAAGCACCAAAGCCAGAGGATAGGCTCCGCGGCTGCTTGTACAAGTGGTCTCCAAAATGGTAGATTTTGCCACCCAAAAGGTTAAAGGGTTGTATATTTTCTTTTATATCTGAGAGCACCAACCCAAACCCTAGTATCCAGAGTGCCAAACAGATACATGCTCTCTCTCTTCCAAATTATAAAATATTTTGACTTTTCTAGAAATAAAGTTTTAATTATGTGCTTAGCTGTACATTATGTTTAAATACATAGTAAAAACCATATAACTAGAAAAGTTAAAACATTATAATTTAGAATGAATGGGTAGTTTTTTTTCGATCCTATATTTCTATTTCTAAAACAGTCCACAAGCTACAAAGCAGAATTTTGAATTCTTTAACCAAAAACATGACCCGAGCGTTTGCATAGGTCTGGACTGGGTTGTGTATTAGCCAAGTCCGGCTCATATAAGTGGTAGGCTAAGTGTATGCAAATTGTTATGTTTAATTAGTTGCTTTCACCTAGCTAGCCTGTCTAATTGGGATAGTGGTCATTGCTCGCACAAGAATATATTGTATGGGTAAATTTAAGTAAATAAACATAATCATGTTATTATTCTATGCAACTATTTTGCTTATAATGTTTTGAAATACATTAGTATCAATTAATATACGCTAATCATACACTAATAATGTTATTTTTAGATAATTTGTTGTATTTAGCGAGCCTGGCCCTAGATAAACTTGCACCTTTCAAGTCTGGTGTACGTAGCTACTAGCTAGCCAATCAAGACAATTATAGTGTTTTGAAAACGAAAAAGAAAGGCAAACACATCATGCCTACATACATATTATATTCTCCCAAGAAGAGAATCTTTAGGCATATCGCCCTTGCCTAAATTTACTACTGACTTACTGAGAGGCTCAGAGGCTGAGACCAAGAGCAGACCCAGAACGCCAGACCCAAAGCTCCCACGATGCTGTCGCGCTTTCTGTCTGTTACTGCTCGCCGCACGCGCCACCAGGCTCGCAGACTGCACGCCGGCGCGGGCGCCGTCGTCGCTCCTCCGCCTCAGGCGCTGGTCCAGAGCGGGATCCGGCCGGAGTCGCTGCCGCGGCACGTAGCGGTGGTGACCGACGGGAACAGGCGATGGGCGAAGGCGCGGGGGATGCTGACGGCGGAGGGCCACGAGGCTGGCCGTCGTGCGCTGGAGCACACGATAGGGCTCTCCCACGCCTGGGGCATCCGCGCGCTCACGGTGTTCGCATTCTCCCAGGAGAACTTCGGGCGCCCCAAGGCATGGATCTCTTCACTCCCCTCACTAATTAACTTTTTTACTTTCTTCAGCCCCGACGCGAACAGATCTTGTGTTTATTTATACACTGTTCTTGCATTCCTTTGAATCTGAAGATGGAGGTCGATTACTTGATGGGAATGATCGAGCGGACGATCCGCGATAACATCGACGAGTACGCGAGGTGAGCGTGCATTTGCACAGCAGATCGCACATCACACACAGTGACATACGAAGTTAGTTTGGTACGTACTGCAAAATGCACATCATCAAATGAGCCCGTGATTTTGACCTGGACAGGAACGGGATTCGGATGCATGTCATCGGAGACCCCTCAAGACGTCCGGCTTCTCTGCAGAACGCTGCTCGGGAAGCGGAGGAGATGACGAGGAACAACTCGAAGTTCCACCTGATGCTGGCGACCTGCTACAGCGGGCGATGGGACATCGTGCAAGCGTGCCGAGAGCTCGCTGGCGAAGTGCAGGGCAAGACACTCAGGCCGGAGGACATCGACGAGTCGTTGCTTGCTAGCAAGCTCGCCACAGGCGTCGCCGGCGAGTTCTCGTGCCCCGACCTGGTCATCAGGACAAGCGGCGAGGTGAGGCTGAGCAACTTCTTGATGTGGCAGTCCGCCTACTCTGAGCTCTACTTCACCGACGTGATGTGGCCTGATTTTGGGGAGACCGAGTACCTACAGGCGCTGAGCTCATTCCAGAGCAGAGAACGGCGGTTTGGTCAGAGAAATGCTTAATTTCTCGCTAGCAGATGCGGACATGCGGTGTGAAATCGAACATGGAAATTGTAGCTTATTTTTCCCCACTATAAATAAATGCTCAGTTGTTACAGTTCATGATTACACTTAGAGCGTACTATCGATCCACATTTGCAGTAGTTTTCTTATCATGACAGATTTTGACATCTCTTGCTTCTTCCGGGTGGATACCAGTTTAGTTTGTGACCTAAGTTTTGAATCTGGTGAGGGAAATGTATCAATGATTCATCTTAAGCCCAAGGGCCCATGCCTCTGCATTCTGCAAAACTGCAATGGAGATCGATCAGCAGAACAGCATGAACTTATCAAGTCACTATTACCACTCACTACTTCGCGACTTAGCCGTGTGTTGACCTTCAGTTCCTTGTTGATAAAGCGGTTAGCAAATTCACATCTTGGAATAGAAAAAAAACACGACTCTAGCGTGACGGCTCCCTCTACAAATCTGTGCTCACTTCACGACCGGTTCACCTTCCCACCGCTCAGCAGGCACCCATGGAGGTGCTGGACGAAATTTGACAATGGCCCTGTTCGGATCCAGGGGCTAGAGCTAGTTTATGCTAGTTTGAGCTCAACTAACCCAAAAGCATCCAAACAGAAGGGCTAGAGTAGGTTATTTGCAACTAGCCCACCTAAAAAAAATATCCCCCAAAAGAGGTGATTATTTGGGCTAGTTCTGGTGGGGCCCACTGAAAACTCTTATTTTTTATTACTTCACCCGCACCGGATCCTCGCGATTCCCATCCCCCCATCGCTTCCCACGCCGAGCGCACCAACAGACGCCTTCGCGACGTTTTTTCGCGGTGACCGGCTGTCCTAGCCGAGCGACCAGAAATCCGCTGGGTTCACAGTTTTCACCTCGCGTTGCCGGGCACGCACGGGCTGCTCCTCGGGCTGCCAGAACAATGTAAGCATGCGTGGTTCATGCCGCTACAGACTAGAGTGACAGACAGGAGCCGTGAAGGCTGCAGTTGCTTTCCAGCGGTTCGCAGGCCCTCCTGCCATGCCTGAGACGCTGCAGGGGGCGTTTTCTGATAGCGCTGCGCGGCTGCAATTTGCTTGTGTTTGGTAGAACGTGTGGACGGCGGATTTCGCGCCTCCAAGTGGGTCTCCAGCACCCGCAGGTCAGTGTGCGGGAGGAGGCCATACAAGAGCCTGCCACACTAAATCCGACTATAAAGATGGTTTAAATGAGCCAAATGATTAGAAAAGTACATTTATTGTTAATCTAACCCTTGCATCCAAACATCTCTTGGGCTAGAGTTAGTTCAAAGCTAGTCTAAAGCTAGAAACTAGCTCTAACCTCTAGCCGAGCTAGAGTATCCAAACAGGGCCAATAAAAGACAACAATTTCTGTGGGCCGGTTTTTAAGTTTTGACGGGAGGAAAAATGCAAAATTAATTGGGGTCGTGCAAGACAGGCTATCTAGAGGCCTATAGATCCTACACTTGGAAAGGTTTGCAAGGACGCTTAGGCCTTGTTTGGCATGGCTCCACTTTACCAGTGAAGCCGTTTTTTTTGTTTCAGTGCCACGAACAGCTCTCTCGGTGGAGCTGTAGCCGTTTTAGTACCTCGATAATGCCCTTTTTTTTTCTCCTCTCCCTTTTTTTCTTTATCCGCTCGTTTCCTTCTTCCATGGTGTATCGCGTGAGCACTCTGGCCGTCCATGCAACTCCGGTGGCCACGCCCTCCTTGCCCTCGCGCCCAGCGGCCACAGCCACCCCACGCCCGCCCCTCCCCGGAGGGCGCGGCCAGGCGGTTGCGTGACCCGGTGGCCGCTCGCCCCAGTGGCTGTGCCCAAGTGGCCGCGCCCCAGCGGCTGTGCCCCGGGGCCACGCGCACCCATGCCCCGTGATAGGGGTAAAACATGTCTCTGGACGCCCTGGGTCCATGTGGGCAAGGTGAAACCATGTAAAGTCACTTTTTTCTCCATCTCACCCCCAACGTCTATGAGATCATGTGTTTAGGGGGCTTCACCACTGAAGTCGTTTCATTTTACCCTGTTTGGCAAAAAACGGCTCCTAAAGCTGGCAAAGAACCCTACCAAACGGGGCCTTGGCATGAATTAAAAATAGATCCCTATATGCTGCCACTCAAAATCAAAATTGGATCAAGATTTTAACCTGCGGCACCATGTTTTTGCTGCACAACAGTTCATCGAGTGGCTAGCAATATGCCGTGTGGTGCATGGTGTAAATTTATGGCCAGAGGTTCCGATGAGATCTCTTGGAAGCTCTTTGTTGATGATTAATATTCTGCAAACTCAGCTTACAGAGTTCAATTCTTGGGGTTAACAACAACCAACTTTGACACACTCATGGAAAGTTTGGGCCGCGCCTAAATTAAATGCAAATTCTTCGTAGCTCACCATCAAAAACAGACTATGGACGTTAGATTAGGCTTCAGGCAAGAGGATGGTCCAATAATGTTGTTTGCCCCCTCTATCGTAGAAAGCCAAATAGTGTCATCTACCTCCTTGCCCATTGCAGATACTACTTGTTTGGAAGGCACCTCTTTTCGCTTCTTGGCCGCAAGCCGACTTGCTTCATTAGTAGTGGACCTTCCTCTCAACCGTAACTTGCAACTCCATGAAAGGAATACACTCTCCGATCATCTTAGTCTCATAGGAATTTTGGAATGAAAATTGCTCGAATTTTCAATCGCAAAGAGTTAGCCTGCAATTGTCTAATACAAAACATAAAGGATGAAAAAAGCGGAGTGTGGATCACGATAGAAGCAAAACATCTTCCGATTTTGACAGGCTGACAATGAGTGTTTTTTATACTATTTGTATAGTTCTTTGTACAATCTTGTTTCTAATCTATTTGTGCTCACCTTCTTTTTAATATAAGAGACAGTCCTCCTACCTCTTTTATTTCGAAAAGGATCAGGGACTGTGATGATTGGAATAAATCACCTTGGTGGGGTTGACCAGTTCAGTGACAAATACTTGATCCTTGTTGGTGCGGACTCGACGACATGATCGTAGTGTTTTAAATCGCCCAAGTCATTTAGCGACCTATCTCCTATGGTCCTGTTCAAATAGCCAGCTATAGTAGGCTATGTGATAACTAACAGCTAAATTATATATTAGGAAATATAGTTAAATCCATCTCAGACAGCTATATCCGGACATTTAATACCTTGCATGATCGAGCTGGGATAGCCAATCATCTCTGGCACTCAAGTAGTCCGTGATGACCTTCTGACATTCGGTTCTTGAATCCATGAAAAAAGAAATATAGACTTTGTTAGACTTTGTTCGGCTGGTCTGAAATTTGACTTGTTCGGCTTTTTTTTTTTCAGCCGGAACAGTGTTTTTCTCTCACAACATTTCAGCAAGAATAGTATTTTCAGCCAAGTTTTAGACCAACGAACGGGGCCATAGATGACGTTTACCAATGAGATTTATGTATGCTAAACAGAGATTTACTAAGGAGATAATATTGGGTTCTTGATTTACGAGCAAAGCTGGTCTGGTCGTCCCGTTGACTGATGGAAGCACAGGCAGTCCTAATTCGCCGTCGCAGTCTGCTAGCGGCTAGGGCAGGCTCAGCGCTAGGTTGAAATGCTGTCTTTTCCGTTCGATTGACTTTTTAGTCATCAATTAATAATGTGCTCACAGCACAGAAACACATCTTATTTCGGGCCTGCCTACCGCCGCCATGCAGGGTTACGCACCGCCGCCACTGCCACGGCCGTCCTAGCGCCTCTCTCCTCCGATGTACTGTATCTCCTGAGGGCAAGAAGCGGAGGGGATCTATCTTTTTCTCCGCACTTTCATGTCTAGTTGATTAGGGTTTAGTTCCAATAATTTTTTCGACGAAATCTGATGATTTTCGGTTGGGATCATGTTTCATACGATGACTTCGGTGATTGCCACGACGAGATCACCGTTGGAGGCGTCGATTTTTTCGGCAAACAACCAATTTATGGCCTTTTATCTACAATGAGAGGGGTGCTTCTCAGAGGCCCCTACGAGCAAAACGATTCCGGGTCATCGAACTCATCGTCGATGGTTACGGAGTGGAATTCAGGGTAGATCATGTTGTATGAGCAATGTTTTGGGGCTAGTTGTTGATTTCGACATAAGGACTCAACCTTGTTTCTGGGATTTGAGGGAAGCCATTAGGAAAGAAGAAGATGAAAAAATCTATGTAAATTTTATGGGTCAGTCTATACAGCTGGCGACAGATTTTGCAACCAGAAATCTGTCAACTTTTAGACAAATCAAGAGCTAACACGTCACCAACAAAAAACTGACAGATTTGCAATACAAAAAATCTGTCAGATTTGCAATACCCATTAGCAATAGCACAAAGATCCAAAACCCAATAATAGTCAACCACTTCGATCGCACGGGCTCCACAGTGCCTGGCTCTGCACGCCGTACCTCCTCGTGGTGCCGCTGGGCCTCCTCGCTCTGCTGCTGGCACTCAAGAGCCTCAGCTCCTCCCACGCCCGTTCCCAGGGCCTCCACATGCTCTGCCGCGGCGCGGGCACCGACGACGGCGGCTACTACCACATTGTGTCGGACGCCGACGAGGAGAAGGCCTCCGCCGTCCCCGACGCCGAGACGCCGCCACGGCAGCCGGAGCTCGGCCTGCTCGTGGGTGTGCTGACCGTGCCGAGCCGTCGGGAGCGGCGGGACATCGTACGGACAGCGACCAAGTTAAAATACAGGCTTGCTTCACCATGGTATATCTTCTAAATATGACCAGCATGCAGATTATGGTTGCACACAAAGAGATTTTAAGCAAACATATCAACAAACTACTAGAAGAACATAGGAGATATCTAGATGACAACTTACTTCTCATCAATTTTAGGGACATCAGTCCTGCCAGCTTTCTCAACAATCACCTGAAAAACATTGATGACAAAATCAGCAATCAAGCATACATGCATAAACAAATGCACGGGAAAAATGCTGAACATATCTTACTGGGATTCTATCGGGGTACTTATCCCTGATCCTGGCAGATTTGGCCTGCCTTTTTTCTGTAATAGTAAATAAGGTTCAGAACTCTAGTTAAGAGAAGGGGAAGATACTGCACAAAAAAGGCGAGAACAAATTGAAGCCAACACACAGATCTTGACTATAATCAACTAAGTGTACAAATAGGAGCAGAAGTATCCTATGAATCTTCCCGGCTAGGAGGTGCAGTAAAGAGACCCAGAACCGTTGTTGCCTAATGGGAACTTCCCCCATATTGCTATCAATATCTTCATGTCGCACGACCTCTTAACATTACACCACTGAATCCCCAATCCTTTGCTTGCTAAAAACACTAAAAAATTAGGCACAACCAAAGAAAGAAACCGCAACGAAAAAGCAAAATACAAAAACACACAAAACCTCACACCGACACACAAGCCCACACACACACACACATACACATACACGGTGACAACTTCACTACCAGCATATAATTTAACTGAAAAAAAGGAGCTAGCAACACATCAAATCTAGCAAACAACTCTGAAAAAATTGCTAAAAAAACTCAGCTCAACAAACAAATATTAAAAAAAATATATCAACTCTAAAGAGCAGCTAGAAACATACACTCAGCTCAACTAAAATAGACAAATCACAACTCTGAAAAATACAGCTATTGGCAAAAGAAAAAGAAAAAGAAAAAAGGAAAAGAAAAAAAAAAGAAAAAGAAAAAGAAAAGAAATGAAATGAAAAGCACATACAATACCAACATCAGTCATCAATTCTATAATTAGAGACCATTAAGCTAAAATACCAAACACATCAAAGCTAGCAAACACATCTATTCAGTGACCGCAGAAAAACAAAACACATCCTCCATAGTCATAGATTGCTCCAAACAAAGACACACACACAAGCGCGCGCACACACACAATATATAGCATTGGCATGAGGCATCAACCTAAACATGAGCGTGATGCCCTGGAAGATAAAAGAGAAAGAAAATAAATGATATGGCAGCGGAAAACTTCAATCCTTCTAGCAGCCCACAACTCTCACCTGTTTTCATTATTAGTGATCCTGTACTGAGAATTTAGCTGTAGACCAGCAGTAACATGACAAGGCTCTTCCAGTCAAAAGCAATAGGACATCAGGGCTTGAGCCCGCATCTGCTAGGTACCAATGACCATTTGGGTTGCAAACCTGCAAAACAGGATAAACAGTAGGAATTAAAAAGATGAAAAAGCACTAGTGACAAGGCATAGTGACGAAGTCAGTCAAATACAAACCAGGGAAGAAAACACTAACTGACTAAACAGGAGGATGATACAAAAACAGTAGTGCTTTTCACCAAAAGTAACACTAGAATCAGGCACAACTTTTTTATTTGTATCATTCTGGATAAAGATTAGAAAAGAGTTACAGGATGAGCAACTTCACAACTCAAATCCTGAATGGTCAGAAGCAACCAATGTAACAAAACCTCTATCAACTTCAGCCATTGATAACTTGAGGCCCACCATAGGTGCCTGGCTTCTTTCGGGGTGTCCATGAGAAAATTACACCAACAATTCTAAAGCTGAAACCTCATCAGGAGGCAATGGGTTGTCATGAAGCAAATGGCTGAAAGCACTGGAAATCAAAAGAACAATTAGCTGGTAGAAAAAAGAAATAGGAACAAGAAGTCATTACAAACAGAAAAAGAAAATAAATTAACAAGAAAGAGCAATTGCATTACTCTGAACGTAAGCGAAAGGTTCCGTGCTATTGCATAGAGAGCAGCATAGGCTGCCTTACCCAAACATCTGAAAAGAATCAGCCATGCAACCAGGTGACAATCCTCCATCATCCAGAGCCCTGTCGAAGAGTATATTAAAGCAAAGGTATTGCAGAAAGAGGACAAATTTTGAAAATGGCATTGATACAGGCATATGGTGAGTCAATACATGAACATATTTTGTATGGGAAAAAAACAATGTTAGGCGCGCACACACAGACACACACACACACGGCATAAGAAAAAAAAATCCAACAAACTGCTACAACACAAACAGCTACAAAAGTTCACATGCAGCAAATGGAGCAGCAGCAACAACAAATGCAACAAAAGCTTAATCAGAAAAAAATTATAAAGAATAACGCCACAGCTCCAGACACAAAAACACGCTTACAAACACACACGAAACACACACACAAAGAGAGACACGCACTGTCAAGGGCACCAAACCCCTGGGTAGCGGGACCTCGACTACGTAGTTCGTAGTCGCGATCCGTCGTCTCCGGCGAGGTTTTGCCCCTCAGCCATAGGCTTTGTTGGGAAGAAGAGAGAGAGAGGAATTAGGAAATAGTTCTTGCTTAATTCTCAATCACCGATTACAATTATCCTTATAGGCCCAATGGCCGGCTACCCTTGAGCTAATTGCTCCTAAATTTGGGGAACATGCATGGCCTTCCAACTAATCTAGCCACTTCCTAAAACAGCCTCCGCATGCGGCGTGGTGACCGTGGCCTATGCGGCCTGGGCGCCTCCAGCGGCTCGGCGGATGTCACGGGCACGCCTCCTCCTGGAATAGGCGCGGCCCCACATGACATCTCTCCCCCCCCTCGACGTCCAGCGCGTCCTCGAGCTGGAATGATGGATACTTGACGTGGAACGAGTCAAGGTCTTCCCATGTTGCTGATGCGGCCGATTCCCCTTTCCAGTGCACAAGCACCTGGCGTACGCCACGCGCCAGCCGAGTGCGAAGGGCTCGTTCCGGCTCCGGAGTGATGGCGCCATGGTGAATGGCCGGAAGTGGCGGCGAAGCGTCCGGAGGCAGCCCCACGAACTTCTTTAGGACGCCGACATGGAACACGTCGTGCAATCTAGCACGCGGTGGCAGCTCCAGGCGGACGGCGACGTCGTTGATCATTTCGGCGACGCGATAGGGCCCGAAGTAGCGGGGCTTGAGCTTGCCCGCCATGGGCTGCGACAAGGAGGAAGCTGCGCGCTGCCGGAGGCGAAGCAGGGCCCAATCTCCCACCTTGTACGCGACGGGGTGGTGGAGCTTGTCGTAGTGGTGCTTCTGGACCTTCTGTGCTTGTTCAAGGCGGTAGCGGACGTCCTGGAGGAAGGCATCCCGCTCCTCCATGTTCTTGGCCACGGCGGCGACCTGGGTTTCGCCCTGCTCATAGGACCAAATGGTGGGGGGGTCACGGCCGTAGACCACGCGGAACGGCGTGTCGCGGAGAGACGTCTGATAGGCCGTATTGTAGATGTACTCGGCCCATGGCAGCCAACGGAGCCACTGGCGCGGCCGGTCGCCCGTGAAACATCACAGGTACATGACGATCACCCGATTGGCGGCCTTGGACTGCCCGTCCGACTGGGGGTGGAAGGCCGTCGTCATATGCAGCTGGGTGCCCACCAGGCGCATCAGCTCGCGCCAAAACGTGGACGTGAAGACCGGATCACGGTCGGACACCATCGACTGCGGCACTCCATGCAGGCGCACGATGTCGCGGAAGAACGCCAGCGCGACCGACTCAGCGGAGTAGGGGTGCGTCAAGGCGATGAAGTGGCAGTACTTGCTGAACCTGTCCACCACAGTCAGAATGACGGACTTACCACCCACCCGGGGCAGAGCCTCCACGAAGTCGAGGGCGATGTCGGTCCAAACGCCCGTCGGAATGGGCAGCGGCATGAGCAGTCCCGCTGGATGGAGGTGCTCTGACTTGTAGCGTTGGCACGTCGAGCATGCACGCACCAAGTCCTGGACGATCTGCCGCATGTTGGGGAAGTGAAAGTCGCGGTGAAGTCGGTGCAGTGTGCGTTGGACGCCCTCGTGGCCGTCGTCGTGGACCGCCGTCACGATCTCGAGCAGCAGTGGAGATGCCGGCGCGATGTAGAGGCGGTTGTCGAAGGTGATCATGTCGTCGACTAGCGGCCACGGAGCGCCGCGTGTGCCCGCGCGGATCTCGTCCCGCAGGGCCACCAGCGCCGGCTCGAAGGACTGGGCCTGACGGAGGCGCTCAACGAAGTCGAACTACGGCGCTGAGATGGCCGTGAGGGCACCCTCGGCTGTGTCACGCCGTGACAGCGCGTCCACCACTGTATTAGCCGCGCCGGGCTTATATTCGACAGAGAAGTCGAAGCCCAGGAGCTTCCCCACCCAATGGTGCTGAGGAATGGTCGCCAGCCGCTGGTCCAGGAGAAACTTGAGGCTGAAGTGGTTCGTCCGGACCAGGAAACGGCGCCCCCAGAGGTACGGCCTCCAGTGTCGGATGGCGTGAACCAGCCCGATGAGCTCCCGCTCGTACGCGGCGAGGGAGCGGTGACGTGGGGCGACGGGGCGGCTGAAGTACGCCACCGGGTGCTTGTCTTGGATGAGCACCGCCCCGAAGCCATGTGTGGAGGCGTCACACTCGATGATGAATTCCTTGGCGAAGTCCGGCAGCGCCAACACGGGGGCTGAGGTGACCGCCCGCTTGAGCGCGTCGAAGGCGTGTGCTGCGGCGTCGTTCCAGGAGAAGCCCTCCTTTTTGAGGAGCGCCGTAAGTGGTGCCGCGATCGCACCGTAGTCGTGGACGAACTTGCGGTAGTACCCCGCGAGGCCGAGGAAGCAGCGGACGGCGCGCGCGGAGCGGGGCACAGCCAGTCGTGGACGGCCTGCACCTTGGCCGGGTCCATAGCGACGCCCGAGGCGGAGATGACGTGGCCAAGGTAGGCGACCGAAGACACCCCGAACGCGCACTTGGAGCGCTTGACGAAGAGCCGGTGCTGGCGCAGGAGGGTGAGCACGGCGCGAATGTGCCGTAGATGGTCTGCCCATGATTTGCTGTAGATCAAAATATCATCAAAAAACACAAGCACAAATCGGCGAAGGAAGGACCGCAGCACGTCGTTCATGAGAGCTTGGAATGTCGCCGGAGCATTGCACAGTCCAAACGGCATGACGAGGAACTCGTACAAGCCGTCATGTGTGCGGAACGCAGTTTTGTCGACATCGTCGGGCCACATCCGGACCTGGTGGTAGCCCGAACGTAGGTCCAGTTTGGTGAAGAATTTGGCGCCGTGCAGCTCGTCGAGGAGTTCGTCCACCACGGGTATGGGGAACGCGTCCTTCACCGTGAGCGCGTTCAACGCCCAGTAGTCGACGCAAAACCTCCAGGCGCCGTCTGCCTTTTTCACCAGAAGGACCGGCGAGGAGAATGCGGATGAACTGCGGCGGATGATGCCCTGGTCCAGCATGGCCCTGCACTGACGCTCCAGCTCGTCTTTATGGGATGTCGGGTACCTGTACGGCCGAACCGCCACTGGGTGCGCGCCCGGCTTGAGGGTGATGCTGTGGTCACGGGCACGCGGAGGTGGCAGGCCTTGGGGCTCCGCAAACACGTCGCCGAAGGATGCCAGCAGCTCGTCCAGCAAGGACTCGCTGGCCGTTGTGGTGTGAAGGTGAGGCGCGCCAGATGTCGCCACGCCCGTCCAGCGCACGTCGTGGCCTTGCCGCTGGAACGCCATCGTGCGGGCGCCCAGGTCCCAGAGGATTGGTCCCAGGGTGGTGAGCCACTGGGTGCCCAACACCAGATCATAGTCGGCGAGAGGCATCACAAAGAGATCGGCATGAAACAAGTCGTCGCCGATGACAAACGGCGCCTGCCGAAGGACGCCCGGGCAGGAGACGCGCTCACCGTTGGCCACTGTGGCCGTGAAGCGGGGGCGGTGCTGGATCGGTAAGCCGGAGCGGTGCGCCGCAGCTTCAGCGATGAAGTTGTGGGTGGAGCCCGAGTCGAGGAGGGCCGTGAGGACCGAACCCCCCAGTTTGACGACAATCTGCATGGTGTCGCTGAAGTGGATGCCGGCGATCGCGTTGAGGGAGATGTGGGGCATGTCCTCCTCAACCCGAGGCGCCTCCGTGGTCAGTGTGTCCTCGACGTCCTCCTCTTCCACGCCGTCGAGGAGGAACAACCGCTTGCAGACGCGATTATGACCGCGCCCGAATTTCTCGTCGCAGTTATAGCAGAGCCCAAGACGCCGGCGTTCTTCCTGTTCCGCCTGGGTCAGCCGGCGCACGGGACAGCCCTCCACCGTGACGGTGGTCGGGGCAGTCTTGTCTGGCTGGGGCACCGGGAGCGCGAGACGGGGCGCGGGTGCCGGCAGGAGGGCCCGGTCACGCCCCGGCGCATGCGCGCGAGTTGGCGGCGCGACGTAGCTGTTCCGGAGCTCGAACTTGCGGGCGAGGCTCATGGCGGCCGCCAGCGACTGGGGGTTGTGGATCTCCACGTCGTGGCTGAGTGGTGGGAGGAGACCGGCGGTGAACAGCTGGACGTGCTGTGCCTCCTCCAGCCGGCCTGCGCGCGGCAACAGGGCCTGGAAGCGGTCTTGGTACTCCTCGACCGTCCCGGTGCAGTGACATGCCGCCAGTTCGCCGAGAGGGTTGGAGCGAAGAGGAGGCCCATAGCGCAAGTGGAGGAGCTCCTTGAAGTGGCGCCAGGAGGGGGTACCCTCATCCTGCTGGACCTGGTAATACCATAGTTGTGCGCCGTCTTCTAGGTTGTACGAGGCCATCCAGACCTTCTCCTCCATAATTCGCTGCTGATGAAAATACGATTCACAGCGATTGATAAAAATCAATGGATCGGACTTGCCATCATAGCGCGGGAAATCCATTTTTTGGAATCGGGGTGGACGATCCTGGTGGTGTTCCCCCGAGCCAGTGCGCGACGAGGACATCGACCCGCCAGCCGGTGCGACTGCCGCGTCTAGGCGCAGGATCGCCTGGGCGTTGGCCTCGACAGAGGTTTGCAGGGTCTTGATGGACTGCACCAGGGACTCCAGGGTGGCCTGCATGGCGGCCTACGCGGCTTGAGCAGCTGCAGCGTCGCCCATGGCGGTGAGAGGGTTTGGCGGCGGTGGCGCGGTGGAGACAGGGGGTGGCGGTAGCGGTGGTGGTTGTGGGGCTGATCGGGAAGATGAGGAACGCCTGGATCGTGATACCAGGTTGTCAAGGGCACCAAACCCTTGGGTAGCGGGACCTCGACTACGTAGTTTGTAGTCGCGATCCGTCGTCTCCGGCGAGGTTTTGCCCCTCAGCCGTAGGCTTTGTTGGGAAGAAGAGAGAGAGAGAGGAATTAGGAAATAGTTCTTGCTTAATTCTCAATCACCGATTACAATTATTCTTATAGGCCCAATGGCCGGCTACCCTTGAGCTAATTGCTCCTAAATTTGGGGAACATGCATGGCCTTCCAACTAATCTAGCCACTTCCTAAAACAGCCTCCGCATGCGGCGTGGTGACCGCGGCCTGTGCGGCCTAGGCGCCTCCAGCGGCTCGGCGGATGTCACGGGCACACCTCCTCCTGGAATAGGCGCGGCCTCACATGGCACGCACAAAAACAACAAACACACATCTGATGAAACTACGGATTAGACTGACAGTTTGCTACACACAGAAAAAAAAGCTTACAAAATATAACAGCTAAAAAAACTCTGCTCAACAACTAAGTCAAATATAAAAATAAAAAAATTATATCAACTCTAAAGAGCAGCTAGAAATATACACTCAGCTCAACTAAATAAACAAATCACAACTCTGAAAATTACAGCTAATGGCAAAAGAAAAAGAAAAAAAGGAAAACAAAAACAAAAAGAAATAGAAATAGAAATAGAAAAGAATAAAGAAAAGCACATCTGCACAACACAGTAATAAAAATCTAAAAAATACACCTACAAAATAAAATTAGCAAGCTTTGGGGCAATCAAAAGACAAAAGAAATAAAAAACACCTTAATCAGCATCAGGAGCAAGCAGCATGAAACTGCAAAAACAACAGTACAAGCTCAATCAGCAGGCTTTGGGGCCCTCAAAAGGCAAAAGACAAATAGCAAGGCCAAAAAGCTTAATCAGTAGTAGCAGCAGGCATCGGTAGCTGTCACACAGAGAAAGACAGAGAGACATACACAGAGAGATAAACATAACTCAACTCTGAAAAATATAACTAATGCCAAAAGAAAAAGCAAAAAAAGGAAAATAAAAAAAAGTAAAAAAAAAAAACCGAGCAAACACACAAACACAAAAAAAAACCGACACACAAAGACACACACACACAAAGAGAGGGAGAGAGAGATGCACACAAAAAGACACACATGCACCCACACACACAAAGAACACACACACAGACACACTCAGAAGGCAAAGGACAAAAAAGAACTACAGCTAAAAAAAATCCCACCTTCTAAGACACACATGCACCCAAACACACAAAGAACCCACACACAGACACACTCAGAAGGCAAAATACAACAAAAAACTACAGCTAAAAAAAACCGCACATTCTACTCCTACTAGACAAATCAAATACTACCAACTATTCCAGCATCAGCAGCTCTAGCAGCTTCACAACTATTGAGGAGCAGCTCTAGCAGCTTAATCAATAACCACATCAATTGGCTTTGGGGCCCACAAAGGGAAAAAAAAGCATATTCATCAAAGCTTTGAGGCCCTCAAAAGGCAACAAAAAAATCAATAGTTGCTGCATCTGGTTTTGGATGAATTGTTCCTCATGCATTATATTACTATAATCCATCCACCCACATAAAAAATGCAAATTAAAATAGTTGCTGCATCTAGTAGCTCAGGGTGCATCCGAGCAAAGGACACTTTGTTACAAGTAGCACAGAAATAGCTACTTAACATGCACTAGCATTGTTGTTACAAGTGGAGCTTGCTATATATGAACTACTAGTAGTGTACATGCTCTTTCACTCTGCTTGGTGAATTGAAGTGCAAACCGTAAAGAGTTAAGCAAGAAATAGCAGATCCTAGAGACATATATGCCACAAAAGTAATAAACCAACAAGTTTGAAGACATATATGCCACATTGTTCATAGAAGAAACATATTATCCAAATTATATTTTCAAAAGAATGCAGATCCAGAGACAAAATGCCACATTAGCAAGATATACTAAAATTACATCACCAAGTACAAAAATTTAGAGTGTGTACTATGATGTAAACTTAGTGCTAGTAATATATAAGTGTTGGCCTAAGCAAAAGGTAATCTTTCGCATAGATATGAAAATTACCCTTTAATCATTTGTATATCGGGCTTGGGTGTACCTCAGTTGCATTCAGATAGAGCCCCATAGAAACAATTCATGCAAAAAAAAGTGTCAATGGAAAAGGACAACTCAGATGAAAAATCTTACAAATACAACAGTAAAAAAATAGAGGAAAAATTGTTCACTAACAAACAAAAGAGTCAAAAAGAAAAAAAAAAAAGGCGCAGCAGCACAACTGATAGGCCGGAAGCCATTCGTGGTCTTTTCTATTTCGACACAAATCTACTCTAGTACAAGAAAAGGGTCTGACTAAACAAAAAGTCTGCAATCCATAGAATGTGACATATTTTCTCTCTGCAATTCATAGAAGGTTAAATCACAGCAAACAAAAATCATCATGAATAATCCTATAGCCCTCACAATATTTGTCATGCCCAACAGCAACAGCAAAGCAAAAATTGATGGGCATAGAACAGAAACTGGTACTCGTTAACTATAACATCAGCAGCTCAGGGTGCCGCTCGACAAAAACTACATTCCTCCTTCCGCCTAACAAAAGCATGGTATGGTACCACTAGCTATGCTACGATATCACATCAAACATGTGCAATTCAAATCTCCAAAAACTAACTGAATTGCCTGCAGGCAAACATCCAATCCACAAAGGGCACTACCAGAAACACAAAGCCCTTGGCAGCCGCTAACTTGTCCAACTCAGTATTTAGAATCATCGACTCATCCACCAGAGCTAGCAGCACTCAGTAGTCTGAAAGGAATATTCTCAATTCTTGAGAGTTCATGAGCAGAGAAATTGCAAGAGCATTATAGTATCAGCCACCCTCACTACTCAGCACGCAGCATGATCAATCTGTAACTGGCATGAGTACAATAGTCAACCAAAAAAGTTCTTGTACACATCACAAAAGCAGATGCGCTGGACTACTGGAGCAGTACAGAAGGTCAGGCTGTAGACGAGTCAATCCAGTCTTCTTCAAAGAGTATGCCATGCAATATTCACTTATTCAGAGCAACCGTGGTCTATTTTTAGAAGTCAAACCAGTACCAAAGCAAGCAAGGGATTACCATCGAACGGCATAGCCGCATAGGGGGATCAATTGAACACCGAAAAATTGGAGTTGAATTGCATCTACGAGTACTACTAGCCCAACACACATCGGAGGAGCATATAACCCGGCCAAAAGGATCTGGGCTTGATTCATCACAGAAACGCAAAGATCGGGAAAAGGAGAGCTAGTGCGTCGTGCGCCAAGGGCCCCTAGGCCGCCGCCCATGCCACAACCAAATCCACAGCAACAACCCCTACCGCAACCAAATCCACAGCCACACCCAAACCCACGGCCACAACCGGGGTTGAACCCACTGCCACAGAGTTCCTCGCAAACTACCGCAAGCCACCACAAAAAAATACAAAATCGACCGAATGAAAGAGATTCCTCGCGGCCGTCGGCACAGGAGGCAGCGGCGCGCGAGGACACCGCTAGCCACCACCCTCCGTGGCACAGGGGAAGCAGAACTGCCGCACCCCAGCCACCGCCCGCCGCGGCACAGGGGGAGCGAAATGATCGGAGTCAGGCGTAGCAGCGTGCGGCTGTGCTGCGTCCGGTCGTAACTTAACCATTCAGATGGTGCGCTCATTATTCGAAGCAGGTACCACGAGGCGTGCATCGAGCAATCGGATGGTGACTCCTGCGTTCGGTCAATACGACCGGAGCATCTGGTAGTCTCGAACTATGCTATAAATAGAAGGAATCTTGGCCTTGGGGTGGTAGGTAAGCACCTTGGAGACTTTGTGTTCATCCTTGAGAGTGTTTAGGAGTCCTCTAACTCACATATGCTTGATAGTGATTATCTAATTATGTGAGTGAGTGATTCTACTGTAATTGCATTGTGAGGTTCCATCGAGTGGCACTAGATGATCGAGTTGCAAGACGGTAGAGCTTGTTACTCTTGGAGGTTGTCACCTCCTAGACGGCTTGGTGGTGGTCTCCGTTGAAGCCTGCAAGAAGCTTATGCAGTGCACCAGGGAAAAGCTTTGTGAGGAGCATTGTGCTCGTCCCGTGGGAGCCATGAAGAGCAACTCTAGTTGAGCGTGTCATTGAGCTACCCTCACTTTCGAGGTAGGTTCTTACGGTGCCCGATGTGTGGGTTTGACAGGTGATGCCAATTTGCCGTCGAACCACCAAGTGAGCGATCGACACAACGGGGACTAGCGTGTTGGTAAACACGTGAACCTCGAGAGAAAAATCACCGTGACAACTTTGTTCTTCCTGTTGGTTTGCATCCTCGTTACACAAGCTTGTAATGACTTTCATATACATTATGCTTATGTAGTTGCTCTTGTAATTAGTTTACTTGTGTAGCATACTAGTTACCTTCTTGCTTATATAGCATATAAGTAGCTCCCTTGCGTGGCTAATTTGGTTTATGTAACCTTGTTAGTCACATTGCTTAGTTTGTATAGCTAAATATTTACGCTCTCTAATTAGGCATTGATTGCCTTGTTATTGAGCATTGCTAGTGAGCTTAGTTAGCTTTGCACTTTTACTTACTAGCATGTGTAGGAGCTCTCTTATTTGCTTAAAGTACTAGTGGCATAGGTCTGTGTGACCTTACTTCTAGAATTGGTTAAGTGAGCTCTAACATGCCCGGTACCTTAATTAGAATCTTTACAAGATGCTAGAGAACATAGATAGAGGAATATAGTCTTGACTAGACCAATACATTTAATTCCGCACTTGTTTCGCTTACCCGACGCGATTAGAATTTAGTAACGACTATTCACCCCCCTCTAGTTGTCATCTCGACCTTACACATAGGTATCATTATTTTGATTCTAGGTAATTTTTTTCTTGATTCAAATTCAAATTGCAGTTCTTTCTTTCTTTTATATTCCACGACCCTTTCAAAGTGCTTAAGAAATCGGATTATATCAAAATAAGATTTAAAATGTCACTTCAGGTCACTATTTAGACTCTCGCTGAGTTGTGTACTTCTCATCCCTAATATGAACACATCTTTCATATAACATTCGGCTCATTTTTCTCTTACCTTGTATATACTATCTAACCAAGTTTGTTTTTTTTGCCTTTGACCTCATGATGTTAAATGCATCTTCAAATGTTGCTTCATCTTCATATTCATACATACACGCACTAAAATCAGAGAGAGTACTTGGTTCTTTATTGCTGTCTTCTACTTCCTGTTTGGGAGATACACCTGATTCCTCATCATCTGGTTCAGCTAGATGCTTGACAGCATTCTGCATAATGTGAAAAGTGCACAAACCATGCCATGCTTCTAAAAAGACTTCCTTAACTGCTTTTCCCATTGCATAATCATGATCAGTATATATTGTTTTAGGTTGCTTGTCATTATGAGCTCTCAGGAAGGTCTCAAATAGCCACTTGAAAGATTCAAATATCTCATCGTACATGAGAACAACACCAAAAACCACTGTTTCCCTGAAATGGTTGAACCCAACAAATACGCCAAAAGGCCTACTCTTCTTGTTTGTACCAAAAGTAGTATCAAAACTGACAACATCACCAAAATATGCATAGTCAGTGAGCATTTTAGCATCAACCTAGAATATGTTTGCAATCTGTTCTTTCCGGTCCATCTACAATGCATATTGAAATGATGGGTTCTCGGTAATTTTTCTCTAAAAATACATAAGCATGCTTCCTGCTTGACCATATGCCATCTCCCGTTGTCGCTTGACCCGTAAATAGTTCTTGTGGTCTCGAAGAGTGTAACTGAAATTAACTGAGCCACCAACTTAGATGCAAGCCAACTCATGAGCAGCTTTGGGCCTAATTCCTGCATCGTCAGCCGTCTCAATATTAAAACCTTGTAACTCTGAAATTTTCCTTTGGGACGCCATCAAAGGTGAGGTTTGTGGCAGCTGAAGGGGTATGATTATGTTCCAAAAATAGATCAGTCACTTTATAATTTCCTTTTTTCTTGTCCATTATAAGTCCCGCGCGAACTTGACAGTTGGTTCTAGTTTTAGCTCTTGGGCACTTTGTTAGATGATTTCTTTTATCTAGCTTTCTATAACCCTCATTTGCACAAACATACCTACAGGAACTAACCTTTCCATCTAACTTTCTTTTGTTTGTATGCATTTTCCTCACCTCAAAGCCTTTCTGACCCCATAGCTAATCCAAAACATCCAAGGCTCATCTATAGTGCTGAACTCCATTCTAACTTGAGGTAAAAGACTAGGAAACAAACCCTCCCTACAAAAAAATAGATAAAGATGACATGATATTAGCGCGGCGAACTGAACAACTACAATCTATTCCTAAATTAGTTGGACCACAGAAAAACAATCATGGCATTACACACCTATTTTATTTCATCTTAAATATGCAAATTTTATTTTCATTCAAGCAAGTTGATGTTCCCTTCAAGCTTCCGTATCAGATCTCCTTCAATCGATCAATTTCAGAAAAATCCAGTGACGGAGGAAAAAAATTCAAATTAGAACAACACTTTAAGTACGGAGCAAGAAGATCAAGAGATGACGTGAGTGCATAAGGCCACCTGCTTACCCATCGAGAGCACCATAGCAGTAGAACTCCGATCCCGGCGCCCACCCTTTCCACTCTCGCGCCAAAAACGTAGCCCCGGCGCCAAAGTGTCGAGTAGTCACGCTAGAACCAAAATACCGCTGCTCTGTCATACGTGAAGGGCTGTGCTGGTATTGGGCCGAAGCCCAGCGAGCTGAGGGACAGCTAGGGATGAAAACGGATCAGATACGGACAGATATCACCGATATTACATTTGTTTTCATATTTCTGTCCGGATTCGGATTCGAATACGGAGAGTGTCAACTATGTCGGATATGATATGATTGGATATCGACATCATAAATATGCGATTTGAGTATTCGGATACGGATACGGTATCGGATGTTAGACATCCGGACTCGGATACGGATAGATCTCAACCCCTCTAAATGGATTCGGTTTCGAATACGGTCGAAAAATATCCATACCGTTTTCATCCCTAGGGACAGCGCATATTCTCCTTATCACCGTTAGATACAAATGAGAGGCCAAATGTTCAGCAACCATAGAGAGAAGTTATGTGGCCAACTGCAGACGATCTCGTTCCCGCCTACGCGCGGCGCAAGCGAAACCGCGATGAGCCCGATGCGGAGAGGATTGGGGAAAGAACGCTCGGTGGGAGATTTCGAAAAAAGGGTTTGCGCGTTTCGGATGCTACTTTGCGGACCCATTCGCGCTGGTGTATGCCCAAATAGCAGCACAGATCTTAAAACAAAATCAACGGTCTAGAATTTGACCGATAAAAAGCCACAAAATCTGTCGACAGAAATATAGCAAAACTCATATTTTATTTCAGATTTTTTCCACGTATAATTTAAGGATGTCTTGTGTCCAAATTTAATATAAGCCCTCTCGCCTTCAGAAAAAAAAATAATGTGCTCGAGCGTGCCGTTTGGTGTCCCAATCGCAACTTGCACCTTCCTGGGCTCCCGGCTCTGGCCCCGTTCGCGTGCCCTTTGAAGGGTCGAGATGGCGGACTAAAGGGGGGTGAATAGTCTTTTCTAAAATTAATTGCGTCGACTAACCGAAACAAGTGCAGAATTAAGACGATCTGTCTAGCCAAGACTACACCCCTCTATCTATGTTCTCTAGCACCTTCCAAAGATACTAATTAAGCAACAAAGGTGCCGGGCTAGTTAGAGCTCACCTAACCAATTCTAGAAGCAAGGTCACACAAACCTATGCCGCTAGTACTTTAAGCAACAAGGGAGCTCCTACACAAGCTAGTAAGCAAAAGCACAAAGCCACCTAAGCTTACTAGCAATGCTCAATAACAAGGCAACCAATGCCAAATTAGAGAGCGCAATTACTTAGCTATACAAACTAAGCAATGTGACTAACAAGGTTACACAAACCAAATTAGCCACGCAAGGGAGCTACTTCTATGCTACACAAGCAAGAAGGTAACTAGCAAGCTACACAAGCTAACTAATTATAAAAGCAATAACACAAGCTCAATGTATATAAAAGTAATCGTAAGCTTGTGTAACGAGGATGCAAACCAACGGGAAGAACAAGGTTGACACGATGATTTTTCTTTCGAGGTTCACATGTTTGCCAACACGCTAGTTCCTGTTGTGTCGACCGCTCACTTGGTGGTTCGGCGGCTCATTAGCATCACCCACCAAGCCCGTACGTCGGGTGCCACAAGAACCTACCCCTTGAATGAGGGTAGCTCAATGACACGCTTTACTAAAGTTGCTCTTTGCGACTCCCACGGGGCGAGCACAATTGCCCCCTCACAAGCACTTCTCCAGAGCACCGTACAAGCTTCTTGCGGGCTTCGACGGAGACCACCACCAAGCTGTCTAGGAGGTGGCAACCTCCAAGAGTAACAAGCACCACCGGCTTGCAACTCGATCACCTAGTGCCACTCGATGCAACCTCATGATGCAATCGCACTAGAATCGCTCACTCACACAATCAAATGATCACTATCAAGTATGTGTGAGATGGAGGGCTCCCAAGCACTACTACACAAGCCACCAAGGCTCTAGTGTGCTCTCCTACTGGTCCAAGGCTGACCATGGCTTCTATTTATAACCCCACGAACAAATAGAGCCATTACCCCTTCACTGGGCGTTTTTCGGGCTGATCGGACGCAGCACCGGACGCTGCACCGGACGCACCGACCGTGCATACCAGACGTGTCCGGTCGTTATATCGGATGTGTCCGGTAGCTGCCAGACCGCCACGTGTCCGACCGTTGCCTCCAATGGCTCTCTGATGCGATGACCGGACGCTCAGCACGAAACGATCGGACGCTCAGCCGCTGAGTCCGGTCGAGTCCAGTAAGCCTCTAGGGCCGACCGGACGTGTCTGTTAGAAACTGACCGGACGCTGAGCCTCAGCGTCCGGTCAAGTCCAGTAAGCACCCATGGACGACCAGACACGTTTGGTCACATCAGACCGGACGCTGCCAGCGTCTGATCGACTGCACTGCCAAACACTGCTTACTCTGACTCACACCGGACGCGTCCGGTGTGGTGATCGGACGCGTCCGATCGCTAAGTACGTCGCCAAATACCGGATGTGTCCGGTCACCATACCAGACACGTCTAGTCACTCTGTAACCAGTGCGACTTACTCGTTTTCATCACCAACTTCTTCTCCTTTGCAAATATGCCAACACCACCAAGTGTACACCATCATGTGTATTTGTGTTAGCATTTTCACAATCATTTTTCAAAGGATTAGCCACTCCAACTTGCCACGCCACCCAATCCTAGCGACGATGTAAAGTTAGATTACTCGAGTGGCACTAGATGACCGATATGCAAACAAGTTTGCCCCTCTTGATAGTACGGCCATCTATCCTAAACCCGATCATAAACTTCTCTACACACCTATGACCGGTGAAATGAAATGCCCTAGGTTATACCTTTGCCTTGCGCATTCCATTCCATCTCCTCCAATGTTGATGCAACACATGCACCAACATGATCAACAATGATATGATCCACTTCATATCATCACGTGATCATATTGGTTCATCGATCTTGACTTTACTTGCTTTTCACTGTTGCCTTCGTCCATCGACGCCAAGTCTTGCTCAAGCTTCACCGCCACGTGGTCCATCGCTCCAAAGCCTTCGACTTGCCCTTTACGCTTGCAACCGGTCCATCAAGCCAAGTCCTGTCTTGATCTTCTCCACCTTGATCACATGACTTAATGTCATGTCTCATGTGCAATGAGCTCCTTCATCTTCACATGTGTGAGCTTTGCAACATCTCTAAGCCATTTTTACCTTCATGGCATATGTTGCTCACACACATGTATCTGTGGACTAATCACCTATGTATCTCACATAAACACAATTAGTCCACCTAGGTTGTCACTCAATTACCAAAACCACACAAGGACCTTTCAATCTCCCCCTTTTTGGTAATTGATGACAACTCTACAAAGATATGGAAATTAAGCTCGTTTGGATTCATGTTGCTTGCCCAAGCAATTTTACCATGTGAAAATGATTTTGGACAAGTACTACAAACCTAAAATGGTAGTATTAGCTCCCCCTATATATGTGCTAGAGTGTTTGATTTGAAGGTCGCACATATGCATAGATTAAAAATGTGGGAGAGTAATTACTACCGGATGATGCTAAGATGTATAGAATAAACCTTTGAAGCGTGTACCAATTGGAGTTGCACCTTTAAGTTCATCCTTAGCACCATGGTTAGCTAGATATCACTTGGAAATAAAAGCACTAGATACCTTGTGAGATCAACATTAAAACCAAGGTACTAGCATTACTTGAAAAACATACCAAGTGTCTAGCTATCATCCTATGCATGCTAGTTATCAAATCATCATTCGAGTTCTACAACTAGCATACACCACACAAGCATGCATATTGAATTTGAAAGCTTATGCAATGCAAGCAGGCACATGAATATGCACATTTCAAATGCAATCAATCTAAGTTCATGAGCTTGCTCCCTCTACTTGTGTGCTTCTCTTATCCAAGAAATTATGATCCATCTCTTTTCTCCAATGTTGCTCCCTCTTTGTTAATATTCATGCCCAACCTCCTAAGCTTTCATATCTTATCTCTCCCATTGCACAATTTATCTCTCCCCCTTATAGAGGCTTTCATATCTTTGTACAATCTTTCCCCCTTTGTCATCAATTTCCATAAAAGGTGTGCTTCTTATTGATGCAAAGGTATACATTTGGGGTAGATGGTTGAGGCTTGAATCTTGCATTTTTTATGGACATCACTTGATTGTTGGAATGACTCTACTTGTAGATACCACTTGTAACTTATACCACTTGTATCTTGTGTAGGGCTTCTTGAAATACCACATGTAGGATCTTTGATCTTGATAGCAATTTGTGGTATATCTCCCCCTATGTGATAGCATGGGTCATCCATTTGATACACTTGAGCATTTGTAGTTGAGGGATGCATTCTTTATTTGATGATCACTTAAAGTTGAGGATCACTTGTGGAACCATCGTCTTGCATGATTGATACTATGTATAGATACCACTTGTAGGAAGTGAATACCATTTGAAAGAATCTTCTAGTATGGAACCACTTGTTTGATTTATCAATAAAGACCATTTCTTGAACATTTGCTATCTTCATGAGTACCACTTATAGGATATCACTTGTGAGTTGATCTAGACATCACTTATGAAATCTTGATGAAATACTTGAGTCTAGATACCATTTGAAACAAACAAACTAGATATCCATTTGCATTGTTGTCTTGTGCTTGTACTCTTATCACTATCATGAGCTTCTATGGTTGACTTGAACTAAATTGATTTGCCTAAGCTTTCAAGTCTGATTTGAACCAATGACAAGCTTCTTCACACCTCTTGCAAGGGTTATCTTGCCAATGTTGTACTTGTCACTTGTTAGCAATCTAAATTAGATCAAGTACTTGGGATCACTAGCTCATGAACAAATTCATATACTAACCACTAGATCAAGTAATCATTCAAATAATAGTGGTAGGCTATGAATTTAAACATTTCATTTGTTATGCATGATCCTATGAAGCATATACTATATGCACTAACCGCATACTAGTAAGGGATGAAATGATCATGCATATTACAATGATACCTTTGTTATGTTGGAGTAGAGGATAGTCACATAGATTCTAATTCATTACTCTAATAGCAATATGAAGTCCAATTATAAGCTTGGTGAAGACCAATAGATACCATGTTGAATTTCATTCTTCACCCATATGAATTGAATACCACTTATGATCAAGTGCATTTTCTTGTTGTGGTTGACTTGCTTTATCTTTTGATCTTTGCTTGCATGAGAGCATCAGTTTGAGAATACCACTTGAAATATTATGACTAGCTCTCTTTTGGGTGTTGCTTGCTTTTCTTGATCAACCCTTTTGATTGCTTCAACTAAGCATCTCAAATGTTCCTCGGATCACCACTTCCGTGTTAGCCTTCCAAGTACCACACTTGGTTCACCTACACATAGGCGACAAGCCCTTACACTAGGGAGAAGTGACCTCTCTCCAAGAACCATTGTTGACACTCACTTGAAATAACTTGATTGATTGATCCAAGTGATGGACTTAACTTGATGAGTAACCTTGATTCCTTCTTTAAGTCCTTTTATTTCTTCTTGTTTGAGTTCTTTTCTTTTTACCAAATGATTTTCAATAGTCACTAGAACTTAACTTTCAACTTCATCTTGAGTTTGATCTTGATCTTCCAATTTGAGTACCAAATATGTGCAAAATACACTCCACAATCAAAATAGCCTTGTACTCATATCTTGTCATGCTTCTAGATCATCTCAAAACTAAACTTAGGTACCTCAAACACTTGTAAACATGTTTCCAACTTGAGGACCTTTCAATCAAAGTGACTCTAGATCAATCCAACATTTGTCACTTTTCTGACAGATTTTGTACCCTTCAAAGAAATAAGCATATCTCCCAAAGTATAAATCCAAATACCACAAAATTTGGTGGAGATGTTCTTTACTAAGTTATCTAGCAGCTGTAAAAATTTGAGCTTCATTTGACTTCTAGATTGCTGCCACATTTCAATTCTTCCACCACTGCTACATGCTGAAAACTGCTGCACTATAGCTGACAAGAACCACTCCAAAACCGAAGAATTTCTTATCCAATTCTCATGAAACTTTTACAGCATCTTATAACATAAGTCTAGAGCATGTACACCAATTTTCATGCCAATCCAATAAGTTTTGATTTCTCAAACGTGGCTAAGATCATAGCTAGCTCAGATTTTGCAATATAGGACAGATTTCAACAATTGAGTTATACTTCATCAAATGTGAATCAAACTTGACACTAACTTGTTTGAATACTTCCGTAAGACATATATCCATTCAAACCTCTTACTAAATGTCATCTTATAAACTTATCCAACACAAATCAATCCAAACTTGATTACTAAGCAATTATCCATTCAATCGATTTATAGCAAGCAACATTGCATATTTTATCCAATTCAATCAACTCATATGCACCCAAATGAAATGATCAACAAGAGATATACCTTGGTTAGCTCATGATCATCCAACTAGCAAGCTTCAACTCAAATATTTGCAAGCCATCAAATAATATCCAATGAATCACCAACAACTTGAATTATAGCACTTGTATATTGATAGCACTTAGACTTCACTCAATTTTCTCTTGGCATTGGGTTAGGATGTGCACTAAGCTTCATAACTTGTTTCAACATATGATGAACAATGTGAGATCAATTGAATCAAGTCTCCAATGCCGATGGTACCTACAATCAATCATCCACTTTTTGATGGTACCCAAACAAGTTTGGGTCCTCTCAAGTTAGGAGCAACATACTTAGGCATAGCCTTAGTATGAATAGCGAGATATTTTGCAATAGCAACTATAGAGGTACCATTACCATCCTTTCTAAGCACATTATTATCAACAATTGAAATAGGCTTAGAAATGTCACCTAGGGGACATGAATGTGCCATGTGTCCCCTTTCCTGGCATGAGTAGCACTTTCTTTTTCCTTGAGCCTTCTCTTCTTTGCTCATGTGGTGCTTCTCATTGCCTTGCCTCTTATGGATTGCTTGAGCCTTCTTCTCAAGCTTGGCAGGACACTTAGAGGCAAAGTGTCCCATATTTCTACACTTGAAGCACTTTATGTGAGCATAATCTTCATTCTCATCTTCATTCTTGCTCATCATCTTGGCATCTTGAGTTTGCATTAGATGCCTTGCCTTTCCACCCCTTCTTGTTTTCTTCTTCTTTATTATTAAATCACCACCATCTTCATGGATGATCTTGATTTGAACTTGGGGTATCTTCTCTTGCTCAACTTGTGGCTTTGGTTGAGGCTTCACTTGTTGCTTCACCAATTGCTTGGTTGGGCACATTGAGGTAAGATGACCCCAAGTGCGGCACTTGAAGTACTTGACATGTTTTAGCCTCTCTTCTTCTTTCTTCAACTTGAGATTTTCTTCATTTAGGCAACTATTTGCAAGATGTCCTACTTCATGGCACTTGAAGCACATGAAATGAGAGAGCTTCTCTTGTTCTTGCTTCTTCATTTCTCTTTCATATCTTCTCTTGCCCCGTCTTTTGCCCTTGATCTTGCTCTTGTTGAAGCCAATGCCACCTATGTCATTGTGGCTTTTTTGATGATTGACTTTGCTAGTCATGAAGCTGACTCCACTCTTGTCACCAAAGTTTCTTTGAGTCTTCAACATATGCTCAAAGGTGACTTGAGAGTTGTAGCACCTCTCTAACTTGTTGCTCAATTTCTTCACTTCACTTTTGAGCTTAATGTTCTCCTTCAAAATGTTAGTCTCATAAGACATGGAAGTAGAACAAGCATCTATATGTGAAGAGCATGGCATATCTAATAAATCATCACAAGAGGTGGATATATGCTTCTTGCCTACATCACAAGGGTTAGCAATAATATGTGATTTATCATTTGATCCATGTGATGAGCTCTCATTATTTTTTAGTTTCTTTGTAAACACTTTAATGAGAGAAGCATATTGTTCTAATAATTCATCATGAGATGCAAGTAGTGTCTCATGATTCAATTTTAGCTCATCAAGTGAAGATTTATAAGCATCAAGTAATTTCTTATGTTCTTCACAAGAGTTCTTTAGAAATGAGTTTTCATTTTTTAAGTTCAATGTTTTAGCTTTCTCATTTTCTAAAGACATGGTCATGCTAGCAAGTCTACTAACAAGCTCATCATATGAATCAACATGATCAACCACATTTTCATTTGTTACCTTGGTGTCACCTCGTGACATGAAGCAATGTGGTGATGTAGGTGGAGAGCTTGTAGTAGCATTTTCATCATGGCTTGAGCATGAACCATTATCACCATCAAGTGTGCATGGGGTAGCATCATCACTTACAACACTTGTGGCATCATCATTAACCTTGTCAAGTGTACTTGTAGTAGATCGATTATCATCATCACTTGACCATGAGGTGTTGCAATCTTTCAAAATCACCAAATTATGATTATGCTCAACACACTCATGCACCTCCTTCTTGGGCTCATCCTCCTTCTTGAATTTGCCATCATTCCATGTGGAGGAATCACCGAAAGTTTCCTTGATGGACTCCAATATCTCACAAGCGGTCCCCTTGTAGTTTACTTGCTTCATCAAATCAAAATGTAAAGCATCCAATAGAAAACAACAAGCATATGCATCAAATTCATAGAGGACTCTTTGAGCTTTGGTTAGAGTTCTATGATCCAAGACATGGGTGAGACCACTAGTGACAACCCACCAAAATTTAGGCCCCTTTGCACGAAAATGATCAAGCATGTGATTTTTCCAAAGTGCAAAGTTTGTGCCATAAAAAATGTGTGCCTCACAAACATCTATCCCATTAGACGCCATCCTCTCGGGTCGGTGAAGACCACAAATGAGAGACTGGGCTTTGATACCACTTGAAGGGTCGAGATGGCGGACTAGAGGGGGGTGAATAGTCTTTTCTAAAATTAATTACGTCGGCTAACCGAAACAAGTGCGGAATTAAGACGATCAGTCTAGCCAAGACTACACCCCTCTATCTATGTTCTCTAGCACCTTCCAAAGATACTAATTAAGCAACAAAGGTGCCGGGCTAGTTAGAGCTCACCTAACCAATTCTAGAAGCAAGGTCACACAAACCTATGCCGCTAGTACTTTAAGCAACAAGGGAGCTCCTACACAAGCTAGTAAGCAAAAGCACAAAGCCACCTAAGCTTACTAGCAATGCTCAATAACAAGGCAACCAATGCCAAATTAGAGAGCGCAATTACTTAGCTATACAAACTAAGCAATGTGACTAACAAGGTTACACAAACCAAATTAGTCACGCAAGGGAGCTACTTGTATGCTACACAAGCAAGAAGGTAACTAGCAAGCTACACAAGCTAACTAATTATAAAAACAACAACACAAGCTTAATGTATATAAAAGTAATCACAAGCTTGTGTAATGGGGATGCAAACCAACGGGAAGAACAAGGTTGACACGATGATTTTTCTCTCGAGGTTCACGTGTTTGCCAACACGCTAGTCCCCGTTGTGTCGACCGCTCACTTGGTGGTTCGGCGGCTAATTGGCATCACCCGCCAAGCCCGCACGTCGGGTGCCATAAGAACCTACCCCTTGAGTGAGGGTAGCTCAATGACACGCTTTACTAAAGTTGCTCTTCGCGACTCCCGCGGGGTGAGCACAAGTGCCCCTCACAAGCACTTCTTCGGAGCGCCACACAAGCTTCTTGCGGGCTTTGACAGAGACCACCACCAAGCCATCTAGGAGGTGGCAACCTCCAAGAGTAACAAGCACCACCGGCTTGCAACTCGATCACCTAGTGCCACTCGATGCAACCTCACGATGCAATCGCACTAGAATCGCTCACTCACACAATTGGATTATCACTATCAAGTATGTGTGAGATGGAGGGCTCCCAAGCACTACTACACAAGCCACCAAGGCTCTAGTGTGCTCTCCTACCGGTCCAAGGCCGACCATGACTTATATTTATAACCCCACGAACAAATAGAGCCGTTACCCCTTCACTGGGCGTTTTTCGGGCCGATTGGACGCTGCACCGGACGCACCAACCGTGCATACCGAACATGTCCGGTCGCTATACCGGACGTGTCCGGTAGCTGCCAGACTGCCACGTGTCCGACCATTGCCTCCAATGGCTCTCTGACACGATGACCGGACGCTCAGCACAAAATGACTGGACGCTCAGCCACTGAGTCCGGTCAAGTCCAGTAAGCCTCCAGGGCCGACCAGACGCGTCTGTTAGAAACTGACCGGACACTGAGCCTCAGCGTCTGGTCGAGTCCAGTAAGCGCCCACAGATGACTGGACGCATTCGGTCACACTGGACCGGACACTGCCAGTGTCTGATCGACTGCACTGCCGAACACTGCTTACTCTGACTCACACCAGACGCGTCCGATGTGGCGACCGAACGCGTCCGATCGCTGAGTACGCCACGAAATACCGGACATGTCCGGTCACCATACCGGACGCGTCCGGTCACTCTGTAACCAGCGTGACTTACTCGTTTTCATCACCAACTTCTTCTCCTTTGCAAATGTGCCAACACCACCAAGTGTACACCATCATGTGTATGTGTGTTAGCATTTTCACAATCATTTTTCAAAGGATTAGCCACTCAACTTGCCACGCCACTCAATCCTAGCGACGATGCAAAGTTAGATCACTCGAGTGGCACTAGATGACCGATATGCAAACAAGTTTGCCCCTCTTGATAGTACGGCCATCTATCCTAAACCCGGTCATAAACTTCTCTACACACCTATGACCGGTGAAATGAAATGCCCTAGGTTATACCTTTGCCTTGCGCATTCCATTTCATCTCCTCCAATGTTGATGCAACACATGCACCAACACGATCAACAATGATATGATCCACTTCATATCATCACGTGATCATATTGGTTCATCGACTTGACTTTACTTGGTTTTCACTGTTGCCTTCGTCCATCGGCGCCAAGTCTTGCTCAAGCTTCACCGCCACGCGGTCCATCGCTCCAAAGCCTTCGACTTGCCCTTCACGCTTGCAACCGGTTCATTAAGCCAAGTCCCATCTTGATCTTCTCCACCTTGATCACATGACTCAATGTCATGTCTCATGTGCAATGAGCTCCTTCATCTTCGCATGTGTGAGCTTTGCAACATCTCCAAGCCATTTTCACTTTCATGGCATATGCTGCTCACACACATGTATCTGTGGACTAATCACCTGTGTATCTCACATAAACATAATTAGTCCACTTAGGTTGTCACTCAATTACCAAAACCACACAAGGACCTTTCACCCTTAAATCCGGTTTGATCCATTTTTTTCATCCGAAACAGTGTTTTTCTCTCACAAATTCGTCCAAAATTCTTGCAAACCATCCAAATTCCTCCAGAACCGTACCATCCGAATGGACGGGGCCTCTTTCTCTCCCTCTCCGTGGCCCCCGCTGCGACAAGTCATTGACTGGTTGGCAGAAATGGCGGAGGCCATAGCCATATCCCTCGCCGCTAAACTCGTCGTGGCACTGTCCCGCGGTGCCGCCGTCGGCGGGGGCCGGATTCAGTGACTTAGCTTCTCCAAGTCACAACGTAACATACCTCCTTGTATCTGCCATTCAATGTGAATCCAAGGGCTGACAATGCTCGCAGGTGATCCAGGCCTAAAGACTACTTTTTTAGGAGCACGCGGGAGCCTCCTCGGCAAAGCGCGCGGACGGACACGTTTTCCCGCGGCCGCGCGGCTCCGCTCTCCTGCCATCGTAGCTCTCGTGTGCTGTGCCATGCCGCGGCGAACCTCAGGCGCCGCCCTAGCCTAGCCATCACGACACGCCTCGTTGCCCTCCCGCGTCGTGCTGCCCCGAGCCCGAGTAGGTCGACACTCGTGGAGGAGCTCTCCAGTGCCGTGCCGCCCCCGCCGAGGAGAAGGTCGAACTCGTGCTGCTGCTTGGGCGCCATCGTGGAGGAGGGTTTAGAGGTCGGCCTTTTCAGTAAGCTTCTCTTATTTCGATGACTTTCACAAATTAAATTTCAGTCGAACAATGCTTATGAATTTTAGATTCAGGGAACCAATTTTAGGTTAAATTGTTCGATTTAGTGATAGGATTATCATCTGCTATAGTTTTATATGCAGTTAATATTTTCGTACACACTGTTATGGTATTGTTTGGGTTACAAAATTAGTTAATGTTTGGATTCGAGAACACAACTTTTGTGCAATTGCGAGTGCTGTGGAAAGGAATGGCATAATTTATCCAGGAGACACCAAAAGTTGGTTTTAGGTTTAGAAATCCAAAGGAGGCTTAGCAATACTGGGTGGCATATGGTGGTCGTATGGGCTTTGATGTGAGGAAAAGGTATACAAATGTGAGTAGCTATGATCGTAAGGTGACTTCATGCAGATATGTTTGTTCCAATGAGGGCCATCGAAGGAAAGGACTAACAGACCATGTGACAAAGTGTTTTAGAGCTGAAACAAGAACTGATTGCAAAGCTCGAATGACTCTCACATTAGATCGAGGGGAAGATAATTATGAAGTCACTGATGTTGTGCTTGAACACAATCACCTCCTTCACTTACCAGAAACTCGCCACTTGATGGCATCGCAAAGAAAAATTTCAGACTTACAAGCATTTGAAATTGATAGAATTAGGCCAAAAGGTGCACATGAGTTGGCTAGTCGTCAAGTTGGTGGACAGCTTAACCTCAGCTACACTTGTCATGATCGCAAAAATTATTTGCAAAGCAAACGACAGAGGGAGTTGGCTTTTGGGCAGGCTGGTAGTATGCTGAAGTATTTTCATGACAAAATCTCCGAGAACCCATCATTCCAATATGCTTTGCAGCTTGATTGTGAGGAGCATATAACCAACATATTCTGGGCTGATGCAAAAATGATCCTTGACTATGCACATTTTGGTGACGTGGTGACATTTGACACTACATTTGGCACAAACAAAGAGTATAGGCCATTTGGTGTTTTTCTTGGGCTCAACCAGTTCAGAGAAACCACTATTTTTGGTGCTGCAATACTCTTTGATGAAATAGAAGACTCTTTTACATGGCTCTTCGAGACTTTTGTAGCTGCACATAATGGAAAACAGCCTAAAACTATTTATATAGATCAAGATGCAGCTATGGGAAAGGCTATAAAAAATGTGTTCACAGAGTCGTACCATGGTTTGTGCACCTTTCACATAATGTAGAATGCTGTCAAACATTTGTCTGCAGCAAAGGGCGAAGATGAGGATGAAGATAAGGGTGAAGAGGAAGATGAAGAATCTCATATTCTCTCTGATTTTAGTGCTTGTATGTATGGCTATGAGGACAAGGCAGAATTTCAAGAAGCATTTGACAATATGTGATCTAAAGTGCGTAAGCAAACTTGGTTAGATAGTATCTACAAGGTGAGAGAAAAGTGGGCTGAATGTTACATGAGAGATGTCTTTAGTTTGGGGTGAGAAGTACACAACTAAGTGAGAGCTTCAATAATTCATTGAAGAACCATTTGAAATCAGATTTTGATATTGTTAGATTTTTGAAGTACTTTGAGAGAACAGTGGAAGAAAAAAGAGATAAGAAATTGAAATCTAAATTTGAAGCAAGGAAAAAGATACCAAGAATGCGAATGTGCACACCTATGTTGGTGCAAGCAAGCAAAGTGTACACTCCTGTTATATTTGAAGCTTTCTAGAGTGAATATGAAAGATCCATGGCTGCATGCTCTTGGCTGTTGGATGGATATAACATATATGGTGTTTCTATTGGTAATTTAAGTGGTGATATAAGTTTTGAGGAAGAGCGGATAGTGACAGGTGATCCTTTCAACCAAACAGCTTCATGTAGTTGTGGAATGTTCAATAGGACAGGAATATTGTGTGCACATGACTTGAAAGATCTTGATTTAATGAATGTAAAAATATTGCCAACTCATTATGTTTTAAAGAGATGGACTAGAGAAGCACGCAATGGAAGTATACAAGATAGGCAAGGAAGAAGAGTTTTAGAAAATCCAAGACATGAAGCTCAACTCAATTACAAGTGTTTGTCTTATAAATTTTTGAATTTGGCATATAAAGCAGCTAGCTCTCCAGAATGTTGTTTGCCATTACACAATGCATTGGATTGCCTTGGTACACAGCTGGAGGAAAAACTAAATGTTTCTTCTAGTGTCATGAATGAAAAATCATGCAATGACCAAGAAAATGTTGAGCCAAATGTGCAATAAAGAGATGACTTGCTTAGTGCTGCACAATTGAAGAAAAAGGACATTCAGTCCAAAAACTCAAGGCGAAAGAGAACTTGGATCGATAAGTTACACAAGGTGAGGCGCAAGTCGACTAAATCTTCTGTGGCAACAAAGAAGACAACAAAGGTGTGTTGCAGCTACAATTTTAATATTTCTATATGTACTGCAATCTGTAAACTAAGTAGTTGACATCTCTGTATGTTGCTTTTTTAGATCAATCTCTATATGTTGCTGTTATCCTAAACTAATTATATGTGCTTCATTGGCAGCAGCAAAAGAAAAAAGGTGATATAGAGCCTCAAGTAGAACTGGAACATGATGGCAACAACAAAGAAGTTGAGCTTCAAGAGTACGCTGTTATTGGGAATTTTACCTAGCTCATAACAGCTCCAACTTTGACAAATGTGGAGCTTCCAGATCTGTTCTAGCTTCTAAAGCTAGTTAGATAGTATTTTGGACATTGTTGACTATAGTATTTTGTGGGATAACTATAGCATTTTGTGTAGTATGTCACAATGCCAATCAATACAAATGTAAGTAGTTCATGGTTGCTTTTAAGCACTTGATTAGCCATGTCTTGCTGCTACTGTTAGGAAGCACCAAGCAATAGCATAATTGAATTGCTCCAGTGACTTGTTTGTCAGTCCAAGGCTAATATTTGGATAATCAGTACTCAGTGACTTGCTTGTCAATTGAAGCCTAATATATTTGAATGATTTAGTGTTATGCACATGCTCTTTTTTTCTTGTGCTATATTTGTTAGCACTAACAGCAGCTGGGAAGTATATCACTGATTGATTAATTCCTACTATTATTGTTGCGAAGGTCTGTCTTCGCAGTTGAGAAAAAAAAAGGCTAAGTTGTGCGCTGGGTCACTGCAATCATTGTCACTCTTGATTTATGCGGGACGGCAGCTAAGTTACGTTGTGACTTGTGACCGACAAGCTAAGTCGCTGAATCCAGCTCCGCCGTCGGCCTCGCACCCCTGTTGGGCATCGGCTCTGAAATCTCCGCTGCCGCTCGGGACCTCGATCTCCTCCGCGCCTTCCTCCGGTTCGCCGACTCCTGCCACGGCACGGACGCCCTCGCCGCTGCGTGGGTCAAGCAGGTCCGCGACGCTGCCTTCGAGCTGGAGGACGTAGCGGAGGAGTGGTGCTACCTCTCCGGCCACGTCCGCGCACGGGACTGGGTCCACGTCAGGGCCTGGTTCGCCCTCTTGAAGCGGCTGCGCAAGGCACGGGACAAGCTTTCCCGCCTGTCCGCCGCCAAGGAGCAGTTCGGGATCCGCCCCGCCGACGGCCCCGCGCCTCCCGCCGTCTCCATGACCAGGCAGATTCTGGCGGCAAGTTCGCACTTCGTGGAGAAAGAGGAAGTCGTCGGCTTCTCCGCGCACGAGACGCTGCTGCTGGGGTGGTTGGTCGAGGACTCAGTCGGAGCCACGGCGGACCCTGGTTGCCGTGCTGGGGATGGGCGGCGTCGGCAAGACCACCCTCGCCACGCGCGTGTTCAAACAAGTGGCAACAAGCCAGTTCGATTGCGCCGCGTGGGTGTCCGTCTCTCAGGGCTTCACCATGGACGATCTCCTCAACAAGATCCTAAAAGAGCTGCACCGCGACGCCGGCGCGCGCGGTGCGCACGGACCCGGCGGGAGCAATGGGGACACGGACTACAGGTCGCTCGTGGCGGCCGTGCGTGGCCATCTGGGAAACAAGAGGTACCTTGTGGTGCTGGACGACGTCTGGGACTCCCACCTGTGGGACAAGCTCCGCCATGCGTTCCTGGACGATGAGATCGGGAGCCGGGTCGTCATCACCACGCGCAGCGGAGACGTGGCCAAGGCCGCGGCAACTGAGAGGATCATGGTGCTGGAGTCTCTGCCGAGGCATGAGCAATGTTTTAAATAGCGGGCTAAGCCTCTTAGCGGCAGCCTCTCTAAAAGGCTAAGAAAGGCTATAGCGAGCTAAATAGCGGGCTAAGTCATTTAGCGTCTGGACAAAAAATATGTCAAACATCATGTAATTTTACACATAATAAAGATATAGAAGATGAAAACATTACAAATACCAATAGGGACAGATAGTTCAAAGTCTTACTAACACATTACATCAAAGTTCATAGTTCATAAATGATACATTATACATCACATAGGGACATACGTGAGTTCAAAGTTCATACAAAGGTGGAAATGAAAGCCCAGGCCAAATAGCGGCCCTAAATGAACCACAATTTAGCGGAATTAGCGCACTATTAGCAGCTAATAGCAGGAAAAATCGTTTAGCGTTAAAATCCTGGTAGCTTAGCATTGGTCTTCCAGATCCGCTAAATAGCGCTATAGCGTCTGCTATAGCGCGCTATTTAAAACTTTGGGCATGAGGCCTGGACCTTGTTCTGCAACGTGGCATTTAGAGAGGTGTCGGCAGGACGTGCCCGAAGCACCTTACCGAGCTTGCAACCAATATGCTGGAGCGATGCCGCGGCCTGCCTCTGGCGATCGTCTCCGTAGGCAACCTCCTCGCGCTCAAGGACAGGACAGAGTTCGCGTGGAGGAATGTCCGTGACAGCCTCGTGTGGGACAGGAGAAGCTTCGGGATAGGGGAAGCGGCGAGCATACTAAGCCTGAGCATCGATGACCTGCCACACCACCTCAAGAAATGCTTCCTGAGCTGCAGCGTTTACCCCGAGGACTTGTGGATCAAGCGCAAGATACTCATCAGGAAGTGGGTTGCGCAGGGCTGCGTCCAGGATAAACCAGGCCAGTGTACAGCAGAGGATGTCTCAGATCACTACTTGGACCAGCTGGTCCAACGCAGCCTGATGTAGCCCGTTGCCAGGAACGAGTTTGGCCGTGCCAAGCGGTGCCTCATTCATGACCTTATCAGGGAGTTGATTATCCACAGGTCCAAAGAAGAGGAAGGCTTCTTTCAGTTTGCAAAGTGCAAGAAGATAACAACGGACGATCACGACGTCAGAATCCGACATCTCGCATCAGACAGATGCGAAGATGTGGACTCTCGGCATGTTCAGCAGGTGCCCATGCTTCGCTCCTTCAATGCGTTTGGGTCAGAGCTGAATGCTTCGTTCCTATCTCGCTTCAGGCTCTTGACTGTGCTAAACCTCTGGTTCGTCGAGATGAATAAGTTACCCAGCTCAGTGACCAATCTTCACAACCTGCGATATCTTGGTGTCCGAGACACTCTCATTGAGGAGATTCCAAAGGATCTGGGAAAGTTGCAGAATCTACAAATTTTGGATTCCAAGTTTTCCATGTTCCAAAGGCTACCAAGCAGCATAGCACAACTGAAGAACCTGCGCCACCTGATAGTTTTAAAGCGTGAGACAAGTGATTTCTTGAAGCCGTATCCTGGCACGGCAGTTGGGGTTCCTGACGGGCTAGAAAACCTGGCCAGCCTGCAGACACTCAAGTATGTCGAAGCTGATAAGAAGATGGTTCGATCGTTAGCAAAGCTAGAGCAGATGAGGAGCTTGGAGATATCTGTCATTGATGCAAGCTTTGCCGCTGACTTGTCATCGTCAATCTCTAGAATGAGCTTCCTTCTGCGCTTGGGGGTCGCAATTAAACCTGGAGTTGACGCAGTACTGGATCTCGAATCAATTTCTCGACCACCATTGAAACTACAAAAACTGGCTCTCACTGGCAGATTGGCAAGAGGGAAGCTGCCACCATGGATCTGCTCCCTCACTAGCCTCGTGCAGTTAAGGTTGTGTGGTTGCCAAATTGCGCAAGGCTCACTCGTGCTCCGCTGCCCTTCCTAGGCTGGTAAATTTCAGCCTCATCGGTGCATACCATGACAAAGACATGATCTTCACCGAAGGTAGTTTTCCTACACTGCGGAAACTCACTTTGGAGGACTTGCCTAACCTTAGTCACATAGCGTTTCAACAAGGATGCCTTATGGACCTACGTGATCTGGCGCTTGGCCATTGCACTGAACTGACTGAAACACCTCTAGGAATGGAGAACCTCAAGCATATCCAAAACATGGAATTGTTTGGCATGCCATCAGAGTTTGTGGGTAAGCTGAAGGAACATAATAGTGATGCTGAGTATCACAATCCGGCCAGTTCAGATTTTTATCAGGCGCCAAGGTTTTTGAGGCTTATTAGATTTGTAGAAAGAAATAGGTGAAGGAGGTTCCTACTTCCTAGTCTATCTTGATTAGCAATAAGAACAACCTGTTACCTGTAAGCTGCAGATCATCTTCTTTGTCACGTTTGCCTTTGACTTCATAGTTATAGAAAAACTATCACTTGGCTCGAATTTCTTAGTAACTGATGACAAGGTTTTATTTTTCTTTTCTCGATCACACAAAAAGTTTGCGTATCTTTGTATCAAGATACAGAAAAAGTTCAATACAACACGCCTTAACGATGTCCTAGGTGGTCATAAGAGATACATATGGACGCTCGGACCCTCCCTACACTACTGGATTCAGGTTCTTTGCCGAGTGTCTGAGGCACTCGGCAAAGGCCAGATTGCACTCGACAAAGCCTTTGCCGAGTGCGACACTCGGCAAAGAACACACAACAAAAAATTGATCGGCAAAGCCCTCTTTGCCGAGTGTCTTTTATCGGGCACTCGGCAAAGAAAAGCAACCGTCACGGCGCCGGTCCCGTTGACGGTCACTTTGCCGAGTGCCAACCGGGCAGGCACTCAGCAAAGATTTTTTATTTTTTTTAAAAATTCTTTGTCGAGTGCCAACCCTTTAGGTACTTGGCAAAGAGTTTTTATTTTTTTTTATAAAATTTCTTTGCCGAGTGCCAACCTTCATGCACTCGGCAAAGATTTTTTATTTTTTTTTAAAAAAATTCTTTGCCGAGTGCCCCTGTCCGGCACTCGGCAAAGTTTGAATTTTTTTAATTTCTTTGCCGAGTGCCCTCTGCCCGACACTCGGCAAAGTTTGATTTTTTTTAATTTCTTTGCCGAGTGTCATCTGTCCGGCACTCAGCAAAGTTTGAATTTTTTATAAAAAAATTCCTTTGCCGAGTGTCGTCTGTCCGGCACTCGGTAAAGTTTGAATTTTTTTTTAAAAAAATTTCTTTGCCGAGTGCCCTCTGTCCGGCACTCGACAAAGTTTGAATTTTTTTTTAAAAAAATTCTTTGCCGAGTGCCCTCTGTCCGGCACTCGGCAAAGTTTGAATTTTTTTTAAAAACATTCTTTGCCGAGTGTCATGGTCACAGCACTCGGTAAAGCTAGAAAAATTGTTTTCTGGACACCAATTTTTCCAGCTTTGCCGAGTGCTGTGACCATTGCACTCGGCAAAGTGACCCAAAACTGCAATTTTTAATTTTTTTTACATTCCATCATGATAAATAAATTCATACAAACATATATCACATATATATCTCATTCATCACATATATATCTCATCCATCACACACATATATATATATATATATATATATATATATATATATATATATATATATATATATATATATATATATATATCTCATCCATCACATATATCTCATCTATCCACATATCCATCCGCACATATCACATCCATCACAATATATATCACATATATAATAATAAGTGCTCAAGTCTATCCAAATAAATACACGAATCCATCAAAGTCCACAAGTGCATCACAAGTATATCACAAAGTGAAGAACAAATGAAAAAAATACAACGTGCACTCATCTCGGCCAAGACGACTATGGTGAAGGCCCAGCTCCATCATTCGGAGATGCATAAGGTGGATTATTCGAACCACCATCAGATGGAGACTGCACAAAGGAGAAAAGATTGCATGTGAAACAAGATTATTTGGATAGCTAATCTAGGAAGGTAGATGCTATAAAAGTAAAGCACAAGCGAAAGTAAAAAACTTTTATACTCATAGGAGTAGCTGTAGCTGTAGGACGCGGAGGCGAAGGTGGAACCAACAGCCTAGGTGGTAGAGAGAAGCCCACACGTTGCCCAAGTCCTTATAGGAACTCCGTAATATCCGTCAGCCTCTGCGCCTGGGCTTGCCACTCGGCCCACTCAGCCTCCAGCTGGGCCGCCATCCTCTGCTGCCCGGCCTCCAGCTCCTGACGTTGCCTCATTTCTTGTTTCAGCCGGGCCTGCAATATTTCACTCCAATGTTTCAGTAATGCAAAGCTAATTAAGGTGTGTAAATATCAATGTATGACGAGTAAAATAGGAATAACCTCGAGTGCGTCGACCCGGTGCTGTGCAGGAGGTCGGCCGTGTGCGAATGGCCGGGCTCTCGCTCGTGCTCCATGCTCAGATCTGGGAGAGAGAGGGAGTAGAGGCCGTGTCGATGACGCCGTCGCCAAGCCAGAACCGCCCATACTTCTTGCCTTGCCCCGCCCTCATGATGGCCTCTCCATCGAAGTCCTGCGTGCTCAGATCGTGGTCTGACCCATGGAGCGACCTCGCCACCTCAGTGTACTCACTGATGCGGGAGTGGACGCTCGGGTTCGTGTATGCCTCGGGCGGGTCCTCCAGGTTGAAGGAGACGTCGTACGTCGCCTTGCCCTTGTGGGCCATACACCATGCCTAGAAGTCCGAGCAAGCCTGGCTACTATGTGACGCCAACTGGGAGAAAGACAACACGATGATTAGAAATCAGGCAGAACTGAGCGTCATAATAGATAAATGAATTCGTGTACCCATGCTTGTTTGTATCCGGCGAGGCTGCGGCTGCCTTGATGGTGTGCTGGACCTTGCATATGCAAATAACGGTCCTGAACATCCCTGTGCATCTTGAGGTACTCCTCCATGAACCACCTGTCCACCATCATCGCCCAGCACTCGGGATACGCTTGGCACCACCAGGGAATCATCTACACGCCATCAAGTATTGGACATATAAGAAGATCAAATTAAACCAACTTAATCTCAAAACGAATCAATATTGATGTTCTTCATTTACCTCAAGGTACTGCTCCCGAGTCAGCTGCATCTCTCTTGCGTCTTTCTTTGTTTTCCTCTCTCCAAGCTTCGACCCATAGTAGGTTACGATGGCCTGGATGCGCACCTCGTGATGCATGTCGGAGACGAGTTTTTTACAGGCTTTGGTAGTCACCTGCTCCGCCCTAGCCTCAAATCCCTCCTCACATCTGTAATAAGTCTGCATACAAAAGCGATGTATCCATTCATTATTTCAAGAAAAGTCTGCAATGTTGTGCGAGGGAGACTTACCCAAAGCTCTGCCTTCACCCGCGCCGCCTTGTTGGGGTACTCCGCATCGGTGGCGATGGCGTAGTGGTCAAACGAGTAGGCCGGCTCCATCTTCGATGCATACGTGACAATGCCGAGGAAGTGTTGCCTACACAGAAGACCCATCCGTTGACTAGCCATGCGTTACCACCCGACACAACCACCCAGTTCCTGCACAAGTGATTAAGAAAAATTATTAGTTTTTTTTCATCATATCATATGAAGTAGTGGTGATAACATATAAAGTTACTTACTTTTGCCCTTCAGGGCGAATCACTGGGCGTTGGTGAGGAAGCGGAACATATGGAAGGCTCACGGGACCTCGCAAGTAGACACTCGAAGAGGAGTCGGAGGAAGTAGAACCCGTGCCTGCCGCCTCCAACTCATCGTCCTCATGCGGCCCCTCCTCCTCATCTGTCTACTGAACCAGCTCATCATTCGACTCGTCCACGGGCGCCACCTCCTCCTCCGGCTCCTCCTCACGCGGCATGGGAGGAGATGGCCCCCTCCTGCGTCTGGCAGTCCTCCTCCTCCTATCCGGTCCCTCCACCACCTCCTGCAGCCAGCGTTGTCTTTGGTATATCGAGTTCACAGACCTATGATGGTCGCCCGCCATCTTTGTTCAATCACCTGCAACAAAAAAGAAAAACAAGATGTAATTAGAAATAGGTGAAAAAATGAACAAAACATAATTACAAAAACATAGTAATACATGTATTAGAAATATTTGCAAAAATGAACAAAAAATAATTACAAAAAATATAGTATTACATGTATTAGAAATAATCTTCATGATTGAGATTAGCTGGATCATAGGTCTCGTCATCACTATCAATATTGTCCAACTCATCAACACTATCTGAAGGAGGAATGTTGTCTTCATTGTCATTACCTAAATGTAATCGCTCAAGCATTTGTATGTCCCTCAGATTTCGCACCTCGTCTCCAGCGTCCTCGTCATCATCCCTTTCATTGTCTACTTCCATTCCTATCTCTTCGGTTAAGTCTATATCAAACCTTCCTTGTAATCCCTCTTCTTGATAGAACTCTCTATCATATGTGTTTGGGTTGAAGTTGTAATCTTCATCGTTTGGGACAGGTAGTTTACCGTGTGGCGATACCTTGTGCACAATAGACCAACCCTTAAGATGCTCGGCGTCTTTGCACGCGTATGACGTATAATAAACCTGGACGGCCTGTTGAGCCACAATGTAGACATCTTTTCCTGGATAGACAAAATCCTACCGAATCTCGACTAGCCCAAGCTTAGGGGTCCATCTCGTTACTCCCAGATGAAACCAGTGGCATTTGAATATGATAGGAGTAAGAGGTTTGGAACCATAGAATGATAGTTCGTAGATTTCTTCAATTCTTCCATAATAGTCGAGTCCATCAGTGCCGGACGTAACAACTCTGCTGTTTGTGGTTTTTTGATTGGACCGACTCTGCTCGTAGCTTGCTGTGTGAAAACGATATCCATTCATGTCATAACTGGTAAATGACTTGACCCTAACGGCACAGCCGTTTGCAGCCTGTCTCAGCTCGTCACTTATAGACGCATCAGTTTGGGCTTTCTGTTTGAACCAACAAATGAAATCAGGGCTCCCTAGTCCCGCACCCCGTGAAAGAAGAGTATCATTTTCTTGTGGGGTAGGTTGCCTTGATCCATGCCAGGATTGATGAAGAAATTCTCTATACCAACGAGAAACAAGGGGGTTGGACGAAGAAACAAGGACATACGGCGAAATGAAACAAGTTCGTTCAGAACTTACCCAATGAACGGTTGCACCTCGACAAGGTTGGTCAACACATATAGCATGATACTACGCCACTCTTCATTTTTCAATTGCTTAGTGGTCGATGCACTTGCGCTTCCGAGTTGCCCTTGGAAAAGGCTGAGGTTCGATTCATTTTTGCCAGCATTGTAACGAGGGGGTGGATTATAAACGCTAGGAAGTTTCTCAGTGTAGTATTTCTCTGTGAAGTTCGACACCTCCTCTAGAATGTATGCCTCTGCAATGGAAGCCTCAATTTTGGCTTTATTTCTACATTTTTTTGCGAAGAGTCTTCAGACATCTCTTGATTGGATAGCACCAACGGTTCTGCATAGGCCCCCACCATCCGTGCCTCATACGGGAGGTGCACAATCAAATGCTGCATCGGCAAAAAGAAGCCAGGTGGAAAGATCTTCTCCAACTTACAAAGCAACACGGGTGCCGCTTTTTCCAAGTCATCAATGACGGTCCGAGAGAGCTCCTTGGCACAAAGCTGGCGGAATAAGTAGCTCAACTCTGCCAGCACTTGCCAGACATGCTCTGGGACATAGCCTCGAACCATCACCGAAAGAAGCCGCTCAATCCATATATGGTAGTCATGACTCTTCATCCCGTTTACTCGAAGAGTGCCTAAGTTCACTCCCCTCTTTAGATTCGCTGCATACCCATTAGGGAACATTAGCGTCTTGATCCATTCAAGTACTTCCCTCCTTTGGTCCTTTTTTCAAGATGAAATCGGCCTTAGGCCTTCTCCAGGTCTTACCATGACTAGGAGGCTGCATCTCTTGATTTGGTCTATCGCATAATGTTGCCAGGTCCACTCTAGCCTTAGGGTTGTCCTTAGACTTTTTAGTGTCCATGAGTGTTGCCCAAAGTGCCTCGGCGACATTCTTTTCAGTGTGCATTACATCAATGTTATGTGGCATAAGAAGGTCATCGAAATAGGGGAGCCTCGTCATGCCCGAGATATGAGTCCACATATGTTGCTCACCATATCCCACAAAACCACCTTCATTAGGCATGAGAGCATCTATCTGAGCATGAACCTCGGCACCAGTCATCATCCGTGGTGCAAGGTTTGTCACTTTGACACCTTTCATAAAGTTCTTGATGTCTTGTCTGAATGGATGGTCAAGAGGTAGGAATTGACGATGTTTGTCGAACGATGAATACTTGCCACCCTTCTGTAACCAAATGAACCTCACACCTTCCTTGCATATTGGGCATGGGAACTTCCCGTGAACACACCAAGCGTAGAATATCCCATACGCTAGGAAGTCATGCAGGGAGTAGTGGTACCAAACGTGCATTTTGAAGGTTGTCTTTGTAGCTCGATCATATGTCCATACCCCTTCATCCCAAGCACAGACCAATTCATCAAACACGGGCTCCATGAACACACCCATATTACTCCCTGGGTGTCTAGGAATTATCAACAACAAGAATACGTTATGTCATTGATAGGAGACACCGGAGGGGAGATTAAGGGGGATAACGAAGATAGGCCAACATGTGTATGAGGTAGCCATCATTCCATAAGGATTGAACCCATCTGTTGCCAGCATGACACGTACATTACGAGCCTCATCGGCTTTGTCATGAAGTTTGTCATTAAAGCGGATCCAAGCTTCACCATCGAATGGGCGTACCATCTTGTCAGGATTGTACCATTTGCCATTTTTGTGCCATGTCATCTATTTCGTGGATTCCTCGATCATGTATAGCTGTTGGATCCTCGGTAGGAACAGAAGGTACCATAGGATTTTCATGAGGATCGTAAGTTGACTCTTCTGGCCATCATCAGAGTCTACCTCTAGGTACTTGGAGGATTTACACTTTGGACAGAACTTTGCATGCTCATGTTCTTTCCTAAACAGGACGTACCCCTTCGGACAAGCATGTATCTGCTCATACGTCATCTTAAGTGCTCGAAGGAGTTTATGTGACTTGTACATGCTCTTTGGCAGAATGTGGCCCTCCGGAAGTAGGGTGCCAATCACGACCAACATCTTATCGAAGCTAGGTCGACTCAAGTTTAACTCAGACTTCAACCCCATTAAGCGTCCAATGGTATCCAGTTGAGACATCGTTGACCGATCATGAAGGGGTTTCTGAGCTGAGTCCATCATGTCGTAGAACGCCTATGCGGCTGCCTCCATCTCCTCCTTCTCACGTCCCTCATCGAACTGTCCTTGGTGAAAGTCATCTAACAAGTCTGGTACCCCAACATCAGCATCAAAAGCCTCCACCCGTGGTCTCACCACCTCCTCTCTCATACGATGGACTTCATTTGTTTTTTATAGAATTTAAAAACACTTCGCATGCAAGTTCGCGGTTATGTTTCATGAATAAGATGTCTGAAATTTCGAGTCCGTTCCTGGATACAGCCTCACACTTCACTCATTAACATGACTATCATTTTTTGAATCATTAAATTCCATTATTCGTACCACGTGCAGTTCAAATTTATGTTTTTCAAAAAAATTCAAGTAAACAAAATAAAGTAACTAAATATATCAAAAAGCCACAAAAAATCCCTAAATTCTAACTAGGAGTTCCTGGTACTTTAAAAGGGCTGCATAAAAAATTTGGAGGCAAAAAAAACTTTGCCGAGTGCTAGGGCATGGCACTCGGCAAAGGGGGTCTATGACGAGTGCCAAGAACAAAGCACTCGGCAAAGAGGGTTTTGAATTTTTTTAAAAAATTCCTCTTTATCGAGTGCCTTCACAGGGGCACTCGGCAAAGACATTTCGAAAAAATAAAAATTCTTTGCCGAGCGCCATGTTAGGGGCACTCGGCAAAGTATGTTCAAAAAAAATCTTTGCCGAGTGCCAGATCTGGGACACTCGGCAAAGAATTTTTTTAAAAAAAAACCGTTGCTGAGTGCTAGGCCATGTGACACTTGGCAAAGAGGCGGTTAAAAAAATTAAAAAACCCTTTGTCGAGTGCCAGATCGGGGGCACTCGGCATAGGGGGAATGTAACCCCTCCCGGCCGGGCCGGCCACGCACCCCGCACACACGACACACGCACGCGCCACCGCCTACGTGCTCGCGCCGCCCGCGCCACTCGTGCTGCCCGCGCCCTGCCCCCGGCCACGCCCCGTGGACCGCCCGCCCCGACGCTGCTCGTGCCCGACCTCATTCCTAACTCCGACGACCCCGACTCCGACCTCGACACCGCCCGACCCCGACGCTACCCGCCCCTACCCCCGGCGCCCGTCAGGTATGCCTTCTCTCTTGTTGTTGTCGTGGTAGTGATAGTTGTAGTAGTATTAGTTGTACTAGTAGTGCTAGTGGTAGTAGAAGTATTAGAAGTAGTGGTAGTAGTAGTACAACTAGTGGTAGTAGTAGTAGTAGAATTAGTGGTAGTAGTAGTAGCAATAGTGGAAGTAGTAGTAATAGAACTAGTGGCAGTAGTAGTAGCAATAGTGGAAGTAGTAGTAGAAGTACTGGTACTACTAGGATATATTCTTCTGCATGGAATGATATCCAAACTACATGGCTTCTCTTGAGACATATGTGCTTGTCGGCCATTGTGCCATTGTTTTTTGCAGGTTTTGGAAACCTCACAGTGCAGGGAAGGTTCTGCTGATTTTTTTAAAGGGGAAATTGGCTGGCGGACACCCACAGTGGTGGTCGTTCACTGGTGGACACCCAAAGTGGAGTTGTATTCTAGAAGACACTCTAGTTTGTTGTAATTATGCCAGAGCACACCGTGGGCTGGTTTCCCCTGGTTGAGGAGAGAGAAATTTTCAGTTTGGAAATCCGGTGCCCCTGAGCCATGTTTAGGTTGTTCTTTACTATTCTGGGTACATACCCCGTGTATGCGTAGCAATTTATCCTATGGTTGAAGCGTGGGTTAGGGCTGACTGGGGCACTATGAGCTCGTGGACCTATACACTGATCTGTGGACTTGCCCCTTCAGTATCAGTGGTCTTTGTGAACCTTGTCTACAGAAGAGGAGGGACAGGGTGTGGAGCCTATGACAGGCAGGCCCCGTGGCTAGGCGTGGCCTACCCTTATTGGGTCGAGTGATGTGGCCGAGCACTGCCTTGTGCTGGTCGTCCTCATCCACTGCCTAGCTATGAGGTCAGAAAGGAGAGGAAGGGAGAGAGAGAAAGAAGAGGAGAGGGCATGGTGGCGGTGGCTCATGGCCATGGCCTCCAACGTGGTGAACGGTTGGCGGAGGGCACAGGGGACGGCGATGAAGGAGAGAGAGAGAGAGTGGAGGAAGATAGTGAGGGAGGTGGAACAGAGAGGGAGGGACATGCTGACTGTGGGGAGGTTGGCTCCGACGGCGTGGGGTGAAAGTGGAGCAGAGAGGGAGATGAGAGAGAGACGGAGAGGGCAGAGGGCTCACGGCGTTGGGCAAGGCAGAGGATGGGGAGGAGTCAGAGCAGGGCTACCGAGGGCGGCTCCGGCGCGGGTGGCGTCTGTGCTCTAGTGGTGAGCGGCGGACTGGCTTCGGTCTCCTCGTCCCCGTGTGGAGCAAAGGAAGGCAGGAGAGCGACGGAGAAGGAACAAGTTGTGATGATGCTCGGCCTCATCCACCTTCCTATAGCATATAGGAAGGACAGCGTGCTCTCGCCGCCCACCATGACAATGTCGATGGCGAAGGAGATGTTCGCGAGGGCGAGGCGTGGGGCTAGGAGCACGAGGCAGCAGACGAACATAGAGCGGAATAGCTTGCAGAGCTCGAAGAGCGTCGTGGCAGCCTCGCAGCGCTCCTATGGCCACCGCGGCGGAGGTTGCGTCAGCCCCGTCAATGCTGGGACACCACAGCTGAGAGCGCATCCATGGCGCCATTCGCCACGAGCCTCATCCCTAGCCTCTACATGCCGTAGCAGCACCGCCGCATCAGTACTTCCGCCACGAGCCTCATCCACGGCTGAGAGCGCGTCCACGGCGGAGGATTCCTATCGACTGCTCCCTGGCCAACCCCGCACAGTGCAGAGCGCCTCTGGCACCAAGGACGCTGCCTCCATCACCATGGACACCGCTGACCACCGCACTAGGACTAAGCGCTATGCGGAGCCGCCTTTTCTTCGGCCACCAATCCCGCACCGTCGAGCCGAGCCTCCACCCCGCTCCATGCTCTATCTCTCTACTTCCCTTCCCCTATCCTAATGTTGAGGCAGGAGAAACAGAGGACGCCGAGCTTGCCATCTAGTAGGACTGCTGGAGCCAACGCTGTCGGCGCCGAGACGCTGGAGGTTGTCCCCGCCCCTGACCCACCACCACTGGAGTGACCCTCGCCCTCGCCTCTGCCTACCACCGCCATGCTCTGCTTCTTCCGAGTAGGCCGGCTCCATCTTCGATTGCATACGTGACAATGCCGAGGAAGTGTTTGCCTACACAGAAGACCCATCCGTTGACTAGCCATGCGTACCACCCGACACAACCACCCAGTTCCTGCACAAGTGATTAAGAAAAAATTATTAGTTTTTTTTCATCATATCATATGAAGTAGTGGTGATAACATATAAAGTTACTTACTTTTGCCCTTCAGGGCGAATCACTGGGCGTTGGTGAGGAAGCGGAACATATGGAAGGCTCACGGGACCTCGCAAGTAGACACTCGAAGAGGAGTCGGAGGAAGTAGAACCCGTGCCTGCCGCCTCCAACTCATCGTCCTCATGCGGCCCCTCCTCCTCATCTGTCTACTGAACCAGCTCATCATTCGACTCGTCCACGGGCGCCACCTCCTCCTCCGGCTCCTCCTCACGCGGCATGGGAGGAGATGGCCCCCCTCCTGCGTCTGGCAGTCCTCCTCCTCCTATCCGGTCCCTCCACCACCTCCTGCAGCCAGCGTTGTCTTTGGTATATCGAGTTCACAGACCTATGATGGTCGCCCGCCATCTTTGTTCAATCACCTGCAACAAAAAAGAAAAACAAGATGTAATTAGAAATAGGTGAAAAAATGAACAAAACATAATTACAAAAACATAGTAATACATGTATTAGAAATATTTGCAAAAATGAACAAAAAATAATTACAAAAAATATAGTATTACATGTATTAGAAATAATCTTCATGATTGAGATTAGCTGGATCATAGGTCTCGTCATCACTATCAATATTGTCCAACTCATCAACACTATCTGAAGGAGGAATGTTGTCTTCATTGTCATTACCTAAATGTAATCGCTCAAGCATTTGTATGTCCCTCAGATTTCGCACCTCGTCTCCAGCGTCCTCGTCATCATCCCTTTCATTGTCTACTTCCATTCCTATCTCTTCGGTTAAGTCTATATCAAACCTTCCTTGTAATCCCTCTTCTTGATAGAACTCTCTATCATATGTGTTTGGGTTGAAGTTGTAATCTTCATCGTTTGGGACAGGTAGTTTACCGTGTGGCGATACCTTGTGCACAATAGACCAACCCTTAAGATGCTCGGCGTCTTTGCACGCGTATGACGTATAATAAACCTGGACGGCCTGTTGAGCCACAATGTAGACATCTTTTCCTGGATAGACAAAATCCTACCGAATCTCGACTAGCCCAAGCTTAGGGGTCCATCTCGTTACTCCCAGATGAAACCAGTGGCATTTGAATATGATAGGAGTAAGAGGTTTGGAACCATAGAATGATAGTTCGTAGATTTCTTCAATTCTTCCATAATAGTCGAGTCCATCAGTGCCGGACGTAACAACTCTGCTGTTTGTGGTTTTTTGATTGGACCGACTCTGCTCGTAGCTTGCTGTGTGAAAACGATATCCATTCATGTCATAACTGGTAAATGACTTGACCCTAACGGCACAGCCGTTTGCCAGCCTGTCTCAGCTCGTCACTTATAGACGCATCAGTTTGGGCTTTCTGTTTGAACCAACAAATGAAATCAGGGCTCCCTAGTCCCGCACCCCGTGAAAGAAGAGTATCATTTTCTTGTGGGGTAGGTTGCCTTGATCCATGCCAGGATTGATGAAGAAATTCTCTATACCAACGAGAAACAAGGGGGTTGGACGAAGAAACAAGGACATACGGCGAAATGAAACAAGTTCGTTCAGAACTTACCCAATGAACGGTTGCACCTCGACAAGGTTGGTCAACACATATAGCATGATACTACGCCACTCTTCATTTTTCAATTGCTTAGTGGTCGATGCACTTGCGCTTCCGAGTTGCCCTTGGAAAAGGCTGAGGTTCGATTCATTTTTGCCAGCATTGTAACGAGGGGGTGGATTATAAACGCTAGGAAGTTTCTCAGTGTAGTATTTCTCTGTGAAGTTCGACACCTCCTCTAGAATGTATGCCTCTGCAATGGAAGCCTCAATTTTGGCTTTATTTCTACATTTTTTTGCGAAGAGTCTTCAGACATCTCTTGATTGGATAGCACCAACGGTTCTGCATAGGCCCCCACCATCCGTGCCTCATACGGGAGGTGCACAATCAAATGCTGCATCGGCAAAAAGAAGCCAGGTGGAAAGATCTTCTCCAACTTACAAAGCAACACGGGTGCCGCTTTTTCCAAGTCATCAATGACGGTCCGAGAGAGCTCCTTGGCACAAAGCTGGCGGAATAAGTAGCTCAACTCTGCCAGCACTTGCCAGACATGCTCTGGGACATAGCCTCGAACCATCACCGAAAGAAGCCGCTCAATCCATATATGGTAGTCATGACTCTTCATCCCGTTTACTCGAAGAGTGCCTAAGTTCACTCCCCTCTTTAGATTCGCTGCATACCCATTAGGGAACATTAGCGTCTTGATCCATTCAAGTACTTCCCTCCTTTGGTCCTTTTTTCAAGATGAAATCGGCCTTAGGCCTTCTCCAGGTCTTACCATGACTAGGAGGCTGCATCTCTTGATTTGGTCTATCGCATAATGTTGCCAGGTCCACTCTAGCCTTAGGGTTGTCCTTAGACTTTTTAGTGTCCATGAGTGTTGCCCAAAGTGCCTCGGCGACATTCTTTTCAGTGTGCATTACATCAATGTTATGTGGCATAAGAAGGTCATCGAAATAGGGGAGCCTCGTCATGCCCGAGATATGAGTCCACATATGTTGCTCACCATATCCCACAAAACCACCTTCATTAGGCATGAGAGCATCTATCTGAGCATGAACCTCGGCACCAGTCATCATCCGTGGTGCAAGGTTTGTCACTTTGACACCTTTCATAAAGTTCTTGATGTCTTGTCTGAATGGATGGTCAAGAGGTAGGAATTGACGATGTTTGTCGAACGATGAATACTTGCCACCCTTCTGTAACCAAATGAACCTCACACCTTCCTTGCATATTGGGCATGGGAACTTCCCGTGAACACACCAAGCGTAGAATATCCCATACGCTAGGAAGTCATGCAGGGAGTAGTGGTACCAAACGTGCATTTTGAAGGTTGTCTTTGTAGCTCGATCATATGTCCATACCCCTTCATCCCAAGCACAGACCAATTCATCAAACACGGGCTCCATGAACACACCCATATTACTCCCTGGGTGTCTAGGAATTATCAACAACAAGAATACGTTATGTCATTGATAGGAGACACCGGAGGGGAGATTAAGGGGGATAACGAAGATAGGCCAACATGTGTATGAGGTAGCCATCATTCCATAAGGATTGAACCCATCTGTTGCCAGCATGACACGTACATTACGAGCCTCATCGGCTTTGTCATGAAGTTTGTCATTAAAGCGGATCCAAGCTTCACCATCGAATGGGCGTACCATCTTGTCAGGATTGTACCATTTGCCATTTTTGTGCCATGTCATCTATTTCGTGGATTCCTCGATCATGTATAGCTGTTGGATCCTCGGTAGGAACAGAAGGTACCATAGGATTTTCATGAGGATCGTAAGTTGACTCTTCTGGCCATCATCAGAGTCTACCTCTAGGTACTTGGAGGATTTACACTTTGGACAGAACTTTGCATGCTCATGTTCTTTCCTAAACAGGACGTACCCCTTCGGACAAGCATGTATCTGCTCATACGTCATCTTAAGTGCTCGAAGGAGTTTATGTGACTTGTACATGCTCTTTGGCAGAATGTGGCCCTCCGGAAGTAGGGTGCCAATCACGACCAACATCTTATCGAAGCTAGGTCGACTCAAGTTTAACTCAGACTTCAACCCCATTAAGCGTCCAATGGTATCCAGTTGAGACATCGTTGACCGATCATGAAGGGGTTTCTGAGCTGAGTCCATCATGTCGTAGAACGCCTATGCGGCTGCCTCCATCTCCTCCTTCTCACGTCCCTCATCGAACTGTCCTTGGTGAAAGTCATCTAACAAGTCTGGTACCCCAACATCAGCATCAAAAGCCTCCACCCGTGGTCTCACCACCTCCTCTCTCATACGATGGACTTCATTTGTTTTTTATAGAATTTAAAAACACTTCGCATGCAAGTTCGCGGTTATGTTTCATGAATAAGATGTCTGAAATTTCGAGTCCGTTCCTGGATACAGCCTCACACTTCACTCATTAACATGACTATCATTTTTTGAATCATTAAATTCCATTATTCGTACCACGTGCAGTTCAAATTTATGTTTTTCAAAAAAATTCAAGTAAACAAAATAAAGTAACTAAATATATCAAAAAGCCACAAAAAATCCCTAAATTCTAACTAGGAGTTCCTGGTACTTTAAAAGGGCTGCATAAAAAATTTGGAGGCAAAAAAAACTTTGCCGAGTGCTAGGGCATGGCACTCGGCAAAGGGGGTCTATGACGAGTGCCAAGAACAAAGCACTCGGCAAAGAGGGTTTTGAATTTTTTTAAAAAATTCCTCTTTATCGAGTGCCTTCACAGGGGCACTCGGCAAAGACATTTCGAAAAAATAAAAATTCTTTGCCGAGCGCCATGTTAGGGGCACTCGGCAAAGTATGTTCAAAAAAAATCTTTGCCGAGTGCCAGATCTGGGACACTCGGCAAAGAATTTTTTTAAAAAAAAACCGTTGCTGAGTGCTAGGCCATGTGACACTTGGCAAAGAGGCGGTTAAAAAATTAAAAAACCCTTTGTCGAGTGCCAGATCGGGGGCACTCGGCATAGGGGGAATGTAACCCCTCCCGGCCGGGCCGGCCACGCACCCCGCACACACGACACACGCACGCGCCACCGCCTACGTGCTCGCGCCGCCCGCGCCACTCGTGCTGCCCGCGCCCTGCCCCCGGCCACGCCCCGTGGACCGCCCGCCCCGACGCTGCTCGTGCCCGACCTCATTCCTAACTCCGACGACCCCGACTCCGACCTCGACACCGCCCGACCCCGACGCTACCCGCCCCTACCCCCGGCGCCCGTCAGGTATGCCTTCTCTCTTGTTGTTGTCGTGGTAGTGATAGTTGTAGTAGTATTAGTTGTACTAGTAGTGCTAGTGGTAGTAGAAGTATTAGAAGTAGTGGTAGTAGTAGTACAACTAGTGGTAGTAGTAGTAGTAGAATTAGTGGTAGTAGTAGTAGCAATAGTGGAAGTAGTAGTAATAGAACTAGTGGCAGTAGTAGTAGCAATAGTGGAAGTAGTAGTAGAAGTACTGGTACTACTAGGATATATTCTTCTGCATGGAATGATATCCAAACTACATGGCTTCTCTTGAGACATATGTGCTTGTCGGCCATTGTGCCATTGTTTTTTGCAGGTTTTGGAAACCTCACAGTGCAGGGAAGGTTCTGCTGATTTTTTTAAAGGGGAAATTGGCTGGCGGACACCCACAGTGGTGGTCGTTCACTGGTGGACACCCAAAGTGGAGTTGTATTCTAGAAGACACTCTAGTTTGTTGTAATTATGCCAGAGCACACCGTGGGCTGGTTTCCCCTGGTTGAGGAGAGAGAAATTTTCAGTTTGGAAATCCGGTGCCCCTGAGCCATGTTTAGGTTGTTCTTTACTATTCTGGGTACATACCCCGTGTATGCGTAGCAATTTATCCTATGGTTGAAGCGTGGGTTAGGGCTGACTGGGGCACTATGAGCTCGTGGACCTATACACTGATCTGTGGACTTGCCCCTTCAGTATCAGTGGTCTTTGTGAACCTTGTCTACAGAAGAGGAGGGACAGGGTGTGGAGCCTATGACAGGCAGGCCCCGTGGCTAGGCGTGGCCTACCCTTATTGGGTCGAGTGATGTGGCCGAGCACTGCCTTGTGCTGGTCGTCCTCATCCACTGCCTAGCTATGAGGTCAGAAAGGAGAGGAAGGGAGAGAGAGAAAGAAGAGGAGAGGGCATGGTGGCGGTGGCTCATGGCCATGGCTCCAACGTGGTGAACGGTTGGCGGAGGGCACAGGGGACGGCGATGAAGGAGAGAGAGAGAGAGTGGAGGAAGATAGTGAGGGAGGTGGAACAGAGAGGGAGGGACATGCTGACTGTGGGGAGGTTGGCTCCGACGGCGTGGGGTGAAAGTGGAGCAGAGAGGGAGATGAGAGAGAGACGGAGAGGGCAGAGGGCTCACGGCGTTGGGCAAGGCAGAGGATGGGGAGGAGTCAGAGCAGGGCTACCGAGGGCGGCTCCGGCGCGGGTGGCGTCTGTGCTCTAGTGGTGAGCGGCGGACTGGCTTCGGTCTCCTCGTCCCCGTGTGGAGCAAAGGAAGGCAGGAGAGCGACGGAGAAGGAACAAGTTGTGATGATGCTCGGCCTCATCCACCTTCCTATAGCATATAGGAAGGACAGCGTGCTCTCGCCGCCCACCATGACAATGTCGATGGCGAAGGAGATGTTCGCGAGGGCGAGGCGTGGGGCTAGGAGCACGAGGCAGCAGACGAACATAGAGCGGAATAGCTTGCAGAGCTCGAAGAGCGTCGTGGCAGCCTCGCAGCGCTCCTATGGCCACCGCGGCGGAGGTTGCGTCAGCCCCGTCAATGCTGGGACACCACAGCTGAGAGCGCATCCATGGCGCCATTCGCCACGAGCCTCATCCCTAGCCTCTACATGCCGTAGCAGCACCGCCGCATCAGTACTTCCGCCACGAGCCTCATCCACGGCTGAGAGCGCGTCCACGGCGGAGGATTCCTATCGACTGCTCCCTGGCCAACCCCGCACAGTGCAGAGCGCCTCTGGCACCAAGGACGCTGCCTCCATCACCATGGACACCGCTGACCACCGCACTAGGACTAAGCGCTATGCGGAGCCGCCTTTTCTTCGGCCACCAATCCCGCACCGTCGAGCCGAGCCTCCACCCCGCTCCATGCTCTATCTCTCTACTTCCCTTCCCCTATCCTAATGTTGAGGCAGGAGAAACAGAGGACGCCGAGCTTGCCATCTAGTAGGACTGCTGGAGCCAACGCTGTCGGCGCCGAGACGCTGGAGGTTGTCCCCGCCCTGACCCACCACCACTGGAGTGACCCTCGCCCTCGCCTCTGCCTACCACCGCCATGCTCTGCTTCTTCCCCTCTCTCTGCTCTCCCTCCCTTCTCTCTCTTTCTTGTCGGGTGTTGACCGAATGGGAGGAGTGGACGCACCCAATGCATCCAATACCATGTCGCCAGCCGATAGGAGCGCGACACATCGCTATTCGGGACCACATGGCATTTGTGCTCCCCAGCGCCAACTGCAATGGTAGCCTGTTCATGGCCATCTCGCTATAGGTCCAACCAGACCAGGCTCGGGTCGGTTTTAGTTGGTCCAACCAGACCCAAACGTGGCTCAGGGGCACCGGATGTCCAAACTAAAATTTTCTCTCTCCTCAACCGGTGGAAACCAGCCCGCGGTGTTGTCTGGTATAATTACAACAAACCAGAGTATCTTCTAGCATACAGCTCCACTTTGGGTGTCCACCAGCAAATGACCACCACTGTGGGTGTCCGCCAGCCAATTTCCCATTTTTTAAATGATAGTATTTTGTTCCATTTTTGTAGAGAAGAGCCCGTCGGAGCCAAGTCGGAGTTCCCATCGCCGTGCTGTCTACCTGCACCGCATCGCCTCGCCACTGCATCGACCCACCATGGCCCCGCTAGCCTGACTCCGCCACCACCCTAGGTATAATCCCTCTTTCTGTATCATGGTCGTAGATCACGTAACCTAGTTAGGTGTCTCCTGTTCGAAAGAGATACTTGTTGATGCAAAAGTGGATCTACAAACACAAAGGGCTAATACCCGAATCGATATCCAAGGCGTGCCAGTCGATTTGACCTGTTAATCGACAAGGATGAAGATACGAGCACTTTGGTCCTGACAACAGCGATACGCCCAGAAGTCACGGCCAAGAGGTACTCACGCGGAACTCGAGGATCGCCGAAGGTCGCACTGAAGCGATGCAGCTTGCCGAATCAATGAGAACTCGTAAAGAGAAAATAATGCAAATTGACGAAGTCGCCAAAAAGTAAGTAGATGCAAATGGGAGTAAAAATTGGTTTTGATATTGATTGATATATCTAATTACATTGCCTCTCACTCCATATTTATACCCTGATCTAAAGAGACACAACCAAACACAACTAGGACACCAAGCCCATATCTAAGGAAACACGTGACTCTTACATGAATCATACTCTAACAAATATAGAAAAGGAAATCAACTCCTATCTATTTCCCTGTCCGCCTCAATTATGATGGAAATCTCACCGTCCTCCTTCCCATCGGCATACCCCCTATTTCATCGGCAGTAGTCCTCAAGTCTTCCTTCATCAGCATACTCCTTGTTTCATCGACAGTAGTCCTCAAGTCTTCCTTCATTGGCATACTCCCTATTTCATCGGCAGTAGTCTTCAAGCCTCCCTTCATCGGCATCGACAATGACACCTTCAACCTCATCGGCAACGCCCGAGTCTAAATCAACCTCTCCATCGACCATCACCAGCTATCGGCAACCATCTTTACAAGCTGGCTTTCATCGGCTATCAAGTATACAGTAACTTTCCCCTTGTCGATTAGTCCACTCCGATCATTTTGACACGTGCAAAAAACGGTGTCAACACATGCCCCCCAATTTCGGAGTATAAAACCATTAATGCTCTGAAATTTACTCCAGATTACCGTAACTCATTCTCCAAGCCAAAACCTGATCTGTTATCAAATCCAATCAAATCTAATCCTGATTCACGCACTTCAGTAAATATCGCACAATCACCAACCACTCTTGCCTTGATTATGGTTAAGATACTGAAACAATAACCCATCGGCAAGATCTTAACATGATAATGCTGTCATTTTCAGAATTAAAATATTCTGTACCGATATCTCTTCCAAGTCATGATTACTTGCCATCAACCCATCTGTACAATCCCCTGATTATCGTGCGAACAGTTACCATATCCATCTGAACCACTTCGACCTACATGCGCGTGGCATAGAGATAAGTGCAAAATACCCCTACTCCAAGCGGCTTATAAATAGATTCCTCCGGAACACTCGTCTTCTACCCTCAGACTCCAATCTTTGACATTTTCTCTTTCCGGTGGCGACTCCGACGAACCACTGCACGACCTCAACCAACAAGAACCCTTCTGCAGCATTACCTCAAGTCTCCGGCTCGTGCCCTCATCTTCCTCAAGATAATGGCAATCAACTTCGACGTCCCCGCGGTTCGCTCCACTTCCATTACCTTTACTTTGATTCCCCTAGTTTTTGCAAATCCATACAGTTGGTGATTTCTTTCTTTTGTTCTCCGGATCCTTCAAACTTAGGAACTGCGCAACAAATTAGTTATTCCAACTGATCAGCCGCATGTCCAATGCCTAGGACCAATGGGCAACCCAGATCCAACCGATCTGATTAATGCAGAGGTTAACCGAATCTCCTTTAGAGCCCAAAATTTCTCTCTGAATTTATGGAAAGACACATTTCGATCTTGGCCCAAAACCACCAAAGGGTGGAAAGATTGGTACTTGAGGGTTAATAGATCGATGCAAGTATACTGGGCAGAACGAAAGTTAGACCAATGCATTAGGTTATCTATTGCTGATATGCAGAAGAATGAATCGATGATGATTGCAGCTGCTTACTTCTGGTCAGACACAACAAACACTTTTTTGTTTGGACATGGCCCAGCTACTCCTACACTTGCCGATGTCCACATGCTCACTGGCTTGGATATTTCAACTGCCGATGAAGGCTCCATTTATGGTAGAAAATCTAAATATAGGGTGAATACTCGCAACATCGGTGGTTGGACGGGATACATCCAAGAATACCAGAAGACTGGGACACTTAACCAGAGGGAACATGCCACATTCTTGAATATGTGGTTAGAAAAATTTATCTTCTGTGGTCGATCAGTAGGACCAACCAACGCCTTCCTCCCCGCAGCTGAACTTTTGGCTAATGGTGTAAGGTTTCCTCTTGGCCGATACCTTCTGAGCTCCACTTATCATCTTCTTCATCAAGTGTCTCAGAAACTTTTGCTTGGCGAACCCATCGGCAACCTAGGAGGCCCGTGGTGGTTTATCAACATGTGGCTGAATACCCATATGCACAAACGTCTGCAATGGGACTTTTTTGCTCAACAATTCCCACGAGAAATTGCTGAAGACCATGTGCTTGGGGATGATGAATCAGCAACACGCTCACCCCTCAATTTTGGTGAAGCCATAATTGTCCTTCCTGGAATAGAGGCCAATGAAGACCAGATCGGCAGATTCTTCCAGAGCCTCTACAATGGTCTTTCTCGTGATCATAGGGCCTAGGTACCTTATATTGACGAAGAAAACAGATTCCCCCTTCTTTTCAACTTTGCCGATGACACTCTGAATCAGGATAAGGAACTGATGATGGCCATCATTACTCCCAGGGTAATCCCAGTAAATACATTTGGTAGCGAGAAAAACACCAGCATTACGTATGAATTTTACAACCCATCGGCAGTATCCCGTCAATTGGCTTTTGGGCAACTGCCAATCAAACTTTGCTTTGCCGATGTGATCAAACCCAGGGAAACAATTACCTGCGGAACAGATTGGAACAAGGTAGTACAACTCTCCCTCGATGCCGATACTACAGATGTTGATATATCCACCTAGACGCTAGTATCTTTCATCACCGAGTCATATAAGCAATGGTGGCGAGAGTGGAAGGAACAGCTATTTGCATCATCTGTTCACACATATCGGCACATGATCGACCCTGAATACGCCATTCCCAATGACGCAGTAAGTTCCTTTTAGCTCCCTTCCGCTTTTTCCTTTCATATATCGGTAACTAACTCTCTTGTGATAGGTTAACAACCCAGCACCAACTATGAGCAAAAGTGGGAAACCCTTCGATCTTCGGCCTGTTTCCCCGATATCACCGATCGGCTACAACGCTCCCACCTTAGCCGCTTTGACTCACCAGAAGATCCGTACCAAGACCATCACCTCCAAGTCCAAATTGGCTACAGCCAGGGCCACTCCATCGGCTGCTGCTACAACCTTGGTCAAGGCATTCAAGGTAACAACCTTGTTTATTTCTACTCATGCCGATCACAAACTATATTAACATTAATCACCAGGGGGTAAGAGCTGCTGCTGGATCGTCATCGACAATTCCTCCGATATCAAGCACCACTTCTTTTGATGAACCTTCAGAGGTATCTTCTTAACTTTACATTTTATCTGTTAAATATCATACCTTACACTTGTTTTGCAGCAACAATTGGGTACATCGGCAAGCGTACCAGATGTCTAAGCTTCACAATCAACAAGTGCCGATGCCCTCCAGCCAATCGTTGCCGATGCCCAAGCAAAGCGCAAAGCTTTAACAGATGCTGAAGCACAGCCAAAACGATAAAGGTCCATGCCGATCCCTACATCTACCCCAATGTCATCGGTCATCATACCTCAAGAGCCAACCACCGATGAAGTCACAGAGTATATCCCATCGGCAAGCTCAACCGATCCCCCACACGACATACTCCAGGTTGCTTCCTCTAGTCAAGCACAGGAAATCGCCTTGAAATAGGTAAACCGATTAACCTAGCTGATTTACAATGCTCATACTTATCCTTAACTAACCTCCTTTCCTTTTCCTCAGGAACAAGACTCCCCAAACAGCCTATTCTCCTTCGCTATTGACGTCTCTGACGATGATGGAGAGGAAACAAGTTCTTCCCTTGCACTGGGAACAATATCGGCAGAAACTAAGTCCAGGTTGGAAGCTCTCCTGAACTTGCTACAGCAGGATACCGCCCAACTGGTAGATGACTTGGACCCCGCAAAGGCAATTTTCAAAACAATCCGTGGCCAGGTCCCTGCCGATGTTGAAGAAGTACTCTTCCTAGCAGCCCATTTAGAGAGTCGCCAACTATAATATCAACGGGCTGCTCAATGTATTGCCGATAGAGCAGCTCAGGCTCAACTCAAAGAAGAGATGCTACAACTGAAACAAATTGCCGATGAGAAGCACAAGGGCATCGGCAACTTGCAGACTTCGGGTGCTGAACTTAAGCAGAAAATCTTGGATTTATCAGCAAGGAAGATGGCTCTATTGGCTGAATTGAAGGAAGTCGATGCAGCCTTAACTCATGCTCAACAAAAAGAAAGCCAGCTACCCAATGCCATCAAAGCCCTTCAGCAAGAAAGAGATATCCAGGCTCGCAAACTTTGGCCATGAAGAAAAAACTCAAGCCTGTGGAGGGTACTGCCGATGACGATATCAAAGAAATGGAGGAAGCCGAGCAGATTCGCCTGCGTGCGATATTAGCTATCCAATCCTTGTTGAACTTGTAATCTTGTTTATTGTATCGGCACTTTATGAGACATTGACATCCTTACATAATTCTAGCCGATAGGACTGTTATCGGCACTTATACTTTTATGCATCCATCCAGATACTAGGGTAATATTTCTTTAAATATTTTCCATTTAATGCTCTAGGAAACACAACCCCTTCGAGGGTTTCTAGAATATATGCGTTACCAGAAACAGACTGATTTATCCGATATGGACCTTCCCAATTAGGAGACCACTTTCCAAACTTTGAACTTTTAGTCCCAATCGGTAAAACCAATTTCTAGACCAGATCTCCATCGGCAAACTCCTTTATCTTCACCTTCTTGTCATACCATCTGGCTACTCTTTTCTTATTTTCTTTGATGCTAACTAAAGCCCTTAACCGATGACCCGCCCCATCTTCCAACTCATCCTTCATAAGGGTATTATAATCATCGGCTGTCAGCTAATTTTGAGAACATATTCGCCTAGAGCCAATTTTAATTTCCTAAGGCAATACTGCATCGTGTCCATATACTAACTGATAAGGCGTTACTTTGGTTGCACCATGACATGACATCCGATATGACCATAAGGCTTCATTTAATACTGTATGCCACCTCCTAGGATTTTCTTCAATTTTGCGCTTAATGAGTTTGATGATCCCTTTGTTAGAAGCCTCAGCTTGACCATTAGCTTGAGCATAATATGGAGAAGAATTTAAAACTTTAATTCCCATACCTACAGCAAACTCATCAAATTCTCCTGATATAAACATAGCGCCCTGATCGGTAGTGATAGTCTGAGGAATACCAAATCGGTAGACAATATGCTCTTTCACAAAATCAATCATATTAACCGATGTCACCTTTTTTAAAGGAATTGCCTCAACCCATTTTGTGAAATAATCGGTAGCAACCAGAATAAATTTATGTCCTTTACTCGATGGCGGATAAATCTGACCAATGAGATCAATAGCCCATCCCCGGAACGGCCACGGTTTGATTATAGGGTTCATAGCCGATGCAGGTGCTCTTTGAATATTACCAAACTTTTGACACCCCTGACATCCTTTAAAATATTTAAAACAATCTTCAAGAATAGTCAGCCAATAGTACCCATTCCTTCTGATCATCCACTTCATCTTGAAAGCCGATTGATGCGCCCCACACACTCCTTCACGAATTTCACCCATCAAGCTTTTCGATTCATCACTGCTAACACATCTAAGTAAAACTCCATCTATAGTTCGATAATATAATTCATCATCGAGGAGCACATACTTAGTAGCTTGGAACCTTATACGTCTCTCAACCTTTCTATATGGATCCTTTAAATAATCGACAACCTTCTTCCTCCAGTCATCGGTATCAACTGCCGATGTTAGCACTTCCTGAATAGACTGATACCCTGAAGCATGCTGAGCTAGTCGATTAGCTTCCTCATTATGCAACCGAGAGATATGTTCAAGACAAAAATCTCTAAATCCTTTCAACAATTGCAAACATCTTTCATAATATGAAATCAAAGCTTCACTTTGGCATTCATAAATTCCAGTCAATTGATTTATAACTAGCATTGAATCACCAAAGATTTCAACAGCATCGGCACGTATCTCCTTCAGTAATTCTAACCCTTTTATCAAGGCTTGGTATTCAGCCTGATTATTTGTCGATGTAGCAACAATCGGCAATGAAAACTCATACTTCCTTCCTTGAGGTGAAATCAACACAATGCCGATACCTGCTCCTTCACCGCATGTGGAACCATCGAAGAAAAGTGTCCAAGGGGCAATCTCCAGAGAGTCCACTGTATTACAATACTGAGTAACGAAATCAGCTATAACTTGCCCCTTAACTGCCTTGGTCAATTCATAACGTAGTTTAAATTCTGATAATGCTAAAATCCACTTGCCGATTCTACCACTTAATATCGGCATTGACAGCATGTACTTGACTACGTCGTCTTTGCATATGACCGTACATTCGGCAGATAACAAATAATGTCTCAATTTGACACAAGAAAAGTATAAACATAGACATAATTTTTCGACGGCCGAATACCTTGTCTCAGCATCCACTAATCTTTTGCTCAGATAATAAATAACACGTTCTTTCCCTTCAAATTCTTGAATAAGAGCTGAACCAATAACAGTATCATCAGCTGACAAATACAACCTGAAAGGCTTCCCGTGTTGAGGTGGAACTAGCACTGGAGGATTTGTTAAATATTTCTTAATTTCATCGAGGGCTAACTGCTGCTCAGCTCCCCATACAAATTCCTGATTGGCCTTCAATTTAAGTAATGGACTGAAAGCCTTGATCTTACCCGACAGATTAGATATGAATCTTCTAATGAAATTAATCTTACCGATCAAAGATTGCAATTCAGTCTTATTGGCAGGAGCAACCACCTTGTTAATTGCATCAATAGATTTCCTACTGATTTCGATGCCCCGCTGATGCACCATAAAACCCAAGAATTGACCTGCCGATACACCAAATGCACATTTATTAGGATTCATCTTCAATCCATGCTTCCTTGTACACTCCAGTATCTTTCGTAGATCGGCTAGATGTTTTGTGATATCTCCAGACTTAATCACCACATCATCAATGTAGATCTCTACTAATATGCCGATGTATTCATGAAAAATAAAGTTCATAGCTCTCTAATAAGTAGCGCCGGCATTTTTCAAACCAAACGTCATAACTATCCACTCAAACAACCCCACATGACCTGGACATCTAAAAGCAGTCTTGGGAATATCTTCCTCAGCCATGAATATTTGATTGTAGCCTGCATTACCATCCATGAAGCTAATAATTTGATGTCCGGCTGCAGCATCAATCAACAAATCAGCAATCGGCATTGGATAGCCATCCATCGGTGTGGCTTTATTGAGATTCCTGAAATCAATACAAACATGAAGCTTTCCATTCTTCTTATAAACAGGAACCACATTAGAGATCCACTCTGCATATCGACACTGCCGAATAAACTTTGCCTCAATTAATTTAGTTATTTTGGCCTTAATATCAGGAAGTATATTAGGGTTGTATCGGCGCGCTGGCTGCTGATGTGGCCGAAATCCAGATTTGATAGGTAACCGATGTTCAACTACCGATCGGTCTAACCCAGGCATCTCAGTATAATCCCAAGCAAAACAATCTTTATACTCTTTTAACACATCAATTATTTGCTGCTTATACTTGGAATCTAACTTAGCACTAATAAAAGTAGGTCTTGGCCTATCGCCATCACCGATATCTACTTCTACTAAATCATCTGCCGATGTGAACCCTTGACCTAATTTTCCATCATCGGCAAACCTATCCATTAAAACTCTTCTTCAGAACCGACTGCTTGGATTGGTGGAATTTCATAATCAGCAACTCTAAGGAACTCTTTTTCCCAAGCTTCTCCTGATATGCATTTAGTTCGCTCATAAGTATCTGACTCTGCCGATGCGATGATATAAGAAGAATCACCAGGGACAACCTCAATCTTATCCCCAATCCACTGTACGAGGCATTGGTGCATTATAGAAGGAACACAACAATTAGCATGAATCCAATCCCTCCCTAGAAGCAGATTATATGCACCCTTGCCGTTAATAACAAAGAACGTCGTCGGCAAGGTTTTGCTGCCGATGGCCAATTCAACGCATACTGCCCCTTTAGCTGGTGACACATTGCTTTCAAAATCTTTCAGCATCATATCGGTTTTGGTCAAGTCTTGATCTCCCTTACCAAGTTTCCGATACATCACATAAGGCATAATATTAATCACAGCCCCTCCATCAATAAGTACCTTAGACACAGGCTGCCCATCAACTCTGCCCTTCACAAACAAAGCCTTAAGATGCTGTCTCTCGTCATCGGTAGGTTTCTCAAAAATAGCCATCATTGGATCTAGTGTCAACTGAGCTACTTGATCAGAGAGAACAACTTCTTCCTCATTATCAGATAGTGCCAAAAATTCCATCGGCAACATGAATACTATATTAACATCTACCGATGGACCCTTATTTTTGTGTTTTACCTACCACTGCTGATGACCGGACCTCTCATTGGAGGAATTTTCCTCTTGGTATAAATCCTCCTGACGCTCACGTTGCATCCTCCTTCTCTGTGTCTTTGTTAGACCCTCCGGGCACCATCGAGGAAACTTGGTTTTCCAAATCGGCTGATAACAGGTCCTAGCCGATTCTACACGGCATATATTAGGGTCCCTGTAGAATATTTCCTCATCGGGAACTCTTGCATTTGCCATTTCCTCAAGCTCCTCTTGATTCCTTGGAAAATATCCAGCGCGTTTACCAAGCCTTTCATGTACACTAAGTCTGCCCCCCAGCCGATCATGCACTGATGCTCTGCTTCTGATCGGCTCATTAATAAATAAACCCTGATTGCCAGGTTGAAATCTTCTTTCTGACCGATTGACCCCATAATAACCATTGCACTCAGGGTAATTTTCAACAGTTGGCAATTTAATACCTTCTTCCCAGCAATGGATAAAAAACGGGCACCTCCAATGATCTTTATGCCGATGCCATTCTTCCCGACGTCTTTCTTCTTGCTGTTGTTGATATCGATCATTACGCTGACGCCAACCCTCCTGCTGCCTTCGATGAGTAATCACAATGCCAGGTCGAGGAGGTTTTTTGGAACTACTACTTTCTCCCAGCAAACCCTTACTTTTTGCATCATCGGTAGTTATCCGATGTTGGGGATCCACTGATGCGTTTTTCTCAGTAGCCTCGGACGTCAATACCTTGGTCTTCCCTTTGGCCTCCAATGTATTTGCTGGAAAAGGGTGTTGATCAATTTTCATCGGCCTTTGGGCATTGGAAGTACCAAACTTAATTCTCCCAGATTCAATAGCCGATTGTAACTGTTGCCTGAACACCTTGCACTCATTTGTACTGTGTGAAGTTGCATTGTGCCATTTGCAGTACAAGATCTTCTTCAACTCTTCTGCTGATGGGATCACATGATTAGGTGACAGCTTAATTTGGCCCTCTTGAAGCAGAAGATCAAATATTTTGTCGGCCTTGGTGATATCAAAGGTAAACTTTTCTGACTCTTTTTGACCAAAGGGACAAGATATCGGCTTTTTATTCTTAACCCACTCAGCTAAGCCGATAACTGGTTCTTCATCAGAATCAGAATCTCCTACTTCTTCAACAAATGATACCTTTTTACTCCAATTCTTTTTAGGTTCAAAAACCCTAGTATCTTGATCAGAGATCCTTTGCACAAGATGACTGAGGCTTTCAAACTCCTGAGAAGCATATCTGTCTTTAAGATGTGGCAATAACCCTTGGAAAGCCAGATCGGCAAGCTGCCGATCATCCAGCACCAGACTGTAGCACTTATTCTTTACATCTCGTAGTCTTTGCACAAAGCTCTCTACCGATACATCATTGCGCTATCTCAATTTTACTAAATCGGTAAGCTTCTTTTCATGGATTCCAGCAAAGAAATACTTATGAAATTGTTTTTCTAGATCAGCCCAGGTAATAATAGAATTTGGTAGTAATGAAATGAACCACGTAAATGCCGATCTAGACAAAGATGATGAAAATAATCGAACTCTTAATTCATCTCTGCTAGCTGCCTCTCCACATTGAATAATGAAGCGATTGATGTGTTCCATTGTTGATGTGTCATCTTGCCCGAAGAATTTAGTGAAATCTGGTACCTTGTACCGATTTGGGAGAGGAATTAAATCATATGCAGGAGGATATGGAGTCCGATAAGAATAAGTATTGACCTTGGGCTTTATCCCAAACTGATCCTTCATAATTTCTGCTATCCTATCGGTCCAAAAAGCATCAGCCTCCTAATGACGAACTGGCTGAATTTCTACAGGAAGTGCCTGCTGATATCCCTCCACATATCTTTGTGGCCCACGATCTCCAGCAATCGGCATATTCGCCGTTACTTGTGGTCCATTAACCTGTTGGAAAGGATTCATCGGCTGTGCTACCGATGCTTGATTCTGGACACCAGCTTGCATATAACCCTATTGAATCCCTGCAATCTGTTGATTTTACTGAACTGTATGTTGAACAGGTAACTGTCCTGACCAACCATTATTAGAACCCATCGGTACAAAACTTACCGATGGCTGGTAATTTGCTGACATTGTTGGATAATTATAACCAGCTTGAGGCATAAACTAAACCCCAGTTTGACTCATAACAGGGGCTTTCTGCTGCATCGGCAGTAAGCTTGCCGATGGATTTGAACTGGGTGTTTGAACCAAAGGCATCTGGAAACCCCCTGGAGTTGGTTGCACAGTAGTTGCTGTGGCATATTGAGGCACTTGGGCCATCGGCGAAACAGCCGATGGTATAGGAGCTTTTCCTACTGCGTCAAACACTTGAGGTAATCCAGGATTGAAAGCAGATGACTCCGGAGGCATACCATATCCCCACCAATTAGTAGGAATCTGGCTATTCTGAGACACAGGGCCTGACATAGCTGATGCCGATAGATCTGTACTAAGCTGAATTCGTCCTCCTAGTAGTACCGGATCTGATCGTATCGGTGTAGATTGAATATTAGGTAAGCCTGCCGATACTGGAGAAGAAGTAACTTCTGTACCCACAACGGCCGAGGGAGCCGATGGAGTATTGACAGATGCCGGCTCTGGTTAGTGATAGGCAGGCCCAACATAATGCGGTGACGCTTGTCCTTCTTTGAGAGTTCGAACCACAACATTATGAACAGTATTGGACAACACATTGGAATGATTAATCAAAGCATGATTTACTGCAGAATTAACCATCTCTTGAAGTTTACCAGGATTGGAGTCAAAGGTAACCTGCCGAGGCAACGGCAAATCTTGCTTCTGGATGACTTGTCCACTCTTGTTCAGGCTAAACGATTTTAGACAAAGCTGCCTGTATTCTTCTACGGCCTTTTCCATAGCCTGCCTCTGCTCTTCCTTAAGATCTTCTTCTGATACCGCAATAATGTTTCCCGCATCGATCTCGGAATTGAACATATTGATTGGATTGGTTTGTCCCACCGGGCGTGCCAAAAGTTGTGTTGATGCAAAAGTGGATCTGCAAACACAAAGGGCTAATACCCGAATCGATATCCAAGGCGTGCCAGTCGATTTGACCTGTTAATCGACAAGGATGAAGATACGAGCACTTTGGTCCTGACAACAGCGATACGCCCGGAAGTCATGGCCAAGAGGTACTCACGTGGAACTCGAGGATCGCCGAAGGTCGCACTGAAGCGATGCAGCTCGCCGAATCAATGAGAACTCGTAAAGAGAAAATAATGCAAATTGACGAAGTCGCCGAAAAGTAAGTAGATGCAAATGGGAGTAAAAATTGGTTTTGATATTGATTGATATATCTAATTACATTGCCTCTCACTCCATATTTATACCCTGATCTAAAGAGACACAACCAAACACAACTAGGACACCAAGCCCATATCTAAGGAAACACGTGACTCTTACATGAATCATACTCTAACAAATATAGAAAAGGAAATCAACTCCTATCTATTTCCATGTCCGCCTCAATTACGATGGAAATCTCACCATCCTCCTTCCCATCGGCATACCCCCTGTTTCATCGGCAGTAGTCCTCAAGTCTTCCTTCATCAGCATACTCCTTGTTTCATCGGCAGTAGTCCTCAAGTCTTCCTTCATCGGCATACTCCCTATTTCATCGGCAGTAGTCTTCAAGCCTCCCTTCATCGGCATCGACAATGACACCTTCAACCTCATCGGCAACGCCCGAGTCTAAATCAACCTCTCCATCGACCATCACCAGCTATCGGCAACCATCTTTACAAGCTGGCTTTCATCGGCTATCAAGTATATAGTAACTTTCCCCTTACCGATTAGTCCACTCTGATCATTTTGACACGTGCAAAAAACGGTGTCAACAATACTGTTGGAGGTATGCAGATCTTTGCATATCTATGACCGTATCTATTTCGGATTATCCACATTTTTTGGATAGCCCGCGGATGCGTAGATGGGTTAGTTTCCATGGTCTGCTCCGGTTTGAGATAGAGTTTCAGCATCACCTCCCTATTGTTCTCTAGATACACACTCTTCTTTGGCAGGACGTGTATCTAGAGAACAATGGGGAGGTGCTACCAAAATTCTGTCTCGGATAGGAGTACAGCATGGAAACTAACCTCATCTACGCATCCGCGGGTGGGATTAGGACATATCCTCACCTATTAGATAGTAGGAACACCATGTAGATGCAATTGATGGTTACATTACTCGTTGATGCATATGTTAGAGGATGGATGACTGTCAATGGATGTACACGGGCTGGAGAAGTCAGAGTGATTACACCACGGAATGGATGAACAAGACCGATGCTTTCTTAAACAGTGCATTTGGCAAGGCTGCTAAAGGACATTGCCTAGTTTTGTGTCCCTACAGCAAATGTGGAAACAGGAGAAGGGTAAACAAGGTGGAAATGGGTAAACATCTTGTGAAGAATGGATTTACGCCAGACTACACTCGGTGGGTCCACCATGGTGAAGCCCATTGTACGAGAGAGGAGGTGGTGAGACCATGGGTGGAGGCTTTTGATGCTGATGCCAGGGTAGCAGACATGTTAGATGACTTTCACCAAGGACAGTTCAATGAGGGGCGTGAGAAGGAGGAGATGGAGGCAGCCGCACAGGAATTCTATGACATGATGGACTCGGCACAAAAACCCCTTCACGATCGATCAACGGTGTCTCAACTAGATGCCATTGGACGCTTAATGGGGTTGAAATCCAAGTTAAACTTGAGTGGACCTAGTTTCGATAAGATGTTGGCCGTGATTGGCACCCTACTTCCAGAGGGCCACATTCTGCTAAAGAGCATGTACGAGTCACAGAAACTCCTTCGTGCACTTAAGATGCCGTATGAGCAGATACATGCTTGTCCGAAAGGGGTGCGCCCTATTTAGGAAAGAACACGAGCATGCAAAGTTCTATCCAAAGTGTAAATCCTCTAGGTACCTGGAGGTAGACTCTGATGATGGCCAGAAGAGGCAACTTACGATCCCCATGAAAATCCTAAGGTACCTTCCGTTCCTATTGAGGATCCAATGACTATACATGACTAAGGAATCCGTGAAACAGATGACATGGCACAAAAATGGCAAATGGTACAATCCTAACAAGACGGTACATCCATCCGATGGTGAAGCTCGGATCTGCTTTAATGACAAACATTGTGACAAAGCAGATGAGGCTCGTAATGTACGTGTTGCGCTGGCAACAGATGGGTTCAATCCTTATGGAATGATGGTTGCCCCATACACATGTTGGTCCATCTTTGTTATCCCCCTTAATCTCCCCCAATGTCTCCTTTCAACGACATAACGTATTCTTGTCGTTGATAATTCTTGGACACCTAGGGAGTAATATGGGTGTGTTCATGGAGCCTGTGTTTAATGAATTGGTCCATGCTTAGGATGAAGGGGTATGGACATACGATCGAGCTACAAAGACAACCTTCAAAATGCATGTTTGGTACCACTACTCCCTGCATGACTTCCTGGCGTATGGGATATTCTGTGCCTGGTGTGTTCACGGGAAGTTCCCATGCCTAATATGCAAGGAAGGTGTGAGGTTCATTTGGTTGCAGAAGGGTGTCAAGTACTCGTCATTCGACAGACATCATCAATTCTGACCTCTTGAAAGACACAAGAGAGATGCAGCTGACCCGGGAGCAGTACCTTGAGGTAAATGAAGAACATCAATATTGATTTGTTTTGAGATTAAGTTGGTTTAATTTGATCTTCTTATATGTCCAATACTTGATGACGTGTAGATGATTCCCTAGTGGTGCCAAGCGTATCCTGAGTGCTGGGCGATGATGGCGGAGAGGTGGTTCATGGAGGAGTACCTCAAGATGCACAGGGATGCCTGGGACTGTCGTTTGTAGATGCGAGGTCCAGCACACCATCAAGGCAGCCACAGCCTCACCGGATACAAACAAGCATGGGTACGCGAATTCATTTATCTATTGTGACACTTAGTTTTGCCTGATTTCTAATCATCGTGCTGTCTTTCTCGTAGTTGACATCACATAGTCGCCAGTGAAAGGATCAAGATGCCCAAGAGGGGGGGGGGTGAATTGGGCTAATTCTAAATTTTCTTGCAATAATTAAATCCTATGGTTAGCCCAATTAACCCCTTGTGCCTAGAAAAGTGTTTCTATCAATCTAACGCACAAAGGACTTGCAACCTATGTTCCAAACTTACTCTAGCATGGCAATTCTATGAATGTAAAAACAAGTATTGAATTGCTCAAAGTAAATGCTCAAAGTAATTGCTCAAAGTAAATAGAGAGAGGAACGCGGTGATGTTTTGCCAAGATATTGGAGAGTCACCACTCCCCACTAGTCCTCGTTGGAGCATCTGCACAAGGGTGTAGCTCCCTCTTGATCCACGCAAGGATCAAGTGCTCTCTATGGGTTGATTCTTCGACACTCCATCGCGGTGAATCACCCAAAACCGCTCACAACATGAGTTGGGTCACCCACAAGCTCCGTTGGGTGATCACTAAGCTCCCAATCACCACCAAGCTATCTAGGTGATGGTGATCACCAAGGGTAACAAGCACGAACTCTCACTTGACCATGCGAAGCCTAATGAGAACGGTGGATGCACACTTTTCTACTCTTGATTCACTAATGAGGCTACTCTTTTGGATTCTCAAATCTCAATCACTTCACTAGGACCTTGCTCTTCTTGGCACTCACAAACGTGTTTCTCAGCTGTTGGAATGAGCAAAAGTGACTCCACACACGAGTGGAGCTTCTATTTATAAAGCAGCCTGAAAAACGAACTGTTATGTGCCTCTGCGGGGTGACTGGATGCTCCGGTCACGTTGGCCGAACGCTCTAGTCAGTTCAACCCGCACACCAGTGTTTAAGTGTTGACCAAACACTGGCAGGGTCCAATCACCACTGACTGAACGCGCCCGGTCGCATTAAACTCTCACTGGATGCTTACTGTACTTGACCGGACACTAGATCCTCAGGGTTCGGTCAATATTGACCGGATGCATCTGATCACAGATTCACTCTTCTAGAACCTTACTGGAGTTGACCGGATGCTGTCTCTCAGTGTCCGGTCACTTGACCACTCAGCGTTCGGTCGCACCGAACGCAATCACCTTGATCAAATGAATTGACCAGACCCTACGGCCAGCGTTCGGTCGCACCAGAGCCAGCGTCCGGTCAGTATTTGACCCTCTATTCACTTCAAACTCTCAAACATATGTGAATGAAGTTTGCTCCATAGGATCATAGGGCTGTTGTGGAGCTACCTAGTGCTAGTTTTAACAAGTGCGCACCACACCTAACTCACTAGACTCATCTAGGTCAAGCTACCCATCCATACCCCCTTAATAGTATGGCCAAAGGAAAAAAACAAAGTCCTAAACTACTCTATGTGTCACTCCAACTCCAATCGACACTTAGAACTAGTCATCCTTAACCTTGTCGTCCATCCTTTGAAAACCGAAATAATTTCCATCATAGGGGCATGACCACCTTGATTGCCCAATTGATCTCCATTACCATGACCTAACTTAATTGCCTCTACAAAATACACGTTAGTCATAGTAATCTTGTATTGTCATTAATCACCGAAACCCAACAAGGGGCCTAGATGCTTTCAATCTCCCCCTTTTTGGTGATTGATGACAATACCACCTCGATTATGTGAAAGAGTGAGGTTTTTGGCATGCTTGGTTCATATAAGCTTTTGTCAATAAGAACCAAAGAGTTAAGCAAGCTTATATGACCCAATCCAACATGATGTACTCAAAAGATATGAAATACGCCTGAGTACAAGTGGTGAAGCTCATTTGCATCGGAGTAAAGCACGGAAGCAAAAGCAAATGAGCATGATATGACATATAAAGGAATTCAAAGTAGAGAGCACACATGTCATACATCACAATCACGTAGATATCACTATCACATAGATATAATAGTATGCATGAAAGTAAACACACGAATGCATAATAGTAATAGTGTATCACACAAATAAAACTCCAAATGTATATAATAGACTAATAGCTAACTAGGCTCCCCCTAAGTCTACATACTCGAACCCTCTCCCCCTTTGGCGTAAAATACCAAAACCTAAGGGTCAGTCGGTGGGGCTACAGCGAACGAGTCGGGCGCTGAGGTACGAGGAGTAAGCTGAAACTGGGCGCCATCATCATCTGACCCTGAGCTCTATACTGACTGACCCTCTATGGCTGGAAGCATCGCTGAGGAGGTCTAGGTCTGAGCTAGAGCAGGTGCTACTTGTGATGCTGCTGGTATATCTATTGTAGGATCTGAAGATGCGACAGAAGAAGGGAGCCTCTGAGTAGTCATGGTGATAGGAGCTATTGTAGAAGGACCTAGGGCATACATATGTGGCGGTGTAGGCATCCCTGTCAACTCACTGAAAGATGCTCTAAGACTCCTGGAGACTGACGTGTCAGGTACAAATAGCGAAGGTGACTGATCCGATGTGAATCCCATCTAATATGGTGTGAACTGCGGGGCGACCACTAGCGAGGATAACCACTAGGACACCTGTACTATGGGAGAAGCAAACAGAGCTGGAGGTTGTCCCTGACTCTAAAGCCTACTAGGCTGTACTGCTGGAGTCATCATAGTGGTGGCAGGCTAAGCAAGCTGGGGTGAAGGCTATGACTGTGGAGCCCCAAGTGCTATTACTACATGCTACATAAATCCAAAAGCTGCTGCTACATGAGTAACTACTGCTGATGCATCTGCTACTAATGCTGCTAGAGGATCTACTGCTATCGCTGGAACTCGTCCTGATGAGCCTGAATCTGTGTAAAGTTGGCAGTGGTCTCCTGAGCCTATCGTGCCTGATCCTGCTGCATCCGCTCAAGAATAGCAATCAAAGCGGGGTCAGTCTACGGTGCAGGTGGAGCAGAGCTAGAACTACCAGCCTCTGCATCATATCTATGTGGAGGCATCTGAGGAATAGGCAGGTAGTCATCATCCAAACTGTCACTAGACTCGCTCCTCTCCTCCTAAGCCTCAAGCTCCTCCTCCTCAGTAGCGGCTATGCCTCTGATAATCTCGTCCTGCTGAGCTACAGACTCTGGTACATCTGGACGATGGCAAGGCTGAGTGGGTGCTTGTGGTGTGCTATGCCTGATCCTCTATGCCATGTTATAAGCTAGAAACTCTGTGGTGGCACCTCTGTACTCTACAACCATCTCAGGAGTCCTAACTTGTATGGCCTTGAGCATAAGGAATGTGATCCAATGTGCATATGGAAGCTACCTGTGACCCTTGAAGCCCTCAGCTATCGTGTCCTCCATCTCAGACAAAAGAAGATCCCAAATATCGAACACTATCTGCTGCATAAGGGCATTGAGGAGCCAAAGCTAGAGGCGAGTCAAGCCCTCTCTGTATCCCATCCTAGGAAGTAGTGTCCTCCTAATGATAGCCTCTAGCACTCGAGCTATAGGAGTAAGATCACTCGGGTTCCTCCTCGACCCCTCACCAAAGGGCTCCTTGAAGCAATGGCGCACAAGATCTGTAGGGGGCACCAAACCACCATGAGGGCGCTTGGGAGGCTATTGTTGTCCATAACATACCTCATGTAACCTGACAGGCTACTCCTATAACCTCAGTATCTCCCTAGCCCTCTGACTCATCATCCAGTAGTCTCTACCTTTGAATGCAAAGTGAATATATCTATGGTGTGGGTCAATATAGAGAGAAGCATAAAACTGACGAACCTAGGATGGAACATATACTCTAGTCCATCTAATCAAATCTGTCAGCCCTGATAGATATGCAAGGTAGGGGCGAATATGCTCTCCAGCTACTGTGACTATAGCCTCAATGCCGCAAACCCACTGAGACCTAAAAACTGCTCCACTGTTTAGATATGCATTGTAGAAGCCTTCCTGGAGCGGTGTATAGAATCCCTCTAAAGCTCTCTTATCCCTCCTGGGTGGAAACCACACATCAAAATCCACAAAGCGAAGCTGCTGAACCTGCTTGGCCGTGGTGGCCCTCAAGTCAAGGTGGGTCACTAGAGCTGGACCCTATGGACGAGGTGGTGGACGTGATCCCCCCGCTATGTCAGCGGCCTCGGTGACACTGGAACCCAGGTACGACTAGAGCGACGTAGTAGTGGCTGGGGTGCCTACTCGGTCTCCTTGACCTCCTCAGCCTGCTGGCCCTTGTAACACCCCTAGTGTTTGTCACCAGTTAAGCAATGGGTTTGAGCTCAAACATGACATGTCAAGTGGTAATCAAGGTGTCAAGATCAAATCTACATGATGGAGCTTCAACTTAAACTTGGGCCACGCACAATTGCTTACATATGGACCCTTGTTAAGATTATGCAAGAGTAATTCTAAGCATGCTTCTTCCATGTACATTACATCCACATGCATCCATCTAGACCCGTGGAAAAGTTTCATGAAGTTTGGAATCAAAAAGTCACATGAAATGATAAGTCATATCTTTGCATGAATTGCTTTATCAAGTGATTGGAAACATATGAAGTCACCCAAACCTTGTAACCTTGCTCAAACAACTCTAATTGAACTCTACAACAAAAGTTATGATGGGTTCGTGTTGAGCGAAGGTGGAGAAAATGTCCGAAAATAATGGAAACACTATATTTTGTAGCAGAAAGGACTTTGCATTGACCGAGAAATAAAGTTGACTTCTGGACCAGATATGAGGTTTGACCAAAAATGAAAGTTGAAGAAAAGTTTGAGTATAACAAACTTTGTTAAAGGACCAAGTCATGATTTAGCTTTGAAATAGATCAAAACAGTGCTCAAAGTATAAGAGAAAAAGCTGAAATCAACCCGATCGTGTTTGCAGTCCGGATTTCACCGACATTGACGTTGACATCGCACGTTCTCCAAATTTTGCTAAGCAACTTGGGTTAGTCCAAAAATAAAAGTTCAAGGTTATGTTATGGAGAAGAGAATGCAAAAAGTTGCACTAAGTTTGATTGAGTTTCAGCCTCCGAAAGCGAGTTTCCGTGGTCACTGTTAACATATTGACACTATCATCTTGGAGCTTAATTATCTGCTGTTACAAAGCTCAAATGGCCGGGCACCTTAAATAAGAAACGTAGAGCAGGCCGAGGTGAACAAACTTTGTTTATGGCCCAATGTCTAATTCGGCTTGGAAGCAGCCCAAAACGGCGTTCCACCTTGCCCACGTCGCTGCCCGCCACGTGCTCGGTGAAATGCCTCAACGGGCGGCACCTGTCCGTGGATGTGGCCACCATGCGCGAGCAGTGCCCCCACCTCCATGCCGCGTGCCCCTGCGCCCGATGCGGATAACCAGAGCCCCCCAGCTCTCCATCCCCTTCTCCACTCCCTGCTTGCTCCCTCGCGCTCTCCTCTCCTCGCTCCCTCCACGGCAGGACGTGCGTCCGCCATGGCCGGTGGGCCGAGCTCGTCGTCGCCGCCGTTCCCTAGCTTTCGAGCCCCCTCATGACCAACCACGCGAACCACCACCTTCGCCTCTTCCTCCTCTACGACCGGTGCACCTCCGCTGAGGCAAAAACCACCGGAGCAGCCCAGTCGTCGGAGCCGCTGCCATCCGCCGCCACTTGCTACTGTGGCCGCGCCGCCACAAGCCACCTTGGGCTAAGCCGAGCAGCCTTGCGGGTGCGCAAGGGCCCCCTGGTGCTCCTCCTCCACTTCACCGCTGCCGTTAAGCCTCCTTCGGCCGTCAGTGGCGAACTCCCACGCCTCCCCTGCTGTGTTCGGTGACCAGGGGCCTCGGGCTCAAATTCGACAAAGTAAAGGGGCCTAACTGCGAAGTCAGTGACTCATGTGAATAGTGCCATAAGGACTGGTTTGTAATTATTTTGTAGGAACTTTGGAAATTCATAGTAAATCGTAGAAAATTTATAAAATAGTAAATGTGGACTTTTTAGAATCCTTGTGAATTCTCTATGCACTAGATCTATAATATGGCATGGTTTAGTTTAAATATTTTGCTGTAAAAATAGATTTGTGCAGTAAGGTTGTAATGCTAGTTGAATTTGTTATTTTCCATAATTGTAAATCTAGGGCTCCAAATGAAGTGAAATTTTTGTGGCATGCTAATCATGTGATAGTGGATGTGTGGTAAAAATTTCATGAGTATTGGATGAAGTATGAGTGAGTTATTGGTTTATCTTGCTCTCACATGATTTCTTGCTTTAGCAACTTGTCTTTTTCATAGAGGTTGCTATACATATTCAAATGGAGTGAAATTTGTACAGTAGACTATTGAGAGGATATGTGAGCCACTGTAATTTTTGTAGAATTTATTGTATACATTTTGTATATGTTCATTAAGTCACCTTGTTATCTAAAATAAATTAAGAAATGCATTAAAATAATTTATTTGGTCATGGACACTAGGTTTTCTGTGTTCTTTAGTCATGTGTGACATGTTGGTAAAGTTGGTTTTGCTAATTATGTGTTTGCAATATAAGTTAATATTTAATTTCTTGCAAATGTGGTTTATGGACAGATCTGGGAGCTTAGCAAAGTTCTTCATAATAATGTGCTTTGTTGTGAAACTTGTTTATACAAAAGTTGTAGATAATTCATGTATCTAGCTTCTGTTAAAATTTGGTGTCATTTGGCCAAGTAGTTTAAGAGTTACAGTTGTTCAAAGTTGGGTTATACAATTGATTGCTCTCTGTCTTGTTTAGACCAGTTTCTGTGAAGGTATAATTTTGATCTACTTAACTTGTGAATCATGCTATGATGGTTATAGATGAAATGTAGATAATTTCATAAGCTTTCCAAAATGTCTTCTTGCAAGTCATTTGGATTTGTATAACTCCAGTTATAGCTAAACCTTGTAGCTGCTGTTTGCATGTCCAGAAATTGGCAGATTCCAATTATAGTGTTTGCTTGTATATTGTTAAGTGTGACTTATGCCTTGAATGATGACTGAGTTAGAGCACCTGAGATATTGGGAAACTTGTGTCATGCTTGGTGTTGTCGGCTTCTTTGCCATCTTAGCATGATAGATTGTGTGATGTTTAAGTTAAGCATCGCAAAGTACTTAAGTGTGTTAGTGTAAACTATGCTTGTCTTGCTTGCTATTTTGTGATGCGTCTCATGGTACTATTCTTCATATTTATGCACTTGATGTTGCATCTCATCTAGGTAAGCTAGATGCACCACGTGAAGAATGCGATGTTGGAGCCAACCCGAAGATTTGGTTTGGTGGATATATCCAGAAGATGGAAGGACTAAGCAAGTGCTAGGACCGGAGATGTCCCCATGAATGGTGCAAGCTAACTGAACTGACTTGTGTCGGATCCCAGGCAAGCCTCAGAGCATATTAAGCCTCCTAATTTCCTGAAATGTAGTTACAGTATTATTGTTATATATATATATTGTTGCATTAAGTTAGGTGTTGGATGCAAACACTTTGCTGCATTGGTTACCCGATCCTTGTCCAGATATTGATACCCTTGAAATCCTATGTAGCTCAGGCTCATGTAGTGCTTAGCCCTGCTTAAACATGGTAGAAGTCAGGTGATTTCCTGTCACCTGCGAGATATAGGAAGATACATATGGCACGGTTGGCTATATTGCTATTGTGGAAAAGAACCAGTCTTAATTTGAAATGAGACCGGACGGAGGCTTGCCGGTTGCAGTGACTCCGTCTATGTTGATTAAGGATGATCTTGGAGCCTTTCCTATTCATGTTGAACGCATGCCTCTCTCTTAGTTGGCCGTGTCTGAAGACCGACCGCGAAGCCAAGTAGCTCAACTCAGGCCGGGAGCGATAAGTATAAGTACGCCTCAGAAGGGAGCCATAGGCAATGAGTCCAAGGGCAGGTGATTTTAAAAGTCCTGATCGTCCTGGCAGAAGGGTAATCCCTGAGAGGCTGGCGCTGATCGAACCCCGTGAATTTGGTTCCTGAGTTGTACCAAAGGTGACCCACGGCTACCCTTGCTAAAGTATGCCAGGGTGAGAGTTAGGAATACCCCTCAGCTGAGTTGTAATTCGATTCGAGTCGCCGTCTCTCCTGGTTAGTGAGAACTTGACGGGCTTATCTCCAAATGTAGATACACTAAATAACATAATGGTTCGAAATGATGATATGATGATGACAGCCTTATTATACCTGCTATGGTTAATATTGTTTGCTCCTAATAAGTGAGTGCTCTAGTACAGGTGCTAATCTAGTGGACAGGTAAATGATGATAAGCTTGATGCTAAGTTTAAATTGGTTACTATATCATAAGCTCTTTTATGCAACTGTGTCAAGCTAGCCCACCTCATAAGCCTTGCATGACCCTTGGTGTCCTTTATTTCTGGTTTTGACGGGTAAGTCTAGCTGAGTACCTTCTCGTACTCAGGGTTTATCCCACCATGTTTGCAGGTGAAGTTCTCTGGCCTATGAAGATGGTGGCTAACCGCCGGATGGCTTCGGTGATTCTATAGTTACTTCTCATCTATATGCTTTTGTCGGATGATGTCACTTATGCCTAGCAATGTATTTGGAACATATATTAATGTAATCTTTTGAAAGCTATGTTGTTTTCACTAATCGGTTTTGAAACCCAAACTTGTACTTATTATTTGTGAATCATTTGTAATATTATTTTCCGCTGCAACCCTAGGTATGTGATGTGTATTTGCTTAATCACGCGATCTTGGTTGTGATGTTGATTTACCGAGGTCTTTGGGGACACTCGGCGGACTACCGGGTTATATGAGTGAAAGTATGTGTGTGTCAACGTGTTAGCGGGGAATCAGCCCGTATCTTGATCTTGTATAAAATTGGGCGGTTCTGTTACAGCTGGCCATCAGAGCAAGATTAAGCATAATACTGTCATGTACATTGTTTTAAAAACAAAGTTTTGGTTTTAAAAAGCCTATTTTAACTAAAACTTTAGCTACAGGACAATTATGTCAAAACTAATTTGCAAAACTATGCTAGCGACATCCTCCTTTATGCCCAGTTAAGGACTATTAGGTGGCTATCTAAGTACTAACATGGGGGTTGTTTTACTTTCGTCGTCCATACGGCGTGCTATTGTATGGATGCCATTGCTCTTGAATGGTAATTTATGGATCAATTGTCTCTACGCCCAGGTAAGTGTGAGTTGTGAGAGCATGACCGTCCCACTGTCGGTCTAGGGGGAGAGTTAGCTATTTGGTTACTGGAAATATTTACATGTTACACACATGTATATATGAAGTACTTAATTGCGGTATATTTAGCGGGTAGCTCTGGATATCGAAGTAAGTATAACATCTGGGATGTATATATGGAGGAAGTTTATCTTAGTTTACTGCTTTCATTGGGTGCTTATTTATCTCTTGTGGGGATGGGGCTGCAATGAATTTGCCTGTCAGGTACGCTAACCACGAATGCGTAGATTGAATATAGCTGACGACTAGCTATATATCGAGAGAGTAGTGTTTTGCCACCGACATAGAATGTGATTGCAACCTTAGGCTGGCAATTTTGTGAGGACGAATAGGACGAGCATGCATCATGATTGTGCTTGTGCATAAATATGCTTCCCTCACCTTGTGTCTAATAGTAAGTAACTTGTGATCCATGTATGTTACTATCTTCCCTGTGTGAAGCTAGACAAAATGTCTTGTCCCATGCTGCTTGAATAGCTATGCTTGAAGTAGTGTGTGATTAGCTCGTCTTATATGTTACGTCCAAAGGAAATAGATGACAAGTTATTAATTAGCAAAACTTCACCACCCCTTTGAAAATAAATTGCTAAATGTAAGTAAAACTTGTTTTGTAGAGATATCCACCTACTCCGTAAAAAGAAACAAAAGATAATAGTGCCTTACCACCATGTTTTGCCTGATATGTGTAGTGGTGTTGTTGTAGGTGACTGTTTGTTATGTATGAGCTTTGTGCTTCGTAATAGCCATTTAAGCTAATTGGATTGAGTGTTTCGAAATGCTCGCTTAAGACCATGATGTAGGCGTGGATGCTCATTATCTTGGTAGTGTCGTAGTTGTCACCCTTTTGTCCTCAATAAGCATATGAGTGTCGATAGCTTTATCCTAAAACAACGCTCAAGTTAGTAGTAATCGCACAGTTGTCGTCTCCAATTAGGTTCTCTCTTGGAGCCTGAGCCTGTACACGTGGTTGCTAGCCTTGAATGTTGTGCTACGAAGACTTGATCTATGCCTTTGCTTGACCTTAGGTCCAAGCATTAGTTTCCTTGAATGATTGCATGTTTCATGGTTGTCCCGCTCCTGTGTGGGGAGGACCCTGCTCAAAAAATCCTTGTTGACCTTATTGCGCTTTCTCCTATGGATGAGCTAGGTGCAAACGCTAATCGCTATCTGCCCTGGCTTTGGAACCTTTTCCTCGCAGATCATGTCATTGCTGTATCCACTAAATCCCTAGTTAGTGCATTGGCTCTGACCTCCGAATCTCGTTTATTTTGCCTCCAAACCATTCAAGTCCTAGATGTTTATCAGTCTTGATCTCATGGTTGCTGCTCACAAGACCAAATCTCATGTTAATCTTTATCTGGTAATCACTATTGGTGGACATGAGGCAGTTTATGGAAATTAAGCAAGAGTCTTCCTGCTTAGTTTGCCTTCGGCAATTAGGCTATGTTCTTTTGCGCTGTGTTTTTGATCTTCTGATCGCCTCCTTGGTTGATTCCTAACCTTGTGACTATCTTGTTTGCTATCCTCTTTTGCACAATGCTTGTTCTTACAATCTAATTGGTGCCACTAGAAATTTCACTTTGGTTGTATGTTCAGTAATGGGTGTCCACGATTAGCGATCTATGGTGCCGCGACGGAACCTAGGGCCTCCTTGTGGGCGGCCGACACATGGGTTGTGCTGCTGGGTGCCGCGCTGGTATCGAGGTTTCTAGTCATGATCCATTGCCGAAGGTACCGATGTGTTATTTTCCACGTGAGCTCTTCCTTGGTTAATCTCTCAGATCTTTCAAGATCCCTATATCAGACCGAAGTAGTAGAGCTTCCTTTTGAAGTCACAAAAGGATAACCTTTTGAAGAACTGGTCACTCGAACATAAACATTACCAGACTACGAAGAGTGGTAGAACAAGTGACTCCACTGGTTGTCCCAGTATTGACGTCCGTCACCTAGTGAACAACTTATGTCATCATTGTTGGATCAGAAAGGCACACAACACTTAATGTTGGACAAGTTGTTAGTCAGATAAGAATCAAATGTCACATTATGATTATGACCTGGCTATCCAAGTCTTGATTATTATGTGCATGTTATCGCACGTCGAGATCAACAATCTCTAGTGTGACCCTTGTCTGCTGACTTCGATGGCGACCATCTGTTATGAGTCAATCACAACTATTGTTGGCAAGAGTGAAATTTAGAACTTTTAGTGTTGAGAGACAACTGATTAGTTACTAGTCAGAAGCTTAACCTCCAGCTAGGTGATAACTTTTTGCTAATTACGAAGGCTATGTCTCATAGACATGTTAAGCAAAAACAACAAGGGCGTTTAGCAATGCAACACTGCTTTGTTTTCCAAAACCTGTGCTATCAAGTCAATTCCATCTTGGATAATCACACAGATAGTACAAAACGTTGTATCGGCTACGTAAGGAACTAGAGAAAGCATGTGCCTAGTTTCGATCAGCATCATTGTGCCCCTAGGTACCACAAATGGATTTGTTCAAGGTTCTATTGGACCAAGTGCCAGAGAATATTCAGAAATGGTTCCTTGTCTTTATAGGGATGCCTCCATGTGGAGTAATGCTTGGCGCCCTGTGAAAATAGCCCAAAGTCCAATGCTTGTGCATCGTCAAGTTGGTGTCTAGATCAACGGCGAAATTGTTACCTAAGAAACATGTCAGGAAGACTATAGCCTCCATCTTCAGCTAGAGAAAGGCTATTGCTGCTATGAGAAAGATATAGAGTGCAAAACACACACCTCAATGTGTGAAGCAAAGAAAAGAAAGAACACGAAATCTGTCCAGATTTTGTGGCACTAAACCGGTTATCTTCAAGCCGGCGATTAGTGACTCAAACGAAGTTGGATTGACTCCAAACTTGGTGATCTCATTCCTTGCTTAGGACCCTTCAATGTCTTAAGTTAGTTTGAGTATTGGTTGAGTAAAACATCGGATTTGAGAGATATCTTGTCGGCTCGGTTTGCTGCCATTTCAGAACCGAGCAGTTTTGGTAGATGAATGTTTGGATGGTCAAACGGTGTCCGGTTGAGTTGAATTTTGGTGAGTAGTTAGAAGACCCATGGATCTACATGCCCACCAAAATTTGTGCATATTGGAGCAGTAGTTTGTGAGATATGAATAGAAAACAAAAGGTACAGAATCTGCAATTTCGCTGTGACTGCGATCATCCTTTCCATTAGACGGTTGTGTTTGTAATTCATGCCAAGAAATTACAACTTGTAGATGTCTTGCTGTTAGACAACCCTCCATACCTTGAGAAGACTAATTGCACCCCTATGTGCCTTGCTTTTGCCCCTTAGATCAGCAATGCGTGAGCAGTCAAGGTGTTCTAGAAGTCAAATTGTGCCCTTGCAATTCGAAAGTAATTGGAAAGGTGTCAAACCATAGATTTTTGGATTATGGTTTTTGAGATATTGATTGACCTAAGAATGGAAGCCTCGACATCAAATATAGTTTAAGAAAGCTGGTTTTGCTATGATCAAGTAAACCCAATTGCTGTGCAACTGCACCACGAAGGCAAATTTTACTTAACCTGCTTGGTAGTGAACTAGTCCCTAGTTTTGTGATTACTTGCAACTTATGTTGCCCTCCAAGCCTCGCTAACATCCTTCTGCATCAATGGTTCTCAATGCTGACATGCCTAAGGTGTCTTCCATGTGTTTTACCCAAGGGGTTGCCTCAGGTCCAACCAGATAACTGTTGCCGTTTGGATACGAGAATTCCCTTAAATAATGGTCGTCAAAATGCTGAGTCAACAGAGTCAGCTATCACATTCACCGCTCACTCAACTGACTCAGGTAATACAGTATTGTTATCCGAGAAAGAGCACTGCACACATAGAACATTATGTAGCTTTCCATCAGTTGACATACGTGAGTGCACCGCTACAACCAGTTTGGATATTGGTTAACTAGCTTCTTATGCCCTCAAAGGATGATTACCCCATCTATGATCACATCCTTTACGAGAAGTTGTGCTCAAGCCACTTTATACAGAACTGCTTTTCAAACCTTGGGAACAAATATAGCACCGTTGCAAGGAATATCCATCAACCGACTACGATCTAGTGCAAAGTCCATAAGTTCTGTGTTATCCATTAGGAAAGTAGATGTTACAAGTATTTAGTCTACGCTTGTATCACTCTTCGTACATCAGGATGAAGTACGTAGGGTAGTGCTATCTTGGATCCTACCCAATGTAACAATGTTTTGGACGCCAACAAAGGAAATTCTTTAGACAACAACTTACGACGAAGAGCAGTATCAGAAAGTGTCATGACCAAATTAGCCTCCTGATACTCCGAAGTTAAGTAGCCTAATGCTATCACTGATGTTGGAAACTGGATGACAAGTTTCTCTTCCCATAAAAGTCTTTCGCACCGAATCTCGGGACGCATTCCTTTAAGGGGGGAGGGTTGTAACACCCCAGGTGTTTATCACCAGTTAAGCAATGGGTTTGAGCTCAAACATGACATGTCAAGTGGTAATCAAGGTGTCCAAGATCAAATCTACATGATGGAGCTCCAACTTAAACTTGGGCCACGCACAATTGCTTACATATGGACCCTTGTTAAGATTATGCAAGAGTAATTCTAAACATGCTTCTTCCATGTACATTACATCCACATGCATCCATCTAGACCCGTGGAAAAGTTTCATGAAGTTTGGAATCAAAAAGTCACATGAAATGATAAGTCATATCTTTGCATGAATTGCTTTATCAAGTGAATGGAAACATATGAAGTCAACCAAACCTTGTAACCTGCTCAAACAACTCTAATTGAACTCTACAACAAAAGTTATGAAGGGTTCGTGTTGAGCGAAGGTGGAGAAAATGTCCGAAAATAATGGAAACCCTATATTTTGTAGCAGAAAGGACTTTGCGTTGACCGAGAAATAAAGTTGACTTCTAGACCAGATATGAGGTTTGACCAAAAATGAAAGTTGAAGAAAAGTTTGAGTATAACAAACTTTGTTAAAGGACCAAGTCATGATTTAGCTTAGAAATAGATCAAAACAGTGCTCAAAGTATAAGAGAAAAAGCTGAAATCAACCCGACCGTGTTTGTGCAGTCCGATTTCACCGACATCGACGTTGACATCCCACGTTCTCCAAATTTTGTTAAGCAACATGAGTTAGGTCCAAAAATAAAAGTTCAAGGTGTATGTTATGGAGAAGAGAATGCAAAAAGTTGCACTAAGTTTGATCGAGTTTCGACCTCCGAAAGTGAGTTTCCTCGTGATCGCTTGTTAACATATTGACACTATCATCTTGGAGCTTAATATCCGCTGTTACAAAGCTCAAATGGCCAGGGACCTTAAATAAGAAACGTAGAGCAGGGCCGAGGTGAACAAACTTCGTTTATGGCCCAATGTCTAATTCGGCATGGAAGTAGCCCAAAACTGGTGTTCCACCTTGCCCACGTCGCTGCCCACCACGTGCTCGGTGAAATGCCTCAACGGGCGGCACCTGTCCGTGGACGTGGCCACCATGCGCGAGCAATGCCCCCCCACCTCCATGCCGCGTGCCCCTACGCCCGATGTGGATAACCAGAGCCCCAGCCGAGCTCTCCATCCCCTTCTCCACTCCCTGCTCGCTCCCTCGTGCGCTCTCCTCGCTCCGCTCTGTGGCAGGACGTGCGTCCGCCATGGCTGGCGGGCCGAGCTCACCGTCGCCGCTGTTCCCTAGCTTCTGAGCCCCCTCATGACCAACCACGTGAACCACCACCTCTGCCTCTTCCTCCTCTATGACCGGCGCACCTCCGCTGAGGCGAAAACCACCGGAGCAGCCCAGTCGTCGGAGCCGCTGCCGTCGCCGCCGCTTGCTGCCGTGGCCGCGCCGCCACAAGCCACCTTGGGCTAAGCCGAGCAGCCCTACGGGTGCGCAAGGGCCCCCTGGTGCTCCTCCTCCACTTCACCACCGCCGTTAAGCCTCCTCTGGCCGTCAGTGGCGAACCTCCCACACCTCCCCTGCTGTGTTCTGCGACCAGGGGCCTTGGCTCAAATTCGACAAGTAAAGGGGGCCTAACTGCGAAGTCAGTGACTCATGTGAATAGTGCCATAAGGACTGGTTTGGTAATTATTTGCAGGAACTTTTGAAAATTCTAGTAAATCGTAGAAAATTTGTAAAATAGTAAATGTGGACTTTTTAGAATCCTTGTGAAATTCTCTATGCACTAGATCTATAATATGGCAATGGTTTAGTTTAAATATTTTGCTGTAAAAATAGATTTGTGCAGTAAGGTTGTAATGCTAGTTAAATTGTTATTTTCCATAACTGTAAATCTAGGGCTCCAAATGAAGTGAAATTTTTGTGGCATGCTAATCATGTGATAGTGGATGTGTGGTAAAATTTCATGAGTATTGGATGAAGTATGAGTGAGTTATTGGTTTATCTTGCTCTCACATGATTTCTTGCTTTTAGCAACTTGTCTTTTTCATAGAGGTTGCTATACATATTCAAATGGAGTGAAATTGTATAGTAGACTATTGAGAGGATATGTGAGCACTGTAATTTTTGTAGAATTTATTGTTTACTTTTGGTATATGTTCATTAAGTCACCTTGTTATCTAAAATAAATTAAGAAATGCATTAAAAGAATTTATTTGGTCATGGACACTAGGTTTTCTGGTGTTCTTTAGTCATGTGTGACATGTTGGTAAAGTTGGTTTTGTCTAATTATGTGTTTGCAACATAAGTTAATATTTAATTTGTTGCAAATGTGGTTATGGACAGATCTAGGAGCTTAGCAAAGTTCTTCATGATAATGTGCTTGTTGTGAAACTTGTTTATATAAAAGTTGTAGATAATTCATGTATCTAGCTTCTGTTATTGTATACTTTTGGTATATGTTCATTAAGTCACCTTGTTATCTAAAATAAATTAAGGAATGCATTAAAAGAATTTATTTGGTCATGGACACTAGGTTTTCTGGTGTTCTTTAGTCATGTGTGACATGTTGGTAAAGGTTGGGTTTTGTCTAATTATGTGTTTGCAACATAAGTTAATATTAATTTTTAGCAAATGTGGTTTATGGACAGATCTGGGAGCTTAGCAAAGTTCTTCATGATAATGTGCTTGTTGTGAAACTTGTTTATACAAAAGTTGTAGATAATTCATGTATCTAGCTTCTATTAAAAATTTGGTGTCATTTGGCCAAGTAGTTTAAGAGTTACAGTTGTTTCAAAGTTGGGTTATACAATTGATTGCTCTCTGTCTTGTTTAGACCAGTTTCTGTAAAGGTATAATTTTGATCTACTTAACTTGTGAATCATGCTATGATGGTTATAGATGAAATGTAGATTAATTTCATAAGCTTTCCAAAATGTCTTCTTGCAAGTCATTTGGATTTGTATAACTCCAGTTATAGCTAAACCTTGTAGCTGCTGTTTGCATGTGCAGAAATTGGCAGATTCCAATTATAGTGTTTGCTTGTATATTGTTAAGTGTGACTTATGCCTTGAATGATAACTGAGTTAGAGCACCTGAGATCTTAGGAAACTTGTGTCATGCTTGGTGTTGTCGTCTTCTTTGCCATCTTAGCATGATAGATTGTGTGATGTTTAAGTTAAGCATCGCAAAGTACTTAGTGTGTTAGTGTAAACTATGCTTGTCTTGCTTGCTATTTTATGATGCGTCTCATGGTACTATTCTTCATATTATGCACTTGTATATTGCATCTCATCTAGGTACGCTAGATGCACCACGTGAAGAAATGCGATGTTGGAGCCAAACCCGAAGATTTGGTTTGGTGGATATATCTAGAAGATGGAATGACTAAGCAAGTGCTAGGACCGGAGATGTCCCCATGACGGTGCAAGCTAACTGAACTGACTTGTGTTGGATCCCAGGCAAGCCTCGAGCATATTAAGCCTCCTAATTTCCGAAATGCAGTTACAGTATTATTGTTATATATATATATATATATATATATATATATATATATATATATATATATATATATTGTTGCATTAAGTTTAGGTGTTGGATGCAAACATTTGCTGCATTGGTTACCCGATCCTTGTCCATATATTGACACCCAGAATCCTATGTAGCTCAGGCTCGTGTAGTGCTTAGCCCTACTTAAACATGGTAGAAGTCAGGTGATTTCCTGTCACCTGTGAGATATAGGAAGATACATATGGCACGGTTGGCTATATTTGCTATCGTGGAAAGAACTAGTCTTAATTTGAAATGGAGACCGGACGGAGGCTTGCCGGTTTGCAGTGACTCCGTCTGTGTCCGATTAAGGACTGAATCTTGGAGCCTTTCCTGTTCATGTTGAACGCATGCCTCTCTCTTAGTTGGCCATGTCCGAAGACCGACCATGAAGCGAGTAGCTCACTCGAGCCGGGAGTCGATAAGTATAAAGTACGCCTCGGAAGGGAGCCATAGGCGTGAGTCCAAGGGCAGGTGATTTAAAGTCCTAATCGTCCTGGCAGAAGGGTAATCCCTGAGAGTGCTGGCGCTGATCGAACCCGCAAATTTAGTTCCTGAGTTGTCCCAAAGGTGACCCATGGCTACCCTTGCAAAGTATGCCAGGGTGAGAGTTAGGAATACCCCCTTAGCTGAGTTGTAATTCTATTTGAGTCGCCATCTCTCCCGGTTAGTGAGAACTTGACGGGCTTATCTCCAATGTAGATACACTAAATAACATAATGGTTCAGAATGATGATATGATGACGACAGCCTGATTATACCTGCTATGGTTAATATTGTTTGCTCCTAATAAGTGAGTGCTCTAGTACATGTGCTAATCTAGTGGACAGGTAAATGATGATAAACTTGATGCTAAGTTTAAATTGGTCACTATATTCATAAGCTCTTTTATGCAACTGTGTCAAGCTAGCCCACCTCATAAGCCTTGCATAACCTTGGTGTCCTTTATTTCTGGTTTTGACGGGTAAGTCTAGCTGAGTACCTTCTCGTACTCAGGGTTTATCCCACCATGTTGCAGGTGAGGTTCCGGCCTATGAAGATGGTGGCTAACCGCCGGTGGCTCGGTGATTCTATAGTTACTTCTCATCTATATGCTTTTGTCGGATGATGTCACTTATGCTAGCAATGTATTTGGAACATATATTAATGTAATCTTTTGAAAGCTATGTTGTTTTCACTAATCAGTTTTGAAACCAAACTTGTATGATTATTTGTGAATTCATTTGTAATATTATTTCCGCTGCAACCCTGTGTATGTGATGTGTATTTGCTTAATCACGTGATCTTGGTTGTGATGTTGATTTACCGAGGTCTTTTGGGACACTCGGCGGACTACCGGGTTTATATGAGTGAAAGTATGCGTGTGTCAACGTGTTAGCGGGGACAACCGTACTTGATCTTGTATAAATTGGGCGGTTCTGTTAAGCCCTCCTGAGTCTGCTATGACGATTGTCCCTTTGTGTCTCTTGAGCCTGGTTGAGGCTCTGCTGGTGGGGGTTGCTGCTATGACTCCCCCTGAGGTTGAGGATCCACAACGGGAAGACATCGTCGCCATCATGATAGTCCTAGGTGGACTACCATGAAGACGCTCAATGCGCTCAAGTCTGCCCTGCGCGTCTGGTGCCAGATGATCTGCAATGATAACTCCACTGCAGGCACCTCCTCTCTCTGCACGCTCTACGACCTCAGCAACTACTGCTGCTCTCGCTGTCTCTACATTAGGGTACTTGCGTTTCTTTGATGCAGTCTTCTTCGTCGCCTTGCCTTTAGTTCCTGCGGGCAAGCGAGGCGGAGGCCTCCGATCATCATCTCCTGGACCACCACCAACATTCTTGGTGCGAGCCATCTGATCTGACTAGAACCACTACCGCTGACAAGATCAACTATCCACTGACACTTTCGAGGCTTGGCCTCGATCCATACTCATGAGCTTGGTGCTGATTTGACTGATAACTGCCACTGACACCTCAACGGCACTGACTCGCTGCACGATGGAATAGATGGATATACAAGTAAATATGATATATCTAATAGATGCGAAACCTTATGAGATCAAGCAATGTAGGTACGAGATTGAATCGACTAGCTTGCTACCTAATGACCGACGATCCAAAGAAAAAAGGAGAGATGCGTCACACGGGGGAACACCAGGACAGCTAGGGTTAGGGTTCGTGATGAATCGATGGCCCTGATTGCAATTTGAAGTTAATGCTTGTAATAGCAGTGTGGGTTAGATCACGATGGCATTGGAGTAAGGGCTTACCAGCGCAGAGCAATGGGTGAGAGCTAGTAGTGAATCTTGGTGGCGAGGGCTGACGGTGGAGCTAGGACACCGGAGCTTGGCACGGCGGCTCGGTGGCGCATAGGAATAGTGTGGCGCTAGGGCAGGCATGACACGGGGAGGTGCTGGTGGTGCGGGAGTAGGCAGCGGCGTGCACGTGGGCTGGTGGTGGCGTGCTTGCGGCTGGAGACTGCGGATGCGGCGACTCATAGTGGCTAGGGCTTAGTGGATGCAGTGCAAGGTACGGTACACGTGAATATATGAGTCCCCCGACATGACGAGAAAGGAAAGAAGAGAAGAGATTGAAAGCCACATGAGATCTAGTGACCGGACGCTACCACCCCAGCGTCCGGTCGATTCCAGAGAGGTCCAATTCCTCTGGAATCGCGACCGGACGCGTCCGGTGGACACCGACCGGACACAGCCAGAGTCCAGTCAACTTAGCCTTTGTCTTCTTCACATGATCGGATGCTGAGACATCATCTGACTGACGCTGAAAGACAGAGTCCGGTCACTCCTTCACAGTGAGTTCACCTCCTATGAACTGACTGGACGTTGGACTGCAGAGTCCGATGCAGTGTCCGGTCACTCTTTTCCAGCAAATCTTCAAAGTTCCTCCGTGCTGTTTGTTCCCAATCAAGTCCCCACTTGAATAAGATCCAAATAAATACCAATTGGGACTGAGGGAACCAAGCTAATCAGAAGTTCAGCATACCATCCGCAAACTTCAGGACAGACAGAGCGAGTGAACCAAATCCTAAAAGATTTACTTAGAGCTTGTGTTATATCTTCAAAGGGTTCATGGGAGAAATGGTTACCTTTAGCTGAATTCTCCTATAACAACAGTTATCAAGCGAGTATCAAGATGGCTCCATTTGAAGCCTTGTATGGTAGAAAATGTAGAACTCCATTGAATTACATTGAGCCCGGTGAAAGGAGATACTTTGGTATTGACTTTGTCAATGAAGCCGAAGAGCAAGTACGTATCATCCAACAACATATGAAGGCAGCTCAATCAAGACAGAAGAGTTATGCTGATAGAAGAAGAAGACCACTGACTTTTGAAGTGGGTGACTATGTATACTTGAGAGTATCACCCATGAAAGGTGTGAAAAGATTTGGGATGAAAAAGAAGCTTTCACCAAGATATGTAGGGCCATACAAAATTTTGGAACGAAAAGGAAATGTTGCGTATAAGTTACAACTTCCACCAAAGATGAGTGGAATATTTGATGTGTTCCATGTTTCTTAGTTAAAGAAATGTCTTCGAGTACCTGAAGAAGCTATTGCACCCACCAACGTGTAGCTTCAATCGGATTTGACCTATGAAGAAAGCCAATTCGAGTATTAGAGGAGATGGAGAGAGTAACATGGAGTAAGATTATTAAGTTCTATAAGGTGGTGTGAACAATCACAGTGAACAAGATGCTATGTGGGAGAGAGAAGATTATTTACGAGAAGTTTATCCCGCCTTTTTCCAAGAATGGTAGGTCTTGCAAATCTCAGGACGAGATTTTTATAAGGGGAAGGGACTGTAACACCTCGGGTGTTAGCTTTGCATAACTTGACTTGCATAGCATGAGCATGATCATAAAGCATTCATATATAAGCTTTGACACTTGAAACATTTGATTGAAACATATGCAACATTCTTATTATTTCATGTTTCCATGTGTATGTGCATATGATCATGAGTGTAAACATGTAGATGATTGTGTGACCTTGCAAATAGCTTAAACATGTTTAGAATATCATCATGAACAACTTTGGTATTTATGGCTAGGGCTAATTAGGTCATTATGTCATAGTTTAAGTATGTACCATCTTTGAATGTAGCTTGTTGACCAAGTTTGAACTAGGTGTTAGAGACCTTGCATGGAGGAGATCACTAAAGCAAAGTTGTAGTATTTGACATAAGGAACAACTTTATTTTTGGGTCATTGACTGATTTAGCTTCTAACATGCTTGAATTAGTCTCACAAAAGTCAACAAAATCAACAATTCAACACTTAAGAAATTTTGCTAAGTCCTGGTTCACTGACAGACTGACAGCCGAACTTTGGAATGAAATAACTCGAGTTTGGTTGAGTGTTGGAGCATGATCCTTTAATAACAATTGGAGATGGTACTTAGGGCTACAATTTTTGTTTAAAAATCATTCACTGAATCACCCTGTATCGACGACAAATTCAACTCAAAGTCACGTCGTCAGGCTCGGTTTTGGCTTAACTGACGAACTGAATGGAGAGCTTCAGTGCCCGACCGGTTCAGGCCTTGGCCGCCACGTGGACGCGAGGTTGGCCGCGCATCGCCGGCGCCCTGCCTAGCGCGGCAGAGCCTGGCCAGAGAGCGCGTTTAAGTCGCCTGCGCTTGCCCGCACCCACCCGCACTCATCCTAGCTCTCCAGTCGCCTCGCCTCGGCCTCATTTCCTCGCCGCAAGCAGCAGCCAAGCTCTTCCCTGCCTCCGCCGTCGCCATAGCCGTGCCAAGCCTTGCTGAGCCACCCATTCGTCACCGTAGCAGCACCACCAGCTCCCTAGCAACCCACTGTCTCCTCCCGTGCCCACTGATAGCACTTGGTAAGCGACAACGCCGTGCGCAAGCTCGCCAGAGCCCCGCCGCCAACTCCGTCGTCGTGGCCATGCCGCCATAGTCCACCTCTCGCTATGCTAGTTGATGCGCTAGGTTCGTCTGAGTCCATAGAAGATTGTATGTGCCTATGCTTGCTTCACCGTGGCCTCCACCGGCGTACCGCCGTTGTCCCGCCTCGCCGATCCACCATGGCCGCCGCCGTTGTCACTGGCGTCGATGATAGGGCCGACCAAGTGGTGCGATAGATGCGCTAGGTCGAGTAGGTCACTGGGTGATGATGTCACCGCCAGCAACCTCGCTGTCGGCGAGCTTTGGCCGCGCCACCGTCTTGCAGTGCCGCTGCTCTGTTCGTGTCTCACTGGCGTGTGGGGTCCTCTGTCAGGCGGGTCCCACCGGTCAGCGACAGGAGTAGAATAGGCTAGTTCATTTAAATCCAGATCTGGTGTTGTTTTGTAATTTTTGTATCTCCAGTTTGGTAGCTTGAAAAATTGTGAAATAAATTTGGTTATGTTCCTTAGGAAGTGTAGTATTTAGGAAAAATATATTCTTGGCATTTACAGTAGAAATTTTGGGAGATTTAAATGGAGATTTGAAATGTGTTTTTGAATTGCATGCAAACTTGTTTATTTTATATCTAGAGTTCCTGTGCTCCAAAAATTATAAAATTTTTGTGGTAAGCTATTCTTGTCATATATGAGCTCTGGTAAAATTTGAGGATCAGTGCTTGCATAGATTTGTAGTTATAGATTTTTCTTTTATAAATAGTTAATCCTTGTATGAATTTTTATAAATTATTTATGAATCCAAAATTCATGAAATTTGTTGGAGGTAATCCTAGTACCATATGGATGCTAAGAAAAATAGGAAATCTATTGCTTGACATTTTTCAATAGGGTTTTCTATTTATGTTATTTCAAGCCTTGCTTGCCTTGTCATTTTTGTATAGGATGTTCTACTTGGCAAAATCGCATGAAACTTTTACAGTAGTCCTTTGATAGCATTAGTAAGGCACTGTAAATTTTTGAGAATTTATGAAGTACATCTGGTATATGTTTATTATTTAACCTAAATATCTCAATAAAATAATAATGGCATTTAAATAAATAGTTTGGGCTTCGCCATTATATTATCTTAAAAGTATTTGGTATGCTTAAACTGTTGGTAGACTTTATGTTGTCAAATTTTGAGTGATTACATGAAGTAGAAGTATCGTTGCTTTAAAATGCAAAATTAAAAAGATTCCGGATAGATTTGGTAGTTTGATAAGTTGCATGATAGGGATGATGTGTACTGTAAAATGGTTAATAACAAAGTTGTAGAGAATTTGATAAGCTTTCCAGAAAGTCTAGGATCACTGTATTTGGATTAGTAGAACTCCAGTTATGAGTGAAACAAGTAGCTGCTGTTTTGTGATATAGTCGATGCATTGTGGAAGTAGTTAATTAAATAATCGAGAAGAGATATGCACCTACTCAATAAACATGATGCACTTGTTAACATATATGCATTCGTAATACTTATGCCATATTCATGCATCTAGGATCGGAGGAAGAGATAACGTTGCTGGAATTCGAAGAAGCAGAGGAAGGGGACCAGCAGGAGAATCCGCAAGCCACAGCTCCCGAAGGCGTGGAGCAGAATCCTGAAGAGCTTCCGGAGTGCCCTGACCACCGCCCTACTTCCTTTCTGTGAGGCAAGCCCCAGAGCATTCTAAGTCTCCCAGTAATTTACAAATGTTTACTTAAGTACTTATGATTGATGCATTAGGTTATAAGAGTTGAATGGAACCACTTGGTGCATGTACATTCCTTGTCCAGATACTATACCTTTAACCAGTATAGGTCTAGGATCGAATATATGCTTAGCCATGCTTAGATCGGTAGAAGTCGGGTGATGTCCTGTCACCTATGAGATATAGATGGATATCGGAGCACGGTTGGCTATATTTGCTATCGTGGAACAGAACCATGGGGTAAAAGAAAATTAAGACCGGATGGGATGTCGATAGAGAAGCAACAAGACATGGAGGTCTTGGGTGTGGATCTATCCCCATCTGTGTCGATTAAGGACCATACCATTGTTGGTGCTTCTGACAAGATTGAACGCATGCCTCTCACTTAGCTGGCCGGATAACTCGTTCCGACCACGAAGCCAAGTAATTCAACTCAGGCCGGGACCTGTTCTGTTGTGCGCTCCTTTCGAGGAACGATCAGACTGAGCCCAAGGGCAGGCTAGGCCTGAACATCCTAGCATCTGGTGTTCCAGATTGTGCAGCGTGGTACGAACCTACAAAATGTGTACCTGAGTTGTACCAAAGGTGACCTAAGGCTATCATGGCTGGTAGACCTGGGTTTGTGTTAGGAATAAATTCCCAGCTGGTTGAAATCGATTCGAATCGCCGTCTCTCTCGGATAGTGAGAAACTTGGCTAGTCCCAACATCGTAGTAACTGTGTTATGAAACATGATGGTTCGGATGAATATGGAATTACAATACCTGCTATGGTTACTATTGTATGCTTCTAAATGATATACCACATGTTTGGCACAGGATAGTTGCTAATCTAGAAATGGATAGTTATAATTAACTTGATAAAGGCATCGTAATGGTCCAACTACGTTAATTGCTTTTATGCAAAATGTTGTTAAGCTACGTCCACTTATATAGCCTTTGCATAATCCTTGGAGTCATTTTATTTTTGGTTCATGACGGATAAGTCTAGCTGAGTACCTTCTCGTACTCAGGGTTTTATTTCCCATTGTTGCAGATGGCACTGTGTATCATGGTTATTGCAAGAGTTGCTTCTATCCCGCCGTGGATGAGGAGTAAGCCTTGGGCAGGCTTCTTTATTAATCCCCATCTTTACTTTTGTGGACCCTGATCCTACTTGGCATTGTATCAAACTATGTTGGAAACTTTATTTTCGAACTTAATTGCTTCCGCTTTATTCTATCAAACTCAGTTTGTAATAACTTTTATTTGTACTCTGATGATGAAATGTTTCTTTGAACTTTATGTAATATGTGGCATGTATGTTGAATCCTGTACGATCTTGGTTGTTGTAAATCGTTTATCGAGACCCGTCGTGGTACTCGACGGACTACCGGGTTTATATGGGTTTAAGTATGATAGTGCGACCGCTTGCGGGCTGCCATTGTACTTGTACTCTTATAAATTGGTCGGTTCTGTGACATAGGTTACCTCCCTCATCTAGGTCAAGATGTCCATTGGAGGCATTGGTGTCTTGATTGGCTTACATTCATCCATCTTGAATCTCTTGAGAAGATCTTTTGTGTATTTCTCTTGAGAGATGAAGATGCCTTCTTTCATTTGCTTGACTTGAAAACCAAGAAAGAATGTAAGCTCGCCAAATCATGGACATCTCGAACTCCTTTGACATAATTCACCAAATTCTTTGCATAAGTCTTCATTTGATGATCAAAGATGATATCATCAACATATACTTGACAAATGAAGATATGCGCATCAAGCTCCTTGGTGAATAGTGTGGTGTCGACCTTCCCAATGGTTGAAACCCTTCTCAATGGAGGAAGTCTCAAAGGCGCTCATACCAAGCTCTTGGGGCTTTGCTTAAGCCTATATAGTGCCTTGGACAACCTATAAACATGATTAGGATATGCTAGGGTCTTCAAACCCAGGAGGTTGATCAACATAGACTAGTTCATTAAAAAAGCCATTTAAAAATGCACTTTTCACATCCATTTGATATAGTTTTATTTCATGATGTGATGCATATGCAAGTAGGATACAGATGGCTTCTAATCTTGTAACCGGTGCAAAGGTCTCTCCAAAATCCAAACCTTCAACTTGAGAGAACCCCTTTGCAACTAGTCTTGCCCTTGTTCCTCTACAATGACACCTTGATCATCTTGCTTGTTATGGAACACCCACTTTGTTCCAATGACTCTTGCATCTTTTGGTCACTCTTCAAGAGTACAAACTTCATTGCAAGTGAAGTTGTTCAACTCTTCAAGCATGGCATTGATCCAATCTGGGTCTTTAAGAGCTTCTTCTACCTTGGTAGGCTCATAGCAAGAGACAAAAGAGTGATGAGCAATAAATGAAGTAAGTTTTTGAGATTGAGTCATTACACCCTTTGATGGACTCCCTATGATGAGATCTTGTGGATGATCTTGTAGGAGAGGTGTATTTCTTCTATTGACCACTTGAGGAGGAGGTTGTGGAGCATCAACATCTTGTGCTTGTACCACCATTTGCTCATGGGAGACATGAGTATCTTTATTTTCTACTCTCCCATCTTTTTCACCATCTTGTGGCACATTTGATGAAGAAGGTTGATCAATGACTTGTACATCATCTTCATCATCTTTTGGCTTGATGTCTCCCACCAGAATATTCTTCATAGCCTCCCTCAATGGTTCATCACCTACATCATCAAGATTCTCATGTGCTCCTTAGGAGCCGTTAGATTCATCAAATTCCACATCATATGTTTCTTCAACCAAGCCGGTGGCATGATTAAATACTCTATATGCTTTGGACTTTGATGAGTAACCAACAAGAAAACCAATATCACAACGTCTTTGGAACTTTCCTAGGTGTTGCTGCTTCTTGTAGATGTAGCATTTGCAACCAAACACCCTAAAGAAGGAGACGTCCGGCTTCTTTCCATTGAGCAACTCATAAGGTGTCTTGCCAAGGAACTTTGAAGGAAGGCGGTTTGATGCATAGCATGCGGTGTTGATTGCTTCCACCCATAGAGCTTCAGGGGTGTTGTTTAGCTATCCAATCCTTGTTGAACTTGTAATCTTGTTTATTGTATCGGCACTTTATGAGACATTGACATCCTTACATAATTCTAGCCGATAGGACTGTTATCGGCACTTATACTTTTATGCATCCATCCAGATACTAGGGTAATATTTCTTTAAATATTTTCCATTTAATGCTCTAGGAAACACAACCCCTTCGAGGGTTTCTAGAATATATGCGTTACCAGAAACAGACTGATTTATCCGATATGGACCTTCCCAATTAGGAGACCACTTTCCAAACTTTGAACTTTTAGTCCCAATCGGTAAAACCAATTTCTAGACCAGATCTCCATCGGCAAACTCCTTTATCTTCACCTTCTTGTCATACCATCTGGCTACTCTTTTCTTATTTTCTTTGATGCTAACTAAAGCCCTTAACCGATGACCCGCCCCATCTTCCAACTCATCCTTCATAAGGGTATTATAATCATCGGCTGTCAGCTAATTTTGAGAACATATTCGCCTAGAGCCAATTTTAATTTCCTAAGGCAATACTGCATCGTGTCCATATACTAACTGATAAGGCGTTACTTTGGTTGCACCATGACATGACATCCGATATGACCATAAGGCTTCATTTAATACTGTATGCCACCTCCTAGGATTTTCTTCAATTTTGCGCTTAATGAGTTTGATGATCCCTTTGTTAGAAGCCTCAGCTTGACCATTAGCTTGAGCATAATATGGAGAAGAATTTAAAACTTTAATTCCCATACCTACAGCAAACTCATCAAATTCTCCTGATATAAACATAGCGCCCTGATCGGTAGTGATAGTCTGAGGAATACCAAATCGGTAGACAATATGCTCTTTCACAAAATCAATCATATTAACCGATGTCACCTTTTTTAAAGGAATTGCCTCAACCCATTTTGTGAAATAATCGGTAGCAACCAGAATAAATTTATGTCCTTTACTCGATGGCGGATAAATCTGACCAATGAGATCAATAGCCCATCCCCGGAACGGCCACGGTTTGATTATAGGGTTCATAGCCGATGCAGGTGCTCTTTGAATATTACCAAACTTTTGACACCCCTGACATCCTTTAAAATATTTAAAACAATCTTCAAGAATAGTCAGCCAATAGTACCCATTCCTTCTGATCATCCACTTCATCTTGAAAGCCGATTGATGCGCCCCACACACTCCTTCACGAATTTCACCCATCAAGCTTTTCGATTCATCACTGCTAACACATCTAAGTAAAACTCCATCTATAGTTCGATAATATAATTCATCATCGAGGAGCACATACTTAGTAGCTTGGAACCTTATACGTCTCTCAACCTTTCTATATGGATCCTTTAAATAATCGACAACCTTCTTCCTCCAGTCATCGGTATCAACTGCCGATGTTAGCACTTCCTGAATAGACTGATACCCTGAAGCATGCTGAGCTAGTCGATTAGCTTCCTCATTATGCAACCGAGAGATATGTTCAAGACAAAAATCTCTAAATCCTTTCAACAATTGCAAACATCTTTCATAATATGAAATCAAAGCTTCACTTTGGCATTCATAAATTCCAGTCAATTGATTTATAACTAGCATTGAATCACCAAAGATTTCAACAGCATCGGCACGTATCTCCTTCAGTAATTCTAACCCTTTTATCAAGGCTTGGTATTCAGCCTGATTATTTGTCGATGTAGCAACAATCGGCAATGAAAACTCATACTTCCTTCCTTGAGGTGAAATCAACACAATGCCGATACCTGCTCCTTCACCGCATGTGGAACCATCGAAGAAAAGTGTCCAAGGGGCAATCTCCAGAGAGTCCACTGTATTACAATACTGAGTAACGAAATCAGCTATAACTTGCCCCTTAACTGCCTTGGTCAATTCATAACGTAGTTTAAATTCTGATAATGCTAAAATCCACTTGCCGATTCTACCACTTAATATCGGCATTGACAGCATGTACTTGACTACGTCGTCTTTGCATATGACCGTACATTCGGCAGATAACAAATAATGTCTCAATTTGACACAAGAAAAGTATAAACATAGACATAATTTTTCGACGGCCGAATACCTTGTCTCAGCATCCACTAATCTTTTGCTCAGATAATAAATAACACGTTCTTTCCCTTCAAATTCTTGAATAAGAGCTGAACCAATAACAGTATCATCAGCTGACAAATACAACCTGAAAGGCTTCCCGTGTTGAGGTGGAACTAGCACTGGAGGATTTGTTAAATATTTCTTAATTTCATCGAGGGCTAACTGCTGCTCAGCTCCCCATACAAATTCCTGATTGGCCTTCAATTTAAGTAATGGACTGAAAGCCTTGATCTTACCCGACAGATTAGATATGAATCTTCTAATGAAATTAATCTTACCGATCAAAGATTGCAATTCAGTCTTATTGGCAGGAGCAACCACCTTGTTAATTGCATCAATAGATTTCCTACTGATTTCGATGCCCCGCTGATGCACCATAAAACCCAAGAATTGACCTGCCGATACACCAAATGCACATTTATTAGGATTCATCTTCAATCCATGCTTCCTTGTACACTCCAGTATCTTTCGTAGATCGGCTAGATGTTTTGTGATATCTCCAGACTTAATCACCACATCATCAATGTAGATCTCTACTAATATGCCGATGTATTCATGAAAAATAAAGTTCATAGCTCTCTAATAAGTAGCGCCGGCATTTTTCAAACCAAACGTCATAACTATCCACTCAAACAACCCCACATGACCTGGACATCTAAAAGCAGTCTTGGGAATATCTTCCTCAGCCATGAATATTTGATTGTAGCCTGCATTACCATCCATGAAGCTAATAATTTGATGTCCGGCTGCAGCATCAATCAACAAATCAGCAATCGGCATTGGATAGCCATCCATCGGTGTGGCTTTATTGAGATTCCTGAAATCAATACAAACATGAAGCTTTCCATTCTTCTTATAAACAGGAACCACATTAGAGATCCACTCTGCATATCGACACTGCCGAATAAACTTTGCCTCAATTAATTTAGTTATTTTGGCCTTAATATCAGGAAGTATATTAGGGTTGTATCGGCGCGCTGGCTGCTGATGTGGCCGAAATCCAGATTTGATAGGTAACCGATGTTCAACTACCGATCGGTCTAACCCAGGCATCTCAGTATAATCCCAAGCAAAACAATCTTTATACTCTTTTAACACATCAATTATTTGCTGCTTATACTTGGAATCTAACTTAGCACTAATAAAAGTAGGTCTTGGCCTATCGCCATCACCGATATCTACTTCTACTAAATCATCTGCCGATGTGAACCCTTGACCTAATTTTCCATCATCGGCAAACCTATCCATTAAAACTCTTCTTCAGAACCGACTGCTTGGATTGGTGGAATTTCATAATCAGCAACTCTAAGGAACTCTTTTTCCCAAGCTTCTCCTGATATGCATTTAGTTCGCTCATAAGTATCTGACTCTGCCGATGCGATGATATAAGAAGAATCACCAGGGACAACCTCAATCTTATCCCCAATCCACTGTACGAGGCATTGGTGCATTATAGAAGGAACACAACAATTAGCATGAATCCAATCCCTCCCTAGAAGCAGATTATATGCACCCTTGCCGTTAATAACAAAGAACGTCGTCGGCAAGGTTTTGCTGCCGATGGCCAATTCAACGCATACTGCCCCTTTAGCTGGTGACACATTGCTTTCAAAATCTTTCAGCATCATATCGGTTTTGGTCAAGTCTTGATCTCCCTTACCAAGTTTCCGATACATCACATAAGGCATAATATTAATCACAGCCCCTCCATCAATAAGTACCTTAGACACAGGCTGCCCATCAACTCTGCCCTTCACAAACAAAGCCTTAAGATGCTGTCTCTCGTCATCGGTAGGTTTCTCAAAAATAGCCATCATTGGATCTAGTGTCAACTGAGCTACTTGATCAGAGAGAACAACTTCTTCCTCATTATCAGATAGTGCCAAAAATTCCATCGGCAACATGAATACTATATTAACATCTACCGATGGACCCTTATTTTTGTGTTTTACCTACCACTGCTGATGACCGGACCTCTCATTGGAGGAATTTTCCTCTTGGTATAAATCCTCCTGACGCTCACGTTGCATCCTCCTTCTCTGTGTCTTTGTTAGACCCTCCGGGCACCATCGAGGAAACTTGGTTTTCCAAATCGGCTGATAACAGGTCCTAGCCGATTCTACACGGCATATATTAGGGTCCCTGTAGAATATTTCCTCATCGGGAACTCTTGCATTTGCCATTTCCTCAAGCTCCTCTTGATTCCTTGGAAAATATCCAGCGCGTTTACCAAGCCTTTCATGTACACTAAGTCTGCCCCCCAGCCGATCATGCACTGATGCTCTGCTTCTGATCGGCTCATTAATAAATAAACCCTGATTGCCAGGTTGAAATCTTCTTTCTGACCGATTGACCCCATAATAACCATTGCACTCAGGGTAATTTTCAACAGTTGGCAATTTAATACCTTCTTCCCAGCAATGGATAAAAAACGGGCACCTCCAATGATCTTTATGCCGATGCCATTCTTCCCGACGTCTTTCTTCTTGCTGTTGTTGATATCGATCATTACGCTGACGCCAACCCTCCTGCTGCCTTCGATGAGTAATCACAATGCCAGGTCGAGGAGGTTTTTTGGAACTACTACTTTCTCCCAGCAAACCCTTACTTTTTGCATCATCGGTAGTTATCCGATGTTGGGGATCCACTGATGCGTTTTTCTCAGTAGCCTCGGACGTCAATACCTTGGTCTTCCCTTTGGCCTCCAATGTATTTGCTGGAAAAGGGTGTTGATCAATTTTCATCGGCCTTTGGGCATTGGAAGTACCAAACTTAATTCTCCCAGATTCAATAGCCGATTGTAACTGTTGCCTGAACACCTTGCACTCATTTGTACTGTGTGAAGTTGCATTGTGCCATTTGCAGTACAAGATCTTCTTCAACTCTTCTGCTGATGGGATCACATGATTAGGTGACAGCTTAATTTGGCCCTCTTGAAGCAGAAGATCAAATATTTTGTCGGCCTTGGTGATATCAAAGGTAAACTTTTCTGACTCTTTTTGACCAAAGGGACAAGATATCGGCTTTTTATTCTTAACCCACTCAGCTAAGCCGATAACTGGTTCTTCATCAGAATCAGAATCTCCTACTTCTTCAACAAATGATACCTTTTTACTCCAATTCTTTTTAGGTTCAAAAACCCTAGTATCTTGATCAGAGATCCTTTGCACAAGATGACTGAGGCTTTCAAACTCCTGAGAAGCATATCTGTCTTTAAGATGTGGCAATAACCCTTGGAAAGCCAGATCGGCAAGCTGCCGATCATCCAGCACCAGACTGTAGCACTTATTCTTTACATCTCGTAGTCTTTGCACAAAGCTCTCTACCGATACATCATTGCGCTATCTCAATTTTACTAAATCGGTAAGCTTCTTTTCATGGATTCCAGCAAAGAAATACTTATGAAATTGTTTTTCTAGATCAGCCCAGGTAATAATAGAATTTGGTAGTAATGAAATGAACCACGTAAATGCCGATCTAGACAAAGATGATGAAAATAATCGAACTCTTAATTCATCTCTGCTAGCTGCCTCTCCACATTGAATAATGAAGCGATTGATGTGTTCCATTGTTGATGTGTCATCTTGCCCGAAGAATTTAGTGAAATCTGGTACCTTGTACCGATTTGGGAGAGGAATTAAATCATATGCAGGAGGATATGGAGTCCGATAAGAATAAGTATTGACCTTGGGCTTTATCCCAAACTGATCCTTCATAATTTCTGCTATCCTATCGGTCCAAAAAGCATCAGCCTCCTAATGACGAACTGGCTGAATTTCTACAGGAAGTGCCTGCTGATATCCCTCCACATATCTTTGTGGCCCACGATCTCCAGCAATCGGCATATTCGCCGTTACTTGTGGTCCATTAACCTGTTGGAAAGGATTCATCGGCTGTGCTACCGATGCTTGATTCTGGACACCAGCTTGCATATAACCCTATTGAATCCCTGCAATCTGTTGATTTTACTGAACTGTATGTTGAACAGGTAACTGTCCTGACCAACCATTATTAGAACCCATCGGTACAAAACTTACCGATGGCTGGTAATTTGCTGACATTGTTGGATAATTATAACCAGCTTGAGGCATAAACTAAACCCCAGTTTGACTCATAACAGGGGCTTTCTGCTGCATCGGCAGTAAGCTTGCCGATGGATTTGAACTGGGTGTTTGAACCAAAGGCATCTGGAAACCCCCTGGAGTTGGTTGCACAGTAGTTGCTGTGGCATATTGAGGCACTTGGGCCATCGGCGAAACAGCCGATGGTATAGGAGCTTTTCCTACTGCGTCAAACACTTGAGGTAATCCAGGATTGAAAGCAGATGACTCCGGAGGCATACCATATCCCCACCAATTAGTAGGAATCTGGCTATTCTGAGACACAGGGCCTGACATAGCTGATGCCGATAGATCTGTACTAAGCTGAATTCGTCCTCCTAGTAGTACCGGATCTGATCGTATCGGTGTAGATTGAATATTAGGTAAGCCTGCCGATACTGGAGAAGAAGTAACTTCTGTACCCACAACGGCCGAGGGAGCCGATGGAGTATTGACAGATGCCGGCTCTGGTTAGTGATAGGCAGGCCCAACATAATGCGGTGACGCTTGTCCTTCTTTGAGAGTTCGAACCACAACATTATGAACAGTATTGGACAACACATTGGAATGATTAATCAAAGCATGATTTACTGCAGAATTAACCATCTCTTGAAGTTTACCAGGATTGGAGTCAAAGGTAACCTGCCGAGGCAACGGCAAATCTTGCTTCTGGATGACTTGTCCACTCTTGTTCAGGCTAAACGATTTTAGACAAAGCTGCCTGTATTCTTCTACGGCCTTTTCCATAGCCTGCCTCTGCTCTTCCTTAAGATCTTCTTCTGATACCGCAATAATGTTTCCCGCATCGATCTCGGAATTGAACATATTGATTGGATTGGTTTGTCCCACCGGGCGTGCCAAAAGTTGTGTTGATGCAAAAGTGGATCTGCAAACACAAAGGGCTAATACCCGAATCGATATCCAAGGCGTGCCAGTCGATTTGACCTGTTAATCGACAAGGATGAAGATACGAGCACTTTGGTCCTGACAACAGCGATACGCCCGGAAGTCATGGCCAAGAGGTACTCACGTGGAACTCGAGGATCGCCGAAGGTCGCACTGAAGCGATGCAGCTCGCCGAATCAATGAGAACTCGTAAAGAGAAAATAATGCAAATTGACGAAGTCGCCGAAAAGTAAGTAGATGCAAATGGGAGTAAAAATTGGTTTTGATATTGATTGATATATCTAATTACATTGCCTCTCACTCCATATTTATACCCTGATCTAAAGAGACACAACCAAACACAACTAGGACACCAAGCCCATATCTAAGGAAACACGTGACTCTTACATGAATCATACTCTAACAAATATAGAAAAGGAAATCAACTCCTATCTATTTCCATGTCCGCCTCAATTACGATGGAAATCTCACCATCCTCCTTCCCATCGGCATACCCCCTGTTTCATCGGCAGTAGTCCTCAAGTCTTCCTTCATCAGCATACTCCTTGTTTCATCGGCAGTAGTCCTCAAGTCTTCCTTCATCGGCATACTCCCTATTTCATCGGCAGTAGTCTTCAAGCCTCCCTTCATCGGCATCGACAATGACACCTTCAACCTCATCGGCAACGCCCGAGTCTAAATCAACCTCTCCATCGACCATCACCAGCTATCGGCAACCATCTTTACAAGCTGGCTTTCATCGGCTATCAAGTATATAGTAACTTTCCCCTTACCGATTAGTCCACTCTGATCATTTTGACACGTGCAAAAAACGGTGTCAACAATACTGTTGGAGGTATGCAGATCTTTGCATATCTATGACCGTATCTATTTCGGATTATCCACATTTTTTGGATAGCCCGCGGATGCGTAGATGGGTTAGTTTCCATGGTCTGCTCCGGTTTGAGATAGAGTTTCAGCATCACCTCCCTATTGTTCTCTAGATACACACTCTTCTTTGGCAGGACGTGTATCTAGAGAACAATGGGGAGGTGCTACCAAAATTCTGTCTCGGATAGGAGTACAGCATGGAAACTAACCTCATCTACGCATCCGCGGGTGGGATTAGGACATATCCTCACCTATTAGATAGTAGGAACACCATGTAGATGCAATTGATGGTTACATTACTCGTTGATGCATATGTTAGAGGATGGATGACTGTCAATGGATGTACACGGGCTGGAGAAGTCAGAGTGATTACACCACGGAATGGATGAACAAGACCGATGCTTTCTTAAACAGTGCATTTGGCAAGGCTGCTAAAGGACATTGCCTAGTTTTGTGTCCCTACAGCAAATGTGGAAACAGGAGAAGGGTAAACAAGGTGGAAATGGGTAAACATCTTGTGAAGAATGGATTTACGCCAGACTACACTCGGTGGGTCCACCATGGTGAAGCCCATTGTACGAGAGAGGAGGTGGTGAGACCATGGGTGGAGGCTTTTGATGCTGATGCCAGGGTAGCAGACATGTTAGATGACTTTCACCAAGGACAGTTCAATGAGGGGCGTGAGAAGGAGGAGATGGAGGCAGCCGCACAGGAATTCTATGACATGATGGACTCGGCACAAAAACCCCTTCACGATCGATCAACGGTGTCTCAACTAGATGCCATTGGACGCTTAATGGGGTTGAAATCCAAGTTAAACTTGAGTGGACCTAGTTTCGATAAGATGTTGGCCGTGATTGGCACCCTACTTCCAGAGGGCCACATTCTGCTAAAGAGCATGTACGAGTCACAGAAACTCCTTCGTGCACTTAAGATGCCGTATGAGCAGATACATGCTTGTCCGAAAGGGGTGCGCCCTATTTAGGAAAGAACACGAGCATGCAAAGTTCTATCCAAAGTGTAAATCCTCTAGGTACCTGGAGGTAGACTCTGATGATGGCCAGAAGAGGCAACTTACGATCCCCATGAAAATCCTAAGGTACCTTCCGTTCCTATTGAGGATCCAATGACTATACATGACTAAGGAATCCGTGAAACAGATGACATGGCACAAAAATGGCAAATGGTACAATCCTAACAAGACGGTACATCCATCCGATGGTGAAGCTCGGATCTGCTTTAATGACAAACATTGTGACAAAGCAGATGAGGCTCGTAATGTACGTGTTGCGCTGGCAACAGATGGGTTCAATCCTTATGGAATGATGGTTGCCCCATACACATGTTGGTCCATCTTTGTTATCCCCCTTAATCTCCCCCAATGTCTCCTTTCAACGACATAACGTATTCTTGTCGTTGATAATTCTTGGACACCTAGGGAGTAATATGGGTGTGTTCATGGAGCCTGTGTTTAATGAATTGGTCCATGCTTAGGATGAAGGGGTATGGACATACGATCGAGCTACAAAGACAACCTTCAAAATGCATGTTTGGTACCACTACTCCCTGCATGACTTCCTGGCGTATGGGATATTCTGTGCCTGGTGTGTTCACGGGAAGTTCCCATGCCTAATATGCAAGGAAGGTGTGAGGTTCATTTGGTTGCAGAAGGGTGTCAAGTACTCGTCATTCGACAGACATCATCAATTCTGACCTCTTGAAAGACACAAGAGAGATGCAGCTGACCCGGGAGCAGTACCTTGAGGTAAATGAAGAACATCAATATTGATTTGTTTTGAGATTAAGTTGGTTTAATTTGATCTTCTTATATGTCCAATACTTGATGACGTGTAGATGATTCCCTAGTGGTGCCAAGCGTATCCTGAGTGCTGGGCGATGATGGCGGAGAGGTGGTTCATGGAGGAGTACCTCAAGATGCACAGGGATGCCTGGGACTGTCGTTTGTAGATGCGAGGTCCAGCACACCATCAAGGCAGCCACAGCCTCACCGGATACAAACAAGCATGGGTACGCGAATTCATTTATCTATTGTGACACTTAGTTTTGCCTGATTTCTAATCATCGTGCTGTCTTTCTCGTAGTTGACATCACATAGTCGCCAGTGAAAGGATCAAGATGCCCAAGAGGGGGGGGGGTGAATTGGGCTAATTCTAAATTTTCTTGCAATAATTAAATCCTATGGTTAGCCCAATTAACCCCTTGTGCCTAGAAAAGTGTTTCTATCAATCTAACGCACAAAGGACTTGCAACCTATGTTCCAAACTTACTCTAGCATGGCAATTCTATGAATGTAAAAACAAGTATTGAATTGCTCAAAGTAAATGCTCAAAGTAATTGCTCAAAGTAAATAGAGAGAGGAACGCGGTGATGTTTTGCCAAGATATTGGAGAGTCACCACTCCCCACTAGTCCTCGTTGGAGCATCTGCACAAGGGTGTAGCTCCCTCTTGATCCACGCAAGGATCAAGTGCTCTCTATGGGTTGATTCTTCGACACTCCATCGCGGTGAATCACCCAAAACCGCTCACAACATGAGTTGGGTCACCCACAAGCTCCGTTGGGTGATCACTAAGCTCCCAATCACCACCAAGCTATCTAGGTGATGGTGATCACCAAGGGTAACAAGCACGAACTCTCACTTGACCATGCGAAGCCTAATGAGAACGGTGGATGCACACTTTTCTACTCTTGATTCACTAATGAGGCTACTCTTTTGGATTCTCAAATCTCAATCACTTCACTAGGACCTTGCTCTTCTTGGCACTCACAAACGTGTTTCTCAGCTGTTGGAATGAGCAAAAGTGACTCCACACACGAGTGGAGCTTCTATTTATAAAGCAGCCTGAAAAACGAACTGTTATGTGCCTCTGCGGGGTGACTGGATGCTCCGGTCACGTTGGCCGAACGCTCTAGTCAGTTCAACCCGCACACCAGTGTTTAAGTGTTGACCAAACACTGGCAGGGTCCAATCACCACTGACTGAACGCGCCCGGTCGCATTAAACTCTCACTGGATGCTTACTGTACTTGACCGGACACTAGATCCTCAGGGTTCGGTCAATATTGACCGGATGCATCTGATCACAGATTCACTCTTCTAGAACCTTACTGGAGTTGACCGGATGCTGTCTCTCAGTGTCCGGTCACTTGACCACTCAGCGTTCGGTCGCACCGAACGCAATCACCTTGATCAAATGAATTGACCAGACCCTACGGCCAGCGTTCGGTCGCACCAGAGCCAGCGTCCGGTCAGTATTTGACCCTCTATTCACTTCAAACTCTCAAACATATGTGAATGAAGTTTGCTCCATAGGATCATAGGGCTGTTGTGGAGCTACCTAGTGCTAGTTTTAACAAGTGCGCACCACACCTAACTCACTAGACTCATCTAGGTCAAGCTACCCATCCATACCCCCTTAATAGTATGGCCAAAGGAAAAAAACAAAGTCCTAAACTACTCTATGTGTCACTCCAACTCCAATCGACACTTAGAACTAGTCATCCTTAACCTTGTCGTCCATCCTTTGAAAACCGAAATAATTTCCATCATAGGGGCATGACCACCTTGATTGCCCAATTGATCTCCATTACCATGACCTAACTTAATTGCCTCTACAAAATACACGTTAGTCATAGTAATCTTGTATTGTCATTAATCACCGAAACCCAACAAGGGGCCTAGATGCTTTCAATCTCCCCCTTTTTGGTGATTGATGACAATACCACCTCGATTATGTGAAAGAGTGAGGTTTTTGGCATGCTTGGTTCATATAAGCTTTTGTCAATAAGAACCAAAGAGTTAAGCAAGCTTATATGACCCAATCCAACATGATGTACTCAAAAGATATGAAATACGCCTGAGTACAAGTGGTGAAGCTCATTTGCATCGGAGTAAAGCACGGAAGCAAAAGCAAATGAGCATGATATGACATATAAAGGAATTCAAAGTAGAGAGCACACATGTCATACATCACAATCACGTAGATATCACTATCACATAGATATAATAGTATGCATGAAAGTAAACACACGAATGCATAATAGTAATAGTGTATCACACAAATAAAACTCCAAATGTATATAATAGACTAATAGCTAACTAGGCTCCCCCTAAGTCTACATACTCGAACCCTCTCCCCCTTTGGCGTAAAATACCAAAACCTAAGGGTCAGTCGGTGGGGCTACAGCGAACGAGTCGGGCGCTGAGGTACGAGGAGTAAGCTGAAACTGGGCGCCATCATCATCTGACCCTGAGCTCTATACTGACTGACCCTCTATGGCTGGAAGCATCGCTGAGGAGGTCTAGGTCTGAGCTAGAGCAGGTGCTACTTGTGATGCTGCTGGTATATCTATTGTAGGATCTGAAGATGCGACAGAAGAAGGGAGCCTCTGAGTAGTCATGGTGATAGGAGCTATTGTAGAAGGACCTAGGGCATACATATGTGGCGGTGTAGGCATCCCTGTCAACTCACTGAAAGATGCTCTAAGACTCCTGGAGACTGACGTGTCAGGTACAAATAGCGAAGGTGACTGATCCGATGTGAATCCCATCTAATATGGTGTGAACTGCGGGGCGACCACTAGCGAGGATAACCACTAGGACACCTGTACTATGGGAGAAGCAAACAGAGCTGGAGGTTGTCCCTGACTCTAAAGCCTACTAGGCTGTACTGCTGGAGTCATCATAGTGGTGGCAGGCTAAGCAAGCTGGGGTGAAGGCTATGACTGTGGAGCCCCAAGTGCTATTACTACATGCTACATAAATCCAAAAGCTGCTGCTACATGAGTAACTACTGCTGATGCATCTGCTACTAATGCTGCTAGAGGATCTACTGCTATCGCTGGAACTCGTCCTGATGAGCCTGAATCTGTGTAAAGTTGGCAGTGGTCTCCTGAGCCTATCGTGCCTGATCCTGCTGCATCCGCTCAAGAATAGCAATCAAAGCGGGGTCAGTCTACGGTGCAGGTGGAGCAGAGCTAGAACTACCAGCCTCTGCATCATATCTATGTGGAGGCATCTGAGGAATAGGCAGGTAGTCATCATCCAAACTGTCACTAGACTCGCTCCTCTCCTCCTAAGCCTCAAGCTCCTCCTCCTCAGTAGCGGCTATGCCTCTGATAATCTCGTCCTGCTGAGCTACAGACTCTGGTACATCTGGACGATGGCAAGGCTGAGTGGGTGCTTGTGGTGTGCTATGCCTGATCCTCTATGCCATGTTATAAGCTAGAAACTCTGTGGTGGCACCTCTGTACTCTACAACCATCTCAGGAGTCCTAACTTGTATGGCCTTGAGCATAAGGAATGTGATCCAATGTGCATATGGAAGCTACCTGTGACCCTTGAAGCCCTCAGCTATCGTGTCCTCCATCTCAGACAAAAGAAGATCCCAAATATCGAACACTATCTGCTGCATAAGGGCATTGAGGAGCCAAAGCTAGAGGCGAGTCAAGCCCTCTCTGTATCCCATCCTAGGAAGTAGTGTCCTCCTAATGATAGCCTCTAGCACTCGAGCTATAGGAGTAAGATCACTCGGGTTCCTCCTCGACCCCTCACCAAAGGGCTCCTTGAAGCAATGGCGCACAAGATCTGTAGGGGGCACCAAACCACCATGAGGGCGCTTGGGAGGCTATTGTTGTCCATAACATACCTCATGTAACCTGACAGGCTACTCCTATAACCTCAGTATCTCCCTAGCCCTCTGACTCATCATCCAGTAGTCTCTACCTTTGAATGCAAAGTGAATATATCTATGGTGTGGGTCAATATAGAGAGAAGCATAAAACTGACGAACCTAGGATGGAACATATACTCTAGTCCATCTAATCAAATCTGTCAGCCCTGATAGATATGCAAGGTAGGGGCGAATATGCTCTCCAGCTACTGTGACTATAGCCTCAATGCCGCAAACCCACTGAGACCTAAAAACTGCTCCACTGTTTAGATATGCATTGTAGAAGCCTTCCTGGAGCGGTGTATAGAATCCCTCTAAAGCTCTCTTATCCCTCCTGGGTGGAAACCACACATCAAAATCCACAAAGCGAAGCTGCTGAACCTGCTTGGCCGTGGTGGCCCTCAAGTCAAGGTGGGTCACTAGAGCTGGACCCTATGGACGAGGTGGTGGACGTGATCCCCCCGCTATGTCAGCGGCCTCGGTGACACTGGAACCCAGGTACGACTAGAGCGACGTAGTAGTGGCTGGGGTGCCTACTCGGTCTCCTTGACCTCCTCAGCCTGCTGGCCCTTGTAACACCCCTAGTGTTTGTCACCAGTTAAGCAATGGGTTTGAGCTCAAACATGACATGTCAAGTGGTAATCAAGGTGTCAAGATCAAATCTACATGATGGAGCTTCAACTTAAACTTGGGCCACGCACAATTGCTTACATATGGACCCTTGTTAAGATTATGCAAGAGTAATTCTAAGCATGCTTCTTCCATGTACATTACATCCACATGCATCCATCTAGACCCGTGGAAAAGTTTCATGAAGTTTGGAATCAAAAAGTCACATGAAATGATAAGTCATATCTTTGCATGAATTGCTTTATCAAGTGATTGGAAACATATGAAGTCACCCAAACCTTGTAACCTTGCTCAAACAACTCTAATTGAACTCTACAACAAAAGTTATGATGGGTTCGTGTTGAGCGAAGGTGGAGAAAATGTCCGAAAATAATGGAAACACTATATTTTGTAGCAGAAAGGACTTTGCATTGACCGAGAAATAAAGTTGACTTCTGGACCAGATATGAGGTTTGACCAAAAATGAAAGTTGAAGAAAAGTTTGAGTATAACAAACTTTGTTAAAGGACCAAGTCATGATTTAGCTTTGAAATAGATCAAAACAGTGCTCAAAGTATAAGAGAAAAAGCTGAAATCAACCCGATCGTGTTTGCAGTCCGGATTTCACCGACATTGACGTTGACATCGCACGTTCTCCAAATTTTGCTAAGCAACTTGGGTTAGTCCAAAAATAAAAGTTCAAGGTTATGTTATGGAGAAGAGAATGCAAAAAGTTGCACTAAGTTTGATTGAGTTTCAGCCTCCGAAAGCGAGTTTCCGTGGTCACTGTTAACATATTGACACTATCATCTTGGAGCTTAATTATCTGCTGTTACAAAGCTCAAATGGCCGGGCACCTTAAATAAGAAACGTAGAGCAGGCCGAGGTGAACAAACTTTGTTTATGGCCCAATGTCTAATTCGGCTTGGAAGCAGCCCAAAACGGCGTTCCACCTTGCCCACGTCGCTGCCCGCCACGTGCTCGGTGAAATGCCTCAACGGGCGGCACCTGTCCGTGGATGTGGCCACCATGCGCGAGCAGTGCCCCCACCTCCATGCCGCGTGCCCCTGCGCCCGATGCGGATAACCAGAGCCCCAGCCGAGCTCTCCATCCCCTTCTCCACTCCCTGCTTGCTCCCTCGCGCGCTCTCCTCGCTCCGCTCCACGGCAGGACGTGCGTCCGCCATGGCCGGTGGGCCGAGCTCGTCGTCGCCGCCGTTCCCTAGCTTTCGAGCCCCCTCATGACCAACCACGCGAACCACCACCTTCGCCTCTTCCTCCTCTACGACCGGTGCACCTCCGCTGAGGCAAAAACCACCGGAGCAGCCCAGTCGTCGGAGCCGCTGCCATCGCCGCCACTTGCTACTGTGGCCGCGCCGCCACAAGCCACCTTGGGCTAAGCCGAGCAGCCTTGCGGGTGCGCAAGGGCCCCCTGGTGCTCCTCCTCCACTTCACCGCTGCCGTTAAGCCTCCTTCGGCCGTCAGTGGCGAACTCCCACGCCTCCCCTGCTGTGTTCGGTGACCAGGGGCCTCGGGCTCAAATTCGACAAAGTAAAGGGGCCTAACTGCGAAGTCAGTGACTCATGTGAATAGTGCCATAAGGACTGGTTTGTAATTATTTTGTAGGAACTTTGGAAATTCATAGTAAATCGTAGAAAATTTATAAAATAGTAAATGTGGACTTTTTAGAATCCTTGTGAAATTCTCTATGCACTAGATCTATAATATGGCATGGTTTAGTTTAAATATTTTGCTGTAAAAATAGATTTGTGCAGTAAGGTTGTAATGCTAGTTGAATTTGTTATTTTCCATAATTGTAAATCTAGGGCTCCAAATGAAGTGAAATTTTTGTGGCATGCTAATCATGTGATAGTGGATGTGTGGTAAAAATTTCATGAGTATTGGATGAAGTATGAGTGAGTTATTGGTTTATCTTGCTCTCACATGATTTCTTGCTTTAGCAACTTGTCTTTTTCATAGAGGTTGCTATACATATTCAAATGGAGTGAAATTTGTACAGTAGACTATTGAGAGGATATGTGAGCCACTGTAATTTTTGTAGAATTTATTGTATACATTTTGTATATGTTCATTAAGTCACCTTGTTATCTAAAATAAATTAAGAAATGCATTAAAATAATTTATTTGGTCATGGACACTAGGTTTTCTGGTGTTCTTTAGTCATGTGTGACATGTTGGTAAAGTTGGTTTTGTCTAATTATGTGTTTGCAATATAAGTTAATATTTAATTTCTTGCAAATGTGGTTTATGGACAGATCTGGGAGCTTAGCAAAGTTCTTCATAATAATGTGCTTTGTTGTGAAACTTGTTTATACAAAAGTTGTAGATAATTCATGTATCTAGCTTCTGTTAAAATTTGGTGTCATTTGGCCAAGTAGTTTAAGAGTTACAGTTGTTCAAAGTTGGGTTATACAATTGATTGCTCTCTGTCTTGTTTAGACCAGTTTCTGTGAAGGTATAATTTTGATCTACTTAACTTGTGAATCATGCTATGATGGTTATAGATGAAATGTAGATAATTTCATAAGCTTTCCAAAATGTCTTCTTTCAAGTCATTTGGATTTGTATAACTCCAGTTATAGCTAAACCTTGTAGCTGCTGTTTGCATGTCCAGAAATTGGCAGATTCCAATTATAGTGTTTGCTTGTATATTGTTAAGTGTGACTTATGCCTTGAATGATAACTGAGTTAGAGCACCTGAGATCTTGGGAAACTTGTGTCATGCTTGGTGTTGTCGTCTTCTTTGCCATCTTAGCATGATAGATTGTGTGATGTTTAAGTTAAGCATCGCAAAGTACTTAAGTGTGTTAGTGTAAACTATGCTTGTCTTGCTTGCTATTTTGTGATGCGTCTCATGGTACTATTCTTCATATTTATGCACTTGTATGTTGCATCTCATCTAGGTACGCTAGATGCACCACGTGAAGAATGCGATGTTGGAGCCAAACCCGAAGATTTGGTTTGGTGGATATATCCAGAAGATGGAAGGACTAAGCAAGTGCTAGGACCGGAGATGTCCCCATGATGGTGCAAGCTAACTGAACTGACTTGTGTCGGATCCCAGGCAAGCCTCAGAGCATATTAAGCCTCCTAATTTCTGAAATGTAGTTACAGTATTATTGTTATATATATATATTGTTGCATTAAGTTTAGGTGTTGGATGCAAACATTTGCTGCATTGGTTACCCGATCCTTGTCCAGATATTGATACCTTGAATCCTATGTAGCTCAGGCTCATGTAGTGCTTAGCCCTGCTTAAACATGGTAGAAGTCAGGTGATTTCCTGTCACCTGCGAGATATAGGAAGATACATATGGCACGGTTGGCTATATTTGCTATTGTGGAAAAGAACCAGTCTTAATTTGAAATGGAGACCGGACGGAGGCTTGCCGGTTTGCAGTGACTCCGTCTATGTTGATTAAGGACTGAATCTTGGAGCCTTTCCTATTCATGTTGAACGCATGCCTCTCTCTTAGTTGGCCGTGTCTGAAGACCGACCGCGAAGCCAAGTAGCTCAACTCAGGCTGGGAGTCGATAAGTATAAAGTACGCCTCAGAAGGGAGCCATAGGCATGAGTCCAAGGGCAGGTGATTTAAAAGTCCTAATCGTCCTGGCAGAAGGGTAATCCCTGAGAGTGCTGGCGCTGATCGAACCCGTGAATTTGGTTCCTGAGTTGTCCCAAAGGTGACCCACGGCTACCCTTGCAAAGTATGCCAGGGTGAGAGTTAGGAATACCCCCTCAGCTGAGTTGTAATTCGATTCGAGTCACCGTCTCTCCTGGTTAGTGAGAACTTGACGGGCTTATCTTCAAAGTAGATACACTAAATAACATAATGGTTTAGAATAATGATATGATGACGACAGCCTGATTATACCTGCTATGGTTAATATTGTTTGCTCCTAATAAGTGAGTGCTCTAGTACAGGTGCTAATCTAGTGGACAGGTAAATGATGATAAACTTGATGCTAAGTTTAAATTGGTCACTATATTCATAATCTCTTTTATGCAACTGTGTCAAGCTAGCCCACCTCATAAGCCTTGCATGACCCTTGGTGTCCTTTATTTCTGGTTTTGACGGGTAAGTCTAGCTGAGTACCTTCTCGTACTCAGGGTTTATCCCACCATGTTGCAGGTGAGGTTCTCGGCCTATGAAGATGATGGCTAACCGCCGATGGCTTAGTTATTCTATAGTTACTTCTCATCTATATGCTTTTGTCGGATGATGTCACTTATGCTAGCAATGTATTTGGAACATATATTAATGTAATCTTTTGAAAGCTATGTTGTTTTCACTAATCAGTTTTGAAACCCAAACTTGTATTATTATTTGTGAATTCATTTGTAATATTATTTCCACTACAACCCTGTGTATGTGATGTGTATTTACTTAATCACGCGATCTTGGTTGTGATGTTGATTTACCGAGGTCTTTCGGGACACTCGGCGGACTACCGGGTTTATATGAGTGAAAGTATGCGCGTGTCAACGTGTTAGCGGGGACAACCGTACTTGATCTTGTATAAATTGGGCGGTTCTTTTACAGCTGGTATCAGAGCACGATTAAGCATAATACTGTCATGTACATTGTTTTAAAAACAAAGTTTTGGTTTTAAAAAGCCTATTTTAACTAAAAGTTTAGCTACAGGCAAATTTGTCAAAACTAATTTGCAAAATTATGCTAGCGACATCCTCCTTTATGCCTAGTTAAGGACTATTAGGTGGCTATCTAAGTACTAACATGGGTGTTTTTACTTTCGTCGTCCATACGGCGTGCTATTGTATGGATGCCATTCGTTTGAATGGTAATGTATGGCTCAAAATGTCTCTACGCCCAGGTAAGTGTGAGTTGTGAGAGCATGACCGTCCCACTGTCGGTCTAGGGGAGAGTTAGCTTTGGTTACTGGAATATTTATATGTTACACCCATGTATATATGAAGGTACTTAATTATGGGTATATTTATCAGGTAGCTATGGATATCAAAGTATATACATTTGGGGATGTATATATGCAGGGTATCTTAGTTTACTACTTTCATTGTGTGCTTCTTATCTCTTGTGGGGATGGGCTGCAATGAATTTGCCTGCAGGTATGCTAACCACAAATGCGTAGATTGAATATAGCTGACGACTAGCTATATATCGAGAGAGTACGTGTTTTGCCACCGACATAGAACATGATTGCTACCTTAGGCTGGCAATTTCGTGAGGACGAATAGGACGAGCATGCATCATGATTGTGCTTGTGCATAAATATGCTTCCCTCGCCTTGTTCTAATAGTAAGTAACTTGTGATCCATGTAATGTTACTATCTTCCCTGTGTGAAGCTAGACAAAATGTCTTGTCCCATGCTGCTTGAATAGCTATGCTTGAAGATAGTGTGTGATTAGCTCGTCTTATATGTCTACGTCCAAAGGAAATAGATGACAAGTTATTAATTAGCAAAACTTCACCCCTTTGAAAATTAAATTGCTAAATATAAGTAAAACTTGTTTAGTAGAGATATCCACCTACTCCGTAAAAAAAAGAAACAAAAGATAATAGTGCCTTACCACCATGTTTTGCCTGATATGTGTAGTGGTGTTGTTGTAGGTGACTGTTTGTTATGTATGAGCTTTGTGCTTCGTAATAGCCATTTAAGCTAATTGGATTGAGTGTTTCGAAATGCTCGCTTAAGACCATGATGTAGGCGTGGATGCTCATTATCTTGGTAGTGTCGTAGTTGTCACCCTTTTGTCCTCAATAAGCATATGAGTGTCGAATAGCTTTATCCTAAAACAACGCTCAAGTTACATAATCGCACAGTTGTCGTCTCCAATTAGGTTCTCTCTTGGGAGCCTGAGCCTATACATGTGGTTGCTAGACTTGAATGTTGTGCTACGAAGACTTTATCTATGCCTTTGCTTGACCTTAGGTCCAAGCTTAGTTCCCTTGAATGCTTGCATATTTTGTGGTTGTCCCGCTCCTATGTGGGAGGACCCTGCTCAAAAATCCTTGTTGGACCTCATTGCTCTTTCTCCTACTGATGAGCTAGTGCAACGCTAATCGCTATTTGCCCTGGCTTTGGAACCTTTTCCTCATAGACCATGTCATTGCTTTATCAACTGAATCCCTAGTCAGTGCAATGGCTCTATCTCTCGAATCTCATGTATTTTGTCTCCAACTCTTTCAATTCTCTGGATGTTTATCAGTCTTGATCTCATGTTGCTGCTCGACAAGACCAAATCTCATGTTAATCTTTATCGGGTAATCACTTTGGTGGACATGAGGCATTTGTGGAAATTAAGCAAGAGTCTCCTACTTAGTTGCCTTTGGCAATTAGGCTATGTTCTTTTGCGCTATGTTTTAATCTTCTGATCGCCTCCTTGTTGATTCCTAACCTTGTGACTATCCTTGTTTGCTATCCCTCTTTTGCACAATGCTTGTTCTTACCATCTAATTGGTGCCACTGGAAATTTCACTTTGGTTGTTTGTCCAGTAATGGTGCCACGATTAGTGATCTACGATGCCGCGACGGAACCTAGGGCCTCCTTGTGGGCGGCCGACGCATGGTTGTGCTGCTGGGTGCGCGCTGGTATCGAGGTTTCTAGTCATGATCCCTTACAGAACTGCACCGATGTGTTATTTTCATATGAGCTCTTCCTTGGTTATCTCTCTATGTCTTATCGAAGATCCATATATTAGACCGAAAGTAGTAGAGCTTCCTTTTGAAGTCACAAAAAGGATAACCTTTGAAGAACTAGTCACCGACATAAACATTAACAGACTACAAGAAGTGGTAGACAAGTGACTCCACTTGGTTGTCCCAGTATTGACGTCCGTCACCTAGTGAACAACTTATGTCATCATTGTTGGATCAGAAAGGCACACAACACTTAATGTTGGACAAGTTGTTAGTCAGATAAGAATCAAATGTCACATTATGATTATGACCTGGCTATCCAAGTCTTGATTATTATGTGCATGTTGATCGCACGGTCGAGATCAACAATCTCTAGTGTGAACCCTTGTCTGCTGACTTCGATGGCGACCATCTATTATGAGTCAATCACAACTATTGTTGGCAAGAGTGAAGATTTAGAACTTTTAGTGTTGAGAGACAACTGATTAGTTACTAGTCAGAAGCTTAACCTCCAGCTAGGTGATAACTTTTTGCTAATTACGAAGGCTATGTCTCATAAGACGATGTTAAGCAAAGAAACAACAAGGGCGTTTAGCAATGCAACAACTGCTTTGTTTTCCAAAACCTGTGCTATCAAGTCAATTCCATCTTGGATAATCACACAGATAGTACAAAACGTTGTATCGGCTACGTAAGGAACTAGAGAAAGCATGTGCCTAGTTTCGATCAGCATCATTGTGCCCCTAGGTACCACAAATGGATTTGTTCAAGGTTCTATTGGACCAAGTGCCAGAGAATATTCAGAAATGGTTCCTTGTCTTTATAGGGATGCTCTCCATGTGGAGTAATGCTTGGCGCCCTGTGAAAATAGCCCATAAGTCCAATACTTGTGCATCGTCAAGTTGGTGTCTAGATCAACGGCGAAAATTGTTACCTAAGAAACATGTCAGGAAGACTATAGCCTCCATCTTCAGCTAGAGAAAGGCTATTGCTGCTATGAGAAAGATTATAGAGTGCAAAACACACACCTCAATGTGTGAAGCAAAGAAAAGAAAGAACACGAAATCTGTCCAGATTTTGTGGCACTAAACCGGTTATCTTCAAGCCGGCGATTAGTGACTCAAACGAAGTTGGATTTACTCTAAACTTGGTGATCTCATTCCTTGCTTAGGACCCTTCAATGTCTTAAGTTAGTTTGAGTATTGGTTGAGTAAAACATCGGATTTGAGAGATATCTTGTCGGCTCGGTTTGCTGCCATTTCAGAACCGAGCAGTTTTGGTAGATGAAGTGTTTGGATGGTCAAACGGTGTCCGGTTGAGTTGAATTTTGGTGAGTAGTTAGACGACCCATGGATCTACATGCCCACCAAAATTTGTGCATATTGGAGCAGTAGTTTGTGAGATATGAATAGAAAACAAAATGGTAAAGAATCTGCAATTTCGCTGTGACTGCGATCATCCTTTCCATTAGACGGTTGTGTTTGTAATTCATGCCAAGAAATTACAACTTGTAGATGTCTTGCTGTTAGACAACCCTCCATACCTTTGAGAAGACTAATTGCACCCCTATGTGCCTTGCTTTTGCCCGCTTAGATCAGCAATGCGTGAGCAGTCAAGGTGTTCTAGAAGTCAAATTGTGCCCTTGCAATTCGAAAGTAATTGGAAAGGTGTCAAACCATAGATTTTTAGATTATGGTTTTTGAGATATTGATTGACCTAAGAATGGAAGCCTCGACATCAAATATAGTTTAAGAAAGCTGGTTTTGCTATGATCCAAGTAAACCCAATTTGCTGTGCAACTGCACCACGAAGGCAAATTTTACTTAACCTGCTTGGTAGTGAACTAGTCCCTAGTTTTGTGATTACTTGCAACTTATGTTGCCCTCCAAGCCTCGCTAACATCTTTCTGCATCAATGGTTCTTCAATGCTGACATGCCTAAGGTGTCTTCCATGTGTTTTACCCAAGGGGTTGCCTCAGGTCCAACCTAGATAACTGTTGCCGTTTGGATACGAGAATTCCCTTAAATAATGGTCGTCAAAAATGCTGAGTCAACAGAGTCAGCTATCACATTCACCGCTCACTCAACTGACTCAGGTAATACAGTATTGTTATCCGAGAAAGAGCACTGCACACATAGAACATTATGTAGCTTTCCATCAGTTGACATACGAGTGAGTGCACCGCTACAACCAGTTTGGATATTGGTTAACTAGCTTCTTATGCCCTCAAAGGATGATTACCCCATCTATGATCACATCCTTTACGAGAAGTTGTGCTCAAGCCACTTTTATACAGAACTGCTTTTCAAACCTTGGGAACAAATATAGCACCGTTGCAAGGAATATCCATCAACCGACTACGATCTAGTGCAAAGTCCATAAGTTCTGTGTTATATCCATTAGGAAAGTAGATGTTACAAGTATTTAGTCTACGCTTGTATCACTCTTCGTACATCAAGGATGAAGTACGTAGGGTAGTGCTATCTTGGATCCTACCCAATGTAACAATGTTTTATGGACGCCAACAAAGGAAATTCTTTAGACAACAACTTACGACGAAGAGCAGGTATCAGAAAGTGTCATGACCAAATTAGCCTCCCTGATACTCCGAAGTTAAGTAGCCTAATGCTATCACTGATGTTGGAAACTGGATGACAAGTTTCTCTTCCCATAAAAGTCTTTCGCACCGAATCTCGGGACGCAATTCCTTTAAGGGGGGAGGGTTGTAACACCCCCGGTGTTTGTCACCAGTTAAGCAATGGGTTTGAGCTCAAACATGACATGTCAAGTGGTAATCAAGGTGTCAAGATCAAATCTACATGATGGAGCTTCAACTTAAACTTGGGCCACGCATAATTGCTTACATATGGACCCTTGTTAAGATTATGCAAGAGTAATTCTAAGCATGCTTCTTCCATGTACATTACATCCACATGCATCCATCTAGACCCATGGAAAAGTTTCATGAAGTTTGGAATCAAAAAGTCACATGAAATGATAAGTTATATCTTTGCATGAATTGCTTTATCAAGTGACTGGAAACATATGAAGTCACCCAAACCTTGTAACCTTGCTCAAACAACTCTAATTGAACTCTACAACAAAAGTTATGAAGGGTTCGTGTTGAGCGAAGGTGGAGAAAATGTCCGAAAATAATGGAAACACTATATTTTGTAGCAGAAAGGACTTTGCGTTGACCGAGAAATAAAGTTGACTTCTGGACCAGATATGAGGTTTGACCAAAAATGAAAGTTGAAGAAAAGTTTGAGTATAACAAACTTTGTTAAAGGACCAAGTCATGATTTAGCTTTGAAATAGATCAAAACAGTGCTCAAAGTATAAGAGAAAAAGCTGAAATCAACCCGACCGTGTTTGTAGTCCGAATTTCACCAACATCGACGTTGACATCCCGCGTTCTCCAAATTTTGCTAAGCAACTTGAGTTAGTCCAAAAATAAAAGTTCAAGGTTATGTTATGGAGAAGAGAATGCAAAAAGTTGCACTAAGTTTGATCGAGTTTCGACCTCCGAAAGTGAGTTTCCGTGGTCGTTGTTAACATATTGACACTATCATCTTGGAGCTTAATTATCCGCTGTTACAAAGCTCAAATGGCCAGGCACCTTAAATAAGAAACGTAGAGCAGGCCAAGGTGAACAAACTTCGTTTATGGCCCATTGTCTAATTCGGCCTGGAAGTAGCCCAAAATGGCGTTCCACCTTGCCCACGTCGCTGCCCACCACGTGCTCGGTGAAATGCCTCAACGGGCGGCACCTGTCCGTGGACGTGGCCACCATGCGCGAGCAATGCCCCCACCTCCATGCCGCGTGCCCCTACGCCCGATGTGGATAACCAGAGCCCCAGCCGAGCTCTCCATCCCCTTCTCCACTCCCTGCTCGCTCCCTCGTGCGCTCTCCTCGCTCCGCTCTGTGGCAGGACGTGCGTCCGCCATGGCTGGCGGGCCGAGCTCACCGTCGCCGCTGTTCCCTAGCTTCTGAGCCCCCTCATGACCAACCACGTGAACCACCACCTCTGCCTCTTCCTCCTCTATGACCGGCGCACCTCCGCTGAGGCGAAAACCACCGGAGCAGCCCAGTCGTCGGAGCCGCTGCCGTCGCCGCCGCTTGCTGCCGTGGCCGCGCCGCCACAAGCCACCTTGGGCTAAGCCGAGCAGCCCTACGGGTGCGCAAGGGCCCCCTGGTGCTCCTCCTCCACTTCACCACCGCCGTTAAGCCTCCTCTGGCCGTCAGTGGCGAACTCCCACACCTCCCCTGCTGTGTTCTGCGACCAGGGGCCTTGGGCTCAAATTCGACAAAGTAAAGGGGCCTAACTGCGAAGTCAGTGACTCATGTGAATAGTGCCATAAGGACTGGTTTGTAATTATTTTGCAGGAACTTTGAAAATTCATAGTAAATCGTAGAAAATTTGTAAAATAGTAAATGTGGACTTTTTAGAATCCTTGTGAAATTCTCTATGCACTAGATCTATAATATGGCATGGTTTAGTTTAAATATTTTGCTGTAAAAATAGATTTGTGCAGTAAGGTTGTAATGCTAGTTAAATTTGTTATTTTCCATAACTGTAAATCTAGGGCTCCAAATGAAGTGAAATTTTTGTGGCATGCTAATCATGTGATAGTGGATGTGTGGTAAAAATTTCATGAGTATTGGATGAAGTATGAGTGAGTTATTGGTTTATCTTGCTCTCACATGATTTCTTGCTTTAGCAACTTGTCTTTTTCATAGAGGTTGCTATACATATTCAAATGGAGTGAAATTTGTATAGTAGACTATTGAGAGGATATGTGAGCCACTGTAATTTTTGTAGAATTTATTGTTTACTTTTGGTATATGTTCATTAAGTCACCTTGTTATCTAAAATAAATTAAGAAATGCATTAAAAGAATTTATTTGGTCATGGACACTAGGTTTTCTGGTGTTCTTTAGTCATGTGTGACATGTTGGTAAAGTTGGTTTTGTCTAATTATGTGTTTGCAACATAAGTTAATATTTAATTTGTTGCAAATGTGGTTTATGGACAGATCTAGGAGCTTAGCAAAGTTCTTCATGATAATGTGCTTTGTTGTGAAACTTGTTTATATAAAAGTTGTAGATAATTCATGTATCTAGCTTCTGTTATTGTATACTTTTGGTATATGTTCATTAAGTCACCTTGTTATCTAAAATAAATTAAGGAATGCATTAAAAGAATTTATTTGGTCATGGACACTAGGTTTTCTGGTGTTCTTTAGTCATGTGTGACATGTTGGTAAAGTTGGTTTTGTCTAATTATGTGTTTGCAACATAAGTTAATATTTAATTTTTAGCAAATGTGGTTTATGGACAGATCTGGGAGCTTAGCAAAGTTCTTCATGATAATGTGCTTTGTTGTGAAACTTGTTTATACAAAAGTTGTAGATAATTCATGTATCTAGCTTCTATTAAAATTTGGTGTCATTTGGCCAAGTAGTTTAAGAGTTACAGTTGTTCAAAGTTGGGTTATACAATTGATTGCTCTCTGTCTTGTTTAGACCAGTTTCTGTAAAGGTATAATTTTGATCTACTTAACTTGTGAATCATGCTATGATGGTTATAGATGAAATGTAGATAATTTCATAAGCTTTCCAAAATGTCTTCTTGCAAGTCATTTGGATTTGTATAACTCCAGTTATAGCTAAACCTTGTAGCTGCTGTTTGCATGTGCAGAAATTGGCAGATTCCAATTATAGTGTTTGCTTGTATATTGTTAAGTGTGACTTATGCCTTGAATGATAACTGAGTTAGAGCACCTGAGATCTTAGGAAACTTGTGTCATGCTTGGTGTTGTCGTCTTCTTTGCCATCTTAGCATGATAGATTGTGTGATGTTTAAGTTAAGCATCGCAAAGTACTTAAGTGTGTTAGTGTAAACTATGCTTGTCTTGCTTGCTATTTTATGATGCGTCTCATGGTACTATTCTTCATATTTATGCACTTGTATATTGCATCTCATCTAGGTACGCTAGATGCACCACGTGAAGAATGCGATGTTGGAGCCAAACCCGAAGATTTGGTTTGGTGGATATATCTAGAAGATGGAATGACTAAGCAAGTGCTAGGACCGGAGATGTCCCCATGACGGTGCAAGCTAACTGAACTGACTTGTGTTGGATCCCAGGCAAGCCTCGGAGCATATTAAGCCTCCTAATTTCCGAAATGCAGTTACAGTATTATTGTTATATATATATATATATATATATATATATATATATATATATATATATATATATATATATTGTTGCATTAAGTTTAGGTGTTGGATGCAAACATTTGCTGCATTGGTTACCCGATCCTTGTCCATATATTGACACCCAGAATCCTATGTAGCTCAGGCTCGTGTAGTGCTTAGCCCTACTTAAACATGGTAGAAGTCAGGTGATTTCCTGTCACCTGTGAGATATAGGAAGATACATATGGCACGGTTGGCTATATTTGCTATCGTGGAAAAGAACTAGTCTTAATTTGAAATGGAGACCGGACGGAGGCTTGCCGGTTTGCAGTGACTCCGTCTGTGTCGATTAAGGACTGAATCTTGGAGCCTTTCCTGTTCATGTTGAACGCATGCCTCTCTCTTAGTTGGCCATGTCCGAAGACCGACCATGAAGCCGAGTAGCTCAACTCGAGCCGGGAGTCGATAAGTATAAAGTACGCCTCGGAAGGGAGCCATAGGCGTGAGTCCAAGGGCAGGTGATTTAAAAGTCCTAATCGTCCTGGCAGAAGGGTAATCCCTGAGAGTGCTGGCGCTGATCGAACCCGCAAATTTAGTTCCTGAGTTGTCCCAAAGGTGACCCATGGCTACCCTTGCAAAGTATGCCAGGGTGAGAGTTAGGAATACCCCCTTAGCTGAGTTGTAATTCTATTTGAGTCGCCATCTCTCCCGGTTAGTGAGAACTTGACGGGCTTATCTCCAATGTAGATACACTAAATAACATAATGGTTCAGAATGATGATATGATGACGACAGCCTGATTATACCTGCTATGGTTAATATTGTTTGCTCCTAATAAGTGAGTGCTCTAGTACATGTGCTAATCTAGTGGACAGGTAAATGATGATAAACTTGATGCTAAGTTTAAATTGGTCACTATATTCATAAGCTCTTTTATGCAACTGTGTCAAGCTAGCCCACCTCATAAGCCTTGCATAACCTTGGTGTCCTTTATTTCTGGTTTTGACGGGTAAGTCTAGCTGAGTACCTTCTCGTACTCAGGGTTTATCCCACCATGTTGCAGGTGAGGTTCTCGGCCTATGAAGATGGTGGCTAACCGCCGGTGGCTCGGTGATTCTATAGTTACTTCTCATCTATATGCTTTTGTCGGATGATGTCACTTATGCTAGCAATGTATTTGGAACATATATTAATGTAATCTTTTGAAAGCTATGTTGTTTTCACTAATCAGTTTTGAAACCCAAACTTGTATGATTATTTGTGAATTCATTTGTAATATTATTTCCGCTGCAACCCTGTGTATGTGATGTGTATTTGCTTAATCACGTGATCTTGGTTGTGATGTTGATTTACCGAGGTCTTTTGGGACACTCGGCGGACTACCGGGTTTATATGAGTGAAAGTATGCGTGTGTCAACGTGTTAGCGGGGACAACCGTACTTGATCTTGTATAAATTGGGCGGTTCTGTTACAGCCCTCCTGAGTCTGCTATGACGATTGTCCCTTTTGTGTCTCTTGAGCTGGTTGAGGCTCTGCTGGTGGGGGTTGCTGCTATGACTCCCCCTGAGGTTGAGGATCCACAACGGGAAGACATCGTCGCCATCATGATAGTCCTAGGTGGACTACCATGAAGACGCTCAATGCGCTCAAGTCTGCCCTGCGCGTCTGGTGCCAGATGATCTGCAATGATAACTCCACTGCAGGCACCTCCTCTCTCTGCACGCTCTACGACCTCAGCAACTACTGCTGCTCTCGCTGTCTCTACATTAGGGTACTTGCGTTTCTTTGATGCAGTCTTCTTCGTCGCCTTGCCTTTAGTTCCTGCGGGCAAGCGAGGCGGAGGCCTCCGATCATCATCTCCTGGACCACCACCAACATTCTTGGTGCGAGCCATCTGATCTGACTAGAACCACTACCGCTGACAAGATCAACTATCCACTGACACTTTCGAGGCTTGGCCTCGATCCATACTCATGAGCTTGGTGCTGATTTGACTGATAACTGCCACTGACACCTCAACGGCACTGACTCGCTGCACGATGGAATAGATGGATATACAAGTAAATATGATATATCTAATAGATGCGAAACCTTATGAGATCAAGCAATGTAGGTACGAGATTGAATCGACTAGCTTGCTACCTAATGAACCGACGATCCAAAGAAAAAAGGAGAGATGCGTCACACGGGGGAACACCAGGACAGCTAGGGTTAGGGTTCGTGATGAATCGATGGCCCTGATTGCAATTTGAAGTTAATGCTTGTAATAGCAGTGTGGGTTAGATCACGATGGCATTGGAGTAAGGGCTTACCAGCGCAGAGCAATGGGTGAGAGCTAGTAGTGAATCTTGGTGGCGAGGGCTGACGGTGGAGCTAGGACACCGGAGCTTGGCACGGCGGCTCGGTGGCGCATAGGAATAGTGTGGCGCTAGGGCAGGCATGACACGGGGAGGTGCTGGTGGTGCGGGAGTAGGCAGCGGCGTGCACGTGGGCTGGTGGTGGCGTGCTTGCGGCTGGAGACTGCGGATGCGGCGACTCATAGTGGCTAGGGCTTAGTGGATGCAGTGCAAGGTACGGTACACGTGAATATATGAGTCCCCCGACATGACGAGAAAGGAAAGAAGAGAAGAGATTGAAAGCCACATGAGATCTAGTGACCGGACGCTACCACCCAGCGTCCGGTCGATTCCAGAGAGGTCCAATTCCTCTGGAATCGCGACCGGACGCGTCCGGTGGACACCGACCGGACACAGCCAGAGTCCAGTCAACTTAGCCTTTGTCTTCTTCACATGATCGGATGCTGAGACATCATCTGACTGGACGCTGAAAGACAGAGTCCGGTCACTCCTTCACAGTGAGTTCACCTCCTATGAACTGACTGGACGTTGGACTGCAGAGTCCGATGCAGTGTCCGGTCACTCTTTTCCAGCAAATCTTCAAAGTTCCTCCGTGCTGTTTGTTCCCAATCAAGTCCCCACTTGAATAAGATCCAAATAAATACCAATTGGGACTGAGGGAACCAAGCTAATCAGAAGTTCAGCATACCATCCGCAAACTTCAGGACAGACAGAGCGAGTGAACCAAATCCTAAAAGATTTACTTAGAGCTTGTGTTATATCTTCAAAGGGTTCATGGGAGAAATGGTTACCTTTAGCTGAATTCTCCTATAACAACAGTTATCAAGCGAGTATCAAGATGGCTCCATTTGAAGCCTTGTATGGTAGAAAATGTAGAACTCCATTGAATTACATTGAGCCCGGTGAAAGGAGATACTTTGGTATTGACTTTGTCAATGAAGCCGAAGAGCAAGTACGTATCATCCAACAACATATGAAGGCAGCTCAATCAAGACAGAAGAGTTATGCTGATAGAAGAAGAAGACCACTGACTTTTGAAGTGGGTGACTATGTATACTTGAGAGTATCACCCATGAAAGGTGTGAAAAGATTTGGGATGAAAAAGAAGCTTTCACCAAGATATGTAGGGCCATACAAAATTTTGGAACGAAAAGGAAATGTTGCGTATAAGTTACAACTTCCACCAAAGATGAGTGGAATATTTGATGTGTTCCATGTTTCTTAGTTAAAGAAATGTCTTCGAGTACCTGAAGAAGCTATTGCACCCACCAACGTGTAGCTTCAATCGGATTTGACCTATGAAGAAAAGCCAATTCGAGTATTAGAGGAGATGGAGAGAGTAACATGGAGTAAGATTATTAAGTTCTATAAGGTGGTGTGGAACAATCACAGTGAACAAGATGCTATGTGGGAGAGAGAAGATTATTTACGAGAAGTTTATCCCGCCTTTTTCCAAGAATGGTAGGTCTTGCAAATCTCAGGACGAGATTTTTATAAGGGGAAGGGACTGTAACACCTCGGGTGTTAGCTTTGCATAACTTGACTTGCATAGCATGAGCATGATCATAAAGCATTCATATATAAGCTTTGACACTTGAAACATTTGATTGAAACATATGCAACATTCTTATTATTTCATGTTTCCATGTGTATGTGCATATGATCATGAGTGTAAACATGTAGATGATTGTGTGACCTTGCAAATAGCTTAAACATGTTTAGAATATCATCATGAACAACTTTGGTATTTATGGCTAGGGCTAATTAGGTCATTATGTCATAGTTTAAGTATGTACCATCTTTTGAATGTAGCTTGTTTGACCAAGTTTGAACTAGGTGTTAGAGACCTTGCATGGAGGAGATCACTAAAGCAAAGTTGTAGTATTTGACATAAGGAACAACTTTTATTTTTGGGTCATTGACTGATTTAGCTTCTAACATGCTTGAATTAGTCTCACAAAAGTCAACAAAATCAACAATTCAACACTTAAGAAATTTTGCTAAGTCCTGGTTCACTGACAGACTGACAGCCGAACTTTGGAATGAAATAACTCGAGTTTGGTTGAGTGTTGGAGCATGATCCTTTAATAACAATTGGAGATGGTACTTAGGGCTACAATTTTTGTTTAAAAATCATTCACTGAATCACCCTGTATCGACGACAAATTCAACTCAAAGTCACGTCGTCAGGCTCGGTTTTGGCTTAACTGACGAACTGAATGGAGAGCTTCAGTGCCCGACCGGTTCAGGCCTTGGCCGCCACGTGGACGCGAGGTTGGCCGCGCATCGCCGGCGCCCTGCCTAGCGCGGCAGAGCCTGGCCAGAGAGCGCGTTTAAGTCGCCTGCGCTTGCCCGCACCCACCCGCACTCATCCTAGCTCTCCAGTCGCCTCGCCTCGGCCTCATTTCCTCGCCGCAGCAGCAGCCAAGCTCTTCCCTGCCTCCGCCGTCGCCATAGCCGTGCCAAGCCTTGCTGAGCCACCCATTCGTCACCGTAGCAGCACCACCAGCTCCCTAGCAACCCACTGTCTCCTCCCGTGCCCACTGATAGCACTTGGTAAGCGACAACGCCGTGCGCAAGCTCGCCAGAGCCCCGCCGCCAACTCCGTCGTCGTGGCCATGCCGCCATAGTCCACCTCTCGCTATGCTAGTTGATGCGCTAGGTTCGTCTGAGTCCATAGAAGATTGTATGTGCCTATGCTTGCTTCACCGTGGCCTCCACCGGCGTACCGCCGTTGTCCCGCCTCGCCGATCCACCATGGCCGCCGCCGTTGTCACTGGCGTCGATGATAGGGCCGACCAAGTGGTGCGATAGATGCGCTAGGTCGAGTAGGTCACTGGGTGATGATGTCACCGCCAGCAACCTCGCTGTCGGCGAGCTTTGGCCGCGCCACCGTCTTGCAGTGCCGCTGCTCTGTTCGTGTCTCACTGGCGTGTGGGGTCCTCTGTCAGGCGGGTCCCACCGGTCAGCGACAGGAGTAGAATAGGCTAGTTCATTTAAATCCAGATCTGGTGTTGTTTTGTAATTTTTGTATCTCCAGTTTGGTAGCTTGAAAAATTGTGAAATAAATTTGGTTATGTTCCTTAGGAAGTGTAGTATTTAGGAAAAATATATTCTTGGCATTTACAGTAGAAATTTTGGGAGATTTAAATGGAGATTTGAAATGTGTTTTTGAATGCATGCAAACTTGTTTATTTTATATCTAGAGTTCCTGTGCTCCAAAAATTATAAAATTTTTGTGGTAAGCTATTCTTGTCATATATGAGCTCTGGTAAAATTTGAGGATCAGTGCTTGCATAGATTTGTAGTTATAGATTTTTCTTTTATAAATAGTTAATCCTTGTATGAATTTTTATAAATTATTTATGAATCCAAAATTCATGAAATTTGTTGGAGGTAATCCTAGTACCATATGGATGCTAAGAAAAATAGGAAATCTATTGCTTGACATTTTTCAATAGGGTTTTCTATTTATGTTATTTCAAGCCTTGCTGCCTTGTCATTTTTGTATAGGATGTTCTACTTGGCAAAATCGCATGAAACTTTTACAGTAGTCCTTTGATAGCATTAGTAAGGCACTGTAAATTTTTGAGAATTTATGAAGTACATCTGGTATATGTTTATTATTTAACCTAAATATCTCAATAAAATAATAATGGCATTTAAATAAATAGTTTGGGCTTCGCCATTATATTATCTTAAAAGTATTTGGTATGCTTAAACTGTTGGTAGACTTTATGTTGTCAAATTTTGAGTGATTACATGAAGTAGAAGTATCGTTGCTTTAAAATGCAAAATTAAAAAGATTCCGGATAGATTTGGTAGTTTGATAAGTTGCATGATAGGGATGATGTGTACTGTAAAATGGTTAATAACAAAGTTGTAGAGAATTTGATAAGCTTTCCAGAAAGTCTAGGATCACTGTATTTGGATTAGTAGAACTCCAGTTATGAGTGAAACAAGTAGCTGCTGTTTTGTGATATAGTCGATGCATTGTGGAAGTAGTTAATTAAATAATCGAGAAGAGATATGCACCTACTCAATAAACATGATGCACTTGTTAACATATATGCATTCGTAATACTTATGCCATATTCATGCATCTAGGATCGGAGGAAGAGATAACGTTGCTGGAATTCGAAGAAGCAGAGGAAGGGGACCAGCAGGAGAATCCGCAAGCCACAGCTCCCGAAGGCGTGGAGCAGAATCCTGAAGAGCTTCCGGAGTGCCCTGACCACCGCCCTACTTCCTTTCTGTGAGGCAAGCCCCAGAGCATTCTAAGTCTCCCAGTAATTTACAAATGTTTACTTAAGTACTTATGATTGATGCATTAGGTTATAAGAGTTGAATGGAACCACTTGGTGCATGTACATTCCTTGTCCAGATACTATACCTTTAACCAGTATAGGTCTAGGATCGAATATATGCTTAGCCATGCTTAGATCGGTAGAAGTCGGGTGATGTCCTGTCACCTATGAGATATAGATGGATATCGGAGCACGGTTGGCTATATTTGCTATCGTGGAACAGAACCATGGGGTAAAAGAAAATTAAGACCGGATGGGATGTCGATAGAGAAGCAACAAGACATGGAGGTCTTGGGTGTGGATCTATCCCCATCTGTGTCGATTAAGGACCATACCATTGTTGGTGCTTCTGACAAGATTGAACGCATGCCTCTCACTTAGCTGGCCGGATAACTCGTTCCGACCACGAAGCCAAGTAATTCAACTCAGGCCGGGACCTGTTCTGTTGTGCGCTCCTTTCGAGGAACGATCAGACTGAGCCCAAGGGCAGGCTAGGCCTGAACATCCTAGCATCTGGTGTTCCAGATTGTGCAGCGTGGTACGAACCTACAAAATGTGTACCTGAGTTGTACCAAAGGTGACCTAAGGCTATCATGGCTGGTAGACCTGGGTTTGTGTTAGGAATAAATTCCCAGCTGGTTGAAATCGATTCGAATCGCCGTCTCTCTCGGATAGTGAGAAACTTGGCTAGTCCCAACATCGTAGTAACTGTGTTATGAAACATGATGGTTCGGATGAATATGGAATTACAATACCTGCTATGGTTACTATTGTATGCTTCTAAATGATATACCACATGTTTGGCACAGGATAGTTGCTAATCTAGAAATGGATAGTTATAATTAACTTGATAAAGGCATCGTAATGGTCCAACTACGTTAATTGCTTTTATGCAAAATGTTGTTAAGCTACGTCCACTTATATAGCCTTGCATAATCCTTGGAGTCATTTTATTTTTGGTTCATGACGGATAAGTCTAGCTGAGTACCTTCTCGTACTCAGGGTTTTATTTCCCATTGTTGCAGATGGCACTGTGTATCATGGTTATTGCAAGAGTTGCTTCTATCCCGCCGTGGATGAGGAGTAAGCCTTGGGCAGGCTTCTTTATTAATCCCCATCTTTACTTTTGTGGACCCTGATCCTACTTGGCATTGTATCAAACTATGTTGGAAACTTTATTTTCGAACTTAATTGCTTCCGCTTTATTCTATCAAACTCAGTTTGTAATAACTTTTATTTGTACTCTGATGATGAAATGTTTCTTTGAACTTTATGTAATATGTGGCATGTATGTTGAATCCTGTACGATCTTGGTTGTTGTAAATCGTTTATCGAGACCCGTCGTGGTACTCGACGGACTACCGGGTTTATATGGGTTTAAGTATGATAGTGCGACCGCTTGCGGGCTGCCATTGTACTTGTACTCTTATAAATTGGTCGGTTCTGTGACATAGGTTACCTCCCTCATCTAGGTCAAGATGTCCATTGGAGGGCATTGGTGTCTTGATTGGCTTACATTCATCCATCTTGAATCTCTTGAGAAGATCTTTTGTGTATTTCTCTTGAGAGATGAAGATGCCTTCTTTCATTTGCTTGACTTGAAAACCAAGAAAGAATGTAAGCTCGCCAATCATGGACATCTCGAACTCCTTTGACATTAATTCACCAAATTCTTTGCATAAGTCTTCATTTGATGATCCAAAGATGATATCATCAACATATACTTGACAAATGAAGATATGCGCATCAAGCTCCTTGGTGAATAGTGTGGTGTCGACCTTCCCAATGGTGAAACCCTTCTCAATGAGGAAGTCTCAAAGGCGCTCATACCAAGCTCTTGGGGCTTGCTTAAGCCTATATAGTGCCTTGGACAACCTATAAACATGATTAGGATATCTAGGGTCTTCAAACCCAGGAGGTTGATCAACATAGACTAGTTCATTAATAAAGCCATTTAAAAATGCACTTTTCACATCCATTTGATATAGTTTTATTTCATGATGTGATGCATATGCAAGTAGGATACAGATGGCTTCTAATCTTGTAACCGGTGCAAAGGTCTCTCCAAAATCCAAACCTTCAACTTGAGAGAACCCCTTTGCAACTAGTCTTGCCTTGTTCCTCACAATGACACCTTGATCATCTTGCTTGTTATGGAACACCCACTTTGTTCCAATGACTCTTGCATCTTTTGGTCACTCTTCAAGAGTACAAACTTCATTGCAAGTGAAGTTGTTCAACTCTTCAAGCATGGCATTGATCCAATCTGGGTCTTTAAGAGCTTCTTCTACCTTGGTAGGCTCATAGCAAGAGACAAAAGAGTGATGAGCAATAAATGAAGTAAGTTTTTGAGATTGAGTCATTACACCCTTTGATGGACTCCCTATGATGAGATCTTGTGGATGATCTTGTAGGAGAGGTGTATTTCTTCTATTGACCACTTGAGGAGGAGGTTGTGGAGCATCAACATCTTGTGCTTGTACCACCATTTGCTCATGGGAGACATGAGTATCTTTATTTTCTACTCTCCCATCTTTTTCACCATCTTGTGGCACATTTGATGAAGAAGGTTGATCAATGACTTGTACATCATCTTCATCATCTTTTGGCTTGATGTCTCCCACCAGAATATTCTTCATAGCCTCCCTCAATGGTTCATCACCTACATCATCAAGATTCTCATGTGCTCCTTAGGAGCCGTTAGATTCATCAAATTCCACATCATATGTTTCTTCAACCAAGCCGGTGGCATGATTAAATACTCTATATGCTTTGGACTTTGATGAGTAACCAACAAGAAAACCAATATCACAACGTCTTTGGAACTTTCCTAGGTGTTGCTGCTTCTTGTAGATGTAGCATTTGCAACCAAACACCCTAAAGAAGGAGACGTCCGGCTTCTTTCCATTGAGCAACTCATAAGGTGTCTTGCCAAGGAACTTTTGAAGGAATAGGCGGTTTGATGCATAGCATGCGGTGTTGATTGCTTCCACCCATAGAGCTTCAGGGGTGTTGTACTCATCTAGCATTGTCCTTGCAAGAGTGATTAAAGTCCGGTTCTTCCTCTCAACTACACCATTTTGTTGAGGAGTATAAGTTACAGAGACTTCATGCTTGATCCCAACTTCATCACAATAAGCTTCAATGTTTGTGTTGTCAAATTCTTTTCCATTGTCACTTCTTATCTTCTTGAGCTTCACTTCAAATTCATTTTGAGCTCTCTTGGCAAACTTCTTGAAATAAGATGCAACTTTGGATTTGTCATGAAGGAAGGATACCCATGTATACCTTGAATAGTCATCAACAATCACAAGACAATAGATATTCCCACCCAAACTCTTGTATGTTGTTGGTCCAAATAAATCCATGTGTAGGAGTTCTAGCACTCTTGTGGTTGACATGAAAGCTTTTGTTGGATGGGTATTTGCAACTTGCTTGCCGGCTTGACATGCACTACAAAGCTTGTCCTTCTCAAACTTCACTTCCTTCAACCCTCTCACCAAATCATTCTTCATTAGCTTCTTGAGTGAACTCATACCAACATGAGCTAGTCTTCTATGCCATAGCCACCCAAGTGTTGTTTTGGTGAATAGGCAAGTCTTCAAATTTGCATCTTCGGAGGTGAAGTCCACTAGATATAAGTTGTTGTATCTAAATCCATTGAATATCACTTGATTATCATCTACCTTGGATACAACAACCTCCTTCTCGGTGAACAAGCATTGGAAGCCAAGATCACATAATTGTCCAACGGATAGCAAGTTGAAGCTCAATGAAGCAACATAAAGCACATTGGAGATGGAATGATCATTTGATATTGCCACTTTGCCCAATCCTTTAACCTTGCCCTTTGAGTTATCTCCAAATGTTATTCTCTCTTGTCCATCGACCTCTTCATCTAGTGAGGTAAACATACGAGGATCACCGGTCATATGTTGAGTGCAACCACTATCAATAACCCAATGACTTCCACTGGTTTTGTAGTTCACCTACACACAAGAGATTCAAGCTTTAGGAACCCAAACTTGTTGAGGGCCCTTCACCTTCTCAACAAGTGACTTAGCCACCCAAATCTTCTTAGGCCTATTCTTGTTAGGGGGTCCTAAGAATATAACTTTCATCTTTCCACTAGAATCCTTTCTAAGCATGTAGTGAGCATTGAAGGCAAAGGGTCTAGCATGCTTAGGCAAGGGTTGTGGCGGTGGAGTTTGGCACTCATGAGCAAAGTGGCCTTCTTGTCCACACTCAAAACATCTCTTTGGCTTTGACTTTGGCTTTTATTGTTGTTGTTGAACTTGAGCCTTCTTCTTTTCTACACTTGCCACATATCCAATGCCACTTCTATCCATCTTCATGACGGTGTTCATAAGTAGCTCACTTTAGAGGTGCTTACCTCTAGCAATCTTGCTCAACCTAATCTTGAGATGCTCTTTCTCCATCTTAAGCTTCTTGTTCTCTTCCTTGAGAATATCATTGTTCTTTTCTTCCTTGAGCTTCTTGTTCTCTTCTTTGAGCTTCTCATTCTCAAGAATCAACTCTTCATCATGCTCAAGAGTTTCTAGCACAATGGTGTTATGGCTTTTCATCTCTTCAAGATCTTTCATGAGCTTTTCATTTGTATTCTTGAGCTTGACATATTCATCATAATCATTGCACTCAACCACTTTCTTGCCTTTGCCACTAGATCCTTGCTCAATGCTCTCATCAATCAAATCATCACATGATGTAGCTATATCAATCTTGACAACATGGTTAGTAGCATCATGTGGCTTATTTGGTAAAAATTCTTGAGCAATAACAAGAGTATCATAATTGATCTTTAGAGTTGTATGTTCATCTTTTAGCTTGTTGTGGCTAGTGATGAGCTTATTGTGCACCCACTCAAGTTTATCATGTTTATCTTTAAGCTCTTTCTTAGAAGATTTAAGCTCCTTGAGTTTAGATGATATAGCATCATTTGTCTCTTTAAGCTCAACATTAGACTTTTCTAATGTATCACATTTTGCTAAGAGTGAATCATTTTTAGCATCAAGCTTTTCATTTTTAGCTCTACTCTTTCTAATGATCTTAGTGTATTGTCTTAGTATTTTGACAAGATCATCATATGAAGGTGAATCATCATCATCGCTATCGCTATCATCATCACTAGCTTACTCATCATCACTACTATCATCATTATTAGTTACCTTGCATTCACCCTTGGCCATAAGGCATAGGTGTGTAGAGGATGATGGCGATGGTGGCGGTGAAGATGAAAGATCAATAGCAATGGCGGCCACCTTCTCATTTTCACTATCATCATCAGATGATCCACTAGATGAATCAATGTCCATGACCCAATCACCGACGATGTAGGCCTTTTCACTCTTCTTCATCTTGTGGAAGTCCCTCTTTTTTCCATCTCTCTTCTTGTATGGCTTGTTCTTCTTCTTATCATCTTCATCTTCGTTACTTGAGTCATCTTTCTTGCCCTTGTTCTTGTTCTTGAACTTATCTTTCTTGGGCTTGGTGCATTGATGTGCTAGATGACCAAGTTCACCACAATTAAAGCAATCCATTTCGGAGATTGGCTTTCTTCTAGAGCTTGTGAAGAACTTCTTCTTTCCATTGAACTTGATACCACTCTTGTTTAGCTTCTTTAGCATTTTGGCGGCTTTCTTCACCATGAGAGCAAGATCTTCATCTTCATCTTCTTCATCACTTGAGCTCTCATACTCAAGTTTTGCTTTGCCCTTATCTTGGCTAGCTTTGAATGCTATGTCCTTCTCTTTCTTCTTGGTAGAGGATGAGCCATCTTGTGGCATGATGTGCATGTACATCTCATGAGCATGTATCTTTCCCAAGATTTGTGTCGGTGTAGCGGTGGAAAGATCACCTTGGTGTAGCACGGTCACAATATGCCCATATTTATCAATGGGGAGGACACTCAAGATCTTTCTGACAACGTCGGATGGTGACATTTGAGTAAGTCCAAGCCCATTGACTTCCTCTACAAGAACATTCAAACATGAATACATCTCATTAGCACATTCTTTGGGAAGCATCTCAAATGAATTTAGCTTTTTAATCACAAGATGATAGCGTTCCTCACGCTCACTCTTGGTTCCCTCATGGAGCACACAAACGTCCGACCATAGTGCATGGGCGTCTTTGTGGTTCCTTACGCGGTTGAACACATCTTTGCAAAGGCTCTAAAGATGGTGTTTCGAGCCTTTGCATTCCACTTTTCATAATTAACCTCATCACCTTGTAAGTGTGTAGCATCCCGAGGTTTTGGGAAGCCTTGTGTGGCAGCTCTAAGTATACCAACATCTAGAGCTTCTAAGTACGCCTCCATGCAGATTTTCCAATATGGAAAGTCATTTCCCTCAAAGATAGGAGGAGGTCCATCCCCGTGAGACATCTTTCTCTAAGCAATTAAGCTTAAAAATGTGAGCACGAGGCTCTAATACCAATTGAAAGGATCAAGATGCCCAAGAGGGGGGGTGAATTGGGCTAATTCTAAATTTTCTTCCAATAATTAAATCCTACAGTTAGCCCAATTAACCCCTTGTGCCTAGAAAAGTGTTTCTGTCAATCTAACGCACAAAGGACTTGCAACCTATGTTCCAAACTTACTCTAGCATGGCAATTCTATAAATATAAAAACAAGTATTGAATTACTCAAAGTAATTGCTCAAAGTAAATAGAGAGAGAGGAATGCGGCGATGTTTTGCCGAGGTATTAGAGAGTCGCCACTCCCCACTAGTCCTCGTTGGAGCACCCACACAAGGGTGTAGCTCCCCCTTGATCCGTGCAAGGATCAAGATCTCTCTATGGGTTGATTCTTCGACACTCCGTCACGGTGAATCACCCAAAACCGCTCACAACATGAGTTGGGTCACCCACAAGCTTCGCCGGGTGATCACCAAGCTCCCAATCATCACCAAGCCATCTAGGTGATGGCGATCACTAAGAGTAACAAGAACGAACTCTCACTTGACCACGCGAAGCCTAATGAGAACGGTGGATGCACACTTTGCTACTCTTGATTCACTAATGAGGCTACTCTCTTGGATTCTCAAATCTCAATCACCTCACTAGGACCTTGCTCTTCTTGGCACTCACAAAAGTGTTTCTCAGTTGTTGGAATGTGCAAAAGTGACTCCACACACGAGTGGAGCTTCTATTTATAAGGCAGCCTGAAAAACAAACCGTTATGTGCCTCTACGGGGTGACTGGAGGCTCCGGTCACGTTGACCGGAGGCTCCGGTCAGTTCAACCTGCACACCAGTGTTTAAGTGTTGACCGGACGCTGGCAGGGTCCGATCACCACTGACCGAACACGTTCGGTCGTATTAAACCCTCACTGGATGCTTACTGTACTTGACCAGACGCTGGATCCTTAGGGTCCAGTCAGTATTGACCAGACGCGTCCGGTCGCAGATTCACTCTTCTAGAACCTTGCTGGAGTCGACTGGACGCTGCCTCTCAGCGTCCAGTCACTTGACCACTCAGCGTCCGGTCGCACCAAACGCAATCACCTTGATCAAATGAACTGACCGAACCCTACGGCCAGCGTCCGGTCGCACCGGAGCCAGCGTCTGGTCAGTATTTGACCCTCTATTCACTTCAAACTCTCGAACATATGGGAATGAAGTTTTCTCCATAGGATCATAGGGCTATTGTGGAGCTACCTAGTGCTAGTTTTAACAAGTGTGCACCACACCTAACTCACTAGACTCATCTAGGTCAAGCTACCCGTCCATACCCCCCCTTAATTGTACGGCCAAAGGAAAAAAATAAAGTCCTAAACTACTCTAAGTGTCACTCCAACTCCAATCGACACTTAGAACTAGTCATCCTTAACCTTGTCGTCCATCCTTTGAAAACCGAAACGATTTTCATCGTAGGGGCATGACCACCTTGATTGCCCAATTGATCTCCATTACCATGACCTAACTTAATTGCCTCTGCAAAACACACGTTAGTCATAGTAATCTTGTATGAAACCCAACAAGGGGCCTAGATGCTTTCAGCCAGGCTTGCTCGGACTTTCAGGCATGGTGTATGGCCCACAAGGGCAAGGCGACGTCCGACATCTCCTTCAACCTGGAGGACCCGCCTGAGGCATACACGAACCCAAGCGTCCACTCCCGCATCAGTGAGTACACTGAGGTGGCAAGATCGCTCCATGGGTCAGACCATGATCCGAGCACCTAGGACTTCGATGGAGAGGCCGTCATGAGGGCGGGGCAAGGCAAGAAGCATGGGCAGTTCTGGCTTGGCGACAGCGTTATCGACACGACCTCTACTCCCTCTCTGTCCTAGATCCGAGCACAGAGCACAAGCGAGAGCCTAGCCATTCGCATACGGCCGACCGCTGCACAGCACCGGGTCGACGCACTTGAGGTTATTCCTGTTTTACTCGTCATACATTGATCTTTACACACCTTAATTAGCTTTGGATTACTAAAACATTGGAGTGAAATATTATAGGCCTGGCTGGAACATTAAATGAGGCAACGTCAGGAGCTAGAGGCCGGACACCAGAGGATGGCGGCCCAGCTGGAGGCCAAGCGGGCCGAGCGGGAGGCCGAGTGGGCCAAGCGGTAGGCCCAGGCATAGAGTGTGATGGACATTATGGAGTTCCTACAAGGGCTTGGGCAACGTGTGGGCTTCTCTCTGCTAGCTGGGCTGTTGTTCCACCTCCGCCTCCGCGTCCTGCAGCTACAGCTACTCCTGTTAGTATGAAAGTTTTTTACTTTCGCTTGTGCTTTGCTTGTATGGCCTCTACCTTCCTATATTAGCTATCCAAATAATCTTGTCTTACATGCAATCTTTTCTCCTTTGTGCAGTCTCCATCTGACGGTGGTTCGAATAATCCACCTCATGCACCTCTGAATGATGGAGCTGGGCCTTCACCACAGTCGCAGTGCTCGAGATGAGTGCACATTGTATTTTTTTCATTTGTTGTTCACTTGGTGATGGACTTGTGATATACTTGTGATGCACTTGTGAACTTTGATGGACTTGTGGATTTATTTGAATGGACTTGAGCACTTATTATTATATATATTATGATGGATGTGATATGTGCGGATGGATGTGTGGATGGATGAGATATATATGTGATGAATGAGATATATATGTGATGGATGAGATATATGATTGTATGATTTTATTTGTCATGATGGAATGTAAAAAAAAATTAAAAATTACCGTTTTGGGTCACTTTGCGGAGTGTTGCACTCGGCAAAGGACCCCGTTGCCGAGTGCCATGGTCACAGCACTCGGCAAAGCTGGAAAAATGGGCGCTCGGAAAACCATTTTTCCAGCTTTGCCGAGTGCCATGACCATGGCACTCGGCAAAGAATTTTTTTAAAAAAAATTCAAACTTTGCCGAGTGCCGGCCAGAGGGCACTCGACAATTTTTTTTAAAAAAAAAATTCAAACTTTGCCGAGTGCCGGCAAGAGGGCACTCGGCAAAGATTTTTTTTAAAAAAAATTCAAACTTTGCCGAGTGCCGGCCAGAGGGCACTCGGCAAAGATTTTTTTTTAAAAAAAATTCAAACTTTGCCGAGTGTCGGTAAGAGGGCACTCGACAAAGAATTTTTTTTTTAAAAAAAATTCAAACTTTGCTGAGCGCCGATCAGGGGGCACTCGGCAATGATTTTTTTTTTTAATAAAAAATCTTTGCCGAGTGCCTGTAGGGTTGGCACTCGGCAAAGCCATCGTCAACGAGGCCGGCGCCGTGACGGTCGCTTTTCTTTGCCGAGTGCCCCCGGGGCTCTCGGCAAAGCCTTTATGCCCGATAAAAGACACTCGGTAAAGAGGTCTTTGGAGATCAATTTTTTACCGTGTGTTCTTTGCCGAGTGCCGCACTCGGCAAAGGCTTTGCCGAGTGCAATTTGGCCTGAATTCACTCGGCAAAGGCACTCGGCAAAGAACCTGAATCCAGTAGTGCTTGTTAGCCAATGGTAGGCATAGAAAAACTCGTATTTTCCGGCTTGAGGATGGTAATAGTTTTATAACTGGTGATACTCAGCTTAAAGAGCATATTACCAGTTATTACAGAAACCTGTTCGGTCCATCTGAAGATTCTCTAATTTCACTAGATGAATCTTAGATGGAGGACATACCTCAAGTTTCGGATCTGGAAAATGAGTTCTTGACCAAGCCCTTCACTCATGAGGAAGTCAGAGCGGCAATTTTCCAAATGGAACATAATAAAGTGCCTGGGCCGAATGGTTTTCCTCCGGAGTTTTATCAAGTTTTCTGGGGCTTAATTAAAGACGATTTGATGGCTCTGTTTTCTGATTTTTATCAGGGAACCTTACCTCTCAATCGTCTTAATTTCGGTAACATAATCTTGCTGCCCAAAAAGAATGATGCAAGAGTTATTCAACAATACAGGCCTATCTGTTTGTTGAATGTCTCTTTCAAAATCTTCACAAAAGTGGCGAGAAATAGATTATCTATGATTGCCCACAAACTAATAAGACCGACTCAGACGACTTTTTTACCAGGAAGAAATATTATGGAGGGCGCAATTATATTACATGAAACGCTTCACGAACTTCACACGAAAAAATGAAACGGTGTGATTTTTAAAATAGATTTCGAAAAAGCCTATGATAAACTAAAATGGAGTTTTCTACAGCAAACATTAAGGATGAAGGGATTTTCACAAAAGTGGTGTGAATGGGTGCAGAGTTTTACACAAGGAGGCAATGTAAATATTAAGGTTAATGACCAACTCGGATCTTACTTCCAGACAAAAAAAGGTTTAAGGCAAGGTGACCCCATGTCACCCATACTATTTAACATAGTGGTTGATATGTTGGCCATACTAATTGCCAGAGCAAAGGAAGCAGGGCAGATAGAATGGGTTATTCCCCATCTAATTCAGGATGGCTTATCCATTCTTCAGTATGCGGATGACACGGTGATCTTCATGAGCCATGATGTTGAAAAAACAGTTAATATGAAACTACTGCTAAGTACTTTTGAGCAACTATCTGGCCTAAAGATAAATTTCCATAAAAGCGAAGTCTTTTGTTTTGGACAAGCTAAAGATCATGAAGAGTTTTATTCGCAGCTGTTTGGATGTGCCATTGGTAAATACCCATTTCGCTACCTAGGTTTACCTATGCATTTTAGGAAACTATATAATAAAGACCGGAAGTGTATAGAAGAGAGAATCGAGAAAAGACTTAGTGGGTGGAAAGGGAAACTACTTACAGTCGGTGGTCGTTTCATACTCATAAACTCGGTGCTATCCAGTTTACCGATGTTCATGATGTCATTTTTCGAACTGCCGAAAGGGGTGGTGGAAAAAAATGATTGTTTTAGGTCTTGCTTTTACTGGCAAAATAACCAGCACAAAAGGAAATACAGGTTAGTCAAGTGAGAAGTTATGTGTCAGCCTAAGGACCAGGGAGGTCTAGGGATATAGAATTTACAGATTCAAAATAAATGTTTGCTCAATAAGTGGTTGTTTAAGTTATTAAATGAGGATGGGCCGTGGCAAGAATTATTAAGAAATAAGTACATTAAAAATAAGACTCTTGGAAGCTGTGAAAAGAAACCAATGGACTCGCATTTCTGGAAAAGCCTTATGAATATTAAAGATAACTTCATGGAGTTAGGACATTTTAATGTCAAAGATGGGACACAAACCAGATTTTGGGTTGATACTTGGCTGGGCAACAAACCTCTCAAAGATAGATTTCCTGCGTTGTTTAATATTATAAGAAGAAAACAAGACACTATAGCTACAGTCTTGAGTTCCCCGGTACTAAATATCTCATTTCGGAGACATTTGGTGGGTGCGAACTTAACAAATTGGCATCAAATTGTAGCTTCTTTACAACAGATTAACTTACTACAGGAAAGAGATGTGTTTGTATGGGATTTAAATGCCTCTGGGGCTTTTACAGTCAAGTTTATGTATGCTGTATTAATTAACAATGGGGTGAGAGTGTCGCATGATATTTGGCAAACAAAGCTGCCAATGAAAATAAAAGTTTTCATGTGGTATCTAAAAAGAGGAGTGATTCTAACCAAGGACAACTTAGCTAGGAGAAATTGGAATGGAGACAAAAGTTGTTGTTTCTGCCATGTTTCAGAGACAATTCACCGTCTCTTTTTTGATTGCTTTTATGCCAAATTTTTGTGGCGCTCTATACATATACTTTTTGGGATATCACCTCCCACAAATATAGATGATTTGTTCTATCATTGGTCTAAATTGGGAAACAAAAAGTACAATACATTGTTATTAACAGCAGCTTCCGCACTTCTTTGGGCAATCTAGATAACAAGGAATGAGGTGGTTTTTGACAAATGCAAACCAAAATCTCTTTTGCAGGTACTATTCCGAGGAACGCACTGGCTTCATCATTGGGCAAACTTACAACAGCATGAAGATCTTAAAGATCAAATGATCTCTGTAGCACAACACCTAGAGACGTCGGCTTTAGATTTCTTTGGATCCAATGGTTGGCTTTCACAAAGGCATGTTGGTTTTGTTTAATCAAAAACCTTTTACCTGTTCCGTTAGCCATGTGTGTGGTTGTAAGTTTTACTTCAGCCGAACTTTGTGTCCAGGTTTGGAGTCTGTAATAATTGGTCTGATTCTATCATTGGATAGATGAAACCGGATATTTTATCCTTTATCTAAAAAAGTAGTGCTTGATTCCTCTGCGTTTTGGTGTTTATGGTTGACAATGACATGCCTATAGATATCCAGTTCAACTGTGCCCGTCGAAATTGTAGTTAATTGCTCGTTCTTTTTTTTACTATTGATGTAGCCTTGTAGGTAGTTTCCATTAAATTTCGATATTGCCTGATTCAAATTATGTTGTACAGATGGAACGAAACAATTTTGTTTCTAATGATCAGCTCATTTCTGATATTGACTTGGATGGCCGGTCTAAAGAGTACATTATGTTGTACAGATGGAACCAAACAATTTTGTTTCTAATGATCAGCTCATTTCTGATATTGACTTGGATGGCCAATCTAAAGAGTACAGTCAATAGCAATACACATTTTTTTTCACATCTTTTGGACAGTGTTCATGTTGCTTGTTGCTTCTTTCAGTTTCCTCTACTGAAGAAGACAAATACACATGCCGGTCGAAAGCAATACATGTTTGTTCACTTCTCTTGGACAATTCTCATGTTGTTTCTGCTGGCGTTATGCGGTGAAGTAATACTCTTCTTGCAAGAAATCTGTCTCCTAACTATAAGGGACATGCGTGTTGCTTCTGAAGCACTGATGATACTAACGCTACATTGCATCTCCTGAGTCCTGACCTTACCTTCTGAACTTCCATTTCAAGGTATGTACACTTCTCTTGACATGCTACACATTTAGTTGTCTTCGGATAGTTAGTTTTTGTAATGTTGTTAATACACAGGATCCAGTCTGGGCGAGCAAGTATGGCCAGAGCAGATGTAATGCAACTAAATGGGTTGCAAACGAACATGACACACGAATGGGATACTTTCATGTCCTGGTTGCGCAGCGAGAGAGGGGCCATGACCCAAGCTGAAATTCTTGTGCCTCTTTCAATAATACTTTTCGCCATTCAGATTATATTTGGCTGGTGGAGACGCTGTTGCCACAGTTCATTCATCAAATACCTGCTCTGGCTTGCTTACACTACGACACCCTCTGTGGTGATCTACACTCTTGGTCTTATGCAGTTGTCTTCAGTTAATGGTGAGTTGTTTCATATTTGGTCTGTTGCGTTACTCGTGGCCCTTGGTGGTACAAATAGTATGACGGCCTATGTCATAGAAGACAACGAGCAGTACTGGAGGCATTTTGTTCAGCAACTTTTGTATGTGATTAACTTCTTTGCCATGCTTAAGGTCCATTTAAAACTCGAGACATTCCTGGATTTAGTTTATAGTTTCTTACTAGTATTTACTCTATCTCTGAATGTTGGAAGGATTTATGCGAGTAAGACAGCAAGTAGTTTCTCAGACGATCGAAGCCTGTATCTTGCAGAGTATATGAAGCATGAGCACAAAAAGACTACCAATTATGACCCTGTCACACTAAAAGGCTACAACTACCTTGTATCTTGGAGAAGTGTATCAAGTGACGGATTAAGAAGGTTTCCATTGGTAGGTGATAAGATAACTGTCAGCGACATCTGGCTTGATAGAGGGATCAATGTACAATTGAAGGAGCTTTCCCTGTCCTTCGCCTTATTTCAACTGTTAAGGAGGCGTTTCTTTGGGGTTTCTTGTCCTGAATCCAAGCTTCAGAAAACTCATGACCTTATTTTTCATGGACTGTTGTTGAATGTAGAACAGAATTACAGAACTACATTCCGGGTGATTGAGGCAGAATTGGTTTTTGCTCATGATCACATGTTTACCAGCTCTGCTTCCTTCAACACTAGATTGGGTAAACCTATCATAATCCAAAGTATCATTAAATCAGTCTTTTATTGTTATGCAATACTATGGTCAATTTTAAAGCACAAAAATGTTAGTAAAGTATTCATGGGGCTACTTCTGGCACTAGAGCTACTACAACTGTATGTTTATTTGTCATCCGATTGGGCTAAGCTACGATCTATTTGTCGGCTTGAGTGTTCTTTAGACGGCACTTGTGACATTGGTTGCCTATTCTGGGATAGGCTTCCGCAGTTATTTGGACGGTGGCAAAACAAGATTGGTCAGCTCTCTTTACTCAAGGATTTACACCGCCGATCATTTACACATGACATGCTAGGAACTCTGTCTTGGTGTATCTCCGCAAAGATTCTTCAGTGCCAGGAAACATCCTTCTCGAGAGGTATCAGTAACCCAGGTATTAAGGGGCCAGACCGCATTAGGTTGTCTGACAATGTGAAGTTGGCAGTTGCTCAAACTCTGAAACGCAATGCTGGTCAGCTGTCTAATGGAGCATCATCTTTGAGGCGCAATGGTCAATATGATAGGCTTATATGGGCATGCAGACAGGAAAACCATGCCAACTCCATGTTAATTTGGCACATTGCAACAGAGTATTGTGAGATCATACATGTGCATCAGTCAGTCACAGCAGAACAGACAAGTATAAGTGATGATGACCTTAACATCGCTAGATCACTGTCAAGATACTGTGCATACTTAGTGGCATTTGTCCCAGAACTGCTTCCTGACCATCACTTGGACACTACCGCGTGCTTTCATGGAGTAAGGAAGGATGCCCTAGAGTTCCTACGGGAAGAGATATCACTTGAAAGCAAGTATAGAAAGATGAAAAATTTCAACCAGCTATTACCTCGACATCAGGGAACTTTTGTGAAGGGGATACTGCTTGGGAAGCAGCTGGAAGAAATAGGTCCTGCCAGGTGCTGGAAGGTACTGGTAGATCTCTGGACCGAGATGATACTGCACATTGCTCCATCAGACAATGCAAGAGGTCATATACAGCATCTGGCAAATGGTGGGGAGTTTCTTACTCATTTGTGGGCCTTGCTTTCGCATGCTGGGATTTTAACCAGGGAGGAACAGAGTTTGGATGAAGAAAATACAGTTGTCCAGCCTTGAGGATGAAAAATCCATGAGCAACAAGCACCAGGACGTACGCGATATGTGTAATGTAAGACTAGTTTGCTTATTGCCATTTTGTACTTTTTTGAAAGTTGTATCTATACTAGGTCTATTCCCGTGCATTGCCATGCCACGGAAGCTGAAAAATTCTCAATGCAATAAAGTTTACAACTATATTAAATCTCATTGCTGGCCGGATAAATAAATCCACTAAGGTCTGCATGCCCATATTACCTCACAGGAGGTAATAGACGGATATAATTGTTATTAGTTAGTTCATAACTTTTTATATTAATAGACATTAGGATAAATAGGAAACAATCAAATAACTAGATCTAGCTACCCCACACGTGACAGCTAACATGTAAAATGGTACATATACATTTTTCATGCATCATTACTAAAATGTTTTATTTTATGCGCATTTTATTTTTTCCAGACATGGTTATAATATCAGTGAAGGGCGGGCCTGGTGCAAGCGGTAGAGTCTTATCGCCTGTGACCAGAAGATCTCGGGTTCGAGTCGCGGTCTCCTCGCATTGCACAGGCGAGTGTAAGGCTTGCCACTGACACTCTTCCTCAGACCCCGCAAAAAGTAGGAGCTCTCTGCACTAGATACGTCATTTATGATTATAATACCAGTGCTACCTAGGGTGCGACGGTCCCGTGCGCAGCTCCCCCACCGCCGCCGGGTTCCGCGCCACCACGAACGCCACGGCCCAGAACGCAGCTCCCGCACCGTCACCGTGAACTCCACGCCACTGGGAGGTGACTCGAGCGTGCGCACGCAGCTCTCGCAGCGCTCAAGCCAGTCGGAAAACGAACCTGGATTCCGTTTTCTGAGAGCCAGTGGCGAACCTAACTCGTTTGTGGATCCAGCAAATCAAACACAACATATTGCAGCCCACGGGCGCGGCCAAGCCGACGGCCAGCAATCAAACATGGCCTATGTATCCGATACGGGATAGGGGCGACTGTGCGAGTGCCTTGTGACCGCTCGGCTCACCAGTCAATATCGCCTGTCCGGAACCGAACACGAAACGACCCATAAACTTTCCCAAATTAATCCGCAGCCACCGCACCGCGCGGCACGCCGCTCCGCAGTCAGCAACCATGGCGGTTACGCCGCTGCGCACGGCGGAGGCGGCGGAGGGCCACGACGGCATAGACCCGGACCCCATCTGGAGAGCTCTGAAAGGCATCAGCAGCGTTCTCGGTCGCGTGGCCTACGCGCTCGCCCCTGCGGCGGGCTCTTTTGGGACATCTAATTATTTGCCACTCTTACGGAGGCCGTCTCTCTGATTGCCAACTTTGTGGTGGCAACTACAAAAATGTCCCAAAAAATAGTAACTCGTCTAATATTTTGCCAGTTTTGCTGACGTAGCATGCCAGATCAGCCAGCCAGCTTGGGAACGGGCCGTTGACGCTCAAAGACCGAAGGCAAAAGACCATTCTGCCCCCGCCGTGTATTGCTTAACAAGCGCCGTCTCCTCCCATCTGCTCAGTCCCAACGGTTCTCTCCGTACTTCTTCTTCTTCCTTCGTCTCCCCGTCCTTGGTTGCCACCGCCCCTCCATTGCCCTCCCCAACCCTAGCCGCCATGTCCCGTCGAGCGAGCTCATCAACGCACAATAGGCATCCGCAGCTGCCGGATAGGATAGGGGAGTACCCACTCGGGAGGCAGACAGGGCTCCCCCTCATCATGTGTGAGGAGTATGGGCTGCAGAGGGTGCTCGAGCTCGTGGCCCAAACAGATGAGAAAGGCAACAAGGGTCGTGTCTTCTTCAAATGTCCCAAGAACATGCAAGGGGTAAGCCACGTTCTTTGGGTTCCGATTTGTTAGGGTTTTGAATCGATTGTCACATCAAATATGTTTCCATGTGTTTAGGTTCCAGGATCTTGTAGGTTTTTTGAGTGGCAGCGAGAGTACCTGGCCATATTGGTGGACCAGGGGAAGATTGTGATGAATCTAGAACAACATGGCGTAGTAGAGGAAGAAGCTGATTCAAGGGCACTGGTGCGTGTGTAGAAGAACTCAATGGAGGTGAAGCTGGATGCTTTGGTTGGTGCAGTGAAGGCTTTGAGCTTGGTCATGGGTGCTGGTATAGTGGTTGGAGCTATGTATGTTTCACTAGTTGTTAGTTCCCTTGTTTGTTAGTTGAACTACTTTAAGCTGTATCTTAGTTGAGTAATGAGCTCTGTGTTTCAGTATGAGTCTGACCAATCAGTGGGCATATATGTGTGAAAATGTTGAATGGTTAATGGAATATTGTTTCTGTTATTCCACTTGTACATGATATCCAAAAATCATCACTGCAAGACCACTGATATGCTCTTGACAACCATAGCAAGTTCAGTCTGCATACATGACACAAACATAGCAAGTTCAGTCTACATACATGACACAACCCTAGCAAAGTCATCACAAGTTGTTCAGGCCTATAAGGCAATACATTACAAGTTGTCCATTCAACTTACAATACCATAACAAGTTGTTCATGCACCTTTCAATGATATAACAAAGTTCCCAAAATATGGATCACAAGGATTCATTGCTTCATCAGTTTCCCTTGGCAGAAGAATTCTTCACCTTTGTGGCTAGCTACTTCCTCCTAGGGGTCATCTTCTTGGCTGGTGCAGGGTTTGGCAGAGATTCAGCCTCTAGAATGATCATTTCAAGGGGTTGTGGAGCTTCCAAGTTCAACCTCCTGCATTTGAAAGTGGTTTAGTGAGCTATTGTCGAGATGGCAAGTTCTTGAGTCACAATTTAGGTTCAGATTTTACCTTGCTACTGCTGCTGCTTCCTCTGCCTCTCTTTCCCTTGCTACTGCTGCCCTTGTTCTTGGAGTCCTTGGTGATGGTGCTGCTACTGCTGGTGGAGCTAGTGAAGGCTCAGGTGCTGCTGTTGCTGGTGGAGCTAGTGAAGGCTCAGGTGCTGCTGCTGCAATTTCACTAGCTAGAGCAGGTTCATACTCCTTGTCAGCACCCTTCTTTGGCCCCTTTTTGGTCTTTGTCTTTCTTGTCCTCTTCCTGCAATTTCATTAAGTTAGTTAACAATGGTGAAAGGATTTCAGCAAAGGTAGGTTAGTAAGTTACCTTTTTTTGGTGCCACTTAGTGGGCACCTCCAACTGGTCCTTCTATGGCCTAATTTACCACAGCCCTTGCAAGTAACCTGCCTTGTGGCTTTGCCACTTCTCTCTAGAGATTCCTTAACCCTCTTCTTCCTTTGCCTCCCAAGTCCTCTTTTCTTCCCAATTGGTGGAAGAAGCTTGAATCCCTTCTCAACTACCGGCCACTGGCTCTTATCAGTGATGACAAGAATCATTTCTGCATATGCTGCTTGGAACTTGTGCACTGAGTAGGCCACATCCACATATTGCTCCATATTTGGCTACCTTTCAGCTGTTATGACTGCCAATGCATGGGGACAGGGCTTGCCACTCACTTGCCACTCTCTGCATGTACACTCATGTTAGTCCAGGTAGACAACATGCCTCTTGACAACTTCATCATTGTACATGACTATCACCTCTGCTTGGTTAGGTCCACCCTTAGTTGCCTTCAGATGGTTTAGTCCCTTTGAGGCTGCATTTAGCTGATGAATTATTGCTGGTAGTATGAATCTTTTTAGGGCCTTGGATATCTTCCTTCTCTTCTCAAAAAGTACCATTGTCTTGTGCCTGATAGCATCAGCTAGAATGTCTAATAGTAGATCTTTGTGTGCTTGGATCCATGCATTCCAAGATTCAGCCAAATTGTTATTTATGAAGTCACACTTGATCTCTTCCTTGAATCCACTCTTGGCCCACAGTAAACTGTGATGTTCCTTTAACCATGGAACAACTCCTGGATAGGCTTCAATAACTTTATCCATCAATTTATTGAACTTTTCTACTATGCATGCCCTTGCTGCTGGCCACATGTACTTGGCATAGGCATTTCCTGTAAACCTTTTCTTCATATTTTCCATGAGATGCCTGAAACACTCTCTCTGCTCTACTCCAGGAAAAACCTTTTTTTACAGCTGCTTCTAGCCCTTTGCAGGCATCAGTGCATATAGCCAAGTGGTTCATTGGCCCTAAAGCTTTCCCTAACTGTTCCATGAACCAAGTCCAATTATCCTTGGTCTCTGAATCAAAGAAGCCAAAAGCAATTGGGTACAACCAATTGTGGCCATCTATTGCATTGGCTACAAGCATGTGGCCATTCCACTCACCATTGAGAGCAGTTGAATCTACACTAATATAGGGTCTGCAGCCATCTCTAAATCCATCTATACTTGCTTTGAAGGCACAAAAAAATCTACTGAAGTATACCTTGCCTTCCATAGTAACTGTATCTATCTCAACTACACTACCAGGAGACCTAAGCTCAATCTCAGCCTTGAATCTAAACAAATAATCAAAACAATCATCCCACTTACCAAATAATTTATCTGCAGCCCTCTGTCTCCCATAAAATACAGTCTGATATGGAATCTTTATGTTGTACTTCTTCTCTAACTCTTCCTTCACAGCTTTGGGACCCATCTCAGGATTATCCTTCAATAGTGGTATAGCCCTCTCAACAATCCACTTCTGGGATGCCATCCTCCCAAGAACTCTACTCTTTGAAGGACACTTGTGGGTACCCTTATTGATTTGGATCTGCACATACATGAAGAAATGTCAGAAATAGTTAAGATAAATTCATATACAACATGCAAATATTAGAAATAAGGTTACATCAAAAGGACAAAAAAAAGTGTTAGTATTGGTACCCTGGCACTGCCATCCTTCTATGTCCTAGCTCTAATTTTCCATGGGCAACCCTTGGAACTGCAGTAGCCCCTAAACCTCTCCTTGTCAGACTTCTCTGTCCCCAACTGAAACTCATGCATAATAGCATGCTGCCTAATTGCCATCCTAAAATCATCCATGCAAGGATACAGTGTCCCAACACTCATGTCAGGGTTGTCTCTATCCCAACCAAACATTGGCTCATCTCCTAGGTCATCATTAACAGGGATTGCTGCCTCATTCATTTCATCCTCCACATCAGTAGGTATGTTAGGAATAGGAACCTCATCTGCAGGAGCCTCATCTGCTGCCTTGAATCCAAAAGCCTCATAGATTTGATCCTCATCTACCGCAGCATTAGCTTCACCATCACAGTTCTCATCAGCCAATATAGTCAATGTGTTCCAATCAACCACATTTTCTTCAGCTCTACCTTCTTCAGGAGTACTACAAGTGTCACATAAGCCTTCTACATTCTCTGCATGTCCTGCACTTGTCACACCAGATTGGGCAGCAGTAGTAGAAGACCCACCTTTGTTTGCTCTACTAACAACATCATTCAGACCAACTGCATCTTTCTCAACAACATCACAGCTAACATGCATTACCTTCTCATCCATCCTAGACATTATCATCTCCTCAAACTGATCACTGCTAGTAACCTTCCACTCTATTCCACTGTCAATGTCAACACCCCAAATAAGCAGTTGTTGACTGCGGCCCCAAATGATCTTGTTGGCCATATCATCTACAAAAGCCATTCAGTGTGTACACATTGCTACTGTCAAACCACAGGTCATGTTCTTGAGCATCTAGGTCAACCACTCCATAGTCGTTAACCAAAGTGTATTTATCAACGCTAACATGGATTCTAAAAGCATTGCTAGGATCAATCCTGACAGTGACAAGCAAAACAAACAAATTGGGAGTTAGGACGTCCCTCACATACGGGATCCCCTCACATACATGCCATAACAATGAAACATACCACGGGGGCACAGAGACAACACCATCGTGGCTAATGGTTTGCTCTACATCCGAATCCTACATCAACACACGAAAATTAGGAAACCCTAGCATCAGGAATCCCCCCATTCACAGATGCCGCGCGTAGGTAGAAGAAGGAAGTAGATCTAACCTTGCAGGCGTCATGCCGTCCTGCGACTTGGCGCCGCCGTCGAGCTCCCGCCTGCCCGCCTCGAGCTCGCGCCGCCACGGGGAATGAAAGGGGAGGGACGGGAAAATAGCGAGTGGACTGAACAGATGGGAGGAGACGACGCTTGTTAAGCAATACACGGCGGGGGCAGAATGGTCTTTTGCCTTCGGTCTTCGAGCGTCAATGGCCCGTTCCCAAGCTGGCTGGCTGATCTGGCATGCCACGTCAGCAAAAATGGCAAAATATTAGACGAGTTACTATTTTTGGGACATTTTTGTAGTTGCCACTACAAAGTTGGCAATCAGAGAGGCGGCCTCCGTAAGAGTGGCAAATAATTAGATGTCCTGGCTCTTTTGGCACCGCCGGCAGCTGCCGTCGCAGTGCGTCCGGCAATCTCGGCGGGATAGCCGAGATTGTGGACGGCGGCGTTGGCGGCCCTGCGGGTATCTGCCCCGCCGGCCGTACTCTCGACCGAACCGGCAGCGTTTTGGTCCGTGTCGGCGACGGCCGTCCTGTCAGGTCTGTATCTCGCAACTGGCCACATGTTACTTCAAGTGATTGTTAGTTGTTCGTTTTGATACTCCCTCTGTCAAAAAAAATGTAAATCTTGTTTTTCAAGCTAAGATTAGTGTAGGTTTAAAATTACGCGTTTGCTCCCCCTCTATCCGTTCTTGTCTTCTGGAATGGTGGGGATATTTTTATTTGATGGGCCCCATTAAAAAATGTGATCTCTAAGTCTAACTCTACAATTACATGTTTTTTTTGAGACAAGACTTAGAATGCTAGAATTACATGTTTTTTTGAGACAGAGGGAGCAGATCTGAACAGACGATCTTATCCTCTCAAAGTAGCAATAGGGAGAAGTCAAATGATACTGTATTTGCATGAATTTTTGCTGGTTTCATTTGGGGGCCCCCCCATGGCCTTAATGCTGCGACCTTTGGTCAGGATTTTTGGTGTTTTTGACTGAATAAAGGGTGGTTATTTCAAACCTTTTTTTTATTAAATTTGTTTTTCAAGATGGTTTCAGGAATCAAAACATGCTACCTTATCCTGAAACAGTCGAGATATCTGCTAAAGTTGGTTCACTGTATTGTATTGGTCTAATTTTGTGCTGACCTTGGGGAACCCTCTTCTTAAAGCTGTAATCTTTGGTTAGCATTTTGGTGTTTCTAAAAAATAAAGGAAGCATCTGTCGACTTCAATAGTGAATTTCTTTACCAAAAGGGATTCACTAAATCTTTAGTTTTGTGCTAGATCTGAACAGGCAACCTCTTATCAAAGTAAGGATGGTATTCTATCTGCCTTTTTTTTCGTTTCCTTGCATAGGAAGCTCTGGTCTTAAAGTTGCAATCTTTGATCAAATTTTGGTGTTTTGACAATATAAAGGAAGATTGTTTTGACTTGGGTCGTGAATTTGTTCTGCAAATAGTTTTCAGGAAAAGACTCTGACAGCCCTAGATAATGCATTGTTAAAGCAGATCCTCTTCTATCCCTTGGATGCATCAATTACGAAAGAAAATGGTACTCGTGCTCTCTTGTGACCTGATAGGCTTGCAGAGGATACGGATCCAAGTCCACTTGCTCTATTTTCATCCAGAAGGAACGCATAAGAGAATTATTATATATAAATGTGCAGTTATGTTTTATATAAAAAAATGGTAGGACTTCGGATAACGAATGTACTTCTAAAAAAATAAACCTTTTTCTATAATAATAATTGGTCAAAATATAACAATTCGAGTACATATGCCATAAACAACACTTGTTTATCAGTGGAGAAAATAATCACTTCAAGGTCACTCATAAGTTGTCATGTGTCCTAAGGCGTAGGGCAAGAGATTTTTCAGGGTTCAACCAGGGATAGTTGCTATGGCATTTTGAGAGTTTTGACATACTTTGATATAGTTTGTCTCATGACATTTTAATTTCCAATGTCTATCAGGATTTTACTACCCATAAGAAAATTTTATTTTAACTAAATAAGGGTGCAGTGGTGTTTCTTCTATGAGAAAAACCGGAAGGACTTCTGATAGCGAATCTACTTCTAAAAGCTTTTTCTATAATAGTGGTCAAAGTATAAGAACTTGAGTACATATGCCATTAACATAAGTTGTTTATTAGTGGATAAAATATTCACTTCCAAGTCAGTCATAAGTTTGTCATGAGTCCTAAGGTGATGTAGGGCAAGAGATTTTTCAGGGTTCAACTAAGGAGTTACTATGGCATTTTCAGATTGTTGACATACTTTGTCATAGTTCATCTCATGGCATTTTTAGTTTCCATTATCTATCAGTCCTGACTGCTCAGCTATCTTATTGTGATGACATCAGACTAATGGAAGTTCTGCCGTTGTCTTGTGCAGCATAGGGAAAGGAAACAACCTTACATGCAGAAGTGCACAATCAACTCATGGAACACGGCGACCAAATATTAAACTTGAAGACCTGCCGGAGGTATGCTACAAACTTTCTTCTTTAAATATGATGTTGAGAGTAAATTAAATTTCCAAACTTGGGATGGGGTTGATGGGACATCATTACTTTGCTGCAGGATGTGCTAGACAGGGTGTTTTCAAAATTGCAGCTCAATGAGGTTGTTCGGACTAGTGTGCTGTCAAGTAAGTGGAGGCATATGTGGGCAATTTCTTCCAAACTAAGGATTAATTGCATTACAATATGTGGACGACCTCGATATTTCTGCAACAAACCAAACTACACCAAGGAATTCATTGATGGTGTTAATACGGTGTTGCAACAGCTTCGTGGCAAGGTGGTTGAAGAACTTGAGGTCAAATTTGAATTTGAGAGCATATTAGTGGATCATCTGAACAATTGGATTAGTTTTGCTGTGTCATCACTTGTGAAGAATCTAGTTCTGGATTTAGCACCAGCTGAATTTGTGGGTGTCAAGGATAGGTACATGTTTCCCATTGAATTGTTTGATGGTGCATCCATATCTCGGATACAACATATTAAGCTTAGCTGCGTATCCTTCAGATCACGTTCCCTGTTTAGAGGTTTCCCAAACCTGTGCAAGCTTGATCTGCATCTATTTGATGCGTCTGAAATGGATCTTGATGACATGCTGTCAGGATGTGCTAATCTTGAGTGGTTGAGCTTTATTAGATGCCATGTGAATGATGAATTAAAGGTAAAACAGCCATTGTCCCGTTTGCTGTACTTGCGCATTGCAGCATTAAAAAGGTACAATTACATGCAAAGAATCTCAAGACTTTTGTATACCATGGTGTGCAATTACCTATTGACCTTGGCGAAGTTAAGAAACTAGAAACAGCAGAACTTCGTTTGTATGATATCACTTTTGATTATGTCCTAAGTGTACTTCCAAGTGTGGTCCCAGGTGTGCAAAACTTCACCTTGCAGACTAGTTATCTACCATAGGTATGTTGTTGCAGCATATTATGAATCTTTAAGTCACTTTTTAGTTTTGATTTTCTCGACACAATATCGTCGGCAGTCTTCCGAGGGGTATCCCACGAAGGTAAATTGATCGGCAGAGGGGTGCGAGATCAAGAACAAGAAGGCAACAAAGACACACGAGTTAGACAGGTTCAGACCGTCAGTATGACGTAATACCCTACTCTTGTGATCTGTTGGTTTGTATTAGCTATCGTATGATATGCCGTGATTTTAGAGGGGGTCCCTGCCCGCCTTATATAGTCCGGGAGGCAGGGTTACAAGTCGATTAAATGTAAGAGATAACCGGAAAATAATAACTGGTTACAGGAATCTTGGGATCATACATATCCTAACAGATCTCGTAGTATCTTCAGGATATCTTTCCGATGTCTTACGGAAGGCGCCGAGCAGAGTCGTGCCCCGCAAGGCTTCTTCTTGTGGGCTGGGCCACCCCTAGAGGCGCAGCCCATGTGGTCTGCCATGGGTATCCGGGGTCGTACACCCCACAGCTAGTCCCCGAGCGTCTTGTACCTGTTGTGCAACGTCGTCTTGAGCTTGTCCGAGCAGGTGCGAACAACGCCGAGCAGTCAAGCACATGGTCCAACCACCATGCTGAACTGCCGAGCTGCGTGAGCTGTCGCCGAGCAGTGTGAACCATTGCCGAGCAGCATAACCTGTCGCCGAGCAGCACGACCTATCGCCGAGCACCGTGAACCATCGCCATGTAGAGTGACCAAAGTATGGCTTGCCATAAGGGTGTAAGGAGCTCAAGTTTAGAATCAAAAATTTCTCTGCAGTGGACCAAGTGTGCCCACATAGAGTCCGAACAAAGTTCTAGGAGTCAATCTTCCTCTATAGGCATGTAGTCTTCGAGAAAAAACCCCGCACACTCACCGCGAGGTGAAGTGTGCCCACTTAGTCCTTGAGCCTGACAGCAGATGATGTAGTCATGTGGTGCCAGGGTCAGAAACTTAAAGAATAGTAGAAAACCAGCCGAGCAGGAAGCCAGTCCACGGGCGTGCCCCAGAAAGAGACAAAGCACATTCACCGCAAGATGAAGTGTGCCCACTTAGTCCCCGAGCCTGACAGTAGGTGACGCAGTCACGTGGTGCCAGGGTCAGAAACAGAAAAACAATTAAAGACTAATGGAGCAGGCCGCCAGTCCCCATGGTACAGGCGGAGTTATCGAAAAAATCAAATCGTGGAGAAAAAATCGGAGTAACGGCCGTACAGTGTCAGTTACTTAGCCTTAATAAATGGCGGAGAAGTCGGCGATATTTCAGCGAGGAGCAACAGAAAGCAGAGATAAATGAGCGCCATGGGCTGCGGTTGCACAGAAGCCCATGTAACGGCCCATTTGCCGTATCGGAGAAATCGGAGCAGCGCAGATCGCGGGAACGGTTCCCAAAAAATCCTTGAATGCGGAACGGTGGGGAAAATCCTATATAATAGTGCCGCCGCAGACCCCGTTCCCACCTTTTCCACTTCATCTTCCTCCTCATCTCTCGCGCTGCCGAATCCGCAACCACATTTGCCTCCGCCGCCGATACCTAACCAGATCTGAGAGATGGCGCCGAAGAGAGGAGCTGCGAAACCGAAGAAGACGAGTCCTAAGAAGGCGAACGCCGTGGCCTGACGCGATGAGGAGTGGGTGCCATCACGAATAGGAGAAGCTGAACTGAACCGATTGGTGGAAGCCGGCGTTCTCCCCGACCGTGCGACCGTCGGATGGCGGCCAGCTCTCGATGAGTCCTTTCCCACGCCTCACACTGACGAATCAGTGGTATTTGAAGACTATTTCTAGCGCGGGTTAGGGTTTCCTGTTCACCCATTTCTAAGGGATCTGTTGGAGCTCTGGCGGGTTACTCTGTGCAATCTCCACCGCAATACCATTTTGCACATCTCAATCTTCATCCACTTTTGTGAGGCATACCTCGGAATCCTACCCCACTTCAATCTATTCCGCCACCTATTCTGGCTGAAGAAGAGAGGCGGTGCTGGTTCTAAGGTGGTCGGTGGGGTGTATCTCCAGCTTTGGGATGGGATGGTGAGTGAATATCTTACCATACCATTGAATACATCGCTGAAGGGGTGGAACACCAGATGGTTCTATATGAAACAAAGCCACCCAGCAGTTCGTTGTAACGCCGACCACATCCTAGAAAGCCAGAGGAGTTGGTCAGAGCTGCCGAGCAAGGACGACATGGAGCAAGTGAATGAACTCCTCAGCTTGATAAAGGGCATGAAGACCAATGGCGGATTGATAGCGGCGAGTTTCATAGTGCGCCGCATACAACCCTATAAAGAGAGGGCGCACCCAGGCTTTGAATTCAAAGGAGAGACCGACAATACTTGAGAGAGGCCAGAAATACTATCCAGGAGCGACGTCGAAGAGCGAACTGCCGAGCTATTCGCTCCGCTATCCTCCTTCAGGCTGTAAGGGTATACAAAGCCCTTTAATTGCAAGAATCTGCCTCCTCAGGTGAGTGTCCTGACTATATGTTTCTGAGAAGTTTATTTATACTACTGAGCAATAAACTGATCCTACTCATGTGAAGATCCATTCGTAGGACAGGGCGGTGTATTTCTTGGGCATGCCGAGAAACGATTGGCCGCCGTCAGTGGATGCACGATGACCTATTCAAATTGAAGAAAGCTCCGTCGGTGTCTCCTCTAAATCCAGAGGAATGGATACTAGTCGGACAGAGAGTCCTCCCCCGGTGTCGGCTAAAATCCGGGGGAAGAGGCCAGCGGAAGATGAGCCAGCCCAGAAGAAGAGGAAAATAGCAGCGACTGCTCCCCGCAAACCAGGCGAGATCTCTCTGGATGATGACTAAACCAATCGGACACAAAGAACCGCGGTGTTCGATTGGTCTAACGACGACGAGTTTATTATGAACCCTCCCCCGAGCACGAAAGGGCCTCCACGCAACCCACGCACGGAGGAACAAACTGGGGTAGGCGAAGAAGTCTATGAAGCTCCGACAAGGAGAGTCCTTGAGCAATGAGCGGAGGGAATTGCTACGCAGCAGACGTCAAAAATCCCCGCTGGGCGGGCAATGGAGATCCCCATGCAACAAATGGCAGCAGCCCCAAAGCAGCAGGCGGAACCAAGGCCAACCAAGGAAGAGCCGAGAATTCCCCCGCCGAGCACAGGAGTCGACCCCGCGGCTGTGCCCGGAGGCTCAGGCCAGCACCGTCGGTTCAAGAAATTGAACCATCAGACCAAACCGTAAGTGTCCTTGTGCTGACGTTGCTTTGCTGTGTTTCCCTTACTTCTGTTGTGACTGAATAACTAATTTGGTACAGTGCCCAGCCAACAACTGATCCAGCCCCGCCCGCTCAGACTGAGCAGCAACCAGAAACTGGCCCTGGAGTGGTGGAGATGCCAGTAGACCACATCCAGGAGTCCCTGAGTGTTCGGGAGCACGTGGGGGAGCCAATTGCTGCACCTGGTGGGCTTGATAGCTGCAAGAGACTGCCTACTATGGTGAACGAGTCAGTGACAGCGCCTTCGGCAACGGTGGAATCAGTAGCGGAAAAGCTTTCAGCACCGAAGGAGCAAACAGCGGTCCCCAAAACTTTAGAGGGCATGGTCGGACCTGCTATCCAAGCATCGAGCCCCAAGGTGGTCCCCCTGGCTGCAATGGAGGAGGACGAGGTGGAGGAGATCGTGTGTGACGAACCTCGACCCCAAGTAGTCCGGATCCTCCGAAAGCGTGGTGATGAAATAGTTATTGTCGAAGAGGAGGACACCACCAAGGAGTTCAGGAGACTGGAGACTTCCCTTACTGGTGTGATGAAATAGATCAAGGTGAATACTTCGTTTGAAAGGTCCTGGTTGTTTATTGGAATTGGTTAACGTTAATGTCATCATGCATTTTGCAGGAAATATCTCGAGTTGCTGAGCAGCGCCGCCAGCTGATAAAGCGAATGGAGCCCCTTGCTGTGGAGAATGAAAAACTCAAAGAGGCCAGGAACCTCTCCGAGAAGAATATCTAGAGGGCCCAACGCGAACAAGACCTTGCGGAGTCGAATGCGCGGGACCTGGAATACCAGAAGGTGGTCCTTACCGAAAAGCTGGCGGCTGTGTCCAAGTAAGTGCAGAGCTAGTCCGAGCAGCTAGCCGCTGTCTCCGACCAACTAAAAAGTGCTTCCGAGCAGCTGGAGAGGAAAAGCGAATAGCTCAACAGTGTTCCCAAGCAGAAAGCAGGTATGGTACATCAACGAATGTACTTTGGTATTGCTGAACAGCCACATTTTTGTTAACAACTATTGTGCTTGTAGAGCAATACGATGAGCTTGGCCAGATGCGCCAGGCCGTCGATCAACTTTGCCAGGAGAAAGCAAAGGAAGCAGAGCGGGCGGACAAACTTGCTGAAGAGATGAAAGGTGAATTCCTCCTGGTCGGAAGTACTATTGAAGTAGCTTCCTTGTATAATGGATCATTGTAACTCTCGCAGGCTATCGTCATAAAGCCAAAGCGCAGTTCGACGTGCTGGTGCAGGAGGCCAAGGTCCAAAAGGAGAACTTCGACGTTGTAATCGCCGCAATTAAGCTGGTGCTTGACTGCGTCGATCTAGAACTGGACGCTCAGCACGACGATAGGCGTCAATGTCCTGACACCATAATCCAGAGGTGCAAGGCAGCATAGGAGAACTTCAAGACTTTCAACCGTGACGCCATTACAACTGTCGCTACCCATGTCCTCATGGTTGTTCGATCCCATTACCCTACCATCGACCTTCAGTCGATAGGAGGTGGGTTCGCCGAAGGACTAGACGACGCGGGAACACAGCAGCTGGAGGACGAAGTGGAGAAAGCAGCGAAGATGCTGGCCGGCGATATAGACCTGTTTGGTGAAATGGATGGTAATGGCAAAGCTCAGTAATCAGCTCATCGATTATCATCTGTAAAGGCTTGACAATGTAATTAGAACGTGCAAAAGCGCAAGAAATAATTATTCATCGAATAAATGCTATAAGGTGCATGTATACGTAATATATGCAGTTTGCTTGTAGTTTGGTGAAATAGTCTTCGCAGTTTCAAACATGACGCAATTATGCGTAGTTCAAATAACATCCAAACAGTTGGTCTGCTACTGATCCCTATGGCCTTGGTCAGCCCATAGTCCATAACGTCGAGCGCGGAGCCCATGCACGTGTAGGATTAACAGACGTGACCCAGGAACCACAGCCGACCACCCATGACGCAGAGCGCAGAGCCCATGGCACGTGTATGGAAAAATCGGTGACTAGGTCTTTTCCATAAAAAATAGCGCGGAACGTGTGCTGCTCGGTAGTTGTTATACGAACTTGGAGATAAAGACAACATAAGCGGCGTCCGAGCAATGTATTCTATGTTGAACTCTCGGCCTTGGCTGACCCATAGTCCATAATGTCGAGCGCGGAGCCTGTAGACATGTAGGAAAAATAGGTGTGACCAAGGGACCACAGCCGACCACCCATAACATAGAGCGCGGAGCCCGTAGCACGTGTAGAAAGAAATCGGAGACTGGGTTGTCTCTGAAGAGAACAGAAAAGAAAGGATGTTGCTCTCCGATCAAAAAATGTTTGGTGATTTGGAGAAAATGTGCACGGTGATTTGGAAAAATCGTGTTCGACGATTTGGAGAAATTGGATTCGGCGATTTGGAGAAATCGTGCTCGGTGATTTGGAGAAATCGTATTCGGTGATTTGGAGAAATCGTATTCGGCGATTTGGAGAAATGTTGTTCGGCGATTTGGAGAAAACATGATCGGCATAGTTACGGCGATTATGTATTGGAGTTTGTCATGAAGTAGCATATAGCTCGGTGACCACAAGTGGATGTTAAACCACAATAGATACAAAACGGAGACATGTTATGGAGACCAAAAACTTTACTGAATATAAAATTGTAGAGTACATATCTGGGGTGTTTCAAGGATAGAAACGTATAAGGTGTTTGATGTGCCATGAGTTAGGAACATCAACTCCTTCTAAGTCACTTAGGCGATAAGAACCTGGTCGAGTAACCTCTTTGATGACGTAAGGCCCTTCCCAGGGGGAAGAGAGCTTGTGCAACCCTTTAGTTTTTTGTTTTCTGTGGAGAACGAAATCACCGACAGCAAATGAACGACCTTTAATGTTTTGGTTGTAGTACCTCTGCAAGCCTTTTAGATATTTAGCTGTACGGACGCAGTTGATTAAGTGTTCTTCCTTGGCCCTGTCGATGTCCTTAGACTGAACAGCCCTGGCCTGCTCTTCATCATAGTTTTCCACTCTAGGTGCTCGAAAAGTAATATCCGCTGGTAGTATGGCTTCTGAGCCATAGACCAAAAAGTATGGAGTCATGCCGATACTACGACTAGCTTGAGTACGTAGTCCCAGACTACAGCTAGAAGCTCCTTGAGCCATCTACCCGGGTGCTTTTCTTCTTTCTGATATAGTCGCTTTTTAGGGCATCAAGGATCATACCGTTTGCCCGTTTGACCTGACCGTTGGCTCAGAGACATATTTGACGGAGATGCAATGGTCTTCGCAGAAGTCCCAGAAGTGATGGCCAGTAAACGTAGTTTCGAGATCAGTGATGATGCTATTTGGTAGACCAAATCTATGGATGATATCTTCAAAGAGCTCAACTGCCTTATTTGCAGTGGCCGAGACGAGCGATTTATATTCAATCCACTTGGAGAACTTGTCAATGGCGACATATACGTACTAGAAACCACCTGGTGCTGGCTTGAAAGGCTCGATCATGTCCAGTCCCCAGCACACAAAGGGCCAGGAAGCTAGGATGGTTTGTAGCTCTTGCGCCGGCACGTGTATTTGCTTAGCGAAGAATTGGCATCCTTCACAACGTCAGACGAGATCTTCTACATCAGTAATGGCTGTGGGCCAATAAAACCAGCTTAGAAAGCCTTGCCGACCAATGTTCTCAAGGCCACATGGTTGCTGCAGGAACCAGAGTGAATTTCGAGAAGTAGCTTCACTCCTTCCTCTTGGGTGATTAATTTCTACAGTATCCCTTCCTTGACACTTTTTCTTATCAAGCTATCGTCCACCAGCACGTAAAGCTTGCTTCGATGAACTAGGCGTTCAGTTTTAGTCTTGTATGAGGGTACCTTGGCGCTGGTGAGGTACTTGATGAATTGTTCCCTCCAATCGGCGACCGGTGAAGGTACCACAAGTACCAACTACTCGGTAGGGGGAACTTCTTCGACTTCCTTATCTTCTTTGATGGATGGCGCTAGGAGATCTTGAACGAAGACCCTCGGTGGGATCGCGGCGCGAGAAGAACCTAGCTTGGATAAGTGGTCGGCGAGTTGATATTTGTCACGTACCACATGGTGATACTCGATGCCATAGAATTGTCCTTCAAGCTTTCTAATTTCAGCGCAGTAAGCATCCATCTTCTTGCTAGAACAGGACCAGTCTTTGTTGAGCTAGTTGATAACCAGTGCAGAGTCCCCGTACACCATGAGGCATTTGACGCCAAGCTCGACGACTATACGAAGACCATGGAGACATGCTTCATATTCCACGGTGTTGTTGGAGGCCAGGAAGTGTATCTGGAGAACATAATGTAGCTTATCCTTGGTCGGCGTAATGAACAGAATGCCCGCACCAGCACCGTTGATGTTAAGGGCGCTATCAAAGTACATCACCCAGTGTTCGGGGCAAGCAGCGGCGATGGGCTCTTGGATCTCAGTCCATTCAGCGATGAAGTCAGTGAGCCCCTATGACTTAATGGTAGGTCTGCTTCTGAATTCGATGGAATAGGTGCTGAGCTCAACAGTCCATTTAATGATGCAGCCATTGGCCTCTTTGTTGCGGAGAATGTCCCCTAAAGGGAACTCAGTGACCACGGTGATCTTGTAGTATTCGAAGTAGTGTCAGAGTTTGCGTGACGTAATAAGAATGGCATATAACAGCTTTTGTACTTGAGGGTAACGAGTTTTGGGCTCGTTATGTACCTCGCTAATGAAGTAAACCGGACGTTGTACTTTATAAGCATGCCCGACCTCTTCGTGTTCGACGACAATAGCTGTGCTCATGGCGCGAGAAGTGGTGGCGATGTATATTAGCAGAGTCTCATCTGGCCTTGGCGCTATCATGATCGGTGGCTTTGTTAAGAACAACTTGAGCTACTCGAAAGCTGAGTTTGCCTCCTCCGACCAGGAAAAGTGCTCGAAGGCCTTGAGGAGCTTAAAGAATGGTAGCCCTTTTTCGCCGAGGCATGATATGAAGCGGCTTAAAGCAGCCATGCAACCTGTAAGCTTTTGTATATCCTTGACGCATGTTGGCCGTTTCATATTGGTGATGGCAGAGACCTTGTCAGGATTAGGCTCGATGCCTCGAGCACTGACGATGTAGCCCAGCAGTATACCGGATGGAACTCCAAAGATGCACTTTGAAGGGTTTAGCTTCCATCGGTACTTGATCAAGTTGGCGAAGGTTTCTTTGAGGTCGGCGATAAGGTTGTCGGCTGTCTTGGTCTTGATGACCACATCATCGATGTAGGCTTTGATGTTGCCGCCGATCTGTTGGTCGAGGCACATCTGGATGGCCCTTTGATAGGTAGCCCCGGTGTTCTTGAGTCCGAAGGACATAGTTTTGTAGCAGTATGCACCGAAAGGTGTAATGAATGACGTTTTTATCTGGTCTTCTTCCTTGAGGGAGATCTGATGATAGCCAGAGTAACAGTCAAGGAAGGAGAGTAGTTCACAGCCAGCGGTAGAGTCTACAACCTCATCAATCTGAGGCAAGCCGAAGGGGTCTTTAGGGCAGTGTTTGTTAAGATTAGTATAATCAACGCACATTCTCCATTCTTTATTCTTTTTTCGAACGAGAACAGGGTTTGCTAACCAATTTCGATGATACACTTCTTTTATAAACCCGATAGCTAAGAGCCGTTTTATTTCTACCCTAATAGCCTCCTTCTTGTCTGGCGTGAATCGGCAGAGTTTCTGCTTGATCGGTTTGGCGGTCGGTGAGACATTCAAGGAGTGCTCAATCTTCTCCCATGGTACCCCCGGCATGTCTGCAGGTTTCTAAGCAAACACATCGGTGTTGGCACGTAGGAAGAAGACGAGCGCGCTTTCCTATTTGGGGTCAAGGTGAGCCCCAATCTTCACGGTCTTGGAGGCGTCGTCGAGGCCGAGGTCGACCTCCTTGATTTCCTTAGACTTGGTGGAGGCATGGGGAAGCTCTAGCTCTAGAATCTCCATGTCATCGGCGGGTGCTGTCTTGGCTTCAGCGACCATGCTAGCCATCTGGATAGAGAGGTCGGTGGCTTCGGTGAGAGCGAGACTCTCTGTCTCGTAGGCGTAGGCAATAGAGAGGTTGGCCCGCAGAGCCAGGACTCCTGCAGGCGAAGGCATCTTCAACACCAGATACACGTAGTGTGGTATGACCATGAATTTGGCTAGAGTTGGCCGGCCAAGTATGGCGTGGTAGGCGGTGTCGAAGTTGGCGACGTAGAAGTTGATATGCTCGATGTGGTAGTCGCTTGCCGTGCCAAACTGTACTGGTAGGGTGATCTCTCCAAGTGGTCTGGATGCCCTTCCAGGTACCACACCCTAGAAGGAGGAGTCCGAGGGTGTGAGATTGCGTCGAGGACGAGGGGGAAATGCCCTATGTAGGGTATGTCTGCCCACTGGTCGGCCCTACTGAAGGTGATGGGGACCTCGGACCATGGGCGATAGCTGGGGTCGGTGGTAGTTTCCTCTGAAGCAACGGTGAGCACTCGTCGGGCGGCGAGCTTCCATTCCCTTCTACTCTCAGTGGAGGCGAGGCCCTTGAAGATGGTGGCGACCACCTTATTGTGGTCCTAAAAGGCGTTGTTGTTCCCAGGTGGTCAGCGACCTCTGGCTCCATCGTTGGCGTCGTCATCGAGCCTCTTGTCCTGGAACTCCCTAGCTAGACCAATGCAGTCCTTCATCTTGTGTTTGGTGTTCTTGTGAAGAGGGCACGGGCTGTTGAGGATCTTTTGGTACTGCTCATCGTAGTTACGCTTGGCACGAGGTTGATTAACAACAACGACGATGTGTTCTGGCCAGCGGCGGTGATTTTGGCCAGGCCTGTGTCCTCCTGTTCGATCATGGCCGCTATCGCAATGGTAGCTGCGGTCGTCGGGATGGCGATCGCTGTGACATCGGTCGTCACGGCGATCATCGTAGCGGTGAGGCGAGCACTGAGTGCCTGCATCCTCGTTGAAGCGCACCTTGGCTTCCTCGGCATTGGCATACTGGTTGGCAGTAGTTATCATTTCGTCGATACCAGTGGGCGGCTTGCAGTTGAATTTGGAGCGAAGCTCGCGATGGTGGAGTCCTCGGATAAAGGCGGTGATGACTTCAACTTTCGTGATGTTGGGGATAGAGTTCCTCATCTCGGAGAAATGCCGGATGTAGCTGCAGAGGAGCTCGGATGGCTTCTAGTTGATGCGGCTGAGATCATGCTTCATGTCGGGTCGAGTACACGTGGCCATATAGTTGTCAGTGAAGACTTTCTTCAACTCTTCCCATGACCCGATGGAGTCCGGTGCGAGGCTGGTAAACCAGCTCATGGCGGGTCGTGTGAGCATGACGGAGAGATAATTTGCCATGACGTTGGTGTCTCCTCCCATGGCGCGGACGACAGTGGCGTAAGCCTGCAGTCACTGAGTTGGGTTCATTCTTCCTTTGTAGGGCTTGACACCGGTGATCTTAAAACCATAGGGCCACTGAAGCGTTCGGAGTGCCCTTGTGAAAGCCGAAGGCCCCACAGGGTTGTCGACACCGTCGTCTATGGTGTTGTGGTCAGGGATAGGCTCGAGGGCTGAGTCCGGGTTGTCGTACTCCCTTTCGTAATCTTGGCGGTGACGCACTTCGTCTTCATGGTGACCAAAGCGACGTTGCTCGATACGCTATCGCACATCCTAGAGGTTGCTGAGATGTACTCTAGCATCCTGTTCGACCTCCAGATCGTGCTGGCGATGGTGTTCGGCGTGATGCCCCCCGGGTCCCCCCTAGAGATGTAGCGATTGGTCGGCGAAACGACTTTGACTGGGGCGACGATTGGATCTCGGCGCAGCTGATCGGTGAATCATGCTCGTAGAGCACGAAGATCTCTGATCCTCGCGAATCTCATTGACCTGACAGTGAGCCGCTTTAAGCATGGTGGCGATCTTGGAGAGCTCGGGCGTTTGAGGGAAACGAGCGAGCTTGTTGGCGGCTATTGCTAAATTGGCGCTTGGAGTCTTGAAGACGTCGTGGCCGTCGACGCGGAGAAATTCTTCATGGAGGTCGCGGTGGAGCGGGAGTGGTCTTCCTTGAGAATCGAGCCGATTATTCCGAGTAGCCTCGACCCTCGCGATGGCTGCCTCGTTTTCTCGCCGCTGCGCGCGGTTGACGTTCCAGTTCTCTCGAGCAACGTGCTCCTCCTCGGTTTTGCTGTTCCGAGGAGGGCTGTCGATGCTGACGTTGAAGATCGCACCACCCCAGAAGGGTGGAAGAAGAAATTGATCGGAGAAGGTTTCAACGAGGGTCTCCGTAGAGCCCTGAGACTCGAAGCCCGGAGTTTCTTCTAGGATGGTCTAGAGGTGCGCCCCGGGGCTTCGGCCTAAGTGTAGCATGTTGACGCCTGGCTGAAGCTGGACGACGACCTGGTCGACGAGTTCGCCCCTTAGGGCATGTTGGTAAGCGACGGCGGCGTTGGTGAAATGTAGGGCCGTAACCCCTACAGTTTTCCGAGCAGCCTCCGATAGATCTGGATCGAAGGGTGGTCGGCGCTGAACCAGAGTGTCCAGTGCCGATTCGGCGACGGAGAGACAATCAGTGAGCTTCAGTCCGACCCGGTCGATGGATTCGATTAGATCATCGTTGTTGATCGGCCTCTTCTGGTAGTGAGGAAGTGGACGGCGAGTCGTCGCCGAAGGAGACCTCGGAATCGGCTCCGAGATCGGATCTGCAGTTGCAGGTGCAGGGGTGGTCGGCACAGAGCCGATCTGCCCCGACTCGAGGAGCTCTCCGACTCCGTCAGCGTTGATGACCCACGAGATGGATCCGACCGTGAAGATCTGGCCGGGCTGCGGAAGAGACGAAGAGCCTGCGGAAAAAATCATCTTGTTCGACAAGGAAACAGCACGCACAACCCTACCTGGCGCGCCAACTGTCGACAGAATATCGTCGGCAGTCCTCTGAGGGGTATCCCACGAAGGTAGATTGATCGGCAGAGGAGCGCGAGATCAAGAACAAGAAGACAATCGAGACACACGAGTTAGACAGGTTTAAGCCATCAGTATGACGTAATACCCTACTCCTGTGATCTATTGGTTTGTATTAGCTATCGTATGATATGCCGTGATTTTAGAGGGGGTCCATACCCGTCTTATATAGTCTGAGAGGCAGAGTTACAAGTTGGTTAGATCTGAGAGATAACCGGAAAGTAATAACTGATTACAGGAATCTTGGGATCATACATATCCTAACAGATGTCGTAGTATCTTCAGGATATCTTTCCGATGTCTTGCGGAAGGCGTCGAGCAGAGTCGTGCCCCGCAAGGCTTCTTCTTGTGGGCTGGGCCACCCCTAGGAGCGTAGCCCATATGATCTACCGTGGGTATCCGGGGTCGTACACCCCACAGATTTGATCTGACAGTTTTCTATCTTCCAGATGCCCTTATTACCGGAAAACATTGGCAGATTTCCCCAACTGAGATTTTTACGGCTGTTACTCCCAGTACTTTGTCGTGAAAGCGATAATAATCTCTCGCTGGCATCCTTCCTCCGGGCTGCCCCTTCAATTGAGGAGCTTGAGGTGCATGTAAGTATTCTTTCTGGGTTGCACTCTTCCAGCAGTGATCTCATGTAAGTATTCTTTCTGGGTTGCACTCTTCCAGCAGTGATCTCATGCATATGATTATATCATATTTATTAGTTATTTCTTAGTTAAACATAGGAGATTTGCTTCCATACCTTTCTTTCTAGTGGAACACTATGCTAATTCATGTAATGTCATGTCTAGTTTGGAGACTTGTGGTGAGAAGCCAATAATGAAGTACTGTGCCTATGTAATTGGGAGTTTAATACAAATAGGTCCCATCCGATATTGTAACCTGTTGTTAGCTTGTCACTTTACATGTTGATTATTTGCATGCTTATCAGTCTCATGGAGGGTTGTACTTGTTGATTGTCATAGCTATGTACTTCACGTTTGTACAGGCACCTCACCCATTATGAACTTCACTGGTGCTTAAAGTGTAAACTTAGCTCATAGACTACTTGTCTCGTTAAGTTCAATTTTTTTAATAAATACACCCTTAAACTTCAATTACTGATAATGAAATTTGACATCAGAATAAACATATCTTTAATGATAAGTACACTGACCATACTTTTTCATTGAATTCTTGCAGTTTGATGCATCTTGCTTGGAAGGTGTGGGATGGGGAACTCTCCGGAGTCTTCCGCCTCATCCATATAATTATCTAAGGAAAGTGCATATTACAGGGTTTAATGGGATTATGGGACAACTTGAATTTCTAGCACATATCGTGAAAAATGCCCCTGCCCTAAGGATTTTAAATATAGATCCAAGAAAGAAGTTGGGTCTTTGTAATTGTACGGCTTCAGATTTCTTGGCTTGTCGAGCTTCTGTTATAAGTAAGCTTCTGTTATATATATATATATGGAAAAATGTTGCCTGGCACGGAAGTTAATATTCTGTAGGAATTCTTTATTGACCCTGTGCAAAAGGTCAAATGATGTGCAGGCGCAGCTTATTCTTTAGTTGTATTTCTATCATCTGGGCATGTGATGAATCAAATCTATGTACAACCAAGTGGCTTTATATGTTTCCATAAGAACAATAAAATTCATGAAAAAATGATAATAGTTTATTCCTCCATTTCCTTCATATGACAATGAGTAGTTACAAAAATTGAACTACTCACCATAGTTATATACGGTTCAGTACATTAGGGGCCTGCTGCTTGTCATGCGCCTTGATTCCTTTTTGCCAAGTTTCGGCAGCAAGAAAGGGCACACAAAGACATGCCAAAGCCAAATAGTCGATGAGCAGATTGTTCAGACGCTTACAAAATGATATCGAGGAGATATAATATATAGAGTACAATGTACAATTACAGCTTGGCAGAAAGAAGGGGCACACAAAACATGCCAAACAACAAATACTCTGAGCAGATTGTTCAATGAGATACTATACGGCCTGTTCGCTGGTTGGTTTTTGGACTAATAAGCCCGGCTGGTGCTGGTTTGTTATGAGAGGAAAACACTGTTGGCTGGCTGATAAGCCCTGGCTGAAACCAACAAGCGAATGTGCTGATAGAGTAAAATGTACAGTTACAAGTGTTAGAAGTGTAATTGTAGCATAACCAAACTGGAGTCACATATTTCTGCAAGTTACTGCTTCAAGGTGAATTCATTTGAAAGGCCCAAAAAAAAGAAAAAGCACAAGCAGACATAAATTGAACCAAGTTATCATCTGAGCACATATTTCTATAAGTATAACAGTAATATTTGAAACTGCAGGCCAGCACACACCATAGACACCATAAACTGCAGGCCAGCACATATAAATCACATATTTCTATAATCAATTAGTCCAAAAAGATAGGGAAAAAGTCTACATAACTCCCCAACTATTCAGAGTGGACTACTCTACCCCTCAAAACTAACAAACCGGATTTTCTACCCCTGAGCTTTCCAAAACCGGTCAAATAACCCCCAAGCAGTTTTGGACGGTGGTTTTGCTACAGTTACGGTGGTTTTGTCTTTTTTCTTTTTTTTTATTTCCGCTGAATCTTTGAAAAATCATAGTAAATCACAGAAAATTATAAAATAGAAAATCCAATTTTATTGGACTCCAGTAGATCTACACAGTGAACATATAATATGGTATACTTTAGTACAAAGTTTTTGCTATAGCTTTAAATCTATGCTTTTCTATAATTAATTAGAATAATTCATAGCCGCAACTTCTATAGTCTAATTATGGTGAAATTTTTATGGTGGGCTAATTATTAAGATTATTTCATACTCATTATCATGTATAACTTAGTTATAAATAAAACATAGATTTAACAAGCATAAACCTAAATAAATCTATAACTAAGTTATACATGATCCAATGAGTATGAAATTTTTACTATAGTTCAAGCATATAATAATTAGCCCACCATAAAAATTTCACCACAATTAGACCAAAAAAGTTGCAGCTATGAATTATTCCAATTAATTACAGAAAAGCATAGATCTAAAGCTACAGCAAAAACTTTGTACTAAAGCATACCGTATTATATGTTCACTGTGTAGATCTACTCACATGGAGTCCAACAAAATAGGATTTTTCTGTGATTTACTATGATTTTTTAAAGATTCAGCGAAAATAAATAAAAAAAATGATAAAACCACCGTTCAAAACCGCTTGGGGGTTATTTGACCGGTTTTGGAATATTCAGGGGTAGAAAATCCGGTATTATAGTTTGGGAGTAAAGTAGTCCACTCTGAATAGTTGGGGGTTATATAGACTTTTTCCAAAAGAAATATCACATTAGAACACCATAGACATGCTCGTACAGGTCTTGGCCAGCAACAGCACTGGTAGACGTCCTTGTGCTGAACAAGAGTCCAAGACGCACAGCTAGAGAGCTCCAGCATGTACGACTGCAGCCTTGTCCATAGCTCGGCCACCTGATTGCTCTGCTCCTACCCAAGTGCGTGTGCTCCGTCTCAGCTCCAATCCAGCCTCTGCTCCCCAGACTGCCTGGCAGGTGCACCATGCAGTCGCTGCTTATATCACGACCACCAACTCCGAAACGGTGGCACCAGATGAACAGGCACAAGCAAGGAAACTCCAACGCCAACATGGAAGAAGCCGATGCCACCACCATCATCCCGGCCAGCAATCCACAGCTGGAACATCATAGCAACCTGAACTGCTCAAGGCAAGGTACTCCTACTATTGCAGGAACTGATGCAGTTGACACCACCACACAGCAGGAATACATGAACCAGCAGTCACTGCACAACACAATGCAGGTCGCACGTTCAGGTATGAATGACTTCATTGCAGGAATTGGATCCTCAACAACACAGGCGTACAGGCAAATCTCAAGTTCCATACATAGATTCAATGTCTCGCTTCCAGCATTGCTACAAGGATCTCGATGCTTCACAGATGCTTCGACTATGCCGGATCAGGTACCGTCCACTCCTAGAAAAGCTGGAATTGGAATCTTCATTATCAATACCCAGGTACAGCCGACGCAAAACATCTACATCGAGGCGGCCATGTTGGGCTCAGTCTCAGTCTTGATGGCTGAGGCGGCGGCTCTGGCACTGGCGGCAGCGATCACTGATCGGCTACAGTTACACCACACAAAGACGGCCAACACCGTCCGGGCAGCCTCTAGCTCGACATCACGCTCCAGATTCACGAAAGGATCTGTAAGTCCTCCCTCTCGCTTATCATCTCTCTCACTTAGGAACTGTCGCGACATATAGGCACTCTATGTGAGGAGGAAGGAGGAAAGACAATAGGTGGAGAACAGGCAAAGGACTACGACGGAGAGCCCTCTCCCTCCCCCTATTTAAATAAGAAACGCGGCAGCCGAAGAGGGGCAAAAGATCAAAGCAAAAAACTCTCTCCCTTCCCCATTCAATGCGGGTGGGAAATGATGGGACACACCCTGACCGATGGGACGCATGCTAGCCGACGGAACGACGCCGGGTCAGACGGAACGACACCTGGTGAGACGAAACGTGGCCTGGGTATGGCCCACCACTATCGCACGACCAGGCACGAAAACCGAAACGTCACCACACGCAGGCAGCTCTCCGCACCCTTAGGCGGAACTTGAAAAAACCCAAAGCAGGATCTCCGCCGAGAGAGACCATCGGGCTTCCTAAGTCGATCGAACGGCTCAGAAAAACACACCGAGAGACAGGTAGGAAGCAAAGGGACGCCCCATGTAGGCCATGCCGACTCCATCATGAATGCTGACTCCCGTCTTTGAGCCATCCCAGGCCTTCCTCTTCGGAAGCCTGGACTTCGTCGCCGACCGGCTCAGCGTACTACACCTCCGCGAGGAGGCTCACGTTCCGGCACCTGTCGGAGGGGCGCCCTCCATCGACTCTGGGACGCACGACTTCGATGACGCGACATCTGCGCTTCATTTTGAGCAAACTCTCTGCTCAAACCCCACTGTAAGTAATATGCATATTGTTATTTACTCTTTATTTACTATCTCCCACCGATCATCCGGAGGGACCGTATCGCCCACGCCACAAACACCATACGATCGGTTCCCCTATGGCCTTGCGTCCTCCGTGGATGCATACGCTCGGGGGCTCCGAAGGATGCTGACGCCATCCCCCCTCGCATCCGAATTCATGGGAATGGTAGGCTATGCTCCTGCTGCTTTCCATGAACCCCCAGATGACGAGGGCGAGAGCGACGGTTCCAGCATCGGCGACGTGGCACCCCGCCACCGTCCGTCCTGAGAGTGCACTATGGAGGATGCTCCGGGACAACCGTCGGTGGTTGTGGAGTCCGTGTAGACCCACACCCCTATGGATCCGCATGTGAGGGCCCTCGCGTCTGTGCAAGCGCACGCCGAGGAACTACGACAACGACGGCAGAAACAAGCGCCGCCTGCGCCGGCGCAATCGGTACAGCACATTGCGCCCCACGCGCATGGCTCGGCGGGTGGCGCCCGGGGTCGCGCCCGTCAGGTCCAACACGACATTATGAACGAGGAGAATGATCTCCCACAATTCACTTGGGTTGGCCAGAACATCACCGCTGCGACAATGCTTCTGCGCGGCGTTCCCGAGCCCGTCGACCCCTAGGAGCGGGTAGTCTACCGGAACCTCCGGGTTCTAGTAGAAGCCGCCGCCATTCAACAGGCGGAAAGCTCCGCGTCGCAACTCCGACACACGCCCTCTCTCCCTATCGGGGGAACGGGGACGTGCCAGACGGATCGCTCCATTCGCTCGCCGCTACAGCCGTCAGGCGCGGCTCGGGGGGCGGCAGCCGCGCCACAGTCCGACCTGGCGCCTACTCCACACCGACCGCCGGTACACGAGTAGCCCGATCCGCACCAGGACGCTCATAGCATCGTCAGCAACTGGCATCGGGCCCGACACGATGATGATGTCCACCATGCGGCGGCAGGAGCAGGCGACACGGGTCCCAATCGAACAATCGAGGGGAGCGGTGAAACATGCCCCTGGCGCGGTCGCTGGCCAGACGACCAGAGTCCTAGCCTTGAGGGCCCGGGACCACGGGCCTTCAGCCGACGTATCCGGAGAGCACCGTTCCCGCATCATTTCCGACCACCCACCAACATCACCAAATACACCGGGGAGACAAACCTAGGCATTTGGCTTGAAGACTTCCGGCTCGCCTGCCGGGCTGGAGGAGTGGATGATGATTATTTCATCATTCAGTATCTTCCCATTTGCGTGGGGGGGCATGTTCGAGCATGGCTTGAATTCCTCCCACACGACAACATCCGCGATTGGGCAAACCTCAAGAGGGTCTTCGTCGGAAATTTCCAGGGGACGTATGTTCGCCCTGGAAACTCCTGGGACCTCAAGAGCTGCCAGCAGGAGCCCAGCGAGTCCCTACAGGATTACATCCTTAGGTTCTCCCAATGATGCAACTCCCTCCCTAATGTTGTCGACGCAGACGTCATCAACACATTCCTCTCCGGGATGAACTGCGAGTCCCTAATCCACAAGTTTGGCTTCCTAAAACCCCGTACCACCCGCGACCTGCTCGACGTCGCCACTAACCATGCCTCTAGCGATGAGGCGGTGGAGCGGTCTTTAGCGGAGGCCGGGACAAAGGCAAGGCCAAGCGCGCGGACCAAGACGAGGGCCCCTCCACACAGAGGGGCAGGAAGAACAAAAAGGTTCGGCGCTGATCGGACAACACCACGATGGTCACCGTGGCTGATCGCACGGGCAAGTAGCCCCAACAGGGGCTGCCTGACCACTTCAACAACTCATGGACAATCCGTGCACCAACCACACCTACCCCGTCAAACACCTCTACAAGGACTATGAGCTCCCCAACAGGGACCATTCCTCCCACGCCGCAAGACCGGGACGCTACCCGCTCGTCGTCGACCCTATCATCCGCAAGAAGCACCTCACCAAGGTGCTAATGGACGGAGGCAGTGGCCTAAACATCCTCTACGTCGACACCCTCAACGCCATGTGCATTCCTCGGTCGGAACTCAGCCTAGCGGGTTCTCCCTTCCACGGGGTGATCCCAGGAGTGAAGGCATACCCACTCGGGCAGATCGATCTGCCCGTCATATTTGGCAAACGAGCCAACTTCCGCTTAGAGGTCCTCACCTTCGAGGTGGTAGACTTTCTAGGGTCCTACCACGCTATCTTGGGGCGTCCATGCTACGCCAAATTCATGGTGATCTCCAACTACACCTACCTCAAGCTGAAGATGCCAGGACCAAACAACATCATCACTATAAGTAGTGCCTTCTCACACGCCTTCATGTGCGACCGCGAGCATTTTGAGCTCGCCACCGCGGTCGTCAACTCGTCCGAGCTCCCACAGCTCGGGGAGTCATCAACCCTAGCAGTCCCAGACTACAACAAACCAACCTCCTCGATGGCCTTCTGCCCGCTCGAGGAAACCAAGGCGGTGGGTATCGACCCCACTGACCCAACCAAGATGGTGCGAATCGAGACCTAGCTCTCGGCCAAATAGGAACATGAGCTCATCGATTTCCTGTGCACCAATCGCGATGTCTTCGTATGGCAGCCTTCTGACATGCCAGGCATACCGTGGGAGGTCGCCAAGCACGTACTACACCTCATCTTAGGCTTGAAGCCTGCCAAGAAGTGCCTGTGTCGCTTCGACGATGAGAGACGCAGGGCAATAGGCGAAGAGATCGCCAAACTCCTAGCAGCCGGATTTGTCAGAGAGGTATTCCACTCTGACTGGCTTGCCAATCCCGTTCTTGTTAAAAAGAAGACCGGGAAGTGGAGAATGTGCATTGACTACACTGGCCTCAACAAAGCGTGTCCAAAAGATCACTTTCCTTTGCCTCACATAGACCAGATAGTCGACTCCACCTCAGGTTGTGAGATCCTCTCCTTTCTGGATGCCTACTCAGGCTATCACTAGATCGCGATGAAAGAATCCGATCAACTCGCAACCTCGTTTATCACCCCGTATGGTTCGTACTGCTATGTGACCATGCCTTTCAACCTAAAGAACGCTGGCGCCACCTACCAAAGGTGCATGCAACAATGCTTCGCCAACTAAATTGACCCGCTCGATCAGCTTGATCAAGCCGAACGGCTGAAACCAACAATCGTCGTCTATGTTGATGACATAGTGGTCAAAACAGCTCGAGCTTGAGACCTAATCGCAAACTTGGCCATGACATTCACGAACCTCAGAAGGTTCAACATCAAACTGAATCTCGATTAATGTGTTTTTAGGGTTTCGAAGGGGAAGCTGCTTGGATACATCGTGTCCGAGCGCGGCATCGAGGCCAACCCCAAAAAGATCATGACCATCTCCAACATGGGCCCCATACGCGATGTCAAGGGCGTACAAAGGCTCATCGACTGTCTGGATACCCTGAGCCGGTTCAAAAAGACGAACACCTTCGTTTGGACTGAGGAAGCCCAGCAGGCTCTGGAAAGCCTCAAAGCGTCCCTAACATCGGCCCCAATCCTCGTCGCTCCTGAACGGGGAGAACCCCTCCTCCTTTACATTGTGGGAAGCAACCATATGGTTAGTGCCGCCATGGTCGTCGAAAGGGAGGAGCCAGGACACCAGCTCAAGGTATAGCGACCCATATACTTCATCGGGGAGGTACTTACCGACCCCAAGGTCTGATACCCCTAGGTGCAAAAACTCCTATACGTCGTGCTAATGGTGACCAGGAAGCTCCTGCACTACTTCACCGACCACAAAGTTGCGGTCATCACCTCATACCCGCTCGGAGACATCATCCACAACCACGATGCCGCGGGGGTGGATCTCCAAGTGGGCACTCGAACTCATGGGCCATGACATCAGGTATACCCCTCGTATCGCTATTAAGTCTCAGGCACTCATGGATTTTGTCGCCAAATGGATGGAGGTCCAGCTACCAACCCCGGACGTCACCCACGAGTACTGGACAATGTACTTCGATGGGTCCGTAATGGCGCCCGGCTCAGGGGCTAGAGTGGTTCTAATCTTCCCAGATGGGAGTAGACTCTGCTACAAAATCCACCTCCATTTTTCAGCGTCAAACAACGCCACGGAATATGAGGCCCTCATCAACGGACTACGCATCGCTATCGAGCTCGGTGCTACGCGACTCTACGTTCGTAGTGACTCGGAGTTGGTTGTTGATCAAGTCATGAAAGAATCCTCCTACAAAAGCCCCCTCATGGCAGTGTACTGCCAAGAGGTGCGCAAGGTCGAGGATAAATTCTAGGGGATCAAGATGCACCATGTCTCCAAAAGGACAATGATGCCGCCGATTTTCTCGCAAAATTGGCCGCCAGGAGAGACTCGTCCCCAAGCGGGATATTCATCAATGACCTCCATGAGCCATTCGCCCACATCCTGAAAGGTCCGACCCAGACTCACCCCCGACACCAGGCCAGCACCCAGGGGCTCTCAACCTAGCGCCAGGCCAGCACCCGGGGGCTCTGACCCCAGCGCCAAGCCAGCACCCAGGGGCTCCGACCCCGGTACCAAGCCAGCACTCGAGGGCTCCGATCCTAGTACCTCCATGGCGGCGTCACCCACCGACGTTGCTGTATTGGCACTCGATCAAACTGACTGGCGAGCGCCGCTACTTGCCTACCTCCTTGAGGAGGTTCTCCCGCCCGAAAGGACCGAAGCCCGATGAATCGCTCGATGCGCCAAGACCTTCATCACGCTTGGTGACAAGCTCTACAAACAGAGTTCATCAGGAGTGCTTATGAAGTGCGTCCCCACCAACCAAGGGAAGCAGCTCCTTCTTGAGGTCCATGCCGGGATTTGCGGACATCACGTGGCCCCAAGGTCGCTGGTCGGAAAAGCCTTTCGCCAAGGTTTTTACTGGCCCATCGTGCTACAAGATGCAGAGGAGGTCATCCGTAGATGTGAAGGATGCCAGTTTTATGCTCGGCAAACGCATTTGCCAGCATAGGAGCTCCAAACCATCCCCATCACCTAGCCATTCATGGTCTGGGGCCTTGACATGGTGGGACCCTTCAAAAAGGGCCTAGGTGGTTTCACTCACCTACTCGTAGCAGTCGACAAGTTCACCAAGTGGATGGAGGCCAAGCCTATCACCAACATCTGCTCAGAAGAGGTGGTCAAATTCTTCCTCGACATTATCTACTAGTTCAGCGTTCCTAACTGTATCATCACTGACCACGGAACCAACTTCACTAGAAAGAAGTTCCTAGACTTCAGTGATGGATACGACATCAGGATCGACTGGGCCTTGGTCAGACATCCACGAACCAACGGTCAGGTCGAGTGTGCCAATGGCATGGTCCTCCAAGGGCTCAAGTCACGCATCTTCGATAGACTCAACAAATATGTCGGGCGATGGGTGGTAGAGGTCCCAGCAATCCTCTAGAGCATGAGAACGACCCTGAACCGATCCATAGGGTTCACACCCTTCTTCCTAGCTTACGGAGCTGAGGCAGTGCTGCCCTCCGACCTCGACCACGGCACCCCAAGAGTGAAGGCTTTTGATCATGACTGAGCCGCGGAGGCTCAGCAAGATGCAGTTGACCTGCTCGAGGAAGCCCGCGAGACGACCGTCATCCACTCCGCTCGCTATCAGCAAACTCTTCGTAGGAACCATGAAAGAAAGATTAGGGGGAGAATCCTCGAAGTCAGCGACCTCGTACACCAGAGAACCCAATCAACAAAGGAAAAACACAAACTCTCTCCACCATGGGAAGGACCCTATACGGTGACCGAAGTAATCTGATTGGACACCTACCGACTGGAGGACGACAATGACAACGCTCTCACCAACACTTGGAACATTGAACAGCTACATCATTTCCCCCCTAAGATTTGGTCTTACCAGTTTTTTAGTCAACACTTGCTCCTGTAAAGCACCCCAGCCAGAACAGCTTTAGCCTAGGTCGCTCGAGGGCTACATAAGGGTATAATACCGACTATTACCTCTCTTTTTATTGTCACATCACATGGTAAACAACTTTGTCCCTGAATGGAAGCGCATTCCTTCTCCTTTGACTATCCTACGTAACTTTGTTCTTACTCCTAACCGAACGCACCCCGCCATGACCTACGGTTACAAGTAGCTGAGCCCCATGGGCCATGCCTAGGTTCTTAAAAAAGCTGCAGCCTACAGAACTAACGGGCAGGTGCAAAAAACAAAGGACAAAAACAATAGCTACGCTAGGATAAAAACAAGGAACAGCTAGTGATTCTATCACAAAGAACAGGGCTGATGTATTCATTAATACAAAAAACTATTCACATAGGGGCTCACCCACGAACTCAACTATTACATTTTATGCTAAACTACTTCCATTCCAAATACTACTATGGCCACTCGACGACATTGCATGACGCTAAAGGAAAACGGCAGTCGCCGTCGGACATAACCAATGCCACAGGGGCCCCTGCCCAGTTCTGCTCATGACTTCAGCGAGCGCTATGGGTACCTCAAGGGACCCGCCCGGATCTGTTCCCTCGACTTTGGCGAGCGCAACGGGTACCTCAAAGGCGCCGCACCCATAAATGCTCAACAGAAGAGCATGGGGCTCCGAACCATCTCATGCAGTCGAGGCAGCTCCTGGGCAGGGATGCCGCCACCGAAGTATGGCCACCACGGATGGAAGAGATCTCATCAAACTTTATGAACTGGCCAACTTGAGCAGTTGTAGACGTGGAACCCTCTATCAGCATGATCCTAGGCAACTTCCCCTCTGCATACGGCTCCATCCCGAAGAAGGCCTCACAGACGAATCTAGCACGCCACCCCCTTCGACGGAAGCCACCCCTTCTCAGGCAAAGATGGCTAGCACCGCCCCGGGCAGCCTCCAGCTTGACATCGCGCTCTGGATTCATGAAAGGATCTATAAGTCCTCCCCCCCTCGCTTACCATCTCTCTCACTTAGGAACTGCCATGACATATAGGCACTCTCGATGAGGAGGAAGAAGGAGGAGAGACAATCGGCCTGTTCGCTGGTTGGTTTCTGGGCTGGTTTGGGCTAGCTGGTGCTGGTTTGTTGTGAGAGAAAAACACTGTTGGCTGGCTGGTTTAGGCTGGCTGAAACCAACAAGCGAATAAATAGGTGGAGAACAGGCAAAGGACTACGATGGAGAGCCCTCTCCCTCCCCCTATTTAAATAAGAAACGTGGCAGCCAAAGAGGGGCAAAAGATCAGAGCAAAAAACTCTCTCCCTTCCCCCATTCAATGCGGGTGGGAAACAATGGGACACACCCTGACCGATGGGATGCATGCTGGCTAGCGGAACGACGCTGGGTCTGACGGAACGCCGCCTGGTGAGACGAAACATGGCCTGGATATGGCCCACCACTATCGCACGACTAGGCACAAAAACCAAAAGGTCACCACACGCAGGCAGCTCTCCGCACCCCTAGGCGGAACTTGGAAAAACTCAAAGCAGTATCTCCGCCGAGAGAGACTATCGGGCTTCCTAAGTCGATCGAACGGCCCAAAAAACACATCGAGAGATAGGTAGGAAGCAAAGGGACACTCCTGTAGGCCATGCTGACTCCGTCACAAACGACGAGCACAGGTCCCGGTCGGACGTTTCTGACTAAAGCTTTCCAAACCCCGTCACTTAAATCATCAAGGTAAACACTACCAACCCCCTCTATTTCTTTATAAATCATTTCATACATCCATACGCGCATTCATCCCATATGCCCGTGCCTCCTAGATGATTCAGGCCCTGAACCGCCCGGGGGCTCAGGAACTAAGCATCGCACGTGCAGCGAAATGCACCACAACGCTCCGTGTTGCGTCACGAAGCAGCAGTTGCCTCATTCGACATGAGCAACCAATAGAGCCAGGGGAGAAAAACGTAGATGAGCCCCATGTAGCCCTCACCTAGTCTGGTAGATAGGGTCATCTCAACCTTCTCGTTCGATCCTAAACCTCTTGCCAAACCCACAGAATCTCCATCGAGGGGAGGCCGTTAGACCACCTGGGTCAGTCTCTGGAATGACCCAGGCATCTACCGGGTTGCAGGTAAAGAAGCAGTGGAATGTCATAAGAGGGCTATGCTGACCCCATCATGAATGATGAACCCGGATTCCACTTGATCATACCCGTTAGCGAACTCATCGAGCACGTCACTCGAGCCTGAGCGATCGGGACAAGCGACAAAACTCAGCCCCTTTGGTTGTGAGGAACCGAGGATGGGGTAACACACACAACTCACACTGACCCCTACTAAGGCTCAACAAGGCTCGGGGCTCAAGACATAAAAAGCCTGGGTCTACAACCCTGAACTCGCCCTTCTGACTGTGCTCCAAACACCCAGGTCTGTGACCCCGATCTCGCCCCATCCGGCTAGGTTCTGACTGCGCTCCAAACACCTAGGTCTACGACCCTGATCTCGCCCCATCCAGCTACGCTCCGACTGCGCTCCAAAAACAAACCTGGGTCTACGACCCTGATCTCGACCCATCAGGATCTACGAGCTCTGGCTCACCCGATCCCAAACTAACTAAACTAACTGCGTCACCTGATCCCACGGCGCACATCAACGCCAGGATCCACAAGCTCCATCTCACCCAAATCTCTAAAATGACTAAACACCATGGCTGCGCAATGACGCCCTGGTTGACAACTCCATCTCAACTAAAAACACGCACACACGCTCGCTACCAAACAACCCCTAGACGGTTCAGCCCAAACCGCCTGAGGGCTCGGGGGCTACACCCGTGGGTGCGTGCACCCGCCGACAAAGCAAGAAAACCTCCCCCACTGGCGACACGGAAAAACCCCCCAAACGATTCTGCTCGAACCACCCGGGGGCTACATCCACGGGTGCGCTCACGCGCACCCACCATCAAGATAAAAATCCCCTGGATGATTCTGCCCGAATCGCCCGGGGGCTCAGGGGCTCCTATCGGGTTCATAAACCCAGGGTCCCTCATAGACCGGCTTCCACGCCTAGGCTTGGCCCAAAGCAGACAGCACGCAACTCATGGGACGGCCCAAGAGTGAAAAACAACTGGACAAAAGGGCGGTCCAGTCACCGATTGGAAGGACTAGACGAGGAGGAACATCGCCCGCTTGTTGACTCCTTCGGCCCACCTCTCTGACCGAAGCGCTCACTTCAGCCTCCAGTCATGTCCGACAGCCTCTCCGATCAGAAGGCCTGGCCCAAGGACTACTTCCGACTCCGACCCCACATCTCTGATCGGGGTTCGCAGAAGCCCTGCTCGTCGCTCTTCTACGACTAGCGCAACCAGAGCCGACTAGGACCAACCGACCAGGGACGCCCGCTCGGAAAGGACCAGGGAACAAACGGAGAAAGCCAGGTAGGGCGCACAAATCAAACCACGATACCAGGGACCATACCCTAAGCGCCTGTAGGAACAGTACTCTGCAACCTCCCTGACACACACAGTGTTGTAGGCGCTGACATTTTCCCTACAGTATTGTAGGCGCCATTGACTCTCATATGGTAAGGCTCCCCCACGTGCCTCTGGGCATCGACAGTATTGTGGGCGCCAGGATTTACTGCACCAAGTGCACATGGTGGAACTCCTCATATGCCTCTGGGCATCAACAGTATATGCAGGTACCGACATCTGCCATACCCAAACAAGACGACGGACCTTCCATGTGCGTCTGACGTCCAACAATGTTGTGGGCGCATACCATCATCCTGTTCCCATCGGCATGGGCAACAAGGCTAGAAGCATTCGTACTCTCTCCCTCTCACTTGTAAGGCCATCCCCTTCATCTATAAAAGGGGATGCACTCTCTCCCAATAGACGAAGTTAACCCAAGTTGATTCAAGCTCAGTCTCTTCAGATTCATTAGATCGATCAAGTTCACTAGCTCACAACCACAGAATCGCTAGGTTCGGACCTCAAGCACACGCTTGAACACTTAGCTTGTAGCAAAGTTCTGTCGCTCTCGGCCCTTCTGATCGGACCTCTTGTACACCCCATATTTCTCCTTCTCGTTTGTAACCCCACTGCAGACTTCGAGCACCTGGGCTTAGGAATAAAGTCACCGACCGACTCAAACTGGACATAGGGCATGTTGCCTGAACCAGTATAAACCCTGTGTCATTGAATGCTAGGCCACCTCCGATCACAACGTATGACAAAACTACAAATATTCACTAGTTGGTCACTTTCTGCACCGACAGTTGGCACCGTCCGTGGGGAAGACGCTGTATGTTCAACACTTTTTGGTCATCGGATGGCCCACTTTTCCGCCACCCTCGCCGTGGCGGGCTCGGGCGATACGATTCGCTTCGGCTCGTTGGAGTTTCCCACACTCTCACACGTTGGGATGTGGGTTCCACCCGTCTTTGAGCCATCCCAGGCCTTCCTCTTCGGAAGCCTAGACTTCGTCGCCATCCGGCTCGGCTTACTACACCTCCACGAGCAGGCTCACGTTTCGGCACCTGTCGGAGGGGTGCCCTCCATCGACTCTGGGACGCACAACTTCGACGACGCGGCATCTGCGCTTTATTCCGAGCAAACTCTCTGCTCAAACCCCACTATAAGTAATATGCGTACTGTTATTTACTCTTTATTTACTATCTCCCACCGATCATCCGGAGGGACCGTATCGCCCACGCCACAAACACCGTACGATCGGTTCCCCTACGGCCTCGCGTCCTCCATGGATGCGTACGCTCGGAGGCTCCGAAGGATGCTGACGCCATCCCCCCTCACATCCGGATTCGCTATCGTGTCAATTATGTTAGCCAGAATATGTGCTGCCTTGCTCGTAATGAGGACTGGGTGTTTGATCCCTAGCCACACTTTGCCACACCTTACCTTAGGCATGTTTGACCAAATTGGCCAAAGTGTTTAGTTGGCAACTAAGTTTAGGCAAGATTCTTTTGGGTTCCACATGTCATAGTAGAGTGAAAAAGTTTGGCAAGATTTCCTTAGGCATGGCACAAAGTGTGGCTTGCCATTTCTTAGCCACACTTGCCTAACATTAGTTGTGGCAATCCATGGCTAGGAACCAGTTGCTGTTAGTTTTTCATCTTGTGCGCGGTTGCTATAAATTATGCATCGTTGGCAACTGGGGATTATGGTTTTGTTCATCTAGTTTGCTGTTAGTTTTCATCTTGCACAAACTGCGTGTGAGAGGGCTATTACTTTCTAAGAAGTAGTACTGTTAAATTCTTGTTTATTGTTTGTTCTAAGAAGCTAGCTCTTATTTAAATTTTCCTGATGTGGAGGAGAGAAGTAGTGAGATAGCCTTACATAAACTCCCAGGCATAATTGTGGGGCCAATCAAGTGAGATGTCTCTTGTCTCTTTTTATGAAACAATAAAATAACATATACTTGTAGGGGTCCACGTAATTTGTACTACATAGTTGATAAAAAGTGATGACATGGTACATTAGAGATAGATTTATCTCTTACTTTTAGAGGAGGCCTAATTTTGCTACTTATTGAGTTGACAAGTGTAACTAAATGCTCTCTGTTGGTTGACTGAGTAGTTGAAACTAGGTTTTAGAGTACTCTTATATTCTTTTTGGCTGTTGCAGTCGTTGTAATCGTGATGCTTATTGATTTGACAAGTCCAACTAATGCTCTTTGATGGCTATGTCTGTTGACTGACTAGGTTCATTTTAAATTTCAGGAAAGTCGACTTTGCTTCTGAGTTTGAAAAACTTGCCAATTCTGTGGCTACTATTGGTGGTGGCTTAGCAAAAATCTTTGGTGGATTTGGTGTGAAGATTGTTGATAAGGCAGAGAAGGAAAGGAGAGCTGCAGATGAGAAGGAAGCTACTGAACACAAAAGGAATGATGAGCAGAAGGCTTTAGAGGAAGAGAAAGCCCTTAGCCCTGAGGATGCTGTGATCTGGAAGAAGAAGGAGGAGGAGAAGAAGAAAAAGGAAGAGGAGGAAGAGAAGGAGAAGAGGGTGGCATTTCTTTTAGCCATACCTGGATGCCTGGTCAATACTTCGACAATTCTTCATGGAATCAAGGAAATTGTTTCTGGTGGCAGAGATTCAGTTTTCGTGGTGAGTACCATGATGCGAGGCATCCCATCTGTAATGGCATGGAAAAGAGGCAATGCCACGGGATCTAGAAGAGAAGGCCATGAAACTGTGACCTCTGCTGCAAGTCTTGGTACCGGAACACTATGCCTACGGACAGCAATTGATAGACAGATCCTGACAAGAGCCTATGATGGCAGGATTGCAGTTATAGATGGTTTTGGTCCAAGGAGAGACAATTTCTCATAACCTCATGGGTACTCTCCTCATTACTACTATGGCAGAACCTCATCAAGCAATTGCTGACTTCAAACATGGAAACTTAAGTCAGCTGGTTGACATTGACAAGAAACAGGTGACTTTGTTGACAGCGTATAATATGTGGCTTCTTCTATGCAGTAAGAATCTTACAGGCATTCTTCATCCAAATTCTCCTTTGCCGGAGATGGCACTGAGAGCAAGTATTATCTTGGAAGAAGAACGGGCTGTCAAGTCTCAATTAGATGATATTCGTAATGCGACAAATGGACTTGATTCTCTTATTTTGGGGCTCAAAGATAAACTCGAAGAGAAACTTCCAAAGGAGAAGTTAAAATAGAGAAGTTGAGAGACAGAGTATGTTTCCTTGCATAGGGGCAATACTACTTGAGAACTGGTGCTTCTGTTGTTGGACTCACTATGCTCCAACCTGCATAGCAATCTTCTTACGATCTGATTTTGAAGTTTTGCACTTTTGGGCATTGGAGTTGTTGGGTGTTATGATTCTGAACTTTTGCAGTTATTGACTCTGTTTCAGCTGTAGGGTGCTATGGTTCTGAACATTTGCAGTTATGGACACTGTTTTAGCTGTAGGGTGCTATGGTTCCGAACTTTTGCAGTTTTGGACATTGTTGTCTGTTCATCTGTAGAGTGCTATGGTGGGCACTAAACATGGTTCTGAACTTCTGCTGTGGAATTCTTGCGTCCTGTTAATTATTCCTTTTTTTTTGAGATTGTTCCTGATTCCTTAGGAATGTTCTAATACAAACTTAGCTAGAGGCTATGTTCCCACTAGAAAATTGCCTCGTCTGGCCAGTGGATCGGAGGCCCGTTTGTTTCCTGTGGAGAGCCGTCGAGGCTGTTAATGTAAGGGGAGGAGATAAGAGGTGTCAGGGCCTGGACTTTTTCTTTGAGATCGCCAGTGGTTATTTTAGTGTTGCGCATGAATATAAGTGCGGAGAAGGCTAGCGGGAAAGATTTTATGATGAAACAAGAGCTTATTGATGCCGCTGAAGCCAGTGGACTGTCACGAGACGCGATTGGGTATGAATTCCTGCTGTTTTGATACTCCTGCTATGTTTGACGGTTACTAAGTAGCTACTTTTCATTTTAATCAGTCGAAATAAAAGTAAAGCAAAACAGAGTTATGGGAAGGACTGGTACACTGGTTGGAGCTGCATGAAGACACTGCTATCTAATCGACTTGTCACCAAGTGGAGTAACCCAGCAAAGTAATACACGCCATTCTCATTTTCCATTTGTGTGGGTCCTATACACTCATTCCACAGTTATTAAATTTTTTTGGCAAGTAATGCTTGACTATAAAAGGTTACACATAAATCCTCATGATATAAGTAAATTTAGAGAAACAAACCCCACAGCTTGTTATAAGTACAAATTTCATAGGTATATCTTTTGGCTCTGCAATTTGCTGCTGCATTGCACAGCATCATGGCATCAATGCTAGCATTACACACTGTTAAAACGATCTTTAAAGAATCCACCAGATTTGATCCCAAGGGCTAGAGACATTATTTTTTTTGAAGGTAATGGCAGGAGCTCTGCCTTTCAATTAAGAAGGGTAAAAAGTTTATGTACAGTGCAAGAGGGGCATTGCCCCCATTAGGATTACACGATGCCTCCCGCGATATTGCCCCCTCCCCAAGCTAAAGCCCTCTTTCTTTGCTCGATATCCTCTATTACCCTTAATGCCACTTGCATTGCCGACTCGTGGGCGTTGTTAAAAATTCTCCTGTTTCTTTCCTTCCATATGTTCCATAGCATGTAGATGACCATCCCGTTGAAGCGCCGTTTTTCTTGTTTCGCTATCTTGGTTGCGGCCTCTTCCCACCAAAAGTTCAGGTGAGTTGGGTCTTGATTGGGGTGGATCAACTGTACATCGAAATGCTCCCATGAAAGGATTTGGCTCCACACTGCCTTGACGAAAGGGCAAAGGAGTGATAGGTCAAGGCATGTTTCCAAAGGTCCGTTACATAGGGCGCATTGGTCCTAATGAGGCCACCCTCTCTTCTGAAGATTATCCGCTGTTAAGACTTTTTTCCCGCACCAGGATCCAAACAAACACTTTTCCTTTATTCTCAGCATGTGCTCTCCAAATGAGGTCATTTCGGAATCCGCCGTAGGAACCTTCGAACTGGATCCTATACGCTGAACGGGTGGAGTAAGAAGCATCGGCTGTCCACCTCCAGACTATGGAGTCACGAACGCCCGGTGTCAACTGGATGTTTTGGAGCCTTATCCTAAGGGAGACAAACTCCTCGACTTGGACAGCGGAGGTGATCCTGCCTCTTAGCGATCGGATCCAACTATAGTTTCGAAGCTCCTGTTGGACTGATTTGTTTTTTTCCTTCTGACCAAGTCGAACAAGTGTGGTGCTAAATATTTGGGTGCTTCACCGTCCGGCTTGCTGCTGTGCCAGAAATGGGCCTTTGCGCCATCGCCAATCGTGACCTTGGTTGATGAGTTGAAGAGCAGCCGGTCGGTTTCGTTGCAAGGCAGTTCCGCGCCCGCCCAAGGTTTGGATTCATCCACCCAATCCTACCAAAGCCATCATAGGCGAAGCGCCCTGCCAATTTTTTCTAGATCCGGTACCCCAAACCACCAAGGTCTTTGGGTCTAGCAACTGTTGGCCAGTTCACTAGATAGTGACCGTCGTTTGCATTTTCTTCACCTTTCCAAAGGAAGGATCTCCTGACTTTGTCGGTTTTCTTCCTAGCCCAAGCCGCAAGGGGGAACACTGTGAAGTGGTATGTCAGCATGGATGAGAGGACCGAGGAGACTAGAGTGAGGAGACCAGCTCAGTTTAGCCATCTCCCTTTCCACCTAGGCAGTCTTTGGCCAATGCGCTCTATAAGCGGTTGCACATGAATTTTCCGAAGCTTACGGACGTGCAGCTGCAGTCCTAGATACCGGCAAGGGAAAGCACCTCTGGTTCCCTCAAAAGAAGACAGAATGTGGTCTAGATCCACTTCTTCACATCTGATTGGGTGAATTGAGCTTTTCTGCAAATTAATGTGCAGGCCTGAGAAATTCCCAAATGCTTGCAGGACCATTTTGGTAGCTTCCGGGTCTTCTTTTATGGGGTTTATGAAGATGGCCGCGTCATCTGCATACATGGAGGTCCTCCACCTTGCTGCAGCCGATGGTAGAGGAGAGCAGCCAATGGTAGAGGAGAGAGGATTCCTTGCTGCATGGCCAGCTCTAGCCGCCGTTGTAGGGGATCCATGGCGAGGATGAAGAGCATGGGTGATAGAGGATCACCTTGGTGGACCCCTCTGCCGTGGCTAAAATTAGGCCCTCGCTAGCCGTTCAGCAACACCATCGAAGTGGCCGTGCGGAAAAGGATGGACACCCATTCGTGCCAACGTTGCCCAAAGCCCAGTGCCTGGAGCACCTCGAGCAAGTAACTCCAGTTGATCGTGTCAAAAGCTTTGTGGATGTCTAGTTTCATGAAGAGAGCCGGGGGTTTTTGCCTGTGCAACTTTTGTATTGTGGTCTGGACATATAAGAAGTTATCATGGATGCTTCTCTTCTTTATGAAGGCACTTTGACAATTGGAGACCAGCGAGTTGAGAATGGGGGCGAGCCTGTTGGCCAGGAGCTTTGAGAAGATCTTTGCAAAGCTGTGAATGAGACTGATGGGTCTCTAATATGTGATCCGCAATGCGTCCTCCTTTTTTGGGAGTAGGATAATGTTCGCCGAGTTCATGAGTTCGAAACCCTGAGAGTTCAGATGGAACAAATTATTTATGGCCGCCGTGACATCGTCTTTGATGATCTCCTAGCAGGATTTGAAGAAGGCGCCCGTGAACCCGTCGGGGCCCGGGACCTTATCCGACGACATCGAAGTTATCGTGTCCTTGATCTCCTCTTGTGAGAATGGCACTTCCAGCTCTGAGAGATCTCGTGGGGTGTATCCCAGTGCCTGCCAATCTATGGTCCTGGTCCTTTGGATGGACGTGCCCAGGTGGTTCCTGAAATATTCTCCTGCCACGTTTTCCTTTTCCTCATGGCTGAAAGCCGTCCCCTCATTTGTTTGCAGGCAGTGGATGTAATTTTTTCTCCTTCTGGCGCTTGCTCTTATATGGAAGAATTTTGTGTTGGCGTCTCCGCAGCGGATATATGTGAGCCTCGATCTTTGCCTCATCCTTGATTTTTCAATGGCCGCAACACCGGTGCTGCGAATTTTGAGATGTCGTCGTAGGTCCAACTCTTGGTCCGTGAGTGTCCTGGATTCCTGTGCCATTTCCAATTGCAGCAAGATTTCTTTGATTATGGCTAGCTGCAGCTTGGTGTCCCCTATCTTGTCTCTACGCCATCTTTTGATACTTCTTGCTACCCTTGCCATTTTGATGTGGAGGCGTTTGAGGGGTAGCTGGGATCTAACCGGCCGTGCCCAAGTGGCTTGGACCATGTCTTGGAATCCCGGCACGGTGGTCCAGAAATTCTCAAAACGGAAAGCTGGGTTGGGGTGATGGTCAAGGTCTCCTTGAAGTAGTAGCAGTGTGTGGTCGGACATAAGAGACGGCGAGGAGTGAAGGAAGCAAGCCAGAAACAATAATTCCCATTCAGGGGTGCAGAAGAGCCTATCAATTCTTGTTAGCGTTGGGTTCGTTTGTTCGTTGCTCCAGGTGAAGCGACGACCATTTAATTTGATTTCTTTGAGCCGCATAACATCTAAGGCCGCCTTGAAGGAGTTCATCGGACGCCGGTTGAGGTTAGAATTATTTTTGTCTTCCGCTTGGTATATAAGGTTGAAATCTCCCAAAATGAGCCATCTGTTGTGAGGGGGAACTGGGATGCTTTTTAATTCTTGGAGGAACTGAATCTTTTCATCATCCCTTTGTGGCCCATAGACCACAGTAATTTGCCATTGTGTCCTGTCCGTCCTCATGGTAATTGTAGCGGTGATAGCATTTGTGGATAATTGGATATCTGATAAATCGAAGAAATCCTCATTCACAGCTAGCAGGATACCACCTCTGGTATGTGCCGCTGGCAGCACAGCGAAGGAGTTCGCGAATTTTGGACCTGCTGTTCGACTGACGGCGCTCTGGTTCATGATTTGTAGTTTGGTCTCCTGAAACAATTGTGGCACCTGTGTCTCTCACAAGCTCGTTTACAGCATCCTGTCTGGCGCCATCATTTAGCCCCCTCACATTCCAATTTAGCAAGCGACAATTATGCTGGGCCATTTAAAACAATCTGACAACCCTTTGAAACAGCAGGACAAGCAGCCTGGGGGAGTAAACTTCCTGATGGAAGAAACCAGCAGAGTTCCAAACACACAGCAGCACAACAGCCTTACATTCAGGAGCTTGTAACGTTGGTGCAGGTACCCATTTCCGGCTATACTGAAGGCCAAAGGCTGCCGGTATGGTGAGATTTTTTTTTAATTTTAACGAACTTAATTTTAAATCTAACACTCTCGGTTTTTTTTAAACTAACACTTTTTGCCGCGCCTATTGCCCTGGCGCGGCCAAATGCCTGTGCCGCGCCATGCATGGCTCTGCCGCGCCACCGATCTTGGCGCGGCAGTGCCGCGCCTTGATCCACCCGCGGCAGTGCTGCGCCCTGATCGGTGGCGCGGCAGAGCCGGGTATAACCTCCACCGCGGCCAGTCCCGCTGCCCGAGCAGCAAAACGGCCTAGGCGTCGCTCCCGCCCGTCGCCAAGCACGCCGGCCGCTGCGCCACGAACGGCGGCAGCCCGGCCCTCCATTGCCGCCTCCCTCCCTTCCCTTTCATTCCCCGGCCACCTCCCTCCCTCCTCGTCCTAGTTCAAGGTAATGACACATATTTTATTTTTGTTTGAATGATGGATAGGATATTATGAATGAGAGTTAAGGTTAGTAGGAAAATTATGTTTGGAACTATGGTGAAGATATTAGTATGAGTTTGTCAATGTTAAGGTTAATTATTTAGTTAGAAGTATATTTACCATGTATATTTTTGTTGCTATAATTGTTGTTTATAATATTTTAGTTGCATTGCAAATGATAATATTTTACATTAATTTGCGTTGTTTTGATTGGTGTTTAATTTAAACCGTTTTATTAGATGGAAGACATGTTTCGGGAGCAGTTATGGTGAAAACGAGGTCGTCCTAGAGAAATATACCCCGACGAGTCTAGCAAAGATGCTCCCATCCCTCCTGAACTCCCTGTCCCTAATTGTGACTGTGGTCGTCCGGCCGACGTGTTTCAATCGAGACATCCGGACACAGTGGCTCGTTGCTTCTACACGTGCAGTCGTTTTAATGTAAGTAATTGTTTCCGTATATTTTTCTTCTTCATTTGTATTACTAGGTTACTAATATTTTGTTGAATTTTTGTTGTTTAGGCCCATGAGAGGTGCTTTTTCTTTCAGTGGATCGACGGTGCAGATAAGTTTGACCCCAAGTACCTCCTTTTCGACGATTGGTGGAGATGGCGACATCCACGAGAGCACTTCGAGCGGTGGGTTCCACATCCCCCTAACCCCCTCCAATGACGGCTAAAGAGAAGCACTTAGCCGCAGTTAGACGACTCGAGTAACCTCCTCTGTGCCATTGCGGAGACCGAGCCGTGATAAACCCTGACAATACGTTGGAGTTTGTGTGTCCAAACAAGCATGAAGTAAGTGCAAAGTGTATGTGTTGAAATATTGAGCTATATGTGTCATGTACTAATGTCATGTTATTTAGGTGTATTCAATGGCGAAGTGTCGTTTCAAGGAGTGGTTGTATGGTCCTAAGAACAAATTGCCCGAAGAACCTCCAAAAGCAAAACAAAAGAAGAATAAAAGGTTAATTTATAAAGCACCACCAGTCAAGTGCGAATGTGGTGTTAATTCTAACTATGGCCTAGTCCCTTCGGGGCTTGGAATAGGCCATTATTGCGGCCATATGGTTTAGTACAAAGAGGTTCGTTATTTTTGTGGTAAACATAAAATCGTATTTTGTTTTTTTTGCTAAGACATATATGATATAATATTTTTTTTGAACAGAGCACTAGAAAATGCAGGTGGGAACGTTACGATGGTCAAGCTAAGTTCTTGGATGAACTGAAGAAGAGGCAACTAATTGCAAGGAAGAGGGGATATAGACCTAACTACGTCAACCTATTCGTTAAACATCACAAAGAAAAGATGCGTGAGTTTGCTGGACAGTGCGGTATTTGTAACCCGATCGATGTTGGGCTTAACAAATGGGGATTGGAGAGACGAATGACGTTAGAGGAGGAGAGGGCAAGGAAGGAGGCAAGGGAGGAGACAAGAGTATAGATGCAGGTCTTGAACAAGCATTTGCTGCATTATGTGCCAGTGAGTGCTTGAACACCTATTTTTGTTGCCTGGTTGTAAATGTAATATAATCACGTTGCTAACTGATTGCATTTTATACATGAAGGGATTGGATACAACGAGGAACATGCTACAGAGGTGGCTCGTGCAAGGTACGAGGAAAAGAAGTTAGATGAGCACAGAAAGCGAGCTGGTCACACCGTTGAATCACCGATTGTATTGTCTGATGAGGGGGACGAGGATGAGAATGACACTGTCAGACTTAGTGAGCTAATTGCTATAGTAGAGGCGGGCTTGCAGGCGGAGGAGGATGAGGATGACACTGGCAGACTGAGCGAGCTCATTGCTCTAGTAGAGGTGGGCTTGCAGGCGAAGGAGGATGAGGACAACACTAGCAGACTGAGCGAGCTCATCGCTCTAGCAGAGGTGGGCTTACAGGCAGAGGAGGATGAGGATGCGTTCTTCACTCAGGCCGCAGCGGCCGCAGATGAAGCGGAGGCCGCTTACTATAGGCGACAGGCAGGCCAGAGCAACACAGGTGAGCCTAGCCACAACAATAGGGTTGTGGTTGAGTATTGGTACTCAGACAAAGAGTTGCTTACTCAGTATGTTTCTGACTGAGGGTTTTTGATTGCGCCGTCTCTTAGTTCCATGCTTTATTAATGATCAATGTAGCCATGTAGTAGAAATTCTATTGTGTTGTCTTATATTCCATTTTAACTACTGATGTATTGTACCCATGTATCATGTACTCAGATTACCCATGATCGATCTTAAGTGATCACATCTGTTTGTATCATGTGTTCAAAATTTCTAAAACGAACGTAATCATTTGTCGCGCCATAGCCCACGACGCGTCTGTGCTGTACAAAACTATAGAACTACAAGCGGAGGTGGGCTTATAGGCGGAGGTGCTGTACAAAACTACAAGTGCTGTACCAAACGAACATGAAGCAAATAAATGGACGATAAGTTTCCATACAATATTTTCATTGGTTTAGGAGTCTACAAGTTTTCGACGACAATATTCGTTCGACATAAGTTCGACGTAATGAACTAAGTCCCACGACATAATGAACCTCGTCGTCCGGTACAAGAAGGGGTCATCGTTCTCCACATCAAGAAGGGGGATCAGCTGGTGCGGCGTGGGAGGGGCCATCCTGTTACAAAATGATAAACAAAGGGTTGGGGTATTCAAATTAATAATTTTTAGATTAACATTATGTAGCATTGCAAAATTTGAACTACTTGTTATGCAATACGAACACAATATGAAATCACCTGCTGTCTTCTATGCCGGCTAGCCTTGTGGCCAGATTGTTTGCAAATGGGGCAAAGATTACTGCCACGTGTCTCATTGGAGTCTCCCCCGCCATACATGTCTTCGCCATACCCTCTCATAGCGTCCATGTCCCCTTTAGTCGCTTCTTCTTCCTCCTACCCTTCCCTACCTTCATTAGATCCGGATGCGGCATGTAGTCATAACCATTATAAGGTGGCCACTGTGTTGGGTCAAGGTATGTCTCAAAGCTCATCTCCCAAATAGTAACGGTGTTCGAACGGAGATACAAGGGTGACATATATGGCAGATCCTCATAGTTGTACCCACGAACCCTGCAGGCCGTGATCATATGAGAGCAAGGGGCATGCATGATCTGAGGGATGTTGCAACTACACTCTACCTTTTCAAGATCAACTCAGTAGTTTCGTCCACCATAACGTTCACCGCCCAGACTTGTGCCACCCTTGCCCCGTACACTAAAGATATGGCGGCGGGGTCGATAAGGCTCGGCGGTGTGTTGCTTGGCCAATTCCTCGGCCTTCTTCAAATGTTCAGCTCCAGCCTTTCCAAAACACCCCTATTCAGCTATATTCCTCTGCACAAGCTCCCACCTCTTCACAAAATATTCATTGCACTTATGAAAGGAGAACTCAACAATTCCAGACATAGGCAATGATCGAACTCCGGTGAATACACGGTTGAAGGACTTCGAGGAGTTAGTGGTCATGATACCATACCTGAAACCCCCCTCATCATATGCTAATGCCCACTGAGCCTTCTGTTCCATCTGCGCCTCTAACCAGGCCTTTCCCACTGCATTTACCATCTTGTCTAGTTCTCTCTTTGTCTCCTTGAACTGGTGCTCTGTACATACACAACATAGAGCCTTTACCTTGTCACATACCTCCTGCTTCCACTGACGCCGCTAGAAATTAGTGGCAAAGTGTCTCATGCACCATCTATGTACTAGAGGTAGGAACCCATCTATATGCTCAGCTGCAGCATTAAGAAGCCCTGCGTGATAGTCAGAGATCAAACATATAGTGCGAGTTGGGCCAAGCACTTGCACACGTAGAAGCCGCATGAACCATGACCACGATTCATTGTTCTCTCCCTTTGTCAAAGCAAATGCCACGGGTACTATCTGGTCCTCAGGATCAACAGCAACAGCCATCATCAAGGTGCCCCTGTACTTTCCTATCAGGAAAGTGCTATCAACAAGTACGACTGTCCGACAAAATTGGAATGCATGTTCCGTTTGCGCAAACGACCAGAACACACGATAGAGGACATGCCTCAATGGGTCTCGAAAATACATCCCTCTGGTGTCCACAAACCATTTCAAGCCAGGGTTGTAATAATGCATTGCACATAAGATGTGAGGCACCCTATTGTACGCTTCCTCCCAAGTACCCCATCGAATCGCCAGAGCAATTTGCTTAGCACGCCAAGCCTTTCCGTACGTCACATTGTACCTAACAAATCTAGATATGAACTGTTGTAAAGAAGACACCGAGATGTCGTTATTGTCATCAACGAGCCCCAATGTACGATGGGTAAGGTAACGTGCAGTGAGCTGCTGATGATTTTCCTCCCCCTATTGTCTAGGCAAGTGTGGGGTTCAACAACTTTAGTTATCCTCCACTTGCCATCACTCTGTCTCCTTCGTGCATTTAACCTCCATAGACAACCGTTTTTGCATATCAAGTGGTACCTCAACTCCTGGTCCGAATGAGTGATGGTATACGGTCTATGGTGGTACACAGCATAGTCCTGAAGGAAGAGTTTCATCTCTGACATTGTGTTGAATATCATTCCCTTCCTAAGGGTTTCTGTCTCATGGTTATACAATGAATTCCTACACATCTGGAGACCGATATCACAAACTGCCATATCCATCATGCTGACATCCCTATAGTTTGGAACGCCCCTGAAAGGTACGTTCTTGGACATTAGTTGCTCAAGCTGAGTCGCTGTGTAAGGTGATGGTGGAACATACTGTTGCGCTTCGCTAATTCTGGCCCATGAATCATAGGGGATATCATCTGCAGCCAAATCTATGACTAGTCTACCCTGAGCATGGACACCTTGCAAAACCTCAGTTGGTACTAGTAATGGCATAGTATGTACCGGTACTGGCATGACATCAGCCATTGTTGCCATAGCATCTGTACCTCCTTGGTCATCATCAGAATCATCTGAATCACTGCTAACTACATCACCGATCCTATCCTCCTCCTCCTGCTCCTCCTCTTCCGGTTCGAACTCATTCACATCGAAGTCATTGCGTATACAACCTACTGCATTTGAATGAAATTGCTCCTACGTCAACTGACCGTCCAAATCCATGTTATCCTGAACTGCTTCCCCTTCGACCCCTAATTCTTTTTCATTGCCTCCGAAACCATCAATGGATGGACCGTCCTTAACACCATGCATCCTGTGCCCATTCTCCACCACCACCTCAGCCATGGGCACATTAGAACCTTGGAGAACCCTAGTGTAGCGGGACCAGTGAGCAGGGTTGCGCAAGGGCATGAGGACATAGTGTGCCCTAGTCTTCCTAGTATCAAACCTCCCCTTTAGTGTGAAATCACCGCCAAACTTTATATTCAAACGGACACAAAGGTCATTGAAGCTAGGAGGTTCATCAAACCATTCTAATTCTTCTTCCATATCCTCAAATATACCATCCTCTCTCCTAACACTTCCTCCGTACAAAACTCTAACACAACAATGCATCTGCAGAAGCATTTCAAGAAACTTTATTAAGTCGTCGAAATCATCATACGTAATGTCCATACTAACATTAATATATTTTCTAACTATAACTATACTAACTAATCAAATATTAACATCTATACAAGGCATACTATAACTGTACTAACTAAACTACCTAACTTTACTACCTATACTAACTTATTATATTACGTATACTAACTAACTTTACTAACTATACTAATTATACTTTAATAATTTCACTAACTTTATTAACTGTGCTAACTATATTAGTGGAGTACCTCGTTGCAGCGTGCAAGACTAGGCCAGGAGGCGCAGGTGTAGGGCAGCCGCCGTGCGTGACCGGAGGTTCTAGCCGGGGGGAGGCGCGCTGGCGTGCGGGTGTGGCAGCCACACCCGGCGGCCGATGGCCTGGCTGCCTGGCTGGCGTGGGCGGGCGGACGCGGCTAGCTTGCTGGCGCGGGTGGGCTGGCTGGCGTGGGCGGACATGGCCGCGACAGACGGCGTGCACGGCGGCAGGCTGGCGTGGGCGAAGGTGGGTAGGCAGGCACGGGCAAAGGCAGGCATGGGCGGATGCCTAGGCCGCTTTGTTGCTCGGGCAGCGGGACTGGCCGCGGCGGAGGTTATACCTGACTCTGCCGCGCCATGGATTAGGGCACGACACTACCGCACCAAGATCAGTGGCACGGCAGAGCCCTACCACGTCAGCGGTCAGCGCTTCTGATTTGTAAGCATCGTACGTGACAATGTGCACCAAACCTTCTCAAATTTTGTAAGCATCGTACGTGACTCACATGTGAATCACATGTGGAGATGTCCTGGTTTGTAAGCATCGTACATGACAACGTGCACCAAACCTTCTCAAATGTTTATCATAGCCTCCACATACGATATCACGACATCTCAACAAGTTTCATGATTTTCAGACTTCATTTGCTTTTTATAGAATTTAAAAACACTTCGCACGCAAGTTCATGGTCATGTTTCGTGAACAAGATGTCCGAAATTTTGGGTCCGTTCCTGGATACGGCCTCACACTACACTCAGTAACATGACTATCATTTTTTGAATCATTAAATTCCATTATTCGTACCACGCGCAGTTCAAATTTATATTTTTAAAAAAAATTCATGTAAACGAAATAAAGTAACTAAATATATAAAAAAGCCACAAAAAATTCTCAAATTATAACTAGGAGTTCCTGGTACTTTAAAAGGGCTGCACAAAAAATTTAGAGGCCAAAAACAAAAAAAAATTGCCGAGAGTGCCAAGAATAAGGCACTCGGCAAAGGGGGTTTTGGTTTTTTTTAAATATCCTCTTTGCCGAGTGCCTTCATAGGGGCAATCGGCAAAGAGATTTCAAAAAAAAAGATTTCTTTGCCGAGCGCCGTGTCAGGGGCACTCGGTAAAGTATTTAAAAAAAATTCTTTGCCGAGTGACAGATCTGGGACACTCGGCAAAGAAATTTAAAAAAAAATAAAAAAAACCCTTTGCCGAGTGCCAAATCGGGGGCACTCGGCAAAGAGGGGATTTAACCCCTCCCTTGGGCCGGCCACGCACCCTGCACACACACCATGCACACGCGCCATCACCCGCTCGCCCGCGCCGCCACCGCCCGTGCGACCACGCGCCACCCCACTCCCTGCCCTCCACCCCCTTACCCGCCCCTCCCTCTGCCTTCCCTCTGTTCCCCGGCGCCCCCGTCCCTATCCCCGGCTGTCCCCGCCTCCTCCTCCCCCTTCCCTGCCCTCTACCGCGCCTCCCCCCCCTCCTAGCCACGACAGCCTGCCCCGGAAGCGCCCCATGGACCAGCCGCCCAACTCTGCCCGTCTCCTCACTCCTACCGCCTACTCCCCCCTCCCGCCCCTACCCTCGGCGCCCATCAAGTATGCCTTCTCTCTTGTTGTTGTCGTGGTAGTGATAGTTGTAGTAGTATTAGTTGTACTAGTAGTGCTAGTGGTAATAGTAGTAGTATTAGAAGTTGTGGTAGTAGTAGTACAACTAGTGGTAGTAGTAGTAGAATTAGTGGTAGTAGTAGTAGAAGTAGTGGTAGTAGTAGTAGTAGAACTAGTGGTAGTAGTTGTAGCAATAGTGGTAGTAGTAGTAGTAGAACTAGTGGTAGTAGTAGTAGCAATAGTGGAAGTAGTAGTAGTAGTGGTACTAATTGAATATATTCTTCTGCATGGATTGATATCCAAACTACATGGCTTCTGTTGAGACACATGTGCTTGTCGACCATCGTGCCGTTGTTTTTTGTAGGTTTTGGAAACCTCACCGTGCAGGGGAGGTTCTGTCGATTTTTTTTAAGTGATAGTATTTTGTTCTATTTTTGTAGAGCAGAGCCCGTCGGAGCCGAGTCAGAGTTCCCGTCGCCGTGCCGGTCTGCCTGCACCACATCGCCTCGCCACTGCACCGACCCGCCACGGCCCCTGTAGCCTAACTCTGCCGCCACCCTTGGTATAACCCCTCTTTCCATATCATGGTCATAGATTGCGTAACCCAGTTAGGTGTCTCCCATTCGAAAGAGATACGGTTGGAGGTATGCAGATCTTTGCATATCTATGACCGTATCTATTTCAGATTGTCCATGTTTTTTGGACAGCCCGTGGATGCGTAGATGGGTTAGTTTCCATGGTCTGCTCTGGTCCGAGACAGAGTTTCGGCATCACCTCCCTATTGTTCTCTGGATACGCACTCTTCTTTGGTAGGACGTGTATCTAGAGAACAGCGGGGAGGTGCTACCGAAATTCTATCTCAGATAGGAGTAGAGCATGGAAACTAACCTCATCTATGCATCCGTGGGTGGGATTAGGACCTAATCTCACCTATTAGACAGTAGGAACACCATGTAGATGCAATTGATGGTTACATTACTCGCTGATACATATGTTAGAGGATGGATGTCCATCAGTGGATGTACACGGGCTAGAGAAGTCAGAGTGATTACACCATGGAATGGATGAACAAGACCGATGCTTTCTTGAACAGTGCATTTGGCAAGGCTGCTAAAGGACATTGCCTAGTTTTGTGTCCCTACAACAAATGTGGAAATAGGAGAAGGGTAAACAAGGTGGAAATGGGTAAACATCTTGTGAAGAATAGATTTACGCCGGACTACACCCGGTGGGTCCACCATGGTGAAGCCCATCGTATGAGAGAGGAGGTGGTGAGACCATGGGTGGAGGCTTTTGATGCTGATGCCGGGGTAGCAGACATGTTAGATGACTTTCACCAAGGATAGTTCGATGAGGGATGTGAGAAGGAGGAGATGGAGGCAGCCACATAGGCGTTCTACGACATGATGGACTCGGCACAGAAACCCATTCACGATCGGTCAATGGTGTCTCAACTAGATGCCATTGGATGCTTAATGGGGTTGAAGTCCGAGTTAAACTTGAGTGGACCTGGCTTTGATAAGATGTTGGCCGTGATTGGCACCCTGCTTCCGAAGGGCCACATTCTGCCAAAGAGCATGTACGAGTCACAGAAACTCCTTTGTGCACTTAAGATGTCGTATGAGCAGATACATGCTTGTCCGAAGGGGTGTGTTTTATTTAGGAAAGAATATGAGCATGCAAAGTTTTGTCCAAAGTGTAAATCCTCCAGATACCTGGAGGTATACTCTGATGATGGCCAGAAGAGGCAACTTACAATCCCCGTGAAAATCCTACGGTACCTTCCGTTCCTATCGAGGATCCAACGGCTATATATGACCAAGGAATCTGCAAAACAGATGACATGGCACAAAAATGGCAAACAGTACAATCCTGACAAGATGGTACATCCATCCGATGGTGAAGCTTGGATCTGCTTTAATGACAAACATAATGACAAAGCAGATGAGGCTCGTAATGTACGTGTCGCGCTGGCAATAGATGGGTTCAATCCTTATGGAATGATGGTAGCCCCATACACATGTTGGCCCGTCTTCGTTGTCCCCCTTAATCTCCTCTTGGTGTCTCCTTTCAACGACATAACATATTCTTGTCGTTGATAATTCCTGGACACCCAGGGAGTAATATGGGTGTGTTCATGGAGCCCGTGTTTGATGAATTGGTCTATGCTTGGGACAAAGGGGTATGGACATACGATCGAGCTACAAAGACAACCTTCAAAATGCACGTTTGGTACCACTACTCCCTGCATGATTTCCTGGCATATGGGATTTTCTGCGCCTAGTGTGTTCACGGGAAGTTCCCATGCCCAATATGCAAGGAAGGTGTGAGGTTCATTTGGTTGCAAAAGGGTGGCAAGTATTCATTGTTCGATAGACATCGTCAATTCCTACCTCTTGACCATCCATTCAGATAAGACATCAAGAACTTTAGGAAAGGTGTCAAAGTGACAAACCCCACACCGTAGATGATGACTGGTGCCGAGGTTCATGCTCAGATAGATGCTCTTGTGCCCAATGAAGAAGGTGGTTGTGTGGGATATGGTGAGCAATATATGTGGACTCATATCTCGGGCATGACGAGGCTCCCCTATTTCGACGACCTTCTTCTGCCACATAACATTGATGTAATGCACACTGAAAAGGATGTCGCCGAGGCACTTTGGGCAACACTCATGGACACTGAAAAGTCTAAGGACAACCCTAAGGCTAGAGTGGACCTAGCAACGTTGTGCGATAGACCAAATCAAGAGATGTAGCCTCCTAGTCGTGGCAAGACCTGGAGAAGGCCTAAGGCTGATTTCATCTTGAAAAAGGACCAAAGGAGGGAAGTACTTGAATGGATCAAGATGCTAATGTTCCCTGATGGGTATGCAACGAATCTAAAGAGGGGAGTGAACTTAGGCACTCTGTGAGTCAATGGGATGAAGAGTTATGACTACCACATATGGATTGAGCGGCTTCTTCCGATGATGGTTTGAGTCTATGTCCCGGAGCATGTCTGGCAAGTGCTGGCAGAGTTGAGCTACTTATTCCACCAGCTTTGTGCCAAGGAGCTCTCTCGGACCGTCATTGATGACTTGGAAAAAGTGGCACCCGTGTTGCTCTATAAGTTGAAGAAGATCTTTCCACCCGGCTTCTTCTTGCCGATGCAACATTTGATTGTGCACTTCCCGTATGAGGCACGGATGGGGGGCGTGCAGAACCGTTGGTGCTATCCAATCGAGAGATGTCCGAAGACTCTTTGCAAAAAATATAGAAATAAAGCCAAAATTGAGGCTTCCATTACAGAGGCATACATTCTAGAAGAGGTGTCGAACTTCATAGAGAAATACTACACTGAGAAACTTCCTAACGTTTATAATCCACCCCCTCATTACAATGCTAGCAAAAATGAATTGAACCTCAGCCTTTTCCAAGGGCAACTCGGAAGCGCAAGTGCATCGACCACTAAGCAATTGAAAAATGAAGAGTGGCGCAGTATCATGCTATATGTGTTGACCAACCTTGTCGAGGTGCAGCCATTCATTGGGTAAGTTCTGAATGAACTTGTTTCATTTCGCTGTATGTCCTTGTTTCTTCGTCCAACCCCCTTGTTTCTCGTTGGTACAGGGAATTTCTTTGTCAATCCTGACATGGATCAAGGAAACCTACCCCGCAAGAAAATGATACCCTTCTTTCATAGGGTGTGGGACCAGGGAGCCCCGATTTCATTTGTTGGTTCAAACAGAAAGCCCAAACTGATGTGCCTATAAGTGATGAGCTGAGACAGGATGCAAATGGTTGTGCCGTGAGGGTCAAGTCATTTACTGGTTATGACGTGAATGGATATCGTTTTCACATAGCAAGCTACGAGCAGAGTTGGCCCAATCAAAAAACCACAAACAGCGGAGTTGTTATGCCTGGCACTGATAGGACTCGACTATTATGGAAGAATTGAAGAAATCTACGAACTATCATTCTATGGTTCCAAACCTCTTACTCCTATCATATTCAAATGCCACTGGTTTCATCCTGGAGTAACGAGACGGACCCCTAAGCTTGGGCTAGTCGAGATTCAACAGGATTCCGTCTATCTAAGAAAAGATGTCTACATTATGGCTCAATAGGCCATCTAGGTTTATTATATGTTATACGCGTGCAAAGACGCCGAGCATCTTAAGGGTTGGTCTATTGTGCACAAGGTATCACCACACGGTAAACTACCTATCACAAACGATGAAGACTACAACTTCAACCCAAACACATATGATGGAGAGTTCTATCAAGAAGAGGGCCTACAAGGGAGGTTTGACATAGACTTAACTGAAGAGATAGGAATGGAAGTAGACAATGAAAGGAATAATGACGAGGACGCTGGAGACGAGGTGCGAAATCTAAAGGACATACAAATGCTTGAGCGATTATGTTTAGACAATGGCAATGAAGACAACATTCCTCCTTCGGATAATGTTGATGAGTTGGACAATGTTGATAGTGATGACGAGACCTATGATCCAGCTAATCTCAATCATGAAGATTATTTCTAATACATGTAATACTATGTTTTTTATAATTATGTTTTGTTCATTTTTGCAAATATTTCTAATATATGTATTACTATGTTTTTTGTAATTATGTTTTGTTCATTTTTGCACCTATTTCTAATTACGTCTTGTTTTTCTTTTTTATTGCAGGTGATTGAACAAAGATGGCGGGCGACCGTCATAGGTCCGTGAACTCGATTTACCAAAGACGCAGCCAGCTGTAGGAGGAGGCGGAGGGATCAGACAGGAGGAGGAGGAGGACTGTCAGACACAGGAGGGGGCCGTCTCCTCCCACGCCGTGTGAGGAGGAGCCGGAGGAGGAGGTGGCGCCCGTGGACAAGTCGGACGATGAGCTGGTTCGGCAGACAGACGAGGAGGAGGGGCCACACGAGGACGACGAGTTGGAGGCGACAGGCACGGGTTCCTCTTCCTCTGATTCCTCTTCGAGTGTCTACTTGCGAGGTCCCGCGAGCCTCCCACAGGTTCCGCTTCCTCACCAACACCCAGTGATTCGCCCTGAAGGGCAAAAGTAAGTAACTTTATATGTTATCACCACTACTTCATATGATATGACGAAAAAAAACTAATAATTTTTCTTAATCACTTGTGCAGGAACTAGGTGGTTGTGTCGGGTGGTTGCACACGGCTAGTCAATGGCATCCTGGGTCTTCTGTGCAGGCAACACTTCCCCGGCATTGTCACGTACGCATCGAAGACAGAGCCGGCCTACTCGTTTGACCACTACGCTGTCGCCACCGATGTGGAGTACCCCAACAAGGTGGCACAGGTGAAGGCAGTGTTTTGGGTAAGTCTTCCTCACACAACATTGCTCAATACGTCACATTCATTGGACTTTTCTTTAAATAATGAATGGATACATCACTTTTGTATGCAGACTTATTACAGATGCAAGGAGGGATTTGAGGCCAGGGCGGAGCAGGTGACTACCAAAGCCTGTAAAAAACTTGTCACCAACATGCATCACGAGGTGCGCATCTAGGCCATCGTAACCTACTACAGGTCGAAGCTTGGAGAGAGGAAAACCAAGAAAGATGCAAGAGAGATGCAGCTGACCCAGGAGCAATACTTTGAGGTAAATGAAGAACATCAATATTGATTCATTTTGATAATAAGTTGGTTTAATTTGATCTTCTTATATGTCCAATACTTGATAACATGTAGATGATTCCCTAGTGGTGCCAAGCATATCCCGAGTGCTGGGCGATGATGGTGGAGAGGTGGTTCACGAAGGAGTACCTCAAGATGCACAGGGATGCCCGAGACCGTCGTTTGCAGATGCAAGGTCCAGCACACCATCAAGGCAGCTGCAGCCTCACCAGATACAAATAGGCATGGGTACGCAAATTCATTTATCTATTGTGACGCTCAGTTCAGCCTGATTTCTAATCATCGTGCTGTCTTTCTCGCAGTCGGCGTCACATAGTGGCTAGGCTTACTCAGACTTCCAGGCATGGTGTATGGCCCACAAGGGCAAGGCGATGTCCGACGTCTCCTTCAACCTGGAGGACCCTTCCGAGGCATACACGAACCTGAGCGTCCACTCCCGCATCAGTGAGTATACTGAGGTGGCGAGGTTGCTCCATGGGTCAGACCACGATCCAAGCACCCAAGACTTCAATGGAGAGGCCATCATGAGGGCGGGGCAAGGAAAGAAGCATGGGCGGTTCTAGCTTGGCGACAGCGTCATCAACACGGCCTCTACTCCCTCTCTCTCCCAGATCCGAGCACAGAGCACGAGCGAGAGCCCGGCCATTCGCACACGGCCGACTGCTGCACAGCACCGGGTCGACGCACTCGAGGTTATTCCTATTTTACTCATTATACATTGATCTTTACACACCTTAATTAGCTTTGCATTACTGAAACATTGGAGTGAAATATTGCAGGCCCGGCTGGAACAAGAAATGAGGCAACGTCAGGAGCTGGAGGCCGGGCACTAGAGGATGGTGGCCCAGCTAGAGGCCGAGCGGGCCGAGCGGCAGGCCCAGGCGCAAAGGCTGACGGATATTACGGAGTTCCTACAAGGGCTTTGGCAATGTGTGGGCTTCTCTCTGCCAGCTAGGCTATTGGTTCCACCTCCGCCTCCGCGTCCTGCAGCTGCAGCTACTCCTGTGAGTATGAAAGTTTTTTACTTTCGCTTGTACTTTGCTTGTATGGCCTCTACCTTCCTAGATTAGCTATTCAAATAATCTTGTCTTACATGCAATCTTTTCTCCTTTGTGTAGTCTCCATCTGATGATGGTTCAAATAATCCACCTCATGCACCTCCGAATGATGGACCTTCACCACAGTCGCAGTGGTCGAGATGAGTGCACGTTGTATTTTTTTTCATTTGTTGTTCACTTGGTGATGGACTTGTGATATACTTGTGATGCACTTGTGGACTTTGATGGACTTGTGGATTTATTTAGATGGACTTGAGCACTTATTATTATATATGTGATATATATTGTGATGGATGTGATATGTGTGGATGGATGAGATATATATATGTGATGGATGAGATATATATGTGATGAATGAGATATATATGTGATGGATGAGATATATATGTGATATATGTTTGTATGAATTTATTTGTCATGGTGGAATTTAAAAAAAATGCTGTTTTGGGTCACTTTGCCGAGTGTTGCACTCGGCAAAGGACCCCGTTGCCGAGTGCCATGGTCATAGCACTCGGCAAAGCTGGAAAAATGGGCGCTCGGAAAACCATTTTTTCAGTTTTGCCGAGTGCCATGACCATGACACTCGGCAAAGAATTTTTTTTAAAAAAAATTCAAACTTTGCCGAGTGCCGGCCATAGGACACTCGGCAAAGAATTTTTTTTTAAAAAAAATTCAAACTCTGCCGAGTGCCGGCCAAGGGGCACTCGGCAAAGAATTTTTAAAAAAAAATCGAACTTTGCCGAGTGCTGGCCAGAGGGCACTCGGTAAAGAATTTTTTAAAAAAAAATCAAACTTTGCCGAGTGCTGGCCAGAGGGCACTCGGCAAACAATTTTTAAAAAAATTCAAACTTTGCCGAGTGCCGGCTAGAGGACACTCGGCAAAGAATTTTTAAAAAAAAAATCAAACTTTGCCGAATGCCGGCCAGAGGGCACTCGGCAAAGAATTTTTTTTAAAAAAAAATTCAAACTTTGCCGAGTGCCGGCCAGAGGGCACTCGGCAAAAAAAATTAAAAAAAATCAAACTTTGCCGAGCACCGGCCAAGGGGCACTCGACAAAGAAATGTTTTTTAAAAAAATAAAAAAATCTTTGCCGAGTGCCTGCAGGGTTGGCACTCGGCAAAGCCACCGTGAATGGGGGCGGCGTTGTGACGGTCGCTTTTCTTTGCCGAGTGCCTCCGGGGCACTCGGCAAAGCCTTTGCCGAGTGCCCGATAAAAGACACTCAGCAAAGAGATCTTTGCCTATCAATTTTTTGTCGTGGGTTCTTTACCGAGTGCCGCATTCGACAAAGGCTTTGCCGAGTGCAATTTGACCTTCGTCGAGTGCCTCGGGCACTCGGCAAAGAACCTTAATCTAGTAGTGAATATAAGCACATCAGCCTTATCGCCCGGGGGCTCGGGGGCTCCTGTTGGGTTTATAAACCCGGGGTCCCTCATGGACCTGCTTCCCAGCAAAAAGCTTGGCCCAGTAGACTACGTTGCGAATGACGCGTAAACTCCTGGGCCGACCCAAACACCTAAACGACAGGCCAGAAGGGCGATCCAATCTCCGACCGAAAGGCCTCGCTGAGGAGATACAGCGCTCGCTTTTGACTCCGGCCTGCCTCTCTGACCGGAAGGCCTGGCCAAGGAAGAACAGCGCTCGCTTCCAACTCCGGCCCGCCTCTCGTACCGGAAGGCCTGGCCAAACACCGCTTCCGAACTCCGACCCGCGTCTCTGACTAGGGACGCACCGAACCCCTGTTTACAGCTCTTCACCGACTGGCGCAGTCAGAGCCAACTGGGACCAACCGACCGGGGACGCCCGCTAGGTGAGGACCAGGAAACGGATGGAGCAAGTAAGGCAAAGCACTCAGGTAAACCGCAATACCAAGGACCGTACCCTATACACCTACAGGACAGTGCCAACAGTTAATGTCAAAAGAGTGCCCTACAACCTTCTAGGCATGTCAGAACCCAAGTAGTATTGTGGGCGCCCACATTTGCCCTATAGTGTTATGGGCGCCCGCAACTCCTATACCAGACGAGCACGGTAAAACCCCTCGCATGTCTCTAGGCATCAACGGTATGGCAGGCACCGGCGTCTGCCATACTAGAAGAAGACGACACAACCTCCCATATGCATCTGACATTAACAGTGTTATGGGCGTCTACAATCGTCTTGTACCCGACGGCGTGGGCAACGAGACTTTGCATACGTACACTCTCTCTCTCACTTGTAAGGCTATCCCCTTTATCTATAAATGGGGTGCGCTCTCTCTCAAAGGGGAGATCAGTCCCAACAACTCGAACAACACACACGATCCGAATGACTAAGGATCCCAACGAACAACAAACGTTCGAACACTTAGCACATAGCGGAGCTTCCGTCACTCTCGGCTCCTCAGACCAAAGTCCAACCAGACCTCTTGTATCACATGTTGACAAATAAGGCATTTTCATATTTATTTTAATCCATAAAAATAACACAATAAAAAAGAGAGTGAAGTCATGAATGAAAAGACAGAAACAGTTCATGACAAAAGTTAACATGATGATAAGACAAATTATAGAGCCGAAACATATGTGAAACATTGTTTTACATAGCTGAAGCATCACAGACATGATCATAAATATTAAAAATGTGTTCTCAAATATCAAGACCATGATGATCACAAAAATAAAAGGAACCAGAAAACCAGCATAATCATCCAAATCAACCAAACAGAACATGTTGAATATGAAAGCAGTATTGCCTAGAAACATCATGATATTGATAATGAAACTCAGAAGAGGGTGAAGAAGATTATACCCTGCGGCGGAGCCGCTCGCACCAGGAAAGGCCATGGTGGTGCTTTGTTGTTGTAGTCGTCCCGCTCGATGCAGTGCAGACAAGGACGCCGTGAAGAAGCACCGCTACTGGTTCACCAGCGAGTAGTCATGTCACCACTGACACTCCCCAAAAACGTAATCGCCCGTCTTCACCCGAGCAGGTGAAGCCCACGACGGAGACGCGTTTCGGAGGCCTACTCTTCCATCTCTGGTGCTCGCCGGAGGTGGAACGGGAAGAACATGCGCTGCTGGAGAGTGGTGTACTTCGCCAAGAGAGCTTAACCGAGAGGGGAGGATTTGTTTTATAGGCAGAGGCCAGAAGACGAGAAGCCGACGGCACCGAGGGGTCACACCTCCCTTCTGCGGTGGAAGAGACGGAGACGGAGAGCCAGGAGTCACGGGAGTTACCAGAAACTCCTCCAATCAATTCCAATCAATTCGTCAGTTTCAAAAATAAAGGCCTCGCCCGCCCGTCCGCTCGCTCGCCCCCGCCCGCCCGCCTGCCTGCCTGCCTGCCTCGCCTCGCCTCGCCTCGCCACGCCACGCCACGCCACGCCACGCCCACGCCCACGCCCACGCCCACGCGCACGGGCACGGGCTCGGGCCGGGCCGGGCGGCGGCGGCGGCGCGCGCGCGCGCACATGTGGCATCCAGGTGACCCACTTTTACTTCTCAAATAGATCGATCAATGATCAAGTATTTAAGTAGAGTCGTCTCTCGATTAAATTCCCATATGGTACAAAACCATTAATGTACATGTACGGACCATAGAGTTTAATAGAGATATTAAATAAATGGGCCAAGCCCATAATATCTAACAATCCCCACCAAACTCTAGGGTACGCAGTTTGAAATTCTCAGAACCACATTCCTTTTATATACCAGTGTTTCGATGGAGACTGTTAAGTTGAACATCCATCTAGAAAGCTAGCTACACTCATCCACAACTGAACAATGGACAGAACCTTGAATTGACAGTTTTGTGCGAGATGAGTTTCACATAACCTCTTAACTGATACTAGGCTGCCAAGTGCCTTCCCTCTGTTTTGAAGCATATAAGTCACACTTCGAGGCCTTTTCATGAGCATCTAGAGATTACCCACATCTCATAGATTGTGACTAGCAATCGAGCTCATATAGGTGTGTTCCTTATAGGATGTTCTGTAGGACAACATCCCCGCTATACCAAGCCGCTCGGATCACATTAAGAACTTAATCATCCTGCCTAACAGTATTAGAGAGACGGTGCATCTCCAACGAACTGAGCTATAATCTAAGGGGTCTCTCCCTCAGTCAATCAACAGCTTGTTTCGCCATCCTAATTCATGGGATCTCCGATCACATAGGATAGGTTACCACTGTTGATGGCTCTATGTGGGTCTCAAACCCAGTTCCCTCGACGCACCTTCTATCACATTGCGTGACAGACCCTTAGTGAATTGATCTGCCAGATTATTTGATGTATGGACATAGTCCAATGCAATTACTCCGGAGTTTCTCAGTTTTCTGACAGTCTTCAAACGTCTCTTCACATGCTTTGTGGACTTCATGTTATCCTTAGAACTGTTTACCTTAGTGATCACAGTTTGATTATCACAGTTCATGGAAATTGCTGGGATTGGTTTCTCAACAATCGGCAAATCCATCAGGAGATCACGGAGCCACTCTGCCTCAGCACTAGCGGTATCCAATGCGGTCAGTTCTGCTTCCATTGTAGACTTCGTTAAGATAGTCTGCTTGCAAGACTTCCAAGAAACAGCACCACCTCCAAGTAGAAACACGTATCCACTCGTGGCATACAGCTGATCCGCATCAGAAATCCAATTAGCATCACAATAACCCTCTAGTACCCTCGGATACCCGGAAAAGTGAATGCTGTAACTCATTGTCCCTTTCAAATAGCGCAGCACTCTCTCAAGAGCATTCCAGTGAGTATCTCCCGGATTTGACACAAACCGGCTCAGTTTGCTTACAGCGAACGAGATATCAGGCCTGGTTGCGCTAGCTAGGTACATAAGAGAACCAATTATCTGTGAATATCTCAATTGGTCTCTTGCAATTCTGTGATTCTTCCTCAAATGAATACTTGGATCGTACGGAGTAGGAGCAGGCGTACACTCATTGTACCCAAATCGGTTCAAGACCTTTTCCACATAGTGAGACTGCATAAGAGTTACCCCACCATTTCCTTCCTCCCTTGAAAGCTTAATGTTGAGAATAACATCAGCCTCTCCCAAGTCTTTCATCTCAAAGTTACTCGACAAAAAATCTTTTACTTCTTTAATCACATTTAGATTGTTGCCAAATATTAATATATCATCCACATATAAGCATAGTATCACACCATCACCACCACCAAACCGATAATATACACATTTATCAGCTTCATTCACAACAAAGCCGGCTGATGTTAAAGTTTTATCAAACTTCTCATGCCACTGCTTGGGGGCTTGCTTTAGGCCGTACAGGGACTTCAATAACTTACAGACTTTACCCTCTTGACCATTTGCAATAAACCCATCAGGCTGATCCATGTAGATCTCTTCCTCAAGCTCTCCATTTAGGAAGGCTATCTTAACATCCATCTGATGAATGAAAAGACCATGTGAGGCAGCCAGGGATAGCAACACACGAATGGTCATCAATCGAGCAACATGTGAGTAAGTATCAAAGTAATATTCACCTTCCTTCTGTGTATAACCCTTAGCAACAAGCCTAGCTTTGTACTTCTCAATTGTACCATCAGGCCTCAGCTTCTTTTTAAACACCCATTTACAGCCCACAGGTTTGCAACCAAATGGACGATCAACCACTTCCCACGTCCCATTGGACATAATGGAGTTCATCTCACTTTGCACTGCCTCCTTCCACATGTCAGAATCAGGAGAAGAGTATGCCTCAGAAATGGTTGTGGGAGTGTCATCCACGAGATATATAATAAAGTCTTCTCCAAAGGATTTTGCAACTCTTTGCCTCTTACTCCTTCGAGTGACAGTATTATCATCCTTCTCGGGATTTTGCTCAAGCTCATAGGTGTTATCATCAGCGTGTATATTTGATTCATGAAGTTCAGGAATAGAATCATGACTAGACATTCTAGATGCACCTATTTTCATTGGAAATTCATTCTCAAAGAATGTGGCATCTCTAGACTCCATGACCGTTCCAACAGCCATATCAGGAGCACTAGAATTTATTATTAAAAAACGATAGCCCACACTATGAATGGCATAGCCTAAGAAAACACAATCTACAGTTTTTGGTCCAAGCTTTCGCTTTTTGTTTATTGGCACATTCACTTTGGCCAAACAACCCCAAACGCGAAGATAAGAAATATTTAATCTCTTTTTCTCCCAATCCTCAAATGGAGTGATTTCTTTGTTCTTTGTGGGCACTCTATTTAGGACATGATTCGCAGTTAAAATTGCCTCACCCCACCATTCCTTAGATAAACCAGCTGTCTCCAACATGGCATTCACCAAGTCAGTTAGAGTGCGGTTCTTTCTTTCAGCAATCCCATTGGATTGTGGTGAGTATGGAGGTGTCCTCTCATGAATTATACCGTGCACCGCGCAAAACTCAGAAAATTCATTAGAGAAATATTCTCCCCCGCGATCGGACCGCAACCGTTTGATATGCTTTTCAAGTTGATTCTCAGCCTCGGCTTTAAAGGTTTTAAAATAATGTAATGCCTCATCTTTTGTTTTAATTAGGTACACATAGCAATATCGAGTGCAATCATCTATGAACGTTATGAAGTATCTCTTACCACCTTTTGTCAAAATTCCGTTCATTTCACAAATATCGGAATGGATGAGATCAAGTGGTGCCAACTCTCTCGCCACAGCTGCCTTGTGAGGCTTGCGAGGTTGTTTTGCCTCAACGCATGTATGACATTTGGAGCTTTTGGCAACGTCAAATTTAGGAATTAAATTCAAACCAGCTAAGCGGGACATGCAACCAAGATTAACATGACATAATCGAGAATGCCAAACATTCATCTCAACATTAACGTTATTAACGACATTATTCACTGCAAGAGGTAAAGTATCAAGCAAAGACAAGCGGAACAAGCCTCCGCTCTCATAGCCTTTTCCAACAAAGGTTCCATACTTTGACATAACACATTTATTCGACTCAAACACAAGTTTAAAACCGTCTCGACATAGCAGAGAGCCACTAATAAGATTTTTCCTTATTGAGGGGACATGATGCACGTTCTTGAGTTGCACGGTCTTCCCCGAAGTAAGCTTCAGATCCACCGTACCAACACCATGAACACCAGCACGCGCGCCATTCCCCATCAGCAAGGCTCCACTCCTCCCGACCTGGTAAAAAGAAAACAAGGACTTATCAGCACACACATGTATATTTGCACCTGTATCAACCCACCAATCAGGTGAGGAACAAACTGTAAATGCAGATAAATTACCATACCCAGCAGCGTCTGCATCAGTCTCAATGGTGTTGACTGTCTTCGCCTTTGGTGGGGGCTTCCACTTAGCCTCAGGACACTCTCTAGAAAAGTGCCCAGTGTTCCCACAAGTGAAGCAGTTCATCTTTGCCTTGTCTAATCCCATCTTCTTAATATTACCTTTCTTGAAGAAGGTAGTGGATTTCTGCTTAAGCTCCTGCTGGGGCTTCTTCTTTTGTGGCTTAGGACGAAACTTTTGCACCACATGTGCACTAGTAGTCGCCTCACCATTCCCGCCCTTGCTCTTTCCCTTAACATCCTTTGCTCTTGCCTTGTCCTCAACATCAAGAGTGCCAACAAGTTCAGCAATGCTAAACTGCTGCCTCTTGTGTTTCAAGGTAGTAGCAAAATCAGTCCAGGAAGGTGGCAGCTTAGCAATAATGCAACCTGCCACGAACCTGTCAGGGAGAGGACAGCCGTACAGCTCCAATTCCTTCACCAGTCCCTGTATCTCATGAGCCTGTTCGACTACAGGACGGTTATCCACCATCTTGTAGTCATGGAACTGCTCCATGATGTACAGCTCAGAACCGGCGTCGGAAAGACCGTACCGGGCCTCAAGGGCTTCCCACACAGCTCTGCCAGTCGGGAGTGGTATGTAGGCATCAACCAGAGAATCATTGATGATGCTCAACAGTGCAGCCTTGCACATGGTCTCAGCATGTCCCCAAGCCTGCTCATCTTCATCGGATCTCACAGTAGCAGGCTGCTCATTGAGCACATGACCACAGCGCATGGCCGACAACCACAGAAGGGCTTTCTCACGCCACCTCTTGTAGTGAGTGCCCTCAAACGGCGTAGGCTTTAGCATGCCCGCAAAGCCAACAGATGAAAATGGCCTGAAATTACGTTTTTGGATTGTTGACAAATAAGGCATTTTCATATTTATTTTAATCCATAAAAATAACACAATAAAAAAGAGAGTGAAGTCATGAATGAAAAGACAGAAACAGTTCATGACAAAAGTTAACATGATGATAAGACAAATTATAGAGCCGAAACATATGTGAAACATTGTTTTACATAGCTGAAGCATCACAGACATGATCATAAATATTAAAAATGTGTTCTCAAATATCAAGACCATGATGATCACAAAAATAAAAGGAACCAGAAAACCAGCATAATCATCCAAATCAACCAAACAGAACATGTTGAATATGAAAGCAGTATTGCCTAGAAACATCATGATATTGATAATGAAACTCAGAAGAGGGTGAAGAAGATTATACCCTGCGGCGGAGCCGCTCGCACCAGGAAAGGCCATGGTGGTGCTTTGTTGTTGTAGTCGTCCCGCTCGATGCAGTGCAGACAAGGACGCCGTGAAGAAGCACCGCTACTGGTTCACCAGCGAGTAGTCGTGTCACCACTGACACTCCCCAAAAACGTAATCGCCCGTCTTCACCCGAGCAGGTGAAGCCCACGACGGAGACGCGTTTCGGAGGCCTACTCTTCCATCTCTGGTGCTCGCCGGAGGTGGAACGGGAAGAACATGCGCTGCTGGAGAGTGGTGTACTTCGCCAAGAGAGCTTAACCGAGAGGGGAGGATTTGTTTTATAGGCAGAGGCCAGAAGACGAGAAGCCGACGGCACCGAGGGGTCACACCTCCCTTCTGCGGTGGAAGAGACGGAGACGGAGAGCCAGGAGTCACGGGAGTTACCAGAAACTCCTCCAATCAATTCCAATCAATTCGTCAGTTTCAAAAATAAAGGCCTTGCCCGCCCGTCCGCTCGCTCGCCGCCGCCCGCCCGCCCGCCCGCCCGCCCGCCCGCCCGCCACGCCACGCCCACGCCCACGGGCTCGGGCCGGGCGGCGGCGGCGCGCGCGCGCGCGCGCGTGGCATCCAGGTGACCCACTTTTACTTCTCAAATAGATCGATCAATGATCAAGTATTTAAGTAGAGTCGTCTCTCGATTAAATTCCCATATAGTACAAAACCATTAATGTACATGTACGGACCATAGAGTTTAATAGAGATATTAAATAAATGGGCCAAGCCCATAATATCTAACAATATCTAACATCACATATCATTCTCCCTTTCGTTTGTAACCCCACAGCAAACTTCAAGTACCTGGGCTCAGGAATAAAGTCATCAACCGACTCAAACTGGACGTATGGTACGTTGCCTGAAGCAGTATAAACCCTGTGTCATTGAGTGCTAGGTCACATTCGATCACAACGTACGATAAAACTACAAGTATTTACGTGTTGATTATTTTGTACACCGATACATTGCATTGTGGTTTGTCAGTCGTCTACTCCGGCGTTCGTCGGTCAGTCAGTCAGCTTATTACGCGGCCGGCCCGGCCCGGCCGCGATAACGCGCGCAAATCACTCCGACATGCCGCCGCCGTCGGTTCGGTTGGTAACATGCAAAACGTAGGCACGCTTGTATATTTATAAATATATATACTGTGTGCTTAATTAATTAATTCCCAATTTCCAAAAAAACTAAACAATAGTCCTGTGTAACTCTACTCGTATATATCGTATCTGCCAACACGCTGCCACGTAGCCGTGTGGAAGCAGAAGCATCTGTAGACGACTGCTCGTCGGTCGGTACATGACATGGATATACAGAGTAGAGTACATTATTAGTAGACGCTGCCAAGTGACATGTTTCATGGCTTTTGCATTGGTCCCTCTAGTCTAGAGAAAATAATGCATGAACAGGTGGGGGGGGGGGGGGGGGGGGGGGGGGGGCGGGCGTGGGACGCGCGGCCGCCATGTGCACGGTTGCTTTCAGCTCCTTAACTAACTTCGCTCACGCTCACACCGCGATCGAGAATCTCCGCACATGTCCATATGGCTCACTATTATGCAACTGATTTCATTTATTCGGAATGCTGACTGATGAGCTGCCCTCCTGTTTGACTCTAGTGTACGTAAGCACGTGGCACATCGAAATCTTTCATTATTATATTACCAGTCACTCTCCGATTAATTCTGAATGGTACGTCCTCAGGGAGATATTTGTTCCCTTTGTTGTACCACTCTTATGCTTTTGTTTTTTCAATATTCGGTAAACATAGCATGCACTCAACGAAAAACTACTACAACTGTTACTCTGCCGTGCGCTTACCAGTTAAACTTAGGGGCTTGCGAAATCATATTTTGTCTTTTCCAAATTACAATTTGTCTGGCTGTGTATTGCAACTTCTTTAATTTTAACAAAACTTTTAGGAAAATGCACAAACATCTAGAATATCAAATTAGCTGCAGATGTCAACAAATTTTTTTTTTCTAAAAAATGCTTAAATTTAGGGAAAAAAAGAGAGCAAAGCCAAAATGAACTATAAGGCTATATAATTCAGAACAAAAAGGGAAAGGTGGTTGTTCTCATCCTCCCTACACCTTAATTTCTTCCTCCTCTCAATGCCTGTGATTCCTCATCCCACAAGATCCAATCTATATTCTCTATCTTTGATAAGCTCCATGAAAGTCGATGAACTCACATTTGGGTTCAGGTCGGGCTACTGGGGATTTTAGGGGTCCGTATGCTCCATTAACGTCTTTGCTTCTCGAACTCTTTGGAACAGAGGGATGGCTAGGAGAATGGGTTACTTGACATTGGAGGTAGCCGGTGGATTGGTGTGCATGGCGAGAGGAGGCTGGAGGTGGTGGAGGGTGTTTGGTGGATAGGGTTGGGACAGGAAGAAAGCTCGTTGCAATGGGTTTGTAGGGAGTTTGTCGACGAAATATGGTCGGCAGTAGAAATGTCTAAGCTTGTCGATGTGCCAGGAATTGGGTACGTCTGTGTCGTCTAGGCGAGCTAACCTGTAAGATGTAGGGCGTGTAACCTCCTTGATCATGAAAGGTCCTTCCCATGGGGTTGCGAGTTTGTGGACACCAGCCTAATTCGTCTTCCACTTCAGGACCAGGTCCCCGACCACGAAGAACCGCTCCTTGACGTTCTTGTTGTAGTACCTGCGCAAAACAGCAAGGTATTTGGCTGTACGTACGCAAGAATCGATCCGCTTCTCTTCTGCACTATTCACTTCTAGCTCCCGCACTTCATTGGCCTTGTCTTCGTCAAAGTTCTCTACCCGTGCTGATCTGATGGCTATATCTGCTAGGAGCACTGCCTCAGCGCCATAAACCATAAAGTATGGTGATACGCCGGTATTGCGACTGGGCTAGGTTCTGAGACCCCAGACCACGGCTGGTAACTCTTTGAGCCATCTTCCAGGAGCTTTGTCATTCTCTCTGTACATCCTCTTCTTAAGTGCGTCCAGGATCATACCATTTGCCCGCTCAACCTGTCCATTAGCTCTAGGGTGTGCCACCGAGACGTATTTTACTACTATGCTCCTTTCATCACAGAAGTCCCAAAAAGCGTTTCCGGTGAACTGAGTACCCAGATCAGTGATGATGCTGTTGGGTATGCCAAAGCGGTGGATGACCTGGTCGAGGAACTCGACAACCTTTTCTGAAGATGCCTTGACCAGGGGCATGTACTCTATCCACTTGGAGAATTTGTCGATCAGCACAAAGACGCATGTAAATTTTCTAGGGGCCGGTTTGAAAGGCCCGATCATATCCAGTCCCCAGCATGCGAAGGGCCAAGAGGCTGGTATAGTCTGAATCTCGTGTGCTGGTACATGGATTCTCTGGGCGAAAAAACTGACAACCTTCACAATGGCGGACTAGCTTCTCTGCATCGGCTACGGCTGACGGCCAATAGAACCCTGCTCGGAAAGCCTTGCCGACCAACGTTCTCGAGGCCGCGTGGTTGCCGTAGGAGCCAGAGTGGATTTTATCTAGGAGATGTTCACCATCCTCTTGGGTTATACACTTCATCAAGATTTCCTCCTTCGCGTTCTTGCGCCACAATTTGCCATCGACAAGCAGATACTGCTTACTGCGATGCATCAGGCGTTCGTTTTCTATCCGATCGGTGTAACCGCTACCATCTATCAGGTACTTGATGAAAGGTACTCTCCAGTCGGGCTTCTTAGTGGTCGGAGGTGGTTTGGTGGTGTTTGACGCCGGAACCGTAGCCACCAATGGCTGGTCTGGAGGCTTGTCGATCGCGGGATCTTCTTCTTTGATGGAGGGCGTGAGCAGGTCTTGAACAAATACGCCATGTGGAACTTTGGCTCGGGATGATCCTAACTTTGACAGCGCATCTGCTACTTGATTTTTATCCCGGACCACATGTGTGTACTCGATGCCATAGAACTTGCCTTCCAGCTTTCTAATCGCTTTGCAGTATGCGTCCATCTTTTCGCTGGTCGTATCCCAGTCCTTGTTGAGTTGGTTGATGACCAGAGCCAAGTCTCCGTAGACATAGAGACGCTTGACACCGAGCTCGACCGCAATGCGCAGACCGTGTAGGCATGCTTCGTACTCGGCGGCGTTATTAGACGCCGGGAAATAAATCCTAAGGACATATCGGAGCTGCTCCTTGGATGGTGATACGAAAAGGACTCCTGCTCCTGCGCTGTCGATGTTGAGAGAGCCGTCGAAGTACATCTTCCAATACTCGATGGTCCCCTGAGAGGCAGGTGTGCTTAAGTTTGTCCACTCGACGATGAAATCGATAAGTGCCTGAGACTTGATTGTAGTACGGCTTGCAAATTCCAAGGAGAAGGGGCATAGCTCCATTGCCCATTTGACGATACGCCCGTTTGCATCCTTATTGCGAATGATGTCTCCTAGAGGGTACTCGGTCATGACCACCACACGATATCCGTCGAAGTAGTGTTTCAACTTTCGAGATGTAATTAGTATGGCGTAGATCAGTTTCTGAATCTGTGGGTACCTGGTCTTGGATTCACTGAGCACCTCACTAATGAAATAAATTGGTCGCTGTACCTTGTAGACGTGGTCGGGCTCGTCGCGCTCGACCACCATGGCAGTGGAGACCACTCGATTAGTTGCCACAATGTAAAGCAGGAGGGTTTCGTCTTCTCTGGGAGCAGTGAGGACCGAAGGTGATGTAAGGAATTGTTTTAGCTGTGTAAAGGCAGCGTCTGCTTCCTCCGACCACTCAAACTTCTTGGATGCTTTGAGCAGCTGGAAAAACAGTAGTCCTTTTTAGCCTAATCTAGATATGAAACGACTGAGGGCAGCCATGCATCAGGTAAGCTTCTGAACATTCTTCACCTTTTTGGGTGGCTTCATGTCCAAGACAGCTTTTACTTTCTCTAGGTTAGGGCGTATGCCGTCGTGACTGACGACGTTGCCGAGTAGTATACTAGATGGAACACCAAAGATGCACTTCTTTGGGTTTAATTTCCATTGGAATGTGTTAAGGGCTACAAAGGTACATTCTAGGTTGTCGACAAGGGTGTATGCTTCCTTGGTTTTAACAACTACATCGTCAACATAAGCCTCGACGAGGTCGTCTTTTATCTCATCTTTGAGGCAGGCCTGTATGGCGTGTTGGTAGGTAGCCCCAGCGTTCTTGAGCCCGAACGACATGGTCGTGTAGCAGTAGGTGCCGAAGGGTGTGATGAAGGATGTCTTGATCTGGTCGTCCTTTTTGAGAGCGATCTAGTGATAACCAGAGTAGCAATCGAGAAAGGAAAGCAGCTCGCAACCGGCAGTTGAATCTACGACCTCATCTATGCGAGGTAAGCCGAAGAGGTCTTTAGGGCAGTGTTTGTTGAGATCAGTGTAATCAACGCACATTCTCCATTCCTTATTCTTTTTGCGTACAAGAACTGGGTTGGCTAACCACTCCGGATGATACACTTCTTTGATAAATCCGGCTACTAAAAGCCGTGTAACTTCTACCCTAATAGCCTCCTTTTTGTCGTCAGCGAACCGTCGTAGCTTCTGCTTCATGGGTTTGGCCTTGCCATCGACATTTAAGGAGTACTCGATTAAGTTCTGAGGTACACCGGGCATGTCAGCGGGTTTCCATGCAAACACACTCACGTTACTCCTCAAGAACCTGATGAGTGCGTCTTCCTATTTAGGATTCAGGTTGGCCTCGATAAGGGCCATTTTGTTGGGATCACCGTCGACCAGCTAGATCTCTTTGTGCTCTTTGGACTTGATGTTCTTGCGTGGGGCCTCGAGCTCTAGGATATCTAGGTGGTTGGCTGGGGTCTGCTTGGCGTCGAGCGTGGTCTCGGCCATGTGAATAGAGAGGTTGTGAGCCTCTGCTATTTTGAAGCTGTCATCCTTGCAGGTGTAAGCTACGTATATGTTGCCCCTGAGAGTTAGAACCCCCTTCTCAGTTGGCATCTTGAGCACCAAATACCTGTAGTGAGGTATGGCCATGAACTTGGTGAGTGCTGGTCGGCCAAGAATAGCATGGTAGGTGCCTTCGAAGTCGGCGACCATGAAGTTGACGTAGTCGTGCGGAAGTGGTCTAGGGTACCAAATTGCACAGGTAGCGTGATCTGCCCGAGAGGTGTGGAGCTTTGTCCGGGGAGAACACCCTAGAACTGTGCCTCGTATGGCTTGAGATTAGCCTGGGTTATCTTCAGGGCTAACAAACTGTTCTTGAACAGTATATCGATGGAACTACCGCCGTCAATCAGCACTCTATCGAACTGAACCTTGTTGGTACAAGGATCGAGAACCAGAGGAAAATGCCCTGGCTCAGGTATTGTAGCCCATTGGTCCTTTCTACTGAAGGAGATCTCGCGGTGAGACCAAGGAGGGAGCCATGGATCGGCGATGAGGTTGTTGGCATTGGCCACGTTCAAGCAAGCGTGGGTGAGCAGCTTGCGCTCTCGTTGGTCTCGATGGACACTCTACCCCCAATGATGGTGTGGACGTGGTCGGTTGGCTTGACGTACTTGTGATGGGGATCTACGTCTTCATCATCGTTGTCCTTGTTACGCTGCTCTCCTGCGTCGTTAGGCTTGTCGGATTTATCCAAAGCCTGTTGGCGCGTGTAGATGGATTTGAGAACACGGTAATTCTCCATGGTATAGTTTGACGACTACAGTCGCCTATTGATCCCAACGTCGGTAGCCATAGTCGCCTGTTGGTCGTTGTTGCGCGAGCCACGTTGGTTGGGTGGCTGTGGGTGACTTGAGTACTGGCGACTACGGCTTGATTCGACTGAGATAGACGGAGACCAGGCTTGGTTTGCAATCTCTGCGGTTTGGGCTATAGTAGCCGTCAGGTAGGCTTGTACATCATCATGAATTGCCTGGATTTCCGGGGTATTGGGTAGTCGTTGCATTGTCGCCATAGGAACAGCTACGTTGGCGCTTGGAGTCCTGAAGACCTGCTTTTCCCCTATCCTATCAAAGGCATTATTGAGATCGCGTGGCTAGAACCTTATGTGTCATGCCTCCTCTTCTACCTCGGCTTCAGCTTGTCTGCGATTAAACCAGTGAATATTGCTTGCTTCGCGTGCTAGCCTTTCTTGTTCTGTTTCGCCAACTGCCGGTGGTTCGTTATTACTGACGACATTGATCAAGTCTCCTCGCCTTGGTGGGAAGGATGGGAATCGTGGGAGCCTAGGGGAGTGGTCTGGGATATCCAGATCGTATTCAACTTCTTCATTGTCATGATGCTGAAGCTCAGTGTGGACAGAGCCATTAGATGCGATGCTGGATGGGGAGCTTGAGCCGCCCTCTTGAACTGTGTGGACCGATCCTTCTTGATACTCCTCAATCCAAACCATGTTGACGAAGTTGCGTGGCTTTGGCCGAGGTCGATGTCGATGTTTCACCACCGATAGCCTGCCACGGGGGTACCCGGGGCAGTATGTTCGGGCTTCGGCGTATGTCAAACTCGATGGTTTACGCAAGAGACAGCCAATTTATCCTGGTTCAGGCCCTCGATCGTAGATCGAGTAATAACCTTACGTCCAGTCGGCCTTAGCCTTTGAGTTGGATTGATTATGATCTGCCTGTTTTTCTCAGGAGCCCTGCCCTCCTTTATATAGTCAGGAGGCCAGAGTTCTAGTCAGTTTACAATGAGATTTACTAATAGGATTACCTAATAGTTCTACTACTACGATTATATGGGAAGAATCCTAGTTGGACTAGGTCTTCTTTCTCCCTTGCGGGGTATCATGTGGGTCCCGCATCGACAAGCCCCCGAGCACTTCATGGTTGAGCTCTGAAAATCTCGCTCTGCTCCTTCTAGTCTTGTTGAGTAGGAACAAAATGTCATCCGAGTGTTTTCTGGAGTGAAACCTTGTAGCGCTTCTTGGGATCTTTGGGTGGTGAGTGCTTTTTGAAGAAAAAGTGCATCCATCTGGTTGTAGCCCCCGAGCCTCTTGCTATTTGGAACAAGGAGCTGGAGGATCTTGTCTTGAAGTTGCTCTGATTGTTCGTTGAAATTTTATCAAAAAGAACTCAAACATGGCTTGTTCCGGGTTCTTTTTGCCGTAATGTCTTGAAGTGGTCTGCGTTGAGGAAGCCTTTTGGTGACGTGCGCTTTTTCGAAGAAAAAGGCACTCACTGAGTGTAGCCCCCGAGCCTCTTGCTATTTGGAACAAAAAGTTGGAGGGTCTTGATCCTTTATGTTGTTTGAAAATTTGTGTTCTGAAGTAGTCCCCGAGACTTGGATTATGTCATCATCCGAGTAGTTTTGCGGCACCTTTCCGAAGCGGCCCTTTAGTCTTGGATTAAACCATCATCCGAATAGTTTCGCGGCAAGTAACCTCCGAGCTTATGTCCAGGTTCTTTTTGGGTGGGTGCAATTTTTCGTAAAAATTACACTCGCTCACTGAGTATTGCTTTTGTTTGCAAAAGTTGGAGGGTCCAGATTCTTGTCTTCAAAAATTCTGGGGCTATGTATCCCGCAGCCCCGTGCTTTCTCCGAGTTCTTCTCTTTAGAAAAGAAGTCGGATGAAGAGTCTTGATGTGTCGTCATTGTAGTCTTGAGTCTCTTGTATTCTTGGTCCTTTGTCTTTGGTTCCGAGCCTCCGGGAGTAGTTGAAAATGAGGGCCGAGCTCCCTAGCTCAGTGTTGATTAAGCTATGATGCTGGCCGAGCCCTTAAGCGTATATCCGTGTCGTTTTGTTCAGGAAGAACTCGGATGCGTGGTTTTGGCGTATTCTTTGATAGTCTGCTGTTGTCAGATGTAGTTGTATGGTGGTGGTTGAGTGTAAATGCCTTTTGTTCACGGGTTGTACTGTGCTGGTATATTCTTCCGAATATGCCCGTCTTCGAGTACTGTTTCCTCTTGCCTGAGTCATCCATTATTGTGTCCTGTCTTTTCACTGTGTTCTTTGTTAGGCTTATTTCGTTGGTACTCCTAGTCCATGTGCGCTGATCCTTTGGTCTATAAATACTGTCCCGGAGTGCTTGTTTTCATTCATTGGATATTCTGTTGAAACCTTGGTGGTCATGAACATGGTAGTTTGTGAAGTAGAGCAGCCCTCGGGCATGTTTTGTAGTTTCTATGTGTCTTGTCGTAGCTGGAGGAAGTCTTGTGATAGGGATTAGAGGTAGGCTAATCCCGCGACAGCATTGTGCCAGGATGTACGTGGTGGTAGTTGGAGGAAGTCTTGTGATGTGGGCTTCGTTCCTTCATCTGGCAGTTCTGGGTTGATCCTCGTCGCCTGTCTTAAGACCGTCTGGTGCAGATCAACACCATATCCAGCATCACATCGGTCTTGGGTAGACAGATGCCTGCCGGCCTTCTATGCTCCATGTTGCCCTGCCGTGCTGTCGATTTCCGCCTTGGATGCACTGCATCCGTCCTTTGAAGAAAACAGTGTAACTGATGGCGGTTTGTCCTTCCGAGTAGCAATTTGGGACACGTAGTCGTTCCAGAGCCTAGTCGTGTCGGTGTTCCTCTTTGCTACTTTGCTTTTCGTGGTGCTGAGTTCGTTGGGTCTTGTAAGATTTGTAATCTTCTATTTTTGAAGTCGCTTGTAATGTAACAAATCTTGTCTTCTAAGCTGTCTTTGACTTTTCTGTTGTGATCCCTGTCGTTCATGAGACTACCGAGTTCTTTCTTACATAACCGGGTTCTCTTGTTCCTCGTGAGGTAGCCCTTTCTTTCTTCTTTCTTTCTTCTTGGTTTGACGGGTTGTTCTTGTATCAATCTGATAATCCTGCCGTGGCGTTGGACGGATAAGTCTGAAATCTGCCCGTTGGTTTTTACCGTTGTGAGGATTCGTGCCCTCCGTCGTTTTAGCTGCATCGGTAAATGGACCGTTACGTTCCCACACTGTGCTTTAACGGGCCTTGTGGGCCGTTTGTATCACTGAGAAATCTATTTAAAGACCTTTTATCTTCCTTTCCCTTGTCGCCCAGCTCTTGCCTTTAAACCCTAGTTCTCAGAAATCCGCCGCCATCATTGTCGCCATCACCCGAGCACCATCATTGTAGCTTCATTTTCCTTAGCGCCTTTTTTGCTTCCGCCAGTTCATGGGAAAGAAGAAAACCGCAAGCAAGTCTCAGGCGACCTTCGTGGACGAGGAGTCATCCCTGTCTTTGATTGAAAACCAGGAGTTCGTGGCCATGAGGGCAGCTCAGAAGGTTTGGCCGGCTCCAACAACAAGCGAAGACCAGCTGTGCGAGCTCGTTAGTGATGGCTTGATCCAAAGCAAAGTCATCGCTGAATGGAGAGTTCCGGGCGAGCATCGGGTTCTGGCTCCGGGTCCTGGTGAGATTGTCCTTTTTGTTTCCTTTGTCCGCGCTGGACTTTGTCTTCCTGCTTCCGCCTTCCTTCATCAATTTCTTGGTTATTTCGGGGTTAGTCTGAACCATCTAACCCCCAATGCCGTTCTCCATCTTTCTGTTTTTGTTCACCTTTGTGAAGCCTTCCTTGGGATCCCTCCTTCTCTATCTCTTTTTCGCTTTTTCTTTCGTCTGAAACCTCAACCCCGTCGTGAAGAAACCAGTGCCCTCGATGGTTGTGGGATTCAGTTTCGCCAGGGTCTCAAAATTAAGTTTTTTGATTATGACCTGGTCGATTCTATCAAATATTGGCATGCCGAGTGGTTTTACGCTGCCAATTTGATCCCTTCTCTTGTCGTCCACTCCGGATCTGGTCCTGTGGTGAATGACCGATGGGACAAGAAGCTTGAGTCACCTGCTGAGATTCAAGCGATCCAGCCACTCCTTGATAGGATTAGCATGCTGAAACAGCAGGGTTTGACCGGCTTTGGTATTGTTTCAAGCTTCCTTCGTCGCCGGGTTCAGCCCTTGAAAGAGCGGGAACATCTCGGCTTTGAGTATTCTGGGGCCGAGGATCCTTCACGCATGGTCCCAGCTCTTGAGCTGACCGGTGAGGAGGTACTCGAGCGCCTCTAGAAGATGCTGAAAGGAGTGAGCGTCATTCCTCCTGCCGTTTCTGAGTTCTCGGCCATCAACCCGCCCCCAGCTGTGAGTTGTCTATCTTTTTTATTTGAGTTCTTTATGTACTCTTGCTACATCCGTTCTTGCTTAGCTTTTCCTTGTCTCGGTGTTTTATCTTTTTTTGCAGGAGCTTGGGCGGAACTTTGTCGATCCGATCCCCCTTGATGTTCTCCCTGCCGTGGCGGAGACTGGGGATCATCTAGCTGGTACTTCTGCAATTAGTAAGTCTCAAACCTTTACAGCCCTTCCTGGGGTTTCTTTCAGATTTGTTGATGTATATGAAGAGTATGTTCCTCGTCTAGTCCCTCGCGGTCCTCGCAGTGTCCCGAAGAGGGGGCGAATGGATGGGTCTTCTTCTGGCTTGCCTGTCTCCAAGAAGCCTCACAAACCAAGTACTCTCTCAGGTACTCCAGTTGTTGCTAGCATGCTCTTAGGTGAGCACATTTAATACTCTTTGTTCTTTTATTTTCATGTTTCTCTCTTGAACCGAGTACTTTTCATCTCCTTTTCAGCAGGTGCTCTAGTTTCGTTGGCTGAGGAAGAAGAGGATGATGAAGTCCCCCTCATCATGCAGCGGTGAGTTGTTTTTCATATTCTTGTTGCATTGAATTTCTCCTCTTTGTTTTGAATTTTAGTCTTGAACTTTTTGAAGTAATCGGAGGTTGGGTGTGAGTTCTTCCGAGGCTCCCGCGCCGACTTCTTCTAAAGCTCTGGTGTCGAGTTCTTTGGTTGCCTCTGTCCCGAGCTGTACCGCTCCTCCTGTGCGGAGTTCTTCTATGGCTCCAGCCCCGGCTTCTTCCGCGGTTCCGTTGTCGGCTGTCCCGCTCCCGTTGCCGGGTGGCGGGGACGTCTTCGCCGTCGTGGTTCCCCCTGCGAGGCTTTCTCTTGGCTTCGCGAAGAAAAAAGTAGTCGGGTGAGTAGATTCTAGCTTTATCTTTTTGGCTTTTATCTTCCTTCCTCTGGTTCTCATTGGTGCTTCCTTTTGTCACTTTTCAGTGTTTCATCTTCTCTAATTTCTTCATCGACTTCTTCTCTGCCTCCCGCCGTGCCAACGAGTTCTGAGCCTCGAGACTCACGACATTCTGTTGATGAAGTCGCGGCGGGGGTTTCAGAGCTACCTGGCGGAGTTGCGGACTTGGTTGCTCCGGAGGTAACTGTGGCTGTCGCACCGGGTCTTTCTGAGGGTTTGGCTCCGGCTTCCCTGGAGGTTGCTTTGGTCGTTCCTTCTTCGCCCCAGCCGGCCTCTCTTTCCCCTTCTCTTGCCTCCGGCGGCCCCTCCTTGTCCGGTGACGTGGTGCAACAGTTCGATGCCACTCATCGGTTATCGGAGCTGACCGCAGCCTGGGGGAGCTTGTCGACCCTCGCGACTTCTTTTGGTGAAAAGCTCCAGGTAGGTTTTACTGCCACTCCTCTTTTGCATGCTTGTTTTTTCTTCTATCCTTACGCTTTGTTTCTCTTTGCCTCTTTTTGCTCAGTCTTTTTCTCGTGATCATTCTGGCTTCTTTTTCTCATCTAAAAATGAGAGGAAGTTGTCTTCGGAGGTGGACGCTCTGAAAGCCGATCTTGACCTCCTCCGGGCTAAGTTGGAGACGGAGCGTCAAATGCACCAAAAGGAGGAGAAAGCCCTTCGCGCCCGGGTAGTGGAGACAGAGAAACAGAGAGATGCTGCGGTGGAGTCTGCGAAGAATGAATGCACAGGTGCCGCGGGTTCTACCTATTTCTTCTTGTATTTTGACTTCTTTTTCCGCTGACTTGTTCTTGGGTGTTCTGTCTAGCTCTCCGGGTTGAGAAGCAGAAGCTCTCGGAGAGTATTGATGAAATGAGGGCCCTTGTCCATTCTAGTCATAATAGAGCTGAGGAGGTAATTACTCATGCTGAGGAAGAACTCGCCCTTGCTAGGCTGATTAGGCGTGGAGCTGACAGAGATCTTGTGCAGGCCCAAAAAACTATTGAAGGCTTGTCCGGGAAGCTGGCGACGGCTACTGAGAATTGGAATGCTTTGTGGAAATCTTTTCGTTCAGTAGCCGATGTCCTCCGGACTCCAGCGGATGACGGGCAATCTTGGGCGCAGTTCATTCCCCGGATTCCGACTCGTTTCCAAGAGTTCGCGAAGAGGTGTGCCCAAGTATGTACTAAGAATGTGCTGGCCCAGGTCCGGGTCCTTGCTCCAGAGGCGCCTCTCTCCAAGATAGCAGAAGAAGCTGAAAGCCAAGAATATCTTGACGCCGTTGAAAGGATGGAGCCTGAGGTTGAAGATCTAGCCAGTAGGGTTGTAGATAGTCTAAATATTGATATTTCCCTTTTTGATGACAACGCCTGACTCGATTGAGCATCCTCTTGTAATATTACACTCCTTTTTAAATGAAGATTCTTTATTTTTGTCGATGTATTCTTTGCCTGGGTGCGGTTGAAGTCACTTGACTTGCTGAGTACCTTGTCTTGTTCCCGTCTCTGCTCCGTAAAACAACTCTGTGCCTTATTCTGACGAGGCCCCACGATTTGTCGAGTACTTTTCTTTTCTTCCTCCTTTGTGATCCATCGAGTGCTTTGTCCGTGCTATGACTTGTTAGATGTAGATCTTTGCGTTAACAACCTTTCGCCTGCGCTATGTAAAACGACTCGGTATAGAATGTTGCCTCGACAAACTTCGGCATCCGAGTGCTTTCTTGAGTGGCGCTTGTGCTTTTCTGAGGAAAAAGTATTCCTATCTAGATGTAGCCCCTGAGCCTCTTGCTTTTCGGAACGAAGTGCTGGAGGGTCTTTTGAAGTTAAAATTTCAGTCGACTCAGCCATTTTGCTTTTTGTTAGCTTTTAGCTACCCTCATCGGCGAGTTCAAGCGTTTTTTCAGCTATTTTGCTCTTGGCCGGGATGCTCAGGCATGTTTTCAGCCATTTTGCTTTTTTGTTTCGGGTGTTAGCTTTTAGCTACCCTCATCGGCGAGCTCAAGCATTTTTTCAGCTATTTTGCTCTCGGCCGGAATGCTCAGGCATGTTTTCAGCCATTTTGCTTTTTGTTTCGGGTGTTAGCTTTTAGCTATCCTCATCGGCGGGCTCAAGCGTCTTTTCAGCTATTTTGCTCTCGGCCGGAATGCTCAGGCATGTTTTCAGCCATTTTGCTTTTTTGTTTCGGGTGTTAGCTTTTAGCTACCCTCATCGGCGGGCTCAAGCGTTTTTTTAGCTATTTTGCTCTCGGCCGGAATGCTCAGGCATGTTTTCAGCCATTTTGCTTTCTGTTTCGGGTGTTAGCTTTTAGCTACCCTCATCGGCGGGCTCAAGTGTTTTTTCAGCTATTTTGCTCTCGGCCGGAATGCTCAGGCATGTTTTCAGCCATTTTGCTTTTTGTTTCGGGTGTTAGCTTTTAGCTACCCTCATCGACGGGCTCAAGCGTTTTTTCAGCTATTTTGCTCTCGGTCGGAATGCTTAGGCATGTTTTCAGCCATTTTGCTTTTTTGTTTCGGGTGTTAGCTTTTAGCTACCCTCATCGGCGAGCTCAAGCGTTTTTTTCAGCTATTTTGCTCTCGGCCGGAATGCTCAGGCATGTTTTCAGCCATTTTGCTTTTTGTTTCGGGTGTTAGCTTTTAGCTACCCTCATCGGCGGGCTCAAGCGTCTTTTCAGCTATTTTGCTCTCGGCCGGAATGCTCAGGCATGTTTTCAGCCATTTTGCTTTTTTGTTTCGGGTGTTAGCTTTTAGCTACCCTCATCGGCGGGCTCAAGCGTTTTTTCAGCTATTTTGCTCTCGGTCGGAATGCTCAGGCATGTTTTTAGCCATTTTGCTTTTTGTTTCGGGTGTTAGCTTTTAGCTACCCTCATCGGCGGGCTCAAGCGTTTTTTTAGCTATTTTGCTCTCGGCCGAAATGCTCAAGCATGTTTTTAGCCATTTTGCTTTTTGTTTCGGGTGTTAGCTTTTAGCTACCCTCATCGGCGGGCTCAAGCGTTTTTTCAGCTATTTTGCTCTCGGCCGGAATGCTCAGGCATGTTTTCAGCCATTTTGCTTTTTGTTTCGTGAAAACAATTCGTTGGAAGTCATGACAAGACATGCTGTGGATGAATATCATCTTTATTGATCATGAGTATAAACTAATACATATGTTGTTGAAGAGTATTGTCTTTCGTTGATTGTGAACGTAGGTCCCTTGTGGCTTGCACATCTGTTTTTTCTTGAGTTGTTTTTACGCGTAGAATCTTCTTAGCTGGCTGATGTGCCATGTATTGCTGACTTCTTTTCCATCTTCGGTTATTAACTTGTATGTGCCTGGTCCGGTGACTTTTGTGACAATGAACGGGCCTTCCCATGGACTGAGTAGCTTATGTCGTCCATCAGTCTTTTGTATCCTTCTTAGAACTAAGTCTCCAACTTGTAGTGATCGAGGTTGAGTACTCTTGTTGTAGTGCCGTCTTAAACCTTGTAGGTATCTGGCTGATTGGAGGGTAGCGTTTATTCTGACTTCTTCTGAGCTGTCGAGTTCTAATCTTCTTATGTGTTCTGCTTCTCCTTCATCATATTGTTCTATTTTTGGGGATGTCCAGATCAAGTCGGCGGGTAGTACGGCCTCTGACCCGTAAACTAGGAAGAAGGGTGAGTGGCCTGTTGCTCTGCTTATTTGAGTTCGTAGCCCCCATACTACTTTCGGTAATTCTTCAATCCATTTGGACCCATAGTCCACTAGTTCTTCGTATAACCTTGGTTTTAATCCAGCTAGTATGAGTCCATTAGCCCTTTCTACTTGTCCGTTGGCTTCTGGATGTGCAACGGACGCATAGTCTATACTGAAACCACAGTCTTGTGCCCAGCTCTTGAATTCTGTAGCTGTGAAGGGGGAGCCTAGATCTGTGATGATTCGATTGGGCATGCCGAAGCGGTGCATAATGTCTTGGATGAACTCGACTGCTTTGGTTGCGCTGTATTTCGTGAGTGGTTTGTATTCAATCCACTTGGTGAACTTGTCGATTGCTACAAAGATGTACTCGAAACCGCCTTTTGCTTTTTTCAGGGGTCCTACTTGATCTAGCCCCCAGCAGGAAAAAGGCTAAGCGGGTGGAATGCAGATAAGATTGTGAGCTGGTACATGGGCTTGTCTTGCAAACATTTGGCAACCTTTGCATTTTCTGACAAGCTCTTCTGCGTCTTTCAAAGTGGTTGGCCAGTAGAATCCAGTGCGAAATGCTTTGCCAACCAGTGTCCTTGAGGCGGCATGATTTCCACAGCAACCTGAGTGTATTTCGTCTAGGATCTCTTTACCTTCTTCAAATGAGACACATTTTAGGAGTACTCCTGATGATGCTGCTCTTCTATAAAGTTTATCTCCTACTAGAACGTAGTTTTTGCTTCTGCGAACAACTTGGGTGGCTTCTGCCTTATCTGCTGGTAATTTGTTTTCTTTGATATAGTCGATGAAAACTTGGGTCCATGAAGTGTTGATTATCAAGATCTGAACGCCTTTAGCCTGAATTTCATGTGTTGTTTCGCCGGGTTGTTTGATAGAGGGAACTGATAGCTCTTCTATGAATACGCCGGGTGGAACCTTTGCTCTGTCTGATCCGAGCTTGGCAAGGACATCTACTGCAATGTTGGAATCGCGTAGGACGTGTAAAATTTCTAATCCTTGGAAGTGTTTTTCAAGTTTCCGTATTTCAGCACAATAAGCACCCATGTTTTCTTTGGTGCAGTCCCAATCTTTGTTGACTTGGTTGATGACCACTGCTGAATCGCCGTATACGAGTAATCTTTTTATTCTGAGGGTAATCGCGACTCATAGCCCGTGGATGAGGGCTTCATATTCTACTTCGTTATTTGTAGCTTGCCATAATATCTGAAGGACGTACTTGAGTTGTTTTCCTTCTGGAGAAATGAGGAGAACGCCTACACCGGCCCCGCCTAGTTTGAGTGATCTGTCAAAGTACATCTTCCAGTGGTCGAGGATTGTATCTGATAAGGGCTGTTGAATCTCTGTCCATTTGGCCACGAAATCGGCGAGGGCTTGAGATTTGATTGCTTTTCGTGGGGTGAAATTGATGTCAAGAGCTCCAATTTCAACTGCCCATTTGGATATGCGCCCTGTGGCGTCTTTATTGTGTAGGATGTCTCCAAGTGGAAAATCTGTCACTACGGTAATCTTGTGGCTTTCGAAATAGTGGCGAAGCTTCCGTGAGGTAATGAGTAGAGCGTAGAGTAGTTTTTGTACATGTGGGTACCGGATTTTGGATTCTGACAGTACTTCGCTGATGTAGTATACTGGACATTGCACTTTATACACGCGCCCTTGTTCTTCTCTTTCTATGACTATTGCTGTGCTGATTACGGTAGGAGTTGCCGCGATATATAGCATCATATCTTCATCTTTCTTTGGAGGTGTCAGGATAGGTGATGAAGTGAGGTATTCTTTAAGTTTTTTGAAAGCTTTGTCGGCCTCTATTGTCCATTTGAACTTGTCTGTCTTCTTTAGTAGTTTAAAGAAAGGTAACCCCTTTTCGCCGAGTCTTGATATGAAACGGTTGAGGGCCACCATGCATCCTGTTAGTTTCTGCACATCTTTGACACTTCTAGGTGGGCCCATTTCTGTTATAGCTCTAATTTGCTTGGTGCTGGCTTCGATCCCGCGCTGACTGACCAAAAATCCAAGTAGTTGTCCTGAGGGAACTCCAAATACACATTTATTTGGGTTCAATTTCCATCTCCATTTCTTCAAGTTTTCGAAGGTTTGCTTTAAATCTTCAATTAGAGTGTCTGGGTTCTTTGTTTTCACCACCACATTGTCCACGTATGCCTCCACATTTTCACCGATTTGATTCCCAAGGCAAGTCTGGATAGCTCTTTGGTACGTGGCGCCAACGTTCTTTAGTCCAAACGACATGGTCTTGTAGCAGTAGGCACCAAACGGGGTGATGAAAGATGTCTTGCTCTGGTCTTCTTCTTTTAGTGCGATCTGGTGATATCCTGAATAGCAATCGAGAAAAGATAATAACGCAGATCCTGCTGTCGAGTCAACTATCTGGTCAATGCGTGGTAGCCCGAACGGATCTTTTGGGCAATGTTTATTGAGATCTGTGTAATCGATGCACATACGCCACTCGTCCGTGTTTTTCTTCTGTACAAGGACCGGGTTTGCTAGCCAATCTGGATGTAGGATCTCCTTGATGAATCCTGCTGCCATCAGTTTTGTTATTTCCTTTTTAATTGCTGCCTTCTTGTCGGGTGAGAATCATCGTAGCCGTTGTTTTACAGGTTTGGAGCTTTTGTTAACATCAATTATGTGCTCAGCCAACTCCCTTGGGACTCCTGGCATGTCGGCTGGCTTCCAAGCGAAGATATCTTTGTTGTCCCAAAGAAAGTTGGTGAGCGCGAGTTCCTATTTTGCCGAGAGGTGAGCACTGATAGTCGCTGTCTTGGAGGTATCGCCTGTGCCTAAGTCGATTTGCTTGACGTCGGCTTCTTTTGGTGGTGCGATGATGCTGGGCTTTTTAGCCATTATTTCTAATTCTTCTTGGCTTATTTCTGCAGCGATTACGGCTATTTCTTTTCTTCCATTGTCGGCTTGCGCTTTAGCTGCAATTTGGATTGCTTGAACGTCGCAGTCAAAAGCGCGCTTCAAATTGCTTCGAAGGGAAAGGATACTGTTGGGTCCTGGCATCTTAAGTAGTAAGTACGGGTAATGTGGTATTGCCATGAATTTGGCCAGTGCTGGACGTCCGAGGATTGCATGATATGATGAATCGAAGTCGGCGACTTCAAATTTGATAAACTCTGTTCGGTAGTTTGAAGGAGTTCCAAAGGTAACAGGTAAAGTAATTTGTCCGAGTGGCATGGCTGCTTTGCCGGGTACTATTCCGTAAAAAGGTGTGCTTGTTGGCGTAATCATCCCGGCGAGTTGTAGTCCCATTTTCCTTAGAGTTTCTGAAAAGATGATGTTAAGCCTAGCTCCTCCATCAATTAGTACTTTGGTGACGGTCATACCAGCAATAGTCGGATCCAGAACCAATGGATAATGGCCTGCGTTTCCCACGCTAGTCCATTGGTCTTCTCTGGTAAATTGGATAGGATACTGTGACCAATTGAGGTATCTTGGCGTAGCCGGTTCTGCTGTCATAATGGTCCGCAGTGCTAGTTTTTCTTGATGTTTGCTTCTGCAATCCGGAGCCCCTGAGAAAATCACTGCTACCATTCCCCTAGGTTTTTGGAATCCTTTGTCCTCGTGGTTGTCTTCTTCTCTTTTCTGATTGTCCTCTTTAGTGTTTTCCTTACTATCTTTTCTTGTGTATCGATCATTGAAAGTGTAGCAATTTCCGATAGTGTGCCTCCCACTAGGGTGCAATGGGCAACGTATGTTTTCAATGTCATCATATCTTCTTGGTTTGGGAAACTTCTTTGATTTGTCGGCCATTGCCACAGTATTGTCTGGTCTACGTTTTCTTTCTTGATGTCTGCTATTTCGTTGACTTTGCTTGTCCGGGTTGTCTTGGTTGCTTCTGTCCGAGAACCTCTCTCATGTTTTTTCTTCTACAGTAATCATCTTTTCTACTGTACGTCTGAATTCTTCATTGTTTCTCGGATTTTCTTTGCAGAAGTCTTGAAATTGCCATCTAGCCATGATTCCGTGAGAGAAAGCTTCAATTACTTCTCGTTCGGTTATGTCATGCACTTGAGCTCGTAGTTCGCCGAATCGTCGATAGTAGTTTCTGAGACTTTCACCTCCCCTTTGCTTGAGTCCTTTTAGTTCTGCATGAGTGATTGGGTGTGTAATGATTCCTGTGAAATTCTCACAAAAAGCTCTCTGCAAATCCTCCCAATTTCTGATAGATCCTGGATTTAGTTTATCGAACCATTGGAGGGGCATGGCCTCCAGTGCCATGGGGAAGAAAAGGGCTTTGATATCGTCGTCTCCTCCGGCTAGTTCAATCGATTGTGAATATATTATGAGCCATTGCTTTGGTTCAGTTTTGCCATCATACTTGGAGTGATTAGATGGTTTGAATTTGTGAGGTAATCGCACCAATGCGAGCCTGTTCGCGAAACAGGGGAACCTGTCGTGTGCCTTGGTTTCTTTGAATTCAGATTTGGCGCCTTCCTCTGGCCAACTGTCGTTCTGATGGGAACAATCTTGCGAGGTTGTCTGGGTAGGAACCCTGCTCCTAGTCTTCTTTAGTTGTTCAAATCGGTGGCCTTGATTATGTTCCTTCCTACTTCCTCTGTCATGGCTTCCACCCGGCCCAAGTCTTTCGAAAGCGGATTTCCTTTGATTTAGATCTTCTTGCCGGTGGGTTGTTGATCTGGCGGGTAGTCTTGATCGAGCTTTCTCTTCATGCGTTCTCGGGATTGTCGATTGGAGCAGGTCCTAGAGCTGTTCATACTTCTCACCAGGATGCGAAGTTGCTCCGAGTTCTTCTAATGCTTCTCGAATCTTATCGTAAGGCGTATTCGCCGTGCGTCTCCCTTCAACTTCTCGTTGCGATTTTCTTTTGTCGTACTCAGCCAATTCTGACTCGTATCTGATCCAAGCTTCCCTGCGCTGCCTAGCACGGTGTTGGCGCCCTTGCTTCAACTTGTTTTTTCTTTCTCTAGCTTGTTTCTGACTATCTGTTTCTCCGTCGTAGCCCTGGGCAAAGGGTGATATGTTGGATTCTGATTCATCCGATGATCTGACATCGGGTGCTTTCGGGGGATTTAATGGCGACCGCGGTCGTCGAACCATGAGCACCTCTCGCGCATGAGTCGTTCTGTTATTGGCGTTAGTTTTCATGCTGTCGGAGTCGCTGATAACTTTAGTGGATGCCTCGGTGTCGTAGATCGAGTCTCCTTCTTGGTAAGGTAAAATAGCTGTTGTTGTTGTGCCGACTAGTTGGGTTCCGCTACCTTTAGGAACGGAATCCGGCCAGTGGATGATACAGTCCTGCGATGCTATCGTTAGCACGAGGCCCTCCTGAGCTCCTGTCAGTGGTATCCCGAATCTTGGATTGAAAAGTCTTTCGACCTGTCCTTGATAGGATTTTGCCATGTTGTCGAGCCCAAATGGAAAAGAACTCGACTTCTTGAGAGAATTCTGGGGGTAATCCGAGTTGTTTTGGGTTGTGCTCTGGAATCTTGCCAAAAAAGAACTCGGTTTCTTGAAAGCACTTGGATAAAACTTCGTCTTGGAGCTTGGATTCGAATCGGATACGAGTGGTCGTGAAATCCGATTTGACTCGGATACTATGAGCTGCGCGAATCTTCTGGTGAGCTGATCCGTTGTAGTTGTTGAAATAGGAACTTCTTTTAGATGATCTGGATCTTCGAGGAGATGGCTTTGAAGCTTGCCGTTGTTGTCTGCCTCGCAGATCCATGAGCCGAAAATGAAAGTTGATCCCGTTGGGAAAATCATGTTGTCGAGGTCCATCGAGCTCTTGGAAGCTAAGTCACCGAAAGCCCCTACCTGGCGCGCCAGCTGTCGATGTTTCACCACCGATAGCCTGCCACGGGGGTACCCGGGGCAGTATGTTCGGGCTTCGGCGTATGCCGAACTCGATGGTTTACGCAAGAGACAGCCGATTTATCCTGGTTCAGGCCCTCGATCATAAATCGAGTAATAACCTTACGTCCAGTCGGCCTTAGCCTTTGCGTTGGATTGATTATGGTCTGCCTGTTTTTCTCAGGAGCCCTGCCCTCCTTTATATAGTCAGGAGGCCAGAGTTCTAGTCGGTTTACAATGAGATTTACTAATAGGATTACCTAATAGTTCTACTACTATGATTATATGGGAAGAATCCTAGTTGGACTAGGTCTTCTTTCTCCCTTGCGGGGTATCCTGTGGGTCCCGCATCGACAGTCGATGTATAAAACACAGATCCAAGCAGTGTTATATATTGTATGCGTAGTTGGAAGCAGTGTTTCACATGCCGTAGGGCTAAGCCTGGTAATTCTCCATCAAGGCTTCGCACTCGGAGAGCCGAAGACCCGTTGCGGGGGCTGGTCGGCGATGAACGGAGCGCCCTTCAGGAGTAGACGTGACCACCAGATCCGCACCGAGTCGTGCAGGACGACTGGCCTGAGCTGGTCGGGTAGATCTGTTGTGGGTAGTGGTTACCTGCTCGGTAGGTTAATTTTGAATCAAATCTACCAGAGCTAGGGTTTCAGCAAGCTTGGTGCCGACCTGATCGATGGAGTCGAGCAGGTCGATATTGTCGATCTACCTCCCTTTGTAGCGAGAAAGCGAACGACGGGTTGTCAGCGTGGCTGATGACGATGCTGGTGTGGCCGGAGCTAGATCCAATGTGGTCGGAGCCATAGCTGATACTGGTGAAGCAGTGGTCGATGCTCTGTGCCTCCTCCATAGTCAAGGCGATGAAGTTGTTGGAGCCAGTGGTCCAGGTGATCTGGCCGATGGTGAACGTGAGGCCATTCGGCGTAGCCATGGAACCAGGGATGATGACCATCTTGTTCGTCTGGGGAGCAGTACGCACACCCCCTACCTGGCGCACCACTGTCGACGAAATATGGTCGGTAGTCTACCTAGGGGTATGCCCAAGGTAGTAGATTATCGGCAGACAGGTGCGCAAGCTACGAACGAGATGGTGATGCAAGACAGACACGAGGTTTTATCCAGGTTCGACCGCCGTGAAGGCGTAATACCTACGTCCTGCGTCTGATTGTATTGCTGTATGTAAATGAGATGATTTTTGAGAGGGGTCCCCTACCCGCCTTATATAGTCTAGGGGGCAGGGTTACAGATCTAGAAACTAATCCCAACCAGTTACAATTGTCATAGGTGGCCGGATAAGGATTCCTATTCTAACTTACCAGGATCTTGCTTGATCTCCAAGTCTGCCTTGATTCCTTGCGCGAGACTCTAAGCAGATCGGCTGGGCCGCGCGTCGTCTTCTAGTGGGCCAGACCCCCTGCTCCGGCCCGACCAAAACCTAGCCGTAAGGGTATAGGGGTTAATACCCTCACAGAGTTGTAGCCAAGCGATCGATAAAACCCACTAGAGACAAGGTGTAGGAGGTGAAGCATGTGCGATATCGTCAAAAGAACTCTTCGCAGGTTCCAGTTATGGTGAGAACGAAGGAAGATAAACCCGTGTTGCTATTTATTAGATTTAGGAGGGAAGGTAAAACAGTTGGGTATGCATGGCTAAGGTTTTAAATAGCAAGCTTAGGTATTTATTAGTAGTGGCCTCCTCTAGAAGATATGAAAAATCTATAGTTGGATCAATTTTTTCCTGAACACTAAACATGAAACAATTGATTACCTACCATTTAGTCATTATTTAGCTAGCCTAATGGTCTATGAAATGGGCTAAACAGCTAATCAAATGGGATGAACGACCGATTAAACCAAAACGGCGTATCACCACATAGCATTTACATGGTGTTAAACTGTCTAAATGACCATTTAGACAAACAGTGAGCAAGATATAACAAAAAACTATTTCATTTAGTGGGTTTTTAAAAACATGGAAATTTTCAATTAGTCGCATGGAAATAAGATTTTTTTGTTGACACTAGATGAGTGCTCGTGCGTTGCAACGGGTGCAACATAAATTGAATGAGATGTTTGTTAGCCAAGTCAAAATCAAGAATATATCAATTCAATTTTTCACGTGTATTATACCATGATAATGTCTAGAAACACATTCATTATCGTAATGAATCTGAAATAAAAGCTAGGGTTTGAGCTTGTTGTCTGAAAGTTACGACAAACATCAGTTGCCTCAAAGGCTGAAAATTTATTGATAGGCATTGAATTGAATTTATCCATGCTCTGCCTTACCAAAACATGTATACTCGGACTTACAATATCCTAGCCCGCATGAGGCATGGCAATAATTCATTTTTGGGGGAAAAAGTATTTGTTGTCAACACGCAACGCGAAGGACGACGAACAAGATTTGGATCACGATCATGATCATTGCGTGGTGGTATTCCATCTTATTTACTTGCCTTCCAGTGCCTCCATGCGGTGATTATTTGCCTACCGGATATGGATCACATGAGATGCGGTGATTATTTGCCTGCCGGATATGGATCGCATGAGTGTTTTGGTCCTGCCGGGTAGATGTTGACAATCCGTATGTTTTAGTTGTATAGATATAGAGATCAACACGCAACGCGAAGGACGATGAACGAGATTTGGATCACGATCATGATCATTGTGTGGTGATATTCCATTTTATTTACTTGCCTTCCAGTATCTCCATGCGGTGATTATTTGCCCGCTGGATATGGATCGCACGAGATGCGATGATTATTTGCCTGCCGGATATGGATCGTATGAGTGTTTTGGTCCTACCGGGTAAATGTTGACAATCTGTATGTTTTAGTTGTAGAGATAGGTACTCAAGAATGCATATCTAAGGCTATAGGTCACATATCTCTATGTCTTCATAGTCTTTCAATCAATTAACCTACTAGCAGCTATAATCACATTCGTATATTTATTCAACATCCAACAAGCAACAAACTCAACATTTACTCAATGGTTTTAACAAACAAAATAGAAGAGGCCTATATTCTAGTCATCTAGAGTAGATAATAACATTTTTTCATGGTTAGGATCTGACATGCTAAAAAGTTTCTAGCTAAGCCAAATAGTGGTGTTTAGTTGAGCTAGGCATTGTTAGCTCCAATAACAGAACAATTGGTAACATCGTAGCGATAAGCCATCTAAAAATCTTATAGTGGGCTATTTAGAAGCATGATATGTGTTTCATAAATCCTAATTAACTCAGTGGAACGGAAAAAAGAGCTTGTCTCACAAAACACCAGAAAGTTTACATATATGTGCCCCAGTTCGTGCAACTAGGCTTATACGTGGCTAAAGCCAGGAGACACTGAATCTCTAGCGATAACAAGATTGTAGCAACTTGGTTGAACTCATAGCAGTGCTGCCGCGGCGGCTGCTGCTGCTGCTGTTCTGCAACCGAACATGCCCGTTCGCCTGAACATACTTTTTTTCCGACTCTGTTCAGTACGGAACTAACGAGAACGAGAGATTAGGAAGGGGCATTTTAGTCTTTCACTGGTGGACCCACATAGCTATTCATGGTACAGGCTAACGGAATGAACGGAAGTGCTAGATAAGGAAGAAAAATTTCAGTAGCGCATAGATAGGGAAGTTATGAACTTTGGGTGCTAAACAAGGAAGAACTAAGTTTTTTGGGTGCTAGATAGGGATTTTTCTCCTTTTTTTATGACCAAGTCGGCAGGGGTAAAAGCAGAACACATGTAATGGCCAGGTGGCCGGCAGGAATCGACATACCCGATCGATGTGTAGTATGTGTTTTAGGGGGTGTTTGTTTGCCCCTTCTAAATTTTAGTTGCTATCTCATCGAATTTTGGATACATGTATGGAGTATTAAATATAGACTAATTACGAAACTAATTACATAGTTTGCGACTAATTTACGAGACGAATCTTTTGAGCCTAATTAGTCCATGATTTGACAATGGTTTGCTACAGTAAACATGTGCTGATAACGGTTTAATTAGGCTTAAAAAATTCGTCTCGTGGAGTACTAACGGATTATGTAATTTGTTTTTTTATTAGTATCCAAAGACCCCATGCAACATCCTCCCGACACACCTCTTAAATTTTAGTAGCCGGATCCAAACATCCCCTTATTCTGGAAGTAATCTAGATCCATATGAAAAGACATATTGCCCGGACTGCACGTGTACTCGTCGACAGGCTTAAACACATATGATGCCAGGCTGATTATCGACTTTAATCACAACGTACTACGAGTATCCAGTTGAGAACTCAAGCCGGCCGGGTGTACAACGGAAGCAAGCTTCTGTGTATATGTAGACAAATAAGTTGTGGTATTGATGATTCTTCTCTATAAAGCACTTTCATTAATAATTAGAGAGAGACAGAGAAGAGTACACCAATCAGTTCAGTTGTTGCGACATTCAAAGGTCCCTGCACAATTGTTGGGTTTCCTGGATGAACTGCACATGTCTGGTCTCCAGGATGCCAAGCCAAGCCAGCATATCAACAACAAAGGAAAATTCATTAAAAAAAACAACAAAGGAAATTTAATCAATCTGTAGAGCTAACAAAAAAAGGTTGTTTAGCAAAGGAAATGAAAGGAAATAGATAGGGTATCAAACACATACTGTGTCTACGGACTACGATAGTATCAAATCCAGAGTATTACCACGTTTTTTTTTCCACGCGGGCAAACCCATTTTCATTAGAGATAACGAAAATACACATAGTATTACCACGTAGCTTCCTAAGTCATTTTTTACTTCCACCGTCGACTAAAGTATATCGATTGAAAACACAATATTGATGTTCAAGGAACATATTTCCATAATACTGTATTTGACTCTATTTAAAGCAACACTACTATATTCTTATATAAATGTCTATAGTCAAATTATAGTGTGTACTAATGCCCTACGGACTAAACAGAGGGACATAGTCTAACAAGTTACATCCCCCTTTTCAAATTATAGGACGTTCTAACATTTTTAGAAACATAGGCAGTGTTCGGCTGGCTGGTTCACTTTTTTTCCAGTCGAAACAATGGTTTTCTCTCATAATATTTCAGCATGAACAGTAAATTCTAGCATGAACAGTGCCAGAATAATACCAGCCGAACACTCTCATAGTTTGTATGGATTTTATGTCAACAAGGGAAATTGCCTATCCTACAAACACGCTTCGTTGTCACCCCCCTCACCGTTACCATGCGGCATCAACTGTATAATCAGTAACAATGGAGAGCAAAGATTAATCCATATATAGCCTCTCTTAAATGGTGACGTGCCCGGCGGGTCAATTGGTTTTCCTAGGTGATTTGCAGGAGAAACGTATCTTTTTTCATTGTTGTTTGAAAAAAAAGGTGACGTGTCTCACTCTCACCATTGTGACAATACGTCTATGCTAAAATCGGTGCAATTGTAGTTCTTTCCTTAGTTAAACCGTTTAAAGTTTGATTAATTTTGTAGAAAAAAATCAATATTTATGACACAAAATAGATATACTATGAAAATATATTCCATTGTGAATTTGATGACATTTATTTGACATCGTAATTTTTGATATATTTTTTTATATAAACTTCATCAAATTTGAAATGCTTTGCAGTTTGCAACTCAGTAGGAGTACCTAGTCTTTGTAACCAGCAGGGTCATGTCTAGATTTTTAAGTGATTGATTCTCTCGCGTTTTAAGTGATTGCAGCTTCAAGCTATTTAACTGTAGTTGTAGCCTTCCATAACTGAGAAATACGGAATACAAACCATTCACTTAATTCATTTTTTCTGAATTCTTAAAGGATTGCAAATGTATACAAATTCAAAACTTAACTTGATGCATTGGCGCGTAACATTAGTCGCGCAGCTCTAACTTCTCTCTTTGGCTCTTTGCTTTCCACAACCACAACAGCACAACAGAGACCAACAAGGAAGGAATAAAATTTCAGTTACAGCACCAGCATTCACACATCACTAGGGGGATGCAGAGACCGTGTGGAGGGAGGGAAGAACTCCATTCCCTTCTTCAACTCCTCTTCTGACACACGGCCTCCGGCGAAACCCGGACGCACATTTCCCGCCTTAATTATGCACTGCTCCATTGCTTGGCAGCAGCAATTCATGGCCTCAGGGGTAGTTGACCAAGGAACGGTAGGTCTTGCCGGGCGTCCACGCTGCCGGGATGGCGTTGCTGGCGACGAGCACCCTGCCGGAGTCGGAGGTGAGCCGGAGCCCGAACGGCGCCCTGAGCCTCCTGCCGTTGTTGAGGCGCCACGTGGCGCCCCAGTTGTGCGTCATGGGCGTCCACGCGCTGCTGCCGGCCTCCATCAGGTCGACGGCGCTGAGGTCGCCGTCGTCGTCCTCGAACTCGATGAGCACGTTGAAGTAGAACGGGTTGGCGCCCTGGTCCACCTTGAACGCGACGTTCACGCCGGGGTACTTGCACGGCACCCTCCTGTACTGGATCCTCACGACGCCGCCGGCGCGGACCTTGTCGGCCATGCCGGGCCCGGCCTTCGCCATGGCGCCCATGGCCGTGCCGCTCATGTCGAAGTGGGCGACCTCGCCGGGGAACAGCCCGCCCGGGGACAGGTCGGTGATGACGACGGTCACCGGCTTGCCCGAGCAGGCCGCGTTGCTCGTGCATTTCACCTCGTAGCAGGCGCCGCAGCCCTCGCCTCCCCTGTACAGCGGCGCGCTCCCGGCGGCGATCATCGAGTCGAACGGCTGCTTCCCGACGGCAGTCTGGTACCCGCACGCGCCGCCTGTAAGTATTCACAATTAATTAATTTCAACGATATCAATCCAATGCACGTTACATAATTAAGTAATTTGGCATCGACATGAGGGCATGTCACTAACCTTCACCGCCGTCGCCGTTAGGGGCGCCGTAGTACGTGGCACCGGCGCCGGACAGCCAGCCGCCGGAGCCATAGACGGTGGAGGGCGACGAAGGGGTAGCGGTGTGGTTGGTGTGGGACTTGGCTGCAGTGGCCGGCTTGTGGCTACCTTTGACAGCAGGCGCCGCCGCCAGCTTGTGGACGGCTCTGGCTGCAGGCGCCTGCCTGTGGCTGATCGGCTTTGTCTTGGGCTTGGGCTTGCTGAGCTTGCGGCTGCTGCAAGCAATGGGGCTCACTAGAAGTGAGAGCACGACCACTGTAGCCAGCAGTAATGTGCATAGCTTCGCCGCCATTGTTCTGCTGAGCTAGCTAGATAAGAGATCTGCTGAGCTAGCTCGATTTGTTCTGTTGCAGCAGTGGGCACGAGAGGGATATTTATAGGCCACTTTGAGGAAGGGATTGATGCACAACAACTTTGGGGGACGATTCTATACCGGTCGATTGAAATTATTGGGGGAGAACGTGACGAGTTGGTGGTGTGCAGTGGAAAAAGTCCAAGCCAACCACTGCTTTAGTTTCTACTAATAAGCACGAGTAGGGAAATTTAATCTGCAAGTGCGTACTTGTAGGCGAATGAATTTAATCTGCAAGTGCGTACTTGTAGGTGAATGCCCTTCCAGTAGTTCGGGGCTTTAGAGCTCAAAACATTATTGTACAATGCAAGTTGCGTACTATCAGTAAGCATAGAACTTTATAACCGTGTCTAAAGGTGTGTTTGGTTGGTCCATTATCTTCTCACTCCTCACTTTTTTCAATTGGTTTGTGAAATGGAATGAGTCGATTCATCACCACCTTATTCCATACAAGCTAATAATTAGTATATGCATGAGGAATGAGTTGATTCCACCAAAATTCATGTCATGAACTCATGACTCATCATCTCATGAAGCATGGGGTAACTCCCCAAACCAAACACACCATAAGAGAATGACCTGGTACAATTTCGAATGGAGGGGGTAGTAATGTAAAAAGCAATTTACAAACTATAGTTTAAAAGAAGTTACAATTAGTTTAAGCATACTGATTATAATTTTTAAGGCTGATGGTCTAAATAAACTAAACTCTTGGAGAGAAAACTATCTGTCGTAATATAATAATACAAATGGTGTAAACATTAAAAAAAATTAGCATATAAAAGCATATATGTGTGAAAATGAAATCTTTTAAACAACCTTTTATAATTTTTACTAGAGACGAGGAGACAAGCTAGCTATATCCCTCCACAAATTTTCAGTGACAGACTCAATTTAAATAAAAAAGTAAAAAAAAACTATCTTAAAACTACTAATTGGAGGTCTCGAATGGACCCTCAATGCACATGGAAAAAGATAAATCCTAGAACTTCTCACAAGAATCATAAACATCCTATCTTTAATTTGGTGACTCCAATCATCATCACAAATGCACATCATGCCTTTAATTTGTTGACTCAAATACCAATAACAGACACGGGATCTACTATCTTTTCCATTTTTGCTATTATGAAACATACATGAAGTAACAATCCATCCCATGGGGACTGATTGATCCAAATTGACCCTAGGGTGAGAGTAAAACCCCCACTATATCACATCAACACATAAATGGGTCATCATTTACCTAATTCAAACTAGGTCAAATACCACATACACTCCTCCCCTCAAAGGGCACAACGTCCTCATCAACCCAATGCATACACAATAGAGGAAATGATGATGAGGAATGAACCCTCTTAGCACAGGTTACTGTGCATTTTAATGTTGGCATATGTGCCATGCCATGCACCATAAGCGACATGTATGTGCCCCCGCACATGTGCCATGACATGCGGCATGAACGACATGTATGTGCCCCTAAATCACACACATATGTGTCCACTAAGGTTGACTCTGATGCCACTTATAAGGCCCCAAAGTCTAAACATATTACATCTACTCTACATACCGAACTGAACCCCCCCCCCCCCCACCGCATCAACAAACAAACATGCCACCTTTGTGCTATTCAAACTATGCTAGATGTCATAAGGTCGAGTCCACCTTGAACTCGGACATGACGTCCTCCGCCGCTACCACCACCTCAACCTCCAGAAAACACTTCCACCTATATCGTCTCTTCCTCTTTATCACCATCATTCGCATTGCCTCTCTTCCTTGTCCTTTTTCATCTCTTGAGGGCTTCTTTGGATGTATTCATATCCACCTCAATCCACATATATCAGAGTGGATTGGGGTGAAAGTTAAACTAAGTTTCATCACAATCCACTCTAACACACATGGATTGAGGTGAATACAAGTGCATCGAAACAAGGCCTGATTTAGTAATGGCAACTCTAACTTGATGGAGTTGTTCTCCAAGATGTCCTCCTCCAAATCTGACATGTCAAGCAGCTCTGAATCCCAAAGGAGTTCCTCCAGCTCCTCCCCTTCGTCCTAGTGCGATCCTCCCCTTCGTCCTTGTGCGATCACCAAATCTCCTCTCCCGTTGAGCTCTCAATTGTTTAGGCATGTAGCCACACTCGATCTGAATAGTGACATCTCAAGAATGGAAAAGGTGTTATTTTTTCGGGCAATATGTCCTCCAGGAGATATAATCATGGTTTGGCAATGTCTTTCACAAGATCAACTATTTCGATGCCCTATAGCTAAAACCACAAAGTTAGTGATGACCTATGGTACTTTTTTTCCATAAGCAAATTTGCTAGTATTCTTGTGGTTCGATATTTTTCCAGTTTAATAGTTGAAAAATATTTTACCAAAAAAAATCAGATACGGACTGTTTCCTGTTTTCTGATCACTTATTTCTGTATAGCAACTCCAAATCCACTTGTTTTTAAAAATAAATTGGTGGTGGCTCTTATTAGTTTTTTACTTAGGCCAGAATCCCAAGCTCACTTTAGTCAAGAAGCCTAGTCCTGCACTTGATCCATGTAAATAATGTTTTAAAACAGAGATCAGTTGAAGTCAAAATGATGCTTATATCCTTGTTAACAATTGTCTACCTTACACTGCTTAAGTCCTAACATACAAACAGGCACTACCGGAAACCGGCACTTTGCCGAGTGTCTGAGGCTTTGCCGAGTGTATTTTATCGGGCACTCGGCAAAGACGGTCTTTGCCGAGTACCAAATAAAATACACTCGGTAAAAAAAAAACACTCGACAAAATGCGTCTTTGCCGAGTGCCTTTTTTCTGGCACTCGGCAAATATGTATTTTGCCGAGTGCTATTTTTTGGCACACGGCAAAATGCGTCTTTGCCGAGTGCCTTTTTTCTGGCACTCGGCAAATATGTATTTTGCTGAGTGCTATTTTTTGGCACACGGCAAAATGCGTCTTTGCCGAGTGCCTTTTTTCTGGCACTCGGCAAATATGTATTTTGCCGAGTGCTATTTTTCGGCACACGACAAAATGCGTCTTTGCCAAGTGCCTTTTTCTGGCACTCGGCAAATATGTATTTTGCCGAGTGCCTTTGTTTTGGCACTCGGCAAAGAGGCATTTTGCCGTGTGCATTTTGTTTGGCCCTCGGCAAATCAGTTTTTCAAAGCAATTTTTGAGGCCCTAAATGAATTCAAATGAAAAACTTTTCAACTACAAAGTTGTATAACTTCTCAAGATCTACAAAGTTTATTTTGGTCATTTCTTCATTTGACAAAGCGACAATAACGTTGTTCATAAAATCTACATCTCTCATATTAGTTTCATGAAAGTAGAAGAGAGATATATAAGATTTGTGAACAATGTTACTATCACTATGTCGGATGAACAAATGACCAAAATAAACTTTGTAGATCTTGAGAAGTTATGAAATTTTGTAGTTGGCAACATTTTGATTTGAAAATCATCTTGTCATGCAAAAACGACGTTTGAATTTGAAAATTTTAAAATTTGAATTTTTTAAAAGACCTCAGATGGAAAAACTTCCTAAATAAAAATTGTAGATCCCCAAAAGTTATGAAACTATGTAGTTGACACCTTTTTGATTTGAAATCATCTTATCATGCAAAACTAAGTTTGAATCTCTCAAATTTGAAATTCGAATTTTTCAAACGACCTCGGATGTAAAAACTTCCTAAATGAAAATTGTAGATCTCGAAAAGTTATGAAACTTTGTAGTTGACCACTTTTTGATTTGAATTCGTTTAGGGCCTCAAACAAGCAATTTACTCTCGGTTTAGTATAATATATGAGGATAGATAACGTAATCTAGACACAAGTGACAGTGTAGTGCAGTAGTAGAGCAGCAGACACGCGAGGGAGAGGTCGTGAGTTTGAATTCCGCCGGCCGCGTTAGCCGCGAATTTAGCGCAAAAAATGCATCGACTTCGATGAAGACGGGCGGGCGCTGGCTGGTGGCGGCCTCCCCCGAATTTTTTTTTTGAAAAAATTTACTATTATTTTTGGGTTTTTTCGCATTTTCATTTTGCCGAGTGTAAATCTTTGCTGAGTGCTTTTCCGGCCGACAAAAAGCACTCGGCAAAGAAGCCTTTGCCGTGAAGGAATATGCCGACAGCTCTTTGCCGAGTGCAGCACTCGGCAAAACACGCGTCTACTGTAGTGTTCTGAACTGGATACTTAATGCCGATTGAACAGTGCATCACATGTGAGTATAACGAATCAAGGCCTTTTTTGCCGCCCAGCTACACTTGTGCTATGTCTGAGTTTTCTGCCTGCTTTCTTTCTTGAAAATCCAGTCCCTGGTTAAGGTAAACTAAGTTGCATTAACAGAAGTGATAATTTATTCATTCAATTTACTTCTCTCTCAATTTTCCTATGTTTGTCTATGGCCTTAGAAGAATATATGTCTCATAATGTTTATCTTGTAAGGTTTCCACTCTTCTTATGGGCAGTACCATGCCAAGTTAGGTACACCCATCTGATTTTCTTTTTGTTAGTGTGGCAAATAATTCAAAAAGTGATAGAAGTAATCTTTTATTATGCAAGATGGAACTTCTAAAGGCATGTGTGCAATGTAACTTACCCCAGCATGGTTAGTAAGGGTAGATGTCAATAATTAGGCCTCATTTGGCACAACTCCAAACAGCTCCGGATGTTTGCTACAATGTGTGGAGAAGTTGGAGCTGGTGAAACAAAAACTATTGGTTTCATCGGCTCCTAGTTCATTTTTGAGGAAAGATAAAAGCTAGTCCTTAAAGTTCACAAAAAAAACTAGAGCTCCACCAAACCGCACCTTAGTTGGTGTAAACTCTACAATGTACCAAGTATTAAGGTAAGATCCACAACGTAAAAAAGGCCCCAGCTCAATAACTTCTGCTTATCCTCACCCTCTAATCCATTCTCTCATAAGATGTGCCTCCTTCCTTCGCCCACACAGCTACACAACACCTCTCTGTCTCGCCCTACTATGTCTCCACCACCACATAGACCTTGTGCTCTAGCACACTCAACCTCAAGAGAGCTCGGGCAGCACTACTAAAAAAAGATTTTAGGAGACATCTAAATTTATTAACAGAGTCAGATACAAATTGTAACCGTCTTCTAAAATGCTCAGCCATTTTAAAGGATGGTCAGCCTATTTACATAGACGGGCAAAATTTTAGTGCCTCCCAAAATCAATTAATAGAGGCCGTCCTCGGAAGAGATCCGCCTCGGAAAAAATGGCCATTTCAAAGGCGGGCCTCTTAAAAGGCCCATCTATGCTAAAATTGGCAAGCCCACAATGTAATTCTAAAAAAAAAGTTAGAAACCTTAGAGTATATAATCAGATCCCTTCTCCCTCTCTCTTATTTCGCTCTCCCTCTCTCAGTCACACGCACCCGAGAGCTCCCTTCTCTGTCACTCTCTCTCTATGGTGGCGATAGAGTGAGGGGCATAGAGCCGGGATGGAAGCAGGGCGTGGTGTCTTCGGCGACCGCAGCGGCCCTGGGAGCCCCTCTGGCGGCGGCAAGATTGGTGCGGCACTAGCGTGAGGGGATCCGGCGGCTTCTCCTTAGCGCGAGGAGATCCGGGGACGATGATGGTATCCTCGACATCCATGGCGAGCGGATCTACGTCGAGCGTCTAGATCTAAGCGGCGGTGGCGGCGTGTGCACGGATCCGACGAGCAGCAACTGCAGCGCACGTGGATCTGGCGAGCTGCGGTGGCGGTGCGTTGAGGGGCTCACCATTTTTTATTTTTTTTATTTATTTATAGAGGTGGGCATGTACCTACCTCTGTAGATCTTGATTTACGCAAGTGTCGTAGTGGAGATGGACTATTTGCCTGCCTCAAAAATCATTTTGGCCGTCTCAGAAAATTGTGACCGTAGTGGTGCAGATCCGGCCACGAGCCACCATGCTTCCTCTATACTCTTGTGTGTGGATCTAACAGCTTATGGATCCAGCCACCACACCTCTTGTTGTGGTCGTGGAACCGCTGATTGAGCTCCAAGGCAGAGTCGCTTGTGGTAGTGAGGCTAGGTGGAGGAAGTCTCCCGCTGCGTGACTGCGTGTGCATATATCTAGGATCGATTATTAATTACCAGGTTCCACAACGGCACATAATGTGGTGGCAGGAGGGGCATCATAAAGAGAGAGGAAGACATAAAACATAATGTATGTATGTATGAATGGACATCTATTCATATCGAACAACAATGCATTCTTCTCCACCTTGCTTAGCCTCAACATCACCTTTTGGTCATACCTCTAACTTGCATTCGGTTTCCCACCTCTAGTTTGGGGTTATTGTTGGGCCTCCGACAATATGCTGAAGACAGTAGAGTGGGCGGTGTGTTTGCCTGACAGGTGGACCCTATTGTATCGGTCATTAGCTGAGTCGGTTAGCATTGTGGGCCCGTGTGATTAGCTGGCATTACTGCCTTGCAACCGCTGGCGGATATATAAGCCAGACGGAGCGTATCGCAAGGGGTATGAAATGAACTCTGAAACCTGAACTTCTGAACCTTCCCTCTATTACCAAACTACTTGCTGTTCATGCTATCGATCCCAAATTCCCTGTATTCTCCCTTTGATTCCATCCAATTCTTCAAATATCGGTACAATTAGCTATGATGGCTAGCTAGTTGGTAAACAACTAGTTGACGACTTGGCTAAAAAATTATCTCAACTATTAGTCTTCCTGTTTGGATGAATTAGAGTTAATTTTGACTAATTTTTAGCTAGCTAGCAAAGCTAAAAAAATAGCCCATGTATTAGTCTTCCTTTTTGGATTCACTTGAGCTACTTTTTGACTAATTTTTAGCTAGCTAGCAATTAGCTCTTGTATCAAACATGCCCTAAGAGATGTTACTGATAACCTGCTTATGGCTTATTTGGATACAAGAGCTAATTGCTAGCTAGCTAAAAATTAGTTAAAATTAGTCGTAGTGCATCCAAACATGAAGGCTAATAGGTGGTGTAATTTTTAGCTATGTTTAATAACTAGTTGTTAGCCAACTAAGTAGTCAATCTTCACTAATTTGAACTTCATTTAACTTAACTAATAACTATCCCTAGATCATGAGAAACAACCTCTAAGTTTATAGCCGGCTTACACACAAGAAAGAAACTTATGAGAGAGACAAGTAGACGATATATTAATAATGAAGAGCTAACTACTATATGGGTGGGCTGAGAATGGGCTGCAAAGATCTTTACAACCAGCAGCGGATTGTATTATTAGCTTTGCTCTAAGTTTATAGCCGGCTTAGATATAAGAACCCACAAACTTTATGAGAAAGACAATAGGCCGTGTATTAATAGTAAAGAGCTAAGTACTATATAGATGGGTTGAGAGATAGACTACAAAGATACTTACCACCAGCATACGTCTGTATTATTAGCATCGCTCTAACACAACATGAAAACTATCTCTTCGATAACGGTGGCGATGTCGTTCACCGTCCAAGGATTTGGATAAAGAAATGGAACCACACGTGATAGGTTCGTTAGGATAGCACGGTCGTTGGACGACGAAGAAGAATCGCTGGCCACCTTCATTTGATTCCCCCCTTTTTCAGATGCATGGTTGGCTAGTTCATCATTCTCTCAACTTTATTCATACGAGCTAACGAGACCACCACGCCGTACCTGTCGTGCACTTGCAGTGCGACCCAAATGCACCGATCATTCTCAAATGCCAGGAAGGAGAATGTTTGAATGTCTCTTTTTTATTATTACAAGAAAAGGAAAATGAGAGTGTGTGATTGCAGCATCATCCTGCGTTTACGACTATGCACTCTGCACCTGACACTTTGCACACAATCAAAACTGAATGATCTGAATCATGTGCCATGTGATCTGTCAATGCGATGAACCACTTTATCCAGAGGGGCCGGGGATGCAAACAGTATAATGGTATCATGTCTTTGCAAGAGCTTCTGCGGTGTTCAGCGCTGCATTGCATCAAATTTATACTTTTAATTAGTGGCTGGTAGCGCTAAGCAACTCTCTTGCCATGCTATGTAACTTATATTTTCTAAGAGCAATTATTTTATAAAGGAAGATTTTAATAAAATTTTCACGCATGTTGCCTCGAGTTGATACAAATTCTTAAAAATATTTTTTCCGACCTCTAGAACCACACACACTCTAGTGGCTAGCAAATATCAATCCAAAGACCAGAATACCACACATGTGCTTGAAACAAGATAACCTTAGTCATCTGCAGCGGCGGATCCAGGAAATATTTTAGGGGGGACTGAACAACACTGCTGCTCGATCTTAAGTCTCAGCCCCCCTACACTATAGAACTTTGCCTAAAAATTCATAGGGGCTCTACAGTAATTTGCACTTTGAGAATAAAAAAAGGAAAGAAAGTCCAGCCGGACAGCATACGCAGGGATGGGCAGGGGAGTCAGAGAGACAGCGATGCACCAGGGACTGTGTGAGATGAGCGACGAGTTCGTCGCTACCTGCTCAACTTTTCACATTCTCTCTCTGCGCCCTTACTAGTTGCTACCCTATATATAGTAGCCGTTGTTGGACCAGATAATAATCGTTTGCTTCTCCTCCTTCTCTCTTTATGATGCCCCTCCTGCCACCACATTGTGTGTCGTTGTGGAACCAGGTAATTAATAATCGAACCTAGATGTGTGCACACGCAGTCACGCAGCGGGAGACTTTCCTCCACCTAGCCTCACTACCACAAGCGACTCTGCCTTGGAGCTCAATCAGCGGTTCCACGACCACAACAAGAGGTGCGGTGGCTGGATCCATAAGCTGTTAGATCCGCACACAAGAGTATAGAGGAAGCATGGTGGCCCGTGGCCGGATCTGCACCACTACGGTCACAATTTTCTGAGACGGCCAAAATGATTTTTGAGGCAGGCAAATAGTCCGTCTCGACAACGACACTTGCGTAAATCAAGATTTACAGAGGTAGGTACATGCCCACCTCTATAAATAAATTAAAAAATAAAAAATGGTGAGCCCATCGATGGGCCTGCTGAGCCCATCAATGTGCCGTCACCGCAGCTCGTCGGATCCGTGCACATGCCGCCACCGCCGCTTAGATCTAGACGCTCGATGTAGATCCGCTCGCGATGGATGTCGAGGACACCATCATTGTCGTCGGATCTCCTCGCGCTAAGGAGAAGCCACCGGATCCCTTCACGCTAGTGCCGCACCAATCATGCCGCCGCCAGACGGGCTCCTAGGGACGCTGCGGTCGCCGAAGACACCACGCCCTGCTTCCATCCCGGCTCTGTGCCCCTCACTAGATCGCCGCCATATATAGAGAGAGAGAGAGAGTGAGAGAGAAGGGATCTCTCGGGTGCGTGTGGCTGAGGGAGGGAGAGCGAAATAAGAGAGAGGGAGAAGGGATCTGATTATATACTCTAAGGTTTCTAACTTTTTTTTGAGAATTACATTGTGGGCTTGCCAATTTTAGCATAGATGGGCCTTTTAAGAGGTTCGCCTCTGAAATGGCCCCTTTTTTCCGAGGCGGATCTTTTCGGAGGACTGCCTCTGTTAATTGATTTTGGGAGGCACTAAAATTTTGCCCGTCTATGTAAATAGGCTGACCATCCTTTAAAATGGCTGAGCATTTTAGAAGACGGTTACAATTTGTATCCGACTCTGTTAACAAATTTAGATGTCTCCTAAAATCTTTTTTTAGTAGTGCTGCCCGAGCTCTCTTGAGGTTGAGTGTGCTAGAGCACAAGGTCTATGTCGTGGTGGAGACGTAGTAGGGCGAGACAGAGAGGTGTTGTGCAGCTGTGTGGGCGAAGGAAGGAGGCACATCTTATGAGAGAATGGATTAGAGGGTGAGGACAAGCAGAAGTTATTGAGCTGGGGCCTTTTTTACATTGTGGATCCTACCTTAATACTTGGTACATTGTAGAGTTTACACCAACTAAGGTGCGGTTTGGTGGAGCTCTAGTTTTTTTTGTGAACTTTAAGAAGGACTAGCTTTTATCTTTCCTCAAAAATGAACTACGAGCCGATGAAACCAATAGTTTTTTTTCACCAGCTCGAACTTCTCCACACATTGTAGCAAAGATCCGGAGCTGTTTGGAGTTGTGCCAAATGAGGCCTAATATTGACATCTACCCTTTCTAACCATGCTGGGGTAAGTTACATTGCACACATGCCTTTAGAAGTTCCATCTTGCATAATAAAAGATTACTTCTATCACTTTTTGAATTATTTGCCACACTAACAAAAAGAAATTCAGATGGGTGTACCTAACTTGGCATGATACTGCCCATAAGAAGAGTGGAAACCTTACAAGATAAACATTATGAGACATATATTCTTCTAAGGACATAGACAAACATAGGAAAATTGAGAGAGAAGTAAATTACATGAATAAATTATCACTTCTGTTTATGCAACTTAGTTTACCTTAACCAGGGACTGGATTTTCAAGAAAGAAAGCAGACAGAAAACTCAGACATAGAACAAGTGTAGCTGGGCGGCAAAAAAGGCCTTGATTCGTTATACTCACATGTGATGCACTGTTCAATCGGCATTAAGTATCCAGTTCAGAAAGCCGAGTATTGAACCTTTTAGAATTTGAACAGTTCAATTGATAAATAGAGCACCAACCGTTTGTGGCCACAATCAAGCCTCACTTGCTTTTGTCTGCTTTTCTTGAGACCTGCATCTGCTATGGTCTCCAATAAGCCAGCACATCATAACGCCGAAATTACAAGTTCACAAAATAAAATGTTGAAACCAAAGAAAATTATATGATGGAATATCTAACATATAGCTATAGTACTTGAAGCGGCAAGGATCAATTAAAGAGATTCCATTGAGAATTGGTCGGTTGTCAGGTTATCCATAGAGTCCATTACATTTGCTGATGCGTTTTCCTGTCTCCAATTGCAATTTAGGTCTTCTTTACCCCGTGGATTAGACGCTTTGCAGAATTGATATTGTACCTAGCTACCCAGGGAAGAAGCCACTGTCTCGAGAGTCGGCAGCCTGAAAATATTAGACGGTTGTTGATCCTATTTTTCACATGGTATGATGACTTCCTTTGTTGGAATTTCAGTGTAGCGTTCGCTTTTCTCATTATCTTGTGACAATTTTTAATATTTTTTCAGATTCAGAAGCAATTCATGCATTATATTTACCTTCATTTTTTCACATGAACGCATAATATCTTAATTTTCCAATGCGTGCTTCTGACCACCTCCGAGTGCAATCTCCACTGGCGCCGACGCCGACGCTTCTGAATGTGATGTTGCACTCACCCTCCTCTCCAGCGGGTGCTCAGCACTCGATGGGGTGCAGCGGCGTGGGGTGATCAGCGCTCGGCAGTGTACAATGGCGAGGGGCAGGAGGTGAAGTGGCGGGGCCCGAGGGTGATGGGGGGGGGGGGGGGGGGGGGGGGGGGGGGGCGTTGAGGCGAGCACTAGCCAAGCCTGTCTCTGCTGATAAAATGTGTATATACGATCTCATAAATAATATGCTAACATTGATTTTGACTATAACAATCATCAATTTGATATAGGCAATACATGTCATATTGCGAGTTATCTTTATCAGCGGATCCACTTATGTTATTTTGATTTGCCCATTCAACATTCTTTTCTTTGCCATATCTTTTGACAAGTTTTCCAATCAGTGAGTGTATATTTATTTTTTATATCAAAGAACTTGTCATTGTTATGGATATCTATAGTGTGACCTCAAAACAAGCCACATAACTTCTCCCACTATTTTAATAATTTCTAATATTAAGGTACTCATCTTATTCTATAAATGGGCACATACCATTGGTGTTGCCTTGTCAATATATACTAAGATTTTCTTTAGGTTATGTCTATGGAAATTATCTTAATATTCCAATATCGAATTATGCATGTAGTTTAAGCTCCCATATTCTTATAGGAATTTTTCATTTAGCTATGCTCATTTTTAATATTTTGATTAATCAATAAGTGTTGTAAATATACAGTCTATACGAGTACATATTTAAGGTCATCTTTGATAGCACAAAAATACATAGATTGGACTAACAAAAATGATGCTAAAAGAAATATGCTTTGATAGACAAATCCTTCCACACACGCGCGCGCACATGTTCACATTGAATATATCATCTAGTCTCTTTGCTCTCACCCGTTCCATGCAAAATAACCGAGCCTTGTTTAGCTATTTGGTGTCTTTTATATATATACCATCACACATGTGAACAAATGATTCTAAATACATTTATATGTCAATTGAACTTTTCAAGTTAGGCCACTTCGGTGAATGACACGCCTCTCTTAGTATATACTGTATCAAACAATCTTTTAGTTAATAGAGAAGCCTCTAAATATTGCTTTCAGTTGCAATTTATATATAAAAAAAACTACAACCTCTATTCTAAATTATAAGTCACTTTGACTTTTTTGGTACATTGAATCTGCTATGTATCCAGCTGATATAACACATATCTAGATACATAGTAAATTTGATATACCAAAAAAAGTCAGAGCGACTTATAATTTGAAAGAGAGGGAGTACTTAAGAGTTCCTCAAAGCTAGGCCAGTTTGGTGACTAACAAGTTTTAATTATCATAAATACTTATTTTGCAATTTAGAATTTCTTGAATATATGGTACTTTTGAGACAGGCCACTTTGTGACCAATAAGCTCCGGTCATAAGAAGCATTGGACTAACATAATAATTGTAATGTGTCCACAAGGTCACACACATACACACACATCTATTTATATTTATACGTGATGAAGGGTTGTATTGAATCACCATGTCTCTTCATAAAGCAATACATTACATCCTTTCATGAGTTGTCATGTGCTTTCAATGTGTTCATTCAATAATAGGTATCCTTTCAGTAGCAGACAACCGTGCATGAATAGATGTCCATTCATTCATACATAAACACATTTGATGCGGATCAAAGGGAGAGAAGAAGGTTTTAAACCCAATAATTCCAATTTTTTTAGTCCAGCTATCATCACACTAGAACACTAATAAATAAAATTCATCAATAAATTACATGTCACATTTATGAATAAATTATTCTTACACCTCACTCTTATTTATAGGTTTTCGAACATATCCCAAACTATCCTTAGTGAAACACTAGCCTACCAACCCACTTAGGGGAAATGAGTTAGAAAAGACATAAAACATAATGTACATATCGAACAACAATGCATTCTTCTCCACCTTGCTTAGCCTCAACATCATCTTTTGGTCATACCTCTAACTTGCATTCGGTTTCCCACCTCTAGTTTGGGGTTAGAATCAAATAATCCTTACGCCCACATTTTCGAGGAAAAAACCACTAAACTCTTCATGATGTTGATGCTATCCAATTTGTCAATGCATGAGCCACGTCGATGTGGCTTTTGGCCGTGCTATTCCTACCACTTTGCCACACTGTCATATCTGTTATTTGCATCACCTTACCTCTCAACCTTGCCATACTCCTCACTCGGAGCACCGTCTTTGTCAACTCCAACAGGGTGTCTCCTCTACCACTACCTCCATTGGCGACACCATCACCCATTCATGTACCATCAAAGGAAACCACTCTGCATTATCACCTATACCACCCACCTATTGTCTCTGCCACCACCCCAATGGCGATGGCCCTACTGCCCTACTTTCTTCCCACCAATAGCTTCACATAGCAGCATTGGAAATATGAAAACTCAAACTTCCTTCTGCAACCATAAACCCTAATGGCAGCTAAGTGCTATCCACTTCTTACTTCCATCATCCTTCCCTTTCTTCTTTTGTTTTTTAGCAAATACACATGGGGATTCTCATTTTAGCTTAGGTAAAACAAAAAAAAACTCTTGTCTTAGATTTTCTGTTATAAAAAGATGGTATTTACTTGTTTTTCTTGTGAAACAAAGTAGAGATGTAAACACTCACATACACACACATACCCTCACCCCTAATAAGAACGCACGCACACACATCCTACAAATTAACTAGGCATGTATATTTTAAGGTTGACGAAGTCACTACATGTGTCTCATTGTTGGCAACATGTTTGTAGTTTTAGCTACTTGGTGTTTAAGATTTTTTGTTGTTGTAAATCTAATGAAAATAACCAAAATTGTAATGCCATTTCTCACAATTCTGATGAAAGGTCAAGTTGCAGTGTACAAAACGGCAAAAACGTCAAAGCACATATAACATGCATTGGCATGCAACGTTAGTCACAACTCAAATAAGCTTCTCTCTTTCCTCAAGTATAGGAGTATAATAGTAAAACTCAAATCAAGATGAAGAATCAAATTACAGGCATGATTTGACTCACACCATCACACATCACTAGGGGACTGCGCGGAGACCATCCAGGGAGGGAAGAACGCTATTCTCTTCTTCAACCTCCTCTTCCTCTTCTGACTTGTGACACCAGTACACCACCGCCTCTCGCAACACCCGGACGCACATTACGTCATTACCCGCCATCCACTTGTCGGGATTCCTCTTTTCAGGGGTAGTTGACCAAGGAACGGTAGGTCTTGCCGGGCTTCCACGCGGCCGGGATGGCGTTGTTGGCGACGAGCACCCTGCCGGAGTCAGAGGTGAGCCGGAGCCCGAACGGCGCATTGAGCTTCCTGCCGTTGTTGAGGCGCCACGTCGCTCCCCAGTTGTGCGCCATGGGCGTCCAGACGCTGCTGCCAGCTTCCATCAGGTCGACGGCGTTGAGGTCGCCGTCGTCGTCCTCGAACTCGATCAGCACGTCGAAGTAGAACGGGTTCGCGCCCTGGTCCACCTTAAACGCGACGTTCACGCCGGGGTACTTGCACGGCACCCTCCTGTACTGGATCCTGAGCACGCCGCCAGCGCGGAGCTTGTCCTCCATGCCGGGCCGCGCCATGGCGCCCATGGCGGTGCCGCTCATGTCAAAGTGCTCAACCTCGCCGGGGAACAGGTCGCCAGGGGATTGGTCGGTGATTACGATGGTCACGGGCTGGCCGGAGCACGCGGCGTTGGTCGTGCATTTCACCTCGTAGCAGGCGCCGCAGCCCTCGCCACCCCTGTACAGTGGCGTGCTCCCGGCGGCGATCATCGAGTCGAACGGCTTCTTTCCGACGGCCGTCTGGTAGCCGCACGCGCCGCCTGCATATATTCCGATGCACGGTGCACACGATAAGCCACCGATGACGAAGAAAAATACTGGGAGTAGCGCAGAGTCAACAGCTGTACTAACCGTCGCTCCCGTCGCCGTTGGTCGCGCCGTAGTACGTGGCGCCGGCGCCCGACAGCCAGCCACCGGCGTAGACAATCGGCGATGGCGTGGTTGTAGCGGTGTGGTTGCTGCGGGGAGGCTTGGCCGCCACAGGCGCCGGCTTGTAGCTGACCGGTTTTGGCTTTGGCTTGGGCGCAGTCACCGGCCGCCTGTGGCTGGCCGGCTTTGGCTTGGGCTTGTTGAACTTTCGGGTGCAGGCAATGGGGCTCACTAGGAGTGAGAGGACCACCACTGCGGCCAACAGCGAAGTGCAAAGCTTCGCCATTGCTGCTCTTTTTAAGCTCGGATTTCACAGCTTTCAGAGGAGCTAGTATGCTCGACTGTTCTTCCGTGAGCTGAAACAGTGGCCACGATGTGGTATTTATAGGGCACATCAAGAGCTTTGGGGACGATTCTACCGGTCAAATTATTGGGGAGAACGTGGCAAGTTGCTATGTTAGCCGGAAGGGCCTAAACCATTTTTTAATCTGCCAGTACCAAATGGTTAGTGTTGCGATCGAAGATCACCTCGAAATGGGATGTGAATACACAATTGGAGAATGGCTTATACACATCAAGGGTACAATTCAAAAATACGTGTAGACAACTTTAGTCCGTTTAAGTGCTAATGTTACTGTCAAAGCCTACAAACACATTATGACCCCACCGCAGAGTATGGGTTGTGCGCCACTGAGATGACATTTAAATGATCACCTCACAAACGTTCTTCTGCTATCCTGAGTGGGGTATTAAACGTGCCAATGCCTTGTGGAGGGGTCACTAGGGTTAGGAGAAGGGTGTGGGCCAAAAAAGGCTATCCCTAAGTTCATATTGCCTAAAAACCAACCGGATCACACTAACATTGAAAGCAGAGAGCGCCTTAGATCTGGCGTGGCTTCGTCTTCACAAACCTTCTTCCAGTACCTCTCGTGCACCATCCTAACTATGAAAGGTAAGGTATATTTGCAGGGCCTTCTCCTAGAAAGAGGAATCCTCCTAGGAAAGCTCGAAGGAAGAATAATTTAGAATGAAGCGATTTCTGGACATGGCGGTCTACAACAATTTAATGAAGCCATTTTTGTACATGGGTTTAATTCCTCCGTACGTGGGACTACAAAAGCGCATTCATGGGGTCTATTTACAACCAGAAGCAATGGGGATAACGAGATCTGATGGGGGAGAATCAAGAAATCAAGGATAGGTGGATCCAGTGGCGTAGGTCACTGCCAAATCATGGATCAACCTAGCAGTGATATTGTGTTGCCATTGCCGAGTCAGAACACAACTTGGCATTGGCATATCACTAGCAGGTGGCCTGGCCTAGCATTGATATCCCCTATATATATCATTGTTGGCTTGTCGCTCCTCGGCAGTGACATATCACTCTCGAGTCGTGGCTTGACCTGACAGTGAAACGTGGATTCACTGCCGAGTCAGTATGATCCTCAATCATTGTTCAGCTCCTAGGCTTACGACCGAGCAATGAAGCTGGACGTACCATTGTTGAGTCCACCACACCCCTGGCAGTGATGGGGCGACATGGATTATGTGTATAGTAGTGTAACATAAGTTAAGGAATCACCTAACCACATAGTAATACAAAGAGGGGGACTATATATGAATAATGGTGTATAAAACACAAAAGTAGTTTTGATTAGTTGTAGGTACTAAATTTACAAACAAACTTCTATTTTTTACTCTATGTGCATTGCATATTGATGGTATGTGTGCATATCGATTTATTCTAAATGTTTGCAAAAGAATGAAAGCCAAAGTTATGTTAAAGTGCTCCTTAGATCAGTCAAAACTAATGTCTTGAATGTGCTGGTGTTTCACGTGCATGAAGCTGCACAAGTTGTCCTCATTTTCTTAAAAATAAACTTGTAAACGATCCATATGCCGCAAAGTACACGAATTTCTTGTATATTTGTTCGGGAAGTTTGGTAATATGGTAACAATATGATATATCAAACTTTTAATTCCCCGCAACTATCATAGCGATGACAGATCACTTTTGATTTCTTGCTAATATCATAGTAGTGACAGAATTTTTAATCCAAATAAAGAAATGGCCAAACGTTAGTTTACACGTGATTTGAGAAGGGATTAGTGTGCCTGATGTCATTATTGATTGATGCTAATGAACACCGACATGAAGGCCGACCTATGGATAACGGAGGTGATCACGTTCACCAACCGATGATTGGGATAAAGAATCAGAACCCCACGAGGTCACCAGTTAGTTGCCATATAGCATAGATTAATCAAGAATCGCTGGCCATCTTCATTGTATCCTTCGTTTTCCAGACGCATGGCTGGCTAGCTCATCATTCTCTCGTCTGTAATCAGTTCTCACTTGGTCTAGTCAGTGACTTACCTGTCATGCACGAGCCAACGATGCGACCCAGGCAAATGTGCTGATTATTCACTTGTGCCGGCCAGCAAGGAGAATAATGTCTGATTGCAGCAAAAGCTTTCACTGCGCTTGGTACTTTTCATTCCCTGCTGACGCTTTGGCTTTGTGCACGATCGCAGCTGAATAAGTTCCTCCTGTTGGGTCAATGCACGCCATGTGATTGGCCGATGCGACGAACCCCTTTATCAAGACACACGGAATGCAAAGAGCATAAATAAATCGTAACATGCTTGTCAATTACAGAGAGATTCTGAGGTGTTCCGATCGCTTAGGCGGGAATGCATTATGCATGTCGATCGATCTGGTAGTATATGTTCCAGAGATTTATAGTACAATGTGGCCAGGCGAGCTAATTACTCGTCGGCTATATATGTAATTTCCCATATGGTGGAAAACCAGCTCATCTAGGTTTTAGTCTCCGATCCAGTGTAGATATTAGCATTTACGGCTTTTTTATTGTTTTTTAGGAATCTGGAGGGACCAGGGCCCTACAGTGAATATATTAAAATAAGAGGAAATAGTTACAAGTTACAATTGAGGAAACTAAGAAAGAAATAAAGAAAATAAAAAAGCCTACAAATTACACCAGATTTTGTGTCCATTGATCAACAAGCATCGCAAGATTTTGACATGACTCTGTGGGATAACAACGTAAGTTCCTTGAAGAAGAGGTTTCTTTGAGGCTCTTAGACTCGGTTGAATTCCTTTAAAAATTATATCATTTCTTGCTGTCCATATCACCCAACGTAAGAGCATAACCGCTGCCATAAAAACTGAGACTGTATCCTGTCCATGAGGTAATCTGTGATTTGTGATTTCAGGAAAGTTCTCATTTGGAGGGATGTCTATAGCACCCAGTTTTCCAAAGAAAACCAAACACTCACCATGCATGTGTGCCCAAGAATTCCAAACACATACAACAACAGAAATGGTGAATATCAGAAACAATGTTATATATAGCAGAAACATACTTATATTAACACTTACATCAGAGTATAGCACAATGGTTACTAATCTTCTTTCAAACTCCATTCTTCACAGGGACGGCTATTAACATACGTCTAGCACTCGTGAAACTCCACAAAGAAAGCTCAGTAGATTCACTATTTGGTACCCATCTGGGATTTGGACAAAGTTGAATGTAAAATAAGCATAAGTACATGTAGTACCCATCAATCACCCTACGGAGCGTCCGTCGCCTATGGTGGAGTGTCCGTGAAATATTTTAAAATGTTACAATGTTGCAAACTTAACCTTAGGTTCTAACCACCCTATCACATGGTTAGATAAAAATAAAGTAAACACTAATCCACTATTAGATCCCTCTTTCCAAGTTCCAAATCACAATATCTCTCTCGATCTCCTTATCCAAGTATCGAGTTTATCCAAGTATTCGATTATTCATGATCATCCTCGGTCATCGAGACATCATGACAGGGAGGCACCCACTATTATTACCCCTATTTTGGATGCTCACTCGTTCATGCATTACTACGAGTTGCATTTCATTTAGATTTATAAATAGCTTAATCTTGTTTCACTAAGTTAGACCAACTCACCTTATAAATTTATGAGCCTTACTCAACTAATGGGTTGGATCGTCTAATTGCTTAGTTGGCTAGCATCGTTAGAAGTCAAGTGTGAGAAGGGAACTCATACTCGTGCATGTAGGAGCTACACCAGGATAGTTAATTACTAAAAGTTGCAAGGGTACCAACTTGACCCAAACCACTCAACGTGACTAAGGACAATACCAACTTGAGATAATTAACATGAGCGTGGGATCTCAAGTGATGTAGCTGGTGGAGTAATTAAGGACAGTTCATTGGGATAGCGAGTTTGAGTAACCACCCGTACAGACCACATATCCCAAATGGGGGCGATAAGCTAATTACTTGGTGGTGACTCGCTTATCGCATGGATTCAGTGCGAAGGGTGATGCGGTGTAGATGCGATGGCATTACACCGGTACTTGGTCAAACCGTTCATCGATTTGAGAGCCACATTGAGGAAAGGTTGGAACCATGAGGCAACCCTTCTCCAGGCGGGTATGGAGGTTCGTACTTGGTGTCCGTGTGGGTACTGTTGTACACCTCTGTAGAGATCTTTAAAAGCCCCCTTATCGGTTGTTCTTAATTTTAGACTCATTGTAATGATAATGATGATGATACTGGACTATGAGATGAACTATAATGACTGATCATATTAATTATATTGTTCATTACTATTTGTCCGGATTACATAGGTAACACTTAATTTAAATATGAATCATGAGCATGTCATATTCTAATAAACGCCATTGCTTTTTTGCAAATGTACAAAAGCCCGATACTACCTTTGCATCCACCAAATATATATATTGAAATTAAGTCCTATGAGTACATAATGTACTCACGGTGCTGCCATTAAGTTGTTTTGCATATACTTTGTCTTGATGACAATTGAGCCATGCTCAATAAGTCAAAGGGTAGGAGACCTTGGGATGCCCGATTCCAAGATGAGCTGCAGGTTAACTTTGATATTGATTATGAGGGAACAAGAGAAACTAGTTTTAGAATGGGATAGCATGTAATCATGGGTAATAAACCAACTATTTTGTTATGAATGGTAAACAATGTTTCAACTATTAAATTAACCATGAATGTATTGTGATTGTGTTATGTGATCATTTGATGAGTGGTTTGTTTTGTGTCAGTCGATGTTAGAAAGATCCAGAAAAGGAGATGCAGATGGCATTCTCCTGAGGGCCTTGCGCCAGTCAAGACTGGAATAGGTTGGTCGTGAGGATGACACATGTGTTGGTTATGCAGGTGACGAGATCCTAACATATAGGTATGTTAAGCCTCGGGATCAAAGGTTCCCAACTGAGAGACCCCCCGACCGACCCTTCCAGGATCGCCCGGGGGCTCAAGGGCTATACCCATCGGGTACGCTCGCGCATACCCTCGGGCCAAGGAATCAGGTTGACCTGAGCGTGACCCCTGCCTTCATTCAGGGCTCGGGGGCTCGACTGAGCCTTTGGCTTTCAATCATCGAAAGCCTGGACCCGATCCTTGGCTCCCTCCAAGCCTCTGGCACCAGCCAAGGCCTGGGCACAAGAAGGTACGCCCTGAGCCACCAAGGCTCAAGGGCTCCCTAGCGCTGCCCTACAGGTGCGGCGCTATCAACCACTTCTTCGACAAGGTCACGCACAGGGTGTGATGCAACAAAGACAAACTCCTCTGCAACCTCCAGGGGCTCAAGGGCTCTTAGGCCCACATGTCAGCCCCTCGAGCTGGCCTCCTTCACCACTAGGAAGCCTCTAGAAGGCCCACCTAGGGTAGGCCAGTCCAAGCCAACATAGCCTGACACTTAGCGTGTTAGAATAGAGCAGTCGGATGACGCCTAGAGCTTCTTCAGCTCCACGACATCACCACGGTCCACACGACGCCGCTGTGAGACCTTCCTGGACTCCGACACATGTAGACCATAGGCTCAATGTTGGTATAAATTAATGCACACAGAATAATCCACAATCGCATAGATATTATACCATTGTAGCACTTTAGCGAGAGTAACCTAGTTTTATATCAAACCCAAAGGAACAGAGGTGAGAGTAACTAATTCTAACTTAACTTAACTTCACAAACAAGGCTAGATAATAGGAGCATAGAGGAGACTACTAGGTCTTCTAGTTCTAACTTCGGTAAGCTTTGTCTTCTATTGTTCAATTCTAGGGATATTACTAGAGAAAACACAAGCAGAGTATGTTTCCTATAGTAACAAAGTCCTGCTAGGCCTACTAATGTGAGGTGGACTATAGAGGATTCAACAAGGCTATAGTGTCACCCTCGCAAGCTACCACTAATCCAAAAAATAGGGTACATCCACGAGTAACCGAGTCTAAGCACCACGCTTACACTATGAATACTACGTTAACCTAGGAGCTACAAGGATTAAAGTACTCAAAAGAGAGTCACAAACCTAAAGAATAATATGAACAAAATACTTACTTGAATTAGAAGTTGGTTACTAGAGAAATCTCAGAAGCAAGCTCAAGAAGAACTTGATTCTGCTAGGGTACAAGCCGTAGAGAGAGCACCGACAGGCCGAGACTCCTTCAAAACTCTTCCCTCTCACTCTATCTCTCTATCTCTAATACAAGACTAGATCCTATCGAGGACTAATCTTCTCATGATTGCTAGCCCTGATCCTGGTGGACATATGAATTAGGGTTTTTGGCTTCTTAGCTCTCAGGATCAAATGAGGCATCTGCCCTGAGGGGGGTATAGGCAGGTATATATAGGCCGGAGCGTCAATCTTCAGCCCTTGGATCAAACCGACTTGAATAAATGATGGAGATGCATCCTAGGAGGCGGTGGAGAACCGACATAACAAAGAGGATGATAGGTGGGGCCCATAGGTGTTGGGCAGCCTCTAGGTGGGTCAAGCCTTGCTTCAGTGGAGAGCCTCCTGGAGTCTTCTGGAACCTTCCCACGTTGATCCCGTGGCAGAATTCCGTGATTTCCTTTGGCGAATAGGTCCCCTTGATGGTTTTTTATTAAATCCTACTAGAAAGATAGATTCACCAAAACTCATGAAATTTATTAGTATAAACCCCTAAGTCTATGTTGGTGATCTATTTTAGTCATTTATGCAAGGTATATTGATGGTTTGTGATGAATTTGAACTACCGTCAACAAACTCCCCCACACTTAGGCTTTTACTCATCCTCGATAAAAGGATGGATTACTCAAGACATAACCTTAGGACAAGACATCAACATAAAACCATTCCTAGTCATGCATGCTCTACAGGATTCAAAGTGTCTACCATGAAACTTTGGGTGGTTGAAGAATGGAATAGCTTGAAACAGATCACCATCTTCCTTCAGTCAAATCAATTGGAGAAACAGTTTAAGATTTTTGAAAACAAAACATAGCTTACATTCTCCTTTTGTGGTACCTTCAAATCACTCAATATGTAGTATTTTTGGATCCTCACCAAGGCATTAATGACTTTGCCTTCTTTGTACCTACTTCTAAGAGCTTATATGGAGCTTAGGTAGGGATGAATGTGAAAACATACTCGCATTGCATATATTGTAAAGTCAAAACAATGATCCAAGGAGAAAAATGTCATACTCTTAGATCATGTGCATGTGTGTGTAATATGTATATGGTGGCTAACCTAATTCTACTATGTTCCTTGAAACATATCTCTCTTAGTTTTGAAACTTGGAAAACTTTTTGTAAGAAAACATGGGCTATCTTATTCATCCCTCTTTTTTCATGGCGGGCATCTGAGTACCCATTGTTTTCAATACCTCGGACACTTGTCCATTGTTCAATACTCTTTTTTCTTTCATGAATAACTTTTGCATAGCACCATGCCTCTTTTTCTGCAATTAAAACTTTTCAAAATAGAGATTTACAAGAACCTAGAGCATTTATCCTAAGAAACATATTTTTGTGTCTATTCCCAGTGTAGGAGTAGAACATTTTTGGGTGGATGGAAAACATGTTTTTGCGTACCCCCAGTGTAGGAGTAGCAGATATATGTGGAGTGTATGTGATCTTGATCTTGAGAGCATGATAAGTTTCTCAACAAGGGTCACAAGGTTTGATCAAACTCAACACAATGACAAGTAATATATGGAGAAGGTTTCCCTTGTCTATATATCATGTATGGCTCTAGTAGGAAATTGATTTACCACAAAGGAGAGGTGTAGCTATTCATTTTACTTTTTGAAATAAAATTCTCCAATAACACGACATCAAGAATTAAGTTCTCATTATTCTACTATATCTCATTCCACAACAACTTAAGTGACATGGGGTCCCTAATAATAAGTTCCCAACAGTAGCATGACTTCTAGACTTCTAGGAAAAGTATTATGTGAGTCTATCCTTAAGTCATGACTAAAATAATCTTTTCTCATGTTTTAAGTTGTTTTATCAAGTGATTTTCAATCCAGTTCAAAACGGAAAGCATAACATATGAAAATAGAGTGTATGGATCGCAAACCTGACCGTGGACAAAGCTCAGGGTGAGGCAGCATAGTGATGGGCTGGGAGGCCCATAGAGGAGGCTGGGCGGCCCACTCTAGTGTCTGCTCGAGTCCAACTTTGATGGGCGTGGTTTGGGGTCCATTATTTCCCGAATTTCATGATTTTCGTGATCGGATCTCGTCTTGTTGTCTTGGTGTGTCTCCCCCACACTTGTTTCCCTATATAACTTTATGCACAACATGTGGAGACAAACACATATCCAAAAAATAGAGAGTAGATAATAAAAATATGACTCCATATATTTAAGGCAGTTTATTACACAAGCACAAACTTTTATCTGGCTAACACAAACTTTCGACTGGTCTAACATCTGAGCTAAGCGACAAACCTAAACACACGATATCATATGTTTTAACCTAACACTCGTGCCTTATCAAAATGACTACCTAATTCTCCTTCCTAGATTTGACAACGAAGTGATTTAAAGCCTTTAGGTCTTCTTTTAAGCTCTTGCGACGAACACGTTCTTCGTCAAGCCTCTGCTCTAGGGTATAAACTACATCAGAGAGGTCTTCAATCTTCTTCTCTAGAAGGGCAATGGTCATCCTTGGATGCTTAGGTGGTGATGGCACCTTCCTCTTCCTCTCCTTCGGGGAACAACCCTGATCTGATCTGGCAGAGCCCAAACTCCATCAACGATTGTATGAGGGGTGACCGATCAGTACTTCGAACAAGTATTATCTCCCAATTTGTTGGTTTTCAGTCCAGTCAGCACCTCATGATCCTTCGATAGAAGACGGTTGATCTCCTTCATCACCTTGAAAAGCTTCTGGGCATCTAGCTTTGGCTCTTGTTGGAGAGGCTTTCCTTCAAGAAGTAGCAGGGGCAGCGGCGGAGTGATTAGTGGGCGACGAACAACTTGGGCATAGTAGGATTGATTTGAGCAAATAGGGGTAACTTCTGGAGGAGCGGTGGTCGGTGCCTGTGCATCGGGCTTCTTGCTAAGATCCGTGCCATAGGGGATGATCTCTCTACCGGCCATTGGAACTAAAGAGGATGAGATCTTTGTTGCTGTTGGAGGAGAAAGCTTTGATGGGATGGCTATGGATGCAGGCAGGGGCTCATTTATATAGGGGGGTTCAACTTGCAGTCGGGGTCAAGATCTATCCATATGAGGTCTCATAACGAGGAAAAACAGAATGCATCGAAAAACTATGGGATTGTGAAATGGAAGGATCTAGAAGACACGAGAGAGTTGACGGGACGTGAGAGGCGCTGACAGTGGGCCGAGCGGCCCCTAGGTGGGGCCGGTTGGCCCCACATGTCGGGGTCTTAGGGTGATTTTTCTCGTGGTGGTTTCTTACTCTTATCTAATCCTAAAAAGTATATTTTCATGTTACGAAATGTTATGGAGGATGGCAGTGGTGTAAATCTATGGTAAAATCAGAAAATCTGCCTCATCCAAATCCTCAGGTGGTTTTTCAGGTTCTAGAAAGATCTTGAGACGGTGGCCATTTACCTTGAATAACATACCTTCGTCATTTTGAAGTGTTACCACTCCATGCGATGAAGTGCTTATCACCTTGAATGGTCCTTCCCATATGCTTCGAAGTTTTTTGTGCCTGAATAATTTAACCCTAGAATTAAAAAGTAATACCTTATCTCTGGGAGCGAACTCCTTCTTGATCCTCTTATCATGCCTTCTTTTGGTTCTCTCCTTGTATATCTTGGCGTTATGATATGTTTTTTCACGCCATTCATCCAACTCAGAGAGTTGCATCTTCCTCTTGGTTCCTGTGGCTTCAAAGTCTATGTTCCATCGCTTGATAGCCTAGTGAGCTTTGAATTCTAGCTAAACAGGTAGATGGCAGATCTTTCCATAGACCAATTGATATGGTGACATCCCAAGTGGAGTTTTATAGGCCATTCTGTAGGCCCATAGTGCATCAGGTAGTCTATCCTTCTATGCAGTTCCCATCTCATTGGCTTTCTTTTGCAGAATGTTCTTGATTTGTTTATTTGATATTTCTGCTTGGCCACTTGTCTGAGGGTGATACGGAGTAGCAACATTGTGATGGATCCCATGCTTCATCAAATAGTGGTGGATGTTCTTGTCCGTGAAGTGAGTTCCTCCATCACTAATCACCATCCTTAGAACTCTGAATCTTGGAAATATTATTTCTTCAAACATCTTCTTGGAGTTCTTTGCATCAACAGCTCTACATGGCATGGCTTCAACCCACTTGGAGACATATCCAATTGCCTCCAAGATGTACTCATAGCCTTTTGACTTTGGAAACATGCCCATGTAGTCGATTCACCAGACATCAAAGAGCTCTATCTGGAGGTTGTTGGTGAGTGGCATGGCATCTCTTGAATTGATATTCCCATGCCTCTGACATGCTCCACATCTTCAGATAAAATCCTTCGTGACTTCATACATGGTTGGCCAAAAGAATCCACTCTGTCAAATCTTTGAATGAGTGCTGAATGCACCATAATGCCATCCATATGGTGATGAGTGGCATCGTTCGATGATCTTGATGTCTTCTTCTGCTGATACACACCTTCTGAGTAGGCCATCAGAGTAGACTCTAGAGAGGTATGGTTCATCCTATATGTGGAGACGACTTTCATAGATGAGCTTCCTTTTGTTTTCCCTGGTGATACATAACCTACAACCATAAAATTGACAATATTTGCATACTAGGGGTCGGATTTCATGACTTTAAAGAGCATGTCATCTCACAGCGAATCATTGATGGGCACTCCCTGCGAATTCTCAAACTGCATTCTAGACAAGTGATCGGCAACATAATTTTCTACTCCCTTTTTATCTTTTATTTCTAAATCAAATTCTTGGAGTAACAAAATCCATCCTATTAATCTAGGTTTAGCATCTTTCTTAGTGAGCAAGTATTTTAAAACAACATGATCAGTATAAACAATCACCTTAGCTCCTACTAAGTAAGATCTAAACTTATCAATAGCAAAAACAATTATCAGGAGTTCTTTTTTAGTTGTTGCATAATTAAGTTGAGATCCTATCAAAGTTTTGCTAGCATAAGCAGTTGCATGATGCTTTTTATCTTTAGTTTGTCCCAAAACTTCCCCCACAGCATAATCATTGGCATCACACATAATTTCAAAAGGTAGCGACCAATTTGGGGGTTGAATGATTGGTGCAGAGATAAGTACTTTCTTAAGAATGTTAAAAGATTTCAAGCATGCATCTTCAAATTCAAAGGGAACATCCTTAGCCAAAAGATTCATTAGTGGTCTAGCAATATGTGAAAAATCTTTTATAAAGCAGCGGTAAAAACCAGCATGACCAAGAAAACTATGGATCCCTTTGATATTTATGGGAGGGGGTAACTGTTAAACTACTTCAATTTTAACTCTGTCTACCTCAATCCCTCATTCGGACATCAATTGTCCAAGCACTATGCCTTCTCTAACCATGAAATGATATTTTTCCCAATTAAGGACTAAGCGCTTTTCTTCACATCTTTGCAAAACCTTGTCTAAATTTTCAAGACAATCATCAAAATTTTTCCATAAACAGAAAAGTCATCCATGAAAACTTCCATGATTTCTTCAATCATATCAGAAAATATAGACATCATGCTTCTTTAGAAAGAAGCTAGAGCATTACATAATCTAAAAGACATTCTACAGTAAGCATAAGTTCCATATGGACATGTGTCGATAGAATATCATTGGCAGTCCTCCGAGGGGTATCCCACGAAGGTAGATTGATCGGTAGAGGTGTGCGTAATCAAGAACAAGAAGACAACAGAGACACAAGAGTTAGACAGGTTTGGACCGTCTGCACGACGTAATACCCTACTCCTATGGTCTGTTGGTTTGTATTGGCTATCGTATGATATTGCGTGTGTTTTGAGGGGGTCCCCTACCCACCTTATATAGTCGAGGGGTAGGGTTACAAGTTAGTTAAATCTAGGAGATAACCGGTAAGTAATAACAGATTACAGAAATCATGGGATCGAGCATATCCTAATAGATCCCGTATCATCTTCGGGATATCGCCCTTGATGTCCTGTGGTACACGCCGAGAAGTACCGTGCACCATAAGCCTTCATCTTGTGGGCTGGACCACCCCTGGCGGTGCGGCCCATGTAGTCCATCATGGGTATATGGGGTTGTACCCCCACAGCTAGTCCCCGAGCACCTTGTATCTGCTGTGCAACGTCGTCTTGAGCCTGTCCGAGTAGGTGTAAGCAAAGCCGAGCAGTCAGACTCATAGTCCGACCACCCTAATGAGTCGCCGAGCAGTTGTGGAGAGTAACCGACCAGCTTAACTATTTGGCCAAGCCCAGGCTTACCCAAGTAAGGCATGCTAGAAGGATGTAAGGAGCTCAAGTTCAAAATCAAAAATTTCCTCGCTGTGAACCAAGTGTGCCCACTTAGAGTCCGACTACAAGAAAGGGAGATAATCTTCTTCAACTTTAGGAGGCATGGAGTCTTCTAATGAACAGATTAAAGAAAACACACTCACCGTAAGGTGAAGTGTGCCCACTTAGTCCCCGAGCCTGACAGTAGGTGATGTGGTCACGTGGTGCCAGGGTTTAGAAAGTAGAAGAAAGACAGAAGACTAGCCGAATAGGCAACCAGTCCATGGGTGGAGCCCTAAAATGAAATGCGCACATTCACCGCAAGGTGAAGTGTGCCTACTTAGTCCCCGAGCCTAATAGTAGGTGAAGTAGTCACGTGGTGCTAGGGTCAAAAAAAGTCCCCAGTATGGTGAGAAACTGAATCATAATGATGACATAGTCCCTGAGCCACAAGTGAAAATCTCGGATAAATCAAGAAGTGCCGATTACTCAAATCGTGAAGAAAAAACCAGAGTAATGACTATATAGTAGAAATTACTGAGCCTTGATGGTATTGCGGAGAGGTCGGCGAATATTCAGTGTGCACTACTGAGTTGCGTCAAAAAATGGGCGACATGGGCCGTAGTTGCGCGGAAACCCAGATAATGGCCCAGCATGCCGCTTTAGGGAATTCAGAAGGGTGCAAATTGGCATGGTGCGGTTTCCCAAAAATCCTTGAATGCAAAAAGTCGAGAGGGTGTCTATATAACTCCGTCACCACACTCCGCGCTCCCATCGTTGCCACTCTATCGCTTTGTCTTCCTCCTTGCTCTCGTGCTCCCCCATTCACATTCACACACACTCCACCGCTAGGACTAAAAAGCTTGCATAAAGGGACCAATCCCAATCCAGATCTGAGGGATGGCGCTGAAGAGGGGAGGTGGTAATGCTAAGAAGGTGGCCACCGGGGCAAGCTGTGACAAGTAATGGGTACCATCACTCATGGGGGGAGATGGAGCTCAACAAGATGGTGGAGGCAGGCATTCTTCCTGATCGTGTCACCGCCGAATGGCGTCCGGCCGATAGTGAGCCCTATCCAATGCCACACACCTACGAACTCGTTGTAAAAAGATTGCTTCTAGCATGGATTAGGGCTTCCGGTACATCCTTTCTTGTGAGATCTATTGGAGTATTGGGGAGTGAGCTTATGTAATCTTCATCTGAACACTATTTTGCACATTTCTATGTTTATCCACTTCTGCGAGGTTTATCTTGGCATTCTTCCCCATTTCAATCTCTTCCGATACTTTTTCTGGCTCAAGAAGAAAGGAGGGGGCAGTTCCAAAGTTGTCGATGGTGTGTATCTATAGCTCTATGATAGGATGCTGAGCGAATACATTCCTATGCCACTGAATACCTTGCTACAGAGGTGGAATACCAGGTGGTTCTATATGAAGTAAAGTAATCCTGCCGTCCAATGCTATGTCAACCAAATTCCAGAGAATCAAAGGAGCTGGTCAAAGAAACCAACCAGTGCCGATATGGAACAGGTGAAGGAGCTCCTTGAGCTAATGAGGGGCATGAAGGCGAGCAGAGTGATGGTGGTGCTGAACTTCATACTGTGCCATGTCCAGCCCTACAAGGAGAGGGCTCATCTGGGCTTTGACTTCAAGGGAGATACTGACGGCACCTAGGAGAGGACGGAGAGATAGACGAAGGAGGTTGTGCTACACTAGGCCACTAAACTATTTGCTCCAAACATGTCGTACACCCTGCTGAGGCAGCCGAAACCCTTCAACTGCATGAACTCACCTCCTTAGGTAAAAATCTTGACTGTTGTTCCTAGTGCTTTTTGTCCCGTGCTAGCGTCGAGCAGTGGACTAATTCACTAGTGGACAGATCCATTGGCAGGAATGGGCGGCGTACTTCTTGGGCATGCCGAGGAGTGATTGGCTAGAGGTAGTGGACGCCAGGCTGACCACTCAGACGGAGGAAGTTGCCGTCAGCACCTTGTCCAAATCCAAAGGCGAAGGTGCTAGTCAAAAGGAAAGTCCCCTTGATATCGGAGAAAGTTCAGGGGAAAAGGGTGGCAAAAGATGAGCTGGCCTAAAAGAAAAGAAGAATGGTGGATGTAGCTCCCCGCAAGCCAGTCGGCATCTCGTTTGGTGGTGATCAGACCGCTCGGACGTAGAGTGCGGTGATATCCGAGTGGTCGAACGATGATGGGACTCCAGTAGCTCCCGCTCTAAGCACTAAAGCATCATCGCACAACACGAGCATGGAGGTGCAATCGAAGGGAGGGGAAGGATCCCCGAGCAGCAGGCGGAGAAGACGCTGACGGCGGGGGCCACAAGACATCTAGCCCAGGACATGTGGGTTGACCCTAGAGTAGTGCCTGGGTGCTCAGGGAGGCAATGCTAGTTCAGAACCATTCATCGAGAAGCTGATGTGTAAGTATCTTTGCCTTGGGATCGGTAGCTATCTGATTTTTATAGTTGCGGTGATCGATGAGCTAATCTGATGCAGAATGGGGCGCGTGGAGGATCTGAATCCTTTAGGCCAAACTGGCGAGCAGCCAGGGGCTGGTCCCAGCATGGAGAAATTACGGATAGATTCCATCCCAGAGTCCCCGGGTGCTTGTTGGTTTATGGAGGATTCGACCCCCACTGCTGATGGAGTTGGAGGTGGAGAGCGGTTGGCGACAACGATAGGCGATTCGATGGAGACGCCATGAGCAGCAGTGAGAGCCACCGAGTCTTCGAAGGCAAAAGTGAAAACTACCAGAGTTGTGTTGGAATCGGGGGTGTAGAGGCCGGCAGCATCGGAGGAGCAAGCGACGCACCCTAAGATGCCATAGGGAGTGGTCGGTCGCTCTATGTGGCCACCGAGCCCCCAAGGAGCGCCACTGGCTTTGGGGGAAGAGGACGAGGTCAGGGAGATTGAGCGTGAAGGATCATGATCTCAAACCATCCGCATCTTCTGCAAGCGAGGGGAGGAAGTTGTGGTCATAGAAGAGGAGGACACCACTAGGGAGGTGAAGAGGCTATAGTCCACCCTTTGCACGGCTATGAAGCAAATTGAGGTTAGTGTTGCGTTAGCAGTGTCCATCTTTGGTGTTGGAGACTATGGTCTTTTATAATCTTGCTGCTTTGCAGGGCATAGCATGGACTACCGAACAACGGCAGCAATTGATCAAAAGGATGGAGCCCCTTGCCAAGGAGAATGAGAAACTGAGGGAGGCGATGAAACTGATGGAGAAAAATGTCCAGAGGGCACAACGTGAAAGGGATTTTGCTAAATCAAACACTAAGAACCTAGATTACCAAAAGGGGGTCTTATTTGAGCAATTGAAGACCAACTCTGAGCAACTAGAGTGCACCTTCAAGCAGCTAAAAAGCATCTCTGAATAGAAGAAAGGTATTGCGGATTAGTGAATTTGTTCAGCATTGTCGAACAGTCTTGATGTCGCTGTCGACCATTATGTTTGTAGAGCAAGATGCGGAGCTCAGCCGGTTGCATCGAGTCATTGGTCAACTCCAAGAGGAGAAGGAAAAAGCATCTGGGCAAGCGAAGAAACTGACCGAGGATCTAGAAGGTGAGTAGTTCATGGTCGGAGTTGTTGCTGAAATGATTTCTCCGTTTGATGAATCCTTTTGGTGTTTGTAGAATACCGTCAAAGAACCAAGGTGCAATTCGACGTGCTGGAGCTAGAGGCAAAAATCTAGAGGGGAAAATTTGATGTTGTGGTGGCTAGAGTTAGGACGGTGCTCGACTGTATCGATATGGAGGTAGCTCCTAGCCCGACGATAGGCCGCCCCATCCGGACGCCATCATTGATAGGTGCAAGGCAGCATGGGAGAACTTCAAAGGCTTCAATGGAGACACCACCATCTCCATCGTGACACATGCCCTAGCAGTGGTCCGGTCCCACTTCCCTACAATCAATCTCTGAGCGATAGAGGCCAGGTTCGCTAGAGGGATGAGTGCGACAAAAGAGGAGCAGCTGAAAGGTGAGGTGGAGGATGCGGCGAAGAGGCTAGCCGGCGATGTCGATTTGTTCGGCGAGGTTGACGGGATGGCCGAGCTCAATAACCTGAGTGGGGAGGAACCTGTATGGAACAACTAGAAAGGGAGTTAGATGCATGAGAGCGTAAGCCAACATTTGTGTCTAAATGTTGTAAGTAGACGTCGTATGCATGTTTAGGCGGCTTGCTAGCGTTTGCGGTGAAAAAGAGATGTGTTGTTAACCCTAACATGTTTATACGTGGTATAAGTAGCGTCCGAGCAGTTAGTTCATTACTAGGCTCTTGGCCTTGGCTAGCCCATATCCCATAACGTTGAGCGCTAGAGCCTGTGCACGTATAGGGGGAACAGATGTGACTGAGGAACCACAGCCGACCACCCATAACGCAGAGCGTTGGAGCCCTTAGCACGTGTAGGGAGAGATCAGAGATAGGATTTTCTCCAAAGAACACAGAGCAGAATGTTTGCTACTCGATGGTTGGCGTAATATCTTAAAGATATTTTAGTATGGAGAAACGGGGCGAAGCATTTATGGCGATCACGTATAATTGTTGGAGTTTGGAGCTTGGAGTTGGTAATCATAAATGGAGATTAAACTAGAGTGAAGAAATAATGGAGACAAATTATGGCGATAAAAACTTCATTTATTATAGAGTGAAGAGTACATATCTAGAGCATTTCAAGGATAGAAACGTATAAGGTGCTCGATGTGCCATGAATTGGGAATATCGATTCCCTCCATGTCACATAGCCGATAAGACCCTGGTCAGGTAACCTCTTTGACCATATAAGACCCTTCCTAGGGGGAGGAGAGCTTGTGCATCCTTTCGGTTTTCTTCTTTCTACGAAGAACGAGGTCGCCGACCGCAAATGAACGACCTTTGATATTGCGATTGTAGTATCTTTGCAGGCCTTCTAGGTATTTGGCTGTGTGGACACAAGTGATCAAGTGTTCTTCTTTGGCTCTATCGACATCCTCTGTTCGAACAGCTATGGCTTGCTCTTCATTATAATGCTCTACAATGGGTGCTCGGAAGGCAATGTCCATGGGAAGTATGGCCTCTGAGTCATAGACCAAAAAATATGAATATACACTGGTGTTGTGACTAGCTTAAGTGCGCAGTCCCCAAACCACAGCTGGGAGCTCTTTGAGCCATCTGCTCGGATGCTTTTCCTCTTTCTGGTATAGTCTTTTTTTGAGGGCATCGAGGATCATGTCGTTCGCCCGTTCGACCTAGCCATTGGCTCTAGAATGGGCAACAGAGACGTATTTGATAGAGATGCATCGGTTTTTGTAGAAGTCCCAAAAATGGTGACTAGTGAATGTAGTTTTAAGGTCGGTGATAATGCTGTTCGGGAGACCGAATCTATGGATGATATCTTCGAAGAGCTCGACTGCCTTCTTTGCAGTAGCGGAAACAAGCGGCTTGTATTTGATCCACTTGGAGAACTTTTCAATGGCGACGTATACGTACCAAAAACCACCTAGCGTAGGCTTGAAAGGCCTGATCATGTCGAGTCCCCAGCATGCAAAAGGCTAAGAAGCTGGGATGGTCTACAATTCCTATGCCGACACATGTATTTGCTTGGCAAAAAATTGACATCCTTCACAATGTCGAACGAGGTCTTCTACATCGGAGATGGCCATGGGCTAATAAAAACCATCTCGAAAAGCTTTGCCGACCAGGTTTTTGGAGGCCATGTGATTGCCACAGGAGCCAGAGTGAATTTCAAGAAGTAATTTCACTCCCTCTTCTTGGGTGATGCATTTTTGTAGTATCCCTTCCTTGGCGCTTTTTCTCATTAACTTCACATCTACTAGCATGTAATGCTTGCTGCGACGGATGAGGCATTCAGTTTCGGTCTTTTCGGCGCTAGTGAGTTACTTGATGAACTTTTCCCTCCAATCTACGACCGGCAAAGGTACTATAAGTACCAGCTACTCGGCGGGGGGAACTTCTTGAACTTCCTTCTCTTCCTTAATAGATGGCATAAAGAGGTCTTGAATGAAGACCCCAGGTGAAATCGTGGTGCGAGAAGAGCCTATCTTAGATAGGTGGTCGGCGAGCTAATTTTGGTCTCGTACCATGTGGTGGTACTTGATACCGTAAAACTTTCCTTCGAGTTTCCTGATCTCGATGCAGTATGCGTCCATCTTCTCGCTAGAACAGGACCAATCTTTGTTAACTTGGTTGATGACCAGCATGGAGTCTTCGTATATCATGAGGTTTTTGATGCCGAGCTCAATGGTTATACGAAGTCCATGGAGACATGCTTCATACTCTACGGTGTTGTTGGAAGCTGGAAAATGAATTTGGAGGACGTATCAGAGCTTGTCCTTAGTCAGAGTAATAAACAAAATGCCGGTGCTAGCACCATTGATGTTGAGGGTGCCATCAAAATACATTATGTAGTGCTCGGGGCAAGTGGTGGGGTTAGGCTCTTGGATCTCGGTCCACTCAGTGATGAAGTCAGCCAGTGCCTATGACTTAATGGTTGGTCTACTTCTGAATTCTATGGAGTAAGTGCTGAGCTCAACTGCCCACTTGATGATGCGGCCATTGGCCTTTTTGTTACGGAGGATGTCCCCTAGAGGGAACTCGGTGACCATAGCGATCTTGTAGTACTCGAAGTAATGGCGGAGCTTGTGCGACGTAACCATAATGGCGTATAATAGCTTTTGAACCTGAGGGTAACAAGTTTTGGACTCATTAAGAACCTCACTGATGAAGTAGACCAGATGTTGCACCTTATAGGCATGCCCGACCTCCTCACGCTCGACGACAATAGCTGTGCAAACAACGCGAGAGGTAGCAGCGATGTAGATCAATAGGGTTTCATCTGGTTGAGGCGCTGTCATGATTGGGGGCTTCATTAAAAACAACTTGAGCTGCTCAAAGGCTGTATCATCCTCCTTTGACCAGGAGAAGCGCTCGAAGGCCTTGAGTAGTTTGAAGAACGATAGTCCCTTTTCACCGAGGCATGATATAAAGCGGCTGAGAGCAGCCATGCACCCTGTGAGCTTCTGTATATCCTTTATGTAGGTTGGCCATTTCATATTGGTAATGGCGGAGTTCTTGTCAGGGTTGGGTTTGATGTCGCAGGGGCTGATGATGTAGCCTAGGAGTATGCCGGATGAAACTCCAAAGATGCACTTTGAAGGGTTCAGCTTCCATCGGTATCTTTTTAGGTTGGCGAATGTTTCTTCGAGGTTGGCGATAAGACTATTGGCGGTTTTGGATTTGATGACCACATCGTCTATGTAAGCTTCAACATTGTGGCCTATCTATTGGTTAAGGCACATCTGGATGGCCCTTTGGTAGGTCACCCCAGCGTTTTTGAGTCCAAAAAACATGGTGGCATGGCAATACGCACCGAAAGGCATGATGAATGATGTTTTGATCTGGTCATCCTCTTTGAGAAATATCTGGTGATAGCCAGAGTAAGAGTCGAGGAAGGAGAGGAGTTCGTAGCTGGCGGTGGAGTCTACAACCTCGTATATCTGAGGCAGACCAAAGGGATCTTTAGTGCAGTGTTTGTTGAGATCAGTATAATCAACGCACATTCTCCATTCTTTATTCTCTTTTTGAACAAGAACTGGGTTTGCCAACCACTCAGGATGATACAAACCGACCATACTTCAACAGGTTCATAAAAACATGCCATATCTATGAAAGCACAGGTGGATCGGTAAAAACACCTGATTCAGGTAGAAAAGGAATTACAGCATGTGAACAATCGACTATTCAATATGGACAGATCTATAAATTCATTAGATCTAACCTATTATCCTTAACAGTGGGGTTCGACCGGATCGATGGTAGCCATGATAAAGACAACAAATCAAACCTTTAAAATAAATAGATCTATTCACATTTAATATAATCATGAAGACACACTATAAGCGTTAAAGTATGGGTAGGCAAAGCAAACAGCCAAGGTCATGCCTAGTCGAAAGCAAATCTACCAGCTAGCATACTCTGATTTAAAGCGCTAACAGTGGGGATCAACCGGATCGTTACAGCCATAACAGCGAGCTATAGACCAGATTCAACTAGCTAGTAAACCTTCTCAAGATCAGACATGCCTTAGCCGCGTACTATATACGATCAAGATCGAAGTAGAATGGCCGATGAAACATAATCCGTCGTTTAAAGTAAGAACCGTCGCAATGTGACAAAATAAATGATGGACTAAAAGGATGTGAGGCCGATCTAGATCGATCTCGATCAGGCAGGTTGATATTGCTAAAACTAATGACAACAAGAACATCAGCAAGATCGGTAACTTAATGAATCTACCCGAAGGATGCCACCCTTAGGTAGAGCCGATAACTTGACCTTAATCTAATTCAAGCAGTGGAGATCGAACATAACTGATGTAGGCATACTTGAACTAGATAAGGATTGATAACTAACTTATACTAGAGCTCTTAAAAGGTTAGCCAGACCGATGCAGCCTTACAAACAAGAGTATATGCCATGACGGTACTTACAGACAAGCTGAAGGTCGACCGAATCAATGCAGCCCTACTTGTTGAAGAACTTGCCGAGATCTACAGTACTCCTACTCCTAAGGGTTGGCGTGAAGCCAAAAAAAGTAATTGGTATTGATTGATTTTTGGATCATTTTTACAGTAGCCGAGTTCCAATATTTATACCTGGAACCTAAGCATGAATCCTACTCAAATATGACTCATTACAATCTTTGGAATAAAAGAAAACATTACTAACTTAAGATAACTTAGACCCTAATCTTTCCTTTTTGTGGAGTCCGACATATTTTTTCCGATGCCAACCATAGCTCATTGACGTTATCTACTAATGTCATTTGAAGAGAGCCAATCCTAGTACCACATCTGAATCAGCTGATATCGATCCTTATGCAATCGATTCCTTGATGACACAATCTTGGAAGTTTTGAGTTCCCGCATTCTTCTTTCCAAATTTTAGTGTAAACACCACAAAAGTCTCAAATATATCTTCACTCAACCTGAGCTGAACATGAGATAGCGAAGATGGTTAGAGCTAATCAAGAACTACAATTTGGAAGTGCACTACCATCCGGGAAAGACTAATGTTGTAGCAGATGCACTTAGTCAAAAATCTCATTGCAACATTTTGGAAGCCTTGTTGGAAGATGGATTTAATTTGTTACATCTTGTTGTGCTGCACAATATCACTGTTAGTTGCTCACTTGAGAGCAAAATCATAGAACTACAGAAGATAGATGTAGGTGTATTTCACATCAAGAGAAAGATGAAAAAACAATAAACCAAGCATTTTAGGTTGGATGAAAGAGGTGTGCTACGGTTTAAGGACCAACTTGTGGTACCGAAAGACTATAAGCTTAGAAATCAAAGTTTAGATGAAGCTCATTCATCCAAGTTGTTTATCCACCTGGGTAGTAGCAAAATGTATCAAGATTTGAAAACCCGTTTTTGGTGGACCAAGATGAAGAAAGAGATCGCCGCCTATGTTGCTAGGTGTGATAATTGCAGTAGAGTAAAGGCCGTTCATTTGAAATCTGCTAGATTACTTCAGCCATTGCCTATTCTAGGCTGGAAATGGGAGGGAATAAGTATGGACTTTATTACCGGCCTTCTAATGACACAAGAAGGTCATGATTCCATATGGGTCATTGTAGATTGCCTCACCAAGTCAGCACATTTTGTACCAGTTAACACAACATATCTAGCCAGGAAGTACGCCAAACTGTGTGTTTCTCAGATTGTGAGGCTACATATGAGTACCAAGGACCATAATAATCATAAGTTCATCATACCATCCAAAAACTTCTAGACAGACCGAGTGAGTAAACCAGATCTTAGAAGATATGTTGAGAGCCTGTGTTATATCTTCCAAGGATTCATGGGAGAAATGGCTACCTTTAGCTGAGTTCTCCTACAACAACAGTTATCAAGCGAGCATCAAGATGGCTCCTTTTGAAGCCTTGTACGGTCGGAAATGTAGAACTCCTTTGAATTGGAATGAGCCCAGCGAAAGAAGAAACTTTGGCATTGACTTTGTCTCCGAAGCTAAAGAGCAGGTACACATTATCCAACAGCATATGAAAGTGGCTCAGTCAAGACAAAAGAGTTATGCTGATAAAAGAAGAAGACCACTAAATTTTGAAGTGGGACATTATGTATATTTAAAAGTGTCACCTATGATGGGAGTGCAGAGATTTGGAGTAAAAAGAAAGCTTGCACCTAGATATGTAGGGCCATACAAGATTATTGAACAGAAAGGAAATGTCACCTACAAGTTACAACTTCCTCCTGAGATGAGTGTGATATTTGATGTCTTCCATGTTTCTTAGTTGAAAAGATGTCGTTGCATATCTGAGGAAGCCATTGCACCCACCAACATTAAGCTCTAATCAGATTTAACTTATGAAGAGAAACCAATCCGAGTGCAAGAAGAAATGGAAAGAGTAACATGAAGCAAGGTCATTGAGTTCTACAAAGTGGTGTGGAATAACCATAGTGAACAAGATGCCACGTGGGAACGGGAGGATTACTTACGTGAGGTTTATCCTGCCTTTTACGAAGAATGGTAGGTCTTACAAATCTTGGGATGAAATTTGTATAAGGGGAGGGGTTGTAACACCCTAGTGTTAAGCTTTGCATTTGACATCTACATTTCATGAGCACAAGCATCATCCAAGCATTCATGAACATGAGCATATGAAATTTTATCTTATTCTTATACATTGTCACATGAAATGTTGATTTATATATGTTTATGCTTGCAATCATGTATGACCAATGTATGAGATGGTTGTGAGGTAATGAAAACACCTTAGACACATCTAGGATGGTAAATGGAACAATGTTTATATTCATGACATAGGCCAAATTTGCTTCTAAGTGTTGGTTTCATTTGAAATGCCATTTTCATGATACTAGTTTGACCAAAGTTGAAAAGTAGCTTAGAGTATTTGCATGGTTGTGTGACCTAAATAAAAGTTGTAGTACTTGACTAGGGTAACAACTTTTATTTTTGGGTTAAGGTCTAATTCAGTGCATATCATGTTCAAAAATAGCTCACAAGTTGTAAGGAAATGATGTTTTGTGACTTAGGAAAATTTCTAAGTGTGGAAACGATTTTCAGTTTCAAAGTATCTCACTTTGGAGTAGTGTAGTTTGTTAACCAATGAGAATTATATGATGGTTCTTAAAGAAAAGTTAGAGATCTCATGTAGCTCTACAACTTTCATTAGAATCGCTAAGTCACACTGTCAGACGGATTCAGTGGCACCTGAGTTGGCGCCCGCGCATGACGTCATGGCCGACCAGCCACAGGACATGGCCACCGCATGGCAGTAGCACGCCGGCATTGGCCTGGCTAGTCAGGCCCAAGCATGCACTTAAGCACCACGCACCCACCACCCCATTCACTCGCCCGCTCTCACTCCCTCCTGCTCGCTCTGCCTCTCCAAGCACAGCGCCAAGCTCGCCGCAGCACCACCGCAACTCCACCGCAGCCGCTCGCCGCAAACATAGCCTCACCGGCCGTTTCATCTTGGCCATAGCTGCTTTGCCATCACCTCCACCTCCTCAAGCCACCAGCACTACCTACCAACCATAGGTAGAGCGACATTTCACCTTGCCACAGCCGCTGTCATCATAGGAGTGCCGCCGCGCTCATGGCTCACCATGGCCCGCCATTCCACTACACCACATGCCTTCATTTTCTTTGGTCTAGCACCATGCTAGAGTCTAGAAGCTTAGGCCAGAGTTAGGAATGATGCCACCACCTGACGACGCCAGAATGAGTCATCACTCCGCCCGCGCCCGCCATGGCCGTTGTGGCACTCGAGGTCACCGCCGCCGAGTTGGTTCACCGTCTCACTCCTTTCTCACGCACCTTAGGTCGAGTAAACCTAGGACTTGCTAGTGGCATGATGAAGACTCGCCTTTCACTACCATTTAGCCAAAACAGCATGAGCACCGCCGTGCTCCATGCGCCACCGCACGGCCATGCACTCAGCCGAGCTCACCGATGCCACCTCGAGCCCTCACCTACGTTGTGTAGCTCCGTTAGGTCACCAGGATGGAGCATCCATCCTTGCCTGAGTGTGCCATAGCCGGAGATGGCCGATGTACCACCGCCAACCTCCGTCATGTACCATGTCCGTCGTCGAGCTTGCTTCGACGAGCCACCTACGAGATATAGGTGGATACCGAAGCATGGTTGGCTATATTTTCTATCATGGAAAAGAACCATGGGGTAATGTAAATGGAGGCCGGGCAGTGTCTATGTGTAGGTTAACTCATGTGATTCTGTCTGTGCCGATTAAGAACCATACCATTGTTGGGCGCTTCTAACAAGATTGAACGCATGCCTCTCACTTAGTTGGTCGGATAACTCATTCCGACCACAAAGCTGAGTAGCTCAACTTAGGTCAGGCCCCGTTCTGTAAAAGTGAGCACTCTGGATGGTAGTAAGGATGTGTGGGGAGCCAGATGTGAGCCCAAGGGCAGGCCGGGCCTGAATGTCCTTGCAGCTGGTTGTCCCTGATTGTGCGGCGCTAGGCAAACCCATGAAATGTGGACCTAAGTTGTACCAAAGGTGACCTAAGGTGACCGTTGATCTGGTCTGCCTGGGTTTGTGTTAGGAATAAATTACCAGCTAGTTGAAATTGATTCGAATCGCCATCTCTCCTAGACAGTGAGAAACTTGGCTAGTACTAACATTGTAGTAACTGTGATATGGAACATGATGGTTTCGATGAACATGGAATTACTACACCGGCTATGGTTACTATTATATGCTACTAAATGATATACTACATGTTTGGTAGAGGTGAGTTACTAATCTAGAGATGAATAGCTATAATTAACTTGATGACCGAATTATAACTGTACAACTGAATTAGTCGCTTTTTATGCAAAATGTTGTCAAGCTACCTCCACTTATAAAGCCTTGCATAATCCTTGGAGTCACTTTGTTTTTGGTTTATGATGGGTAAGTCTAGCTGAGTACCTTCTTGTACTCAGGGTTTTATTCCCATTATTGCAGATGGTATAGTTTATCACGGCTATTGCAAGAACTACTTCTGTCCTGCCAAGGATGAGGAGTGAGCCCTGGGCTGGCATCTCTCATTAATCCTCTTATATGCTTTTGTGGGAGTGTTATCATGAGTTGGCACTGCATTTGAACTATGATGGCAGATTATAGTTTCAAACTTTAATTTGCTTCCGCTACTATTTTACTCGAACTTGTTTGTAATAACATTAATTCGTACTCCGATGAATGAACTATATTTGTGAACCTTATGTAACATGTGACATGTATATTGAATCATTTATGATCTTGGTTGTATGTTGATGGTTAATCGAGACCTATCGTGGTACTCGATGGACTATCAGGTTTATATGGGTTCAAGTATGATAGTGCGACTGCTTACGGGCTGCCATTATACTTGTGCTCTTATAAATTGGTCATTTCTACTACATTGTTGTCCCTAGATTTTGTAATTTCCCTCTATGCTAATGAAAAGATGGTTTTGGGATTACTTTAGTATAGAGATCATGTTTTATACAAGCATGGCTCAAGGTAAAGGTAACTTGCAGCAAAAGACAAAGTGAATGAACTTTGGTACTTACAGTTCATTCATCCATGTTGAATTAGGTATAGTTCTTACATCTATGATGAATGAGCTGTGTCTTCTTGTGCAAAGTTATTGAAGTTTGTCATGTGCCTTGCTTCATCTCTGATTTGAATTCATCTTGTGACTTACCCAGATTGAATTGAGAGTTTCCTATAGGGGTTAGTCTAACAAAATATCCACTATCTACTACAGCATATTATCAGCTCAAAGATCAACCCAAACACCACATCTAATTTGATTTAGAAAGACATTTTAACCTAAGCACCACGCTTAATTTAAAAAGCCTTTAGAAGTAAGATTAACACACCTCTTGGTTCAAAAATCAAACTAAACACCTTGTCTAATTTGATTCATGAAAACAGTTTAAACTAAGCACCATGCCTAATTTAAAAGGTGTATGAAAATACTTCAAAACCTACGCATATACTATAGTAGATAAAGGTAGCATGAAAGCATTATAGAGATTTATTTAAATGGAGATGAAAGAGCATAATTGTTATTTAGCAAGTTGAGCATGTCATAAAGGTAGAGACAACCAAAATTAGCAGTATGGCATAAGATTTTTCAGAGAAGTTCATCCCCCACACTTGAATTTTGCAAGGCAAAATCAAGTTTGGATGGATAGAACTCTCATGTGTGAATGTGATTCAATGTCGCATGATAATTGGTTGGATGTACCTTACATCATCATCCTTCATTCTTTTTGCTTCAAACCTGGAATGGTTAGTGACAAAAATACCCGAAGGAATATTTTCACAAATATATTCTATGCTCATTTCATAAGGGTATCACAACAGAAGGTGAAAACTCATATTATCTTCTGAAAGTGCTTGCTTAAAGACAAAAGCTTGTCCTTGAGAAACCTTTGAATTGCGCTTCAAGTTGGTGAAGTGGTTTCCCCTCCAACACCAACCTTAGGGTGCCTATATCAAGATTTATGCCAACAAGATTTGCAATATTTGTGATAAACATATGCATCTACAACCACCCTTTCAAAAAATTTATGAACAGGAAGTATGAGGGGGTTGAAGGTCTTGTGTGTGGCAATGTTGGAGAGACCAATTGATTCAGGTGATTTCTCATGTGAGCATAGATTTGATGAGGTGTTCATGAAATAACTTCCTTGCTCATCAATGTCGTCTTTCTTTTTAGGCTCCAAGGGTGTTTCTTCATGAATGTCTATAGGTGGAAACATCGTCTTCATCATTACGTGCCTATGACATTCATTGGTCATTTTATTATCCAAGATTTCCCTTAGATTGGTGACTCTCAGGGTGATCTTTGTGATAGAACCATCCAATTTATAAGAGCATAAGTACAATGGTAGCCCACAGGCAGTCTCACTATCATACTTGAGCCCATATAAACCCGGTAGTCCATCAAGTACCACGAAGGGTCTCGATTCATCGCCAACATACAACCAAGATCGTACATGATTCAACATACATTTTATAATTCGGTATCATGTTAATTATAGCTATTCACCTCTAGATTAACAACTAACCTATGCCAAACATGTGATATATCATTATGTAGCATCACAATAATAACGATAGCCAATGTAGCATTCCCATGTCCAATATAACCATCAAAATCCATAGTCTAGTTACTACGATGCTGGGACTAGTCGAGTTTCTCACTATCCGGGAGAGACGGCAATTCGAATCGGTTGCAACTAGCTGGGCAGTTATTCCTAACACAAACCCACACTTCCCCCATTGGGGTCGCATTGGGTCACCTTTGGTACAACTCAGGTCCACATTTGATTAGCGCCGCACAACCAGGGACAGACAACTGCCAGGATGTTTAGGCCCGGCCTACCCTTGGGCTCACGTCTGGCTCTCCGCACATCCTTACTACCATCCAGAGTGCGCACTTTGATAGAACGAGGCCCGGCCTGAGTTGAGCTACTCAGCTTCGTGGTCGGAACAAGTTATCTGGCCAGCTAAGTGAGAGGCATGCATTCAATCTCGATAGAAGCACCAACAATGGTACGGTCCTTAATCAACACAGGCGGGACCAACATAGCTAAACTAACACCATTGCATATAAGTTCCCGCCCATTCTCCACTTTATAACCCCCATGGTTATTTTCCATGATAGCAAATATAGCCAACCATGCTCCGGTATCCACATATATCTCGTAGGTGACAAGAAATCACCCAACTTCTACCAGTCTAAGCATGGCTAAGCATATATTTGATCCTAGACCTACATAGGGTTCAAGGTATATTTTTGGACAAAGTAGTTCTATGCATCAAGTGTTTCCAACCAACTCTTATAACCTAATGCATCAAACATAAAGGACTCAAGTGATATTTGTAAAAACATAGGAGGCTTAGAATGCTCTAGGGCTTGCCTTTCAGAAAGGAGGTAGGCCTGTGATCAGGGCAACTCCGGTAATTCCTTAGGAGTTTGCTCCTCGCTTTCAGGGGCTACCTGCTGTGGTGCCTCCTGATTATCCTCCTCCTCTGCCTCAAACTCCAAGAGTGTGATTCCTTCTAGTGATCCTAACGAAGCTATCTAGGGTGGGTTAGGGTCCCAATGAGGTGGTGGTGAGCTCCAACCATGTGCATGTCTCGGCGGCAATGATGGCATGGCGGTGCATAGCTGCGTTCTGGTGTACACATGCCGGTAGCGGTTAAATGGTCACTGGCGTGAGCTTCTAGGGTTAGAGGGGAAGACGAGACATGAGAAAAAGAGAGCGGAGGAGCTTCGGTCTAAGCTGGCCATGGCGAGATTGGAGCTCGATGGCGCTCCGGTGATGTCGTGGTGGCAGAAATGGTCGTAGGCCATTACCTTGGGCTCAAACGGTAGCTCTACTGGGTCGAGGTGATAGAGCGGAGCAAGGCAGAGCTATTAGCGTGGGCAATTTGGAAATGGAGCAATGAGGGTTGTGTGTGAGCTCGGTGAAGCTCACAACGGCAATGGCACTCGGCTTCACCATGATGAGAGGGAGAGAGTGAAGCGAGGCGAGGCGAGGTGAGTGAGCGAGAGAGAGAGCATGGGCGTGACGCGGTGGCTTTGCAGCCCACCCCAGCCGGACCAGTGGGGCCAGCCCCAGCATACGGCCGCTTGATGGCATGCCTAGCCTGCTACTGGTCGGCCACTCAGCCGGTTTGAAAATGGCCATCAGGCTCTGATGAATCGACTGATGGCGTGACTTCCTCCACCTCTATCTCCTAATCCATTCGTCCTTTGCAAAAACTTCGTTAACAAAAGTTGTAGAGCTACATGGAAATTCCAACTTTGCTTCTATGGGTTTGGTCTAGATCGCCATGGTTTTCAAACTGCAATGCTCCAAAGTAGGCTACTTTGAAACTGAAAACCAGCTTTAGACTTAGCAACATTTCTAAGTTTGAAAACAGCATTTCATAGCTACTTGCGGGCTCTATTTGACCATGCTAGGCACTGAATTAGCTTATGACCCTTAAATAAAGTTTGTTACCCATGTAAAGAACTACAACTTTTACTAAGGGTGCACTACCATGCAAACACTCTAAGCTACTGTTCAACTTTGGTCAAACTAGCATCATGTAAAAGGCATTTCAAAGTAAACCAACACTTAGAAGCAAAATTGGCCCATGTCATGATTACAAACATTGTTCCATTTACCATCCTAGATGTCTCTAAGGTGTTTTTGTGACCTCACAACCATCTCTTGCATTTGTCACACATTATCACAAGCATATGCATGATATAATCAACATCACATGTGATAATATGTAGGAATAAGATGAAATTCCATATGCTCATGCTCATGAATGCTTGGATGATGCTAGTGCTCATGAAATGCAAGTGACAAATGCAATGCTTAACAATAAGGTGTTATAGCCCCTCCCCCTTATAGAAATCTCATCTGGAGATTTGGCTGACCTACCATTTTTCATAAAAGGCGGGATAAACCTCACGTAAATAGTCCTCCTGTTCCCACGTGGCATCTTGTTCACTATGGTTATTCCACACCACCTTGTAGAACTTAATGACTTTGCTCCGGGTTACTCTTTCCATTTCTTCTAGCACTCGGATTGGTTTCTCTTCAAAAGTCAAATCTGATTGGAGCTTAATATTGGTGGGTTCAATGGCTTCATCCGGTACGCAAAGACATTTCCTCAGCTGAGAAATAAGGAAGACATTGAAGATAGCACTCATCTCTGGTGGAAGTTGCAACTTGTAGGCTACCTTTCCCTTCCATTCAATAATCCAATACGGCCCTACATATCTAGGTGCAAGCTTCTTCTTTACTCCAAATCTCTATACACCCCTCATGGGCAAAACTTTTAAGTACACATAATCTCCCACTTCAAAGGTTAGTTGCCTTCTTCTTTTATCAGCATTGTAAGGAAAATGGACCCTAGGCCCATTTACTTTGGATTATGGTGTTTGATGACCAACACAACCAAATTGGACTAATGAATTTTCAAGTAATTGTTTTGTAGTTCAATAGGGTGCAAGACGTGACTTGAACGAAGATGACTTGATGATCCCACGATCAACACCACAAGCAAGACCCTAGAAGCATAAGAGAAGAACCAAGATATTAAGCAAAGTCCAAGCACAAAGATGGAAACCAAGCCGGATGCAAGATCGCAAAGAAACGAGCTCGACAGAGGTGACTGGACATGGCCCTATGAGGACTGAACGCGTCCGATCAGTTGCTTAGCAATAGTATGCATCAGCAGCAGCGAACGGACGCTGAGTGAGGCAGTGACTGGACACACGGACTTCACTATTCATCATCATAGCAACAACTCAATGAGGACCGGATGCAACGACACTAGATGACTGGACGCACAAAGTGCAGTGTCTGATCATGTCCAGAGAGGTTCTAGAGCGACAAAAATGCGACCAGACGCATTTGATCGATGATGACCAGACTCGGTAGTGCGTCCGATCTCTACGCGTGCGCTCAACAGTCAGGACGACCAAACGCGTCAGTTAGGATGACAGCAGCGTCCGGTCAGTAGCAGAAAGCTGGGTTTCATCCCCAATGGCTACTTTCTCCATGGGACTTATAAATAGACCCCCAACTGGCCATTTGAGGGTGGAGAGCTGAGGAAACATACCAAAGGTGTTGATACACCACTTTAGTGATCTCCACTTACATAGTGCTTAGTGATACATTCGGTGATTAGCGTAGGTGCTTTGCGAAGGGCTTAGGTTAGTTAGACCACCGTTTATGCGCTTGCTCTAGGTTTAAGCTTAGTGTTTAGTGAGGTGTGCACACCTGTTACCACTCGGTGCTTGCACGCACCATTGTTGTATATCAGAGGGGCTCGTAGTCTTGTGATATCACAACAACCGCATTTGTGGTATGGCCGCCACTGTGTACCGAAGGAAACAAGGCCCATGGTGGTTCAGCCGGAAGCTTGATAGTGAAGACGGCGGGGAGTGGTATGGGAGAGGCTTGCTGGAAGGCACACCGGAGACCCACTTGCATGTGGGGAAGGCCCGGGGCTATCCATGGAGTTACTTGATTGGGAGCTTGGCCCTTGTGAGGGGCTCCAACGAGGACTAGGGGGAAGCTTGCGCGCTTCTCGATACCTCGGTAAATATACCGGAGTCATCGACGGGAGTTTACATATCTCTACCTTACTCTTTAGCTTCCACTTTTACATTGCAATCTTGGTTTGTGCTTTACTTTCCTAGCTTAGTGATAGGCTAGTTGATAGGTTTGTAACCTCGGTAGCATAACTTCTTTTTGCGGTAGAGATAGCAACACACTAGCAAAACCGTAGTTGCATATTTAGATAGTTTATCTTTTGCATAGGTTTTTACTAAGGATTGAAAAAGAGGCCATAGTTTAGAGTTAGAGTTTTAAGTTATCTAATTCAACTCCCCCCCCTTAGGCGTCACGGTCCGTTACAAGTGGTATCAAAGCCAGTTGGCTCAATTTGGACCTTTGGCTTCACCGTCGTTGAGCTGACACTATTTAGAGTGGTTGGGATGAATATCTCTAGGCCTTTGTACTTTAACAGCACTAACTTCCCCAACTATAAAGCTAGAATGGCTTGTCACCTTGAGACGGTAGATTTGGGTGTTTGGAGTGTCACTCGTGATGGGATGAAGCCCATTAAGAATCATGATAAACCCACAAAGAGTGAAAAAAAGAAATTCATTTCAATGCTAGATCTAAAAATTGTGTGTTTGAATCTTTTAGCATGGATGCGTTTAACCAAGTGTTCACTTTAAATATGGCACAAGAAATTTGGTTAAAACTCCAAGAGCTCCATGACGGCACAACTAATGTCCGTGAGCAAAAACATTGTCTAGCTAAACAAAATTATGATTCCTTGAAAATTAATGATGATGAGCTTGCTCGTGATATGTATTCTCATTTTAATCTAATTATCAATGAGCTCCATTCAATAGGATTAACAAAGCTAGATGATGCAAACATTGTGAGGAAGATCATCTCCGTGCTACCACAAAAGAAATATGCAAGCATCATCACCATCCTTCACAACATGGAGGACTTGAGCACCATGACCCCGGCCATAGTCATTGGCAAGATAGTGGCATTTCAAATGTCATAGAAGATGAGTCAAGAAGAAGCCTCATCATCAAGAAAGGCAAAGCTCTCGCATGTAGTGAGAAAAAGAAGATGAAGGGCAAGCAAGTTGAGACAAGCTCAAGCTCAAGCTCCTCAAGTGAAGAAGAAGATGAGTAGGAGGATGATGATGAAGAATCAAGTGATGATGATCAATCTTCCTCCTCCACCTCTGACCTTGATTAAGAATCAATCAAACTTATCAACAAGGTGGAGAGGATGATCCAAAGGCTCAATGTCAAGGGTGTGCCCATCGAAATTCAAGATTTCATTTTCACCAATCAAAGAAATGAGCAAAGGAAGAAAGCATGCTATGGATGCAGTGAGTTGGGGCACTTTGTGGAAGTTTGTCCAAACAAGCCCACATCCAAGGCAAAGAAGAAGGCATGCAAGGACAAAGCCCTCACATCAATAAGGTCATGGGATGATTCTTCAAGTGAAAAAGAAGACCATCACAAGAGGCGAGGGTACAAGCACTCATCATCAAACACTTCATGAGTGTGCCTTATGGCACGAGGTAACAAAAAGTCTATCCCTAGTGATAGTGACAATAATAGTGATAGTGTTGATAAGCTACCTTCTTATGAGCAACTTGTGCAAGAAAATCTTAAATATGCTAGAAGTTGCACTAGTCAACAAAAGAAGTTAAAAATGTTGCAAGAAAAGCTAGATAGTTCACAAGAAGCATATAAAACCTTGGTCAAACAATATGAGACATTTGCTAATCTCAATACTGAACTATCTACTAAAATTGAGCAACTTGAGTCTAGTGCAACAACAAATTGCATGCACAATCAATGATGAGCAACTTGTAAAGAAAAATGAAAAATTAAAAGAAAAGTTAGCTAGCTCACATGATGCTTATAAAAGTTTGCTTGCTAAAATGGAAACCATGTGTAAACATTGTGATAAGCTAACTAATAAAGTTGCTAATCTTGAAGTCGTTGGTACAACCCTCACCAAGTCACCTAAAAAGAAAAGTTCTATCTTTGACATGCCTAAAAAGGATGCTTCTACTTCTTGTAATGATTTATGTTTAGACTCATCCTTATGCAACCAAGTTTGTGTTGAGAAAGTTGTTGTAGATACATGCACACATGAGGTAGCAATGGAGAATGAGCAACTCAAGCAAGAAGTGGCTTGCCTTACCAAGGACTTGACTCAAATAAAAGGTAAAATGGAGCAAGCCCAACATCATCAACATAACACCGTTAAGGGAGTGAAGAAGCTTGATGAAGGACAAATCATGGTTTGCTACGTGTGCTACAAGGAAGGACACAAGTCCTATGAGTGCAAGGTGAAGAATGGGGGAGGAGCTAAGAAGAAAGAGAAAAACAAAAAGGAAACAAGCAAGCTCTCCAACACTTACACCAACAAGGTGGACAAAAAGGCCTCCACACCTTATCTCTTGAAGAAGAAGAAAAATGACAAGGTGGTGGCCATCAAGGTGAACAAGCAAGCCAACAATGGGGCCAAATGCATTTGGGTGCCAAAGGAGATCATTTCCAACATGAAGAGCACCAAGAAGGTTTGGATCCTGAAAGGGAAGTGAGAAGTCCAATGGACTTTAGGGAATTTAGAGACTTGGCAAAGTATGGGTGCATTTTATGGGGAGCATCATTATGGACAAGGTAATTGTCAAGTGGGTTAGTGAATACTATGGACCCAAATTCCCCTTCCCATGTTATGTAACTAGATTTAATTTCTTGCAATTTCAATTAGCATCTAGTTCCTTTTCATGCCTAGGTTTGCATTTGCATGTTTAATCTTTTGTCTTGCATACACTAGGTATATCTTATGGTAGGCTTGCTCGATTTCACTCTTAACCCTTGGAGCAAACCTACATGGTTTAAATTATTTAGGAGCACAGCACATAGCTTGTTTTACAATTGTTCATCTAATATGTGCCAAAGTCCAAATTGTAGATAATTTCTCCCAAATATCACTTTAAAAAATGATTCTCACATTCATGTGATGTCATCTTTCAAGTGATATTTTTTATTCTAAAATCAATGTGCATGTCTCCTACAAGTATTTCATACTTGTGTGCACAAATTTAGGGGGAGTTTACTCTACAAGTTGGATGCTTTGAGACTAACACCTTTTCAAGCTTATCATGTGTGTAGTAGTCTCATTGCAAGGAAAATGGAGTCCCCGGAGTTAAGCATCATACTTCAAATATCCACCACCTATTGCAAGTGGTATAAATCAAATTGGTTTCCACATGTGGTATTTCTAAACCGATATCATCATGTTGATTTCACTTTGGTATTTATATTCTTTCTCCATGCATTATATAGATTAAACTCTCTTGCGCATTAATTTGCCAATTATGCATAAACTACATTATCCATCATATGTATGCATATATTTAGGGGGGAGCTTAGTCTATGTAATGTGAGTCAAATTTTGTGACCTATTCCACTCTACATATAAAGGATCACAAAGTTTGACCCTCCCTTGTGCTACTAATGTCTTCCTTTTCATTGTTTGATTCCAAAGGGGGAGAATTTATAGGACTAAAAGCAAGCCCGATCATAATAATTTACAAGTGGTAATGGTCCGAGAAAGGGAGGATAGTGGATTATGGAGTTAGGGGGAGGCTTAAATCCATAATGCCACATGGGGACATTTGCAAGGGCAAGATAAGTTTTCAAAGATGTTTACATGTGGTATCTTTTAGCATCATATAACCTTGCCCTTTGCATTGCATCCTAGCAAGTAAATAGTTTTTAAATTCCAAAATTTTTATTATTTGCTTGCTTTGGTCATGTTGTCATCAATCACCAAAAAGGGGGAGATTGTAAGGAAAATGGACCCTAGGCCCATTTACTTTAGATTTTGGTGTTTGATGACCAACACAACCAAATTGGACTAATGAATTTGCATGTAATTGTTTTGTAGTTCAATAGGGTGGAAGACGTGACTTGGACGAAGATGACATGATGATCCCACGATCAACACCATAAGCGAGACCCTAGAAGCACAAGAGAAGACCCAAGATATCAAGCAAAGTTCAAGCATGAAGATGGGAACCAAGCCGAACGCAAGATCGTGAAGAAATGAGCTCGGCAGAGGTGACCGGACGTGGCCCTATGAGGACTGAATGCGTCCGATCAGTTGCTCAGCAACAGCAGGCATCAGTAGCAGCGACCAGATGCATGGACTTCACTATTCATCATCATAGCAATAACTCAGTGAGGACCGGACACAGCGGCACTAGATGACCGGTCGCACAAAGTGTAGCGTCCGATCATGTCCAGAGAGGTTCTAGAGCGGCGAAAATACGACTAGACGTGTCCGATCGATGATGACTGAACTCGGTAGTGCGTTCGATCTCTACGCACACTCTCAACGGTAAGGACGACAATAGCGTCCAGTTAGTAGCAGAAAGCTAGGTTTTGTCCCCAATGGCTACTTTCTCCATGGGACTTATAAATAGACCCCCCCAACCAGCCATTTGAGGGTGGAGAGCTGAGGAAACATACCAAGGGTGTTGATACACCACTTTACTGATCTCCACTTACATAGTGCTTAGTGATACATTCAGTGATGAGCGTAGGTGCTTTGTGAAGTGCATAGGTTAGTTAGACCACCGCTTATGCGCTTGCTCTAGGTTTAGGCCAAGTGTTTAGTGAGGTTTGCACACCTCTTACCACTCGGTGCTTGCACGCACCATTGTTGTACATCGGAGGGGCTTGTAGTCTTGTGAGATCACACCAACCGCATTTGTGGTGTGGCCGCCACCGTGTATCGAAGGGAACAAGGCCCATGGCGGTTTGGCTAGAAGCTTGGTAGTGAAGACGGCAGGGAGCGATCCGGGAGAGATTTGCTGGAAGGCACACCGGAGACCCATTTGCGCATGGGGAAGGCCCAGGGCTATCCATGGAGTTACCTGACCGGGAGCTTGGCCCTTGCGAGGGATTCCTTGCGAGGGGCTCCAACGAAGACTAGGGGAAAGCTTGCACGCTTCTCAATACCTCGGTAAAAATACCAGACTCATCGATGGGAGTTTGCATATCTCTACCTTACTCTTTAGCTTCCGCATTTACATTGCAATCTTGGTTTGTGCTTTACTTTTCTAGCTTAGTGATAGGCTAGTTGATAGGTTTGGAACCTCGGTAGCATAACTCCTTTTTGCGGTAGAGATAGCAACACACTAGCAAAACCGTAGTTGCACATTTAGATAGTTTATCTTTTGCATAGGTTTTTGCTAAGGATAGAAAAAGAGGCCATAGTTTAGAGTTAGAGTTTTAAGTTGCCTAATTCACCCCCCCCCCTCTTAGGCGTCATGGTCCCTTACAAGCATAACTCTTTTGTCGTGCTTGGGATGCTTCAATATGGCCTTGTATAACTCGAACCTATTATTTCGCTTCCTTGACAAAATCAATACCGTAGTACCTCCTTTCCCCAGGCTCAACCCAGTCCAAGGGAGTCCTACATTTTCAGCCATAAAGTGCTTTGAAAGGAGCCATCTTGATGCTCTCTTGATAACTGTTATTGTAGGAAAACTCAGCTAAAGGTAGCCACTTTTCCCATGAACCCTTGGAAGAGATCACATATGCTCTCAACATATCTTCTAAGATTTGGTTCACTCGCTCGGTCTGCCTAGAGGTTTGTGGATGGTATGCTAAACTTCTAATTAGTTTAGTTCCCAAGGCTTTGTGCAAATGTTCCTAAAAGCGAGCTATAAACTGTGGTCCTCGATCTGAGATTATGGTCCTTGGTACCCCATGTAACCTCACGATCTGAGAAACATATAGCTCGGCATACTTCCTAGTGGGATGCTTTATGTTGACCGGTATGAAATGCGCTGACTTGGTGAGGCAGTCCACAATGACCCATATGGAATCATGACCTTGTTGTGTCTGTGGGAGGCCTATAATAAAGTCCATACTTATTCCCTCCCATTTCTAGCCCGGAATGGACAACGGCTGGAGTGGTCCACCAGGTTTTAGATGATCTGCCTTCACTCGGCTACAGACATCACACCTAGCAATGTAGGCTGCAATTTCCTTCTTCATCTTTGTCCACCAAAAACGTTTTTTTAAATCTTGATACATTTTGCTACTACCCGGATGGATAGACAACTTGGATGAATGAGCTTCATCTAAAATTTGATTTCTATGTTCATGGTATTTCGGTACCACAAGTCGGTTTTTGAACCATAGCACATCTCTTTCATCTAACCTAAAATGCTTGGTTTCCTATTCCTTCATCTTTCTCTTTATGTGAAACGCACCTACATCTATCTTCTGTAGTTCTATGATTTTGCTTTCAAGTGAACAACTAACAGTGATGTTGTGTAGCACAACAAGATGCAGTAGATTAAACCCATCTTCCAACAAGGCTTCTAAGGTGTTACAATGAGATTTCCAACTAAGTGCATCTGCTACAACATTGGCTTTTCCTGAATGATAGTTCACTTCCAAATTATAGTCCTTAATCAGCTCTAACCATCTACGTTGTCTCATGTTCAGCTCTAATTGAGTGAAGATATACTTGAGACTTTTGTGGTCAGTGTATATGTGACATATGTTTCCCAACAAGTAATGTCTCCATATCTTCAATGCATGAACAACTGCGGCAAGTTCTAAATCATGTGTAGGGTAGTTTACTTCATGCCTTCTCAACTGTCTAGAAGCATATGCAATAACTTGACCTTCTTGCATAAGCACACACCCTAAACCTATACCCGATGCATCATAGAACACATCAAAAGGCTTTTCAATGTTGGGTTGTGCTAGAACAGGAGCAGTGGTTAGCAAGGTTCACAGAGTGTGAAAAGTAGCCTCACACTCTAGAGTCCAATTAAACTTTTCATCCTTCTAAAGTAATTTGGTCATGGGCTTAGCTATTTTGGAAAAGTTAGGAATGAAATAACGATAATAGCCTACTAGCCCTAGAAAACTCCAAACTTCATGAACCAAAGTTGGGGCCTTCCAATCCATGACCTCTTGTACTTTAGATGGGTCTACAGAGATTCCATCTTCAGATAATATATGACCCAAGAAAGGTACTTTCTTCAGCCAGAATTCACACTTGCTAAACTTTGCATACAATTTATGCTCTCTCAGCCTAGACAAGACAATTCTCAGATGCTCTACATGACCTACCTCATTCTCAGAGTAAATTAGGATATCATTGATAAACATGACCACAAACTTATCAAGCTCGGGCATGAACACCGAATTCATTAGGTACATGAAATAGGCAGGAGCATTTGTTAGTCCAAAAGACATGACCAAATACTCATACAAGCTGTACCTAGTTGAGAAAGCTATCTTAGGTACATCTTCTGGCATGATCTTGATCTGGTGATAGCCTAACCTCAAGTCAATCTTAGAGAATACCTTTGCTCTTGATAGTTGATCAAACAAAATATCAATACGAGGCAAAGGATACTTGTTCTTTATGGTTACTACATTGAGCGGCCTATAGTCCACACACATTCAAAAGGATTTGTCCTTCTTCTTCATAAATAAAGCTAGACAACCCCAGGGAGACAAACTAGGTCGAATAAGACCTTTGTCCAAAAGTTCTTGTAGCTTAATTTTAAGTTTGGCTAGCTCATTGGGTGGCATCCTATAGGGTCTTCTTGAGATAGGTGCTGTACTTGGCACTAACTTAATCTTAAACTCCACATCCCTATCTAGCAGCAAACCAGGCAATTCATCTAGGAATACATCAGGGAACTCGCAAACTACTAGAATATCACAGAGAGTAGTGGTTTGGATGGCACAAGACAAGTTTTGAAGATCAAAACTTCTAGGAAGTGGCACTAGGAAAGCACCATCCCCTTTAGGTTCCCTCAACATAATGGTTCGAGTGGATGTGTTGATAAGAACTCCGTGCCCACTCATCCATTTCATGCCCAATATCACATCTATGGCTAGCCCTGGCAATACTATAAGATCCATAGTGTACTCCCTCTCTTGTATGGAGACGAGCACATTCCTAACTAATTGGTTTGTGGAAATAGTAGCCCTAGCTGAACTTATACTATAGCTACCCTTGTTTACCTCAATTATCCTCTGATCATGCTTAGATGCAAATGTCTGACTCATAAATGAATGTGAAGCTCTAGAATCAAATAAAACAATTACGGGGTATTTGTTTACAAGAAACATACCAGCGGTAACAACTTCTCCTGCAAGGATTTCCTCCATGGCTGTATAATGCACATACCTAGGACATGCTTTAGGATTGGCTTGCTTTTGGTTGCCTTGATTTTGATTACTGCCCTTTTTAGGATAGGGGCACTCTTTGGCCCAGTGACCCGTCTGATTGCAATTGAAGCATGGCTGGTTACTTTTTGGCCCTATTGAGCTTCCTTAGCCTATGTTACCCTTGGGCATGGCAATGGTGAATGCCTTGCAAAAAACCTTTTGAGGTTGGCTAGACTGGGTGTTCTTCTAGGGAGGCCTAAACTTAGGTGCTGGGGGACGGAATTGTGGCCTTGCTACCATGGAAGCCCTTGACTGAGATGAGCCTAAGGTGCCCGCCACAGCGACTCACTTGCAGCCTTTTACTAGCGCATGTAAGTTGTTCTAGTTCTCTTGCGTGAGGGCATCGCTGACAAATTCATTATATGTAGCACATCTAGAGTTGGCCATGGTTTTCATCAACTTTGTGCCAAGGCCTCTCTTGAAGCTTTTTATCTTTTTCTCTTTTGTATCCATGAATGCTGGTGCATATCTAGACAAGTTGTTGAATGCATGCATATACTCGGTGAGAGTCTTTGTCCCCTGTGTCAGCTTCATAAACTTAGCGGCCTTCATCTGCATTAGCCCCAGGGGTATATGATGCCCCTAAAGGCTATCTTGAATTCCTCCCAGGTAACTTTTGCTCTAGTAGGTAAGGTAGACAAATAATGAGTCTACCAAATACCTATAGGCCCCTGCAGTTGATGCGATGCATACTCGGCCTTCATCATTTCGGTGACCCTCAACAGATGGAACTTCTGTTCAATAGTGTTCAACCACTCATCAGCCTAGAGTGGTTCTTCCACCTCTTTAAAGATAGGAGGCTTAGTCTCTAGAAAGTCCTTGAATGTACTGTATTAATTGGGTTTTGGCCCCTGATTTTGCTAGAAGGCATGGGCAGTATTCTGTGTAATGAGGCGTAGTGTTTCTTCCATTGCTCGCTGATTCCCCAAGAATTGCACGAAAAACTTATTCGCGGAAGGTGGCGGTGGTGGTGGTAGGTCACCATCATTGCCACCTTGGCTGATACCTACCCCAGTGTGACTATGAGTCATCTACAAAATTGCAACAATACATGATTATTGGTTGATGTCAAGAAATTGCAGAAGAATTATGTAATCATGCCAAACTGAATTTACTAGAGAGAATCTAAATTCATACAATAAAACAGAGGCACAATAATTCATTCGCACAACATGACATCACCAATTTGATCACTTATCGTACTCACAATACGTTTGCATGCATGTCACATTTTACCAGAATTTCAATATTACATGCAATACTTATCGTACTGGAATTTCATTAGAGTTCAACCCATAGTGGACCAACATGCAAGGTTCCAATATTACATTAATGATACATTCGAAGATCGAAACTTAAGCTACATGTCCATTACATAAGATAGCAGAGGATAACATCTAGCACACCAAACTAGTCACTAAAGCTGCTCTACACATTAGCATGGTCACTATCGAGGTCAGATAGAGCCTCGCCCTCATCCACGGGCACCACTTCTTCCTCCTCCCAACCAATATCTTCAACAAACATTTCTAGATCTTCTTCTTCCTCATTAAGGATCAGGTGTAGTTAGTTGTTCAAAAAATGCAACTCATGCTGAAGATCAACCACCACGTTCTAGGTATGAGCAAGCTGATGGCACAAATCCCACTCAATGTGTGCCTGTTGCGTAGCCTCAGCTTTGACTCTATCATGCGCTGGTTCTGCCAGGGTTGCACGGTTGTTTGCTAAGATCCGCTGGCGCATAGCAGTGAAGGCCTCAGCACAAGCGGCCTCTAGCTGCTCCTATAGTCCTACAATCATAGCCTGGTCATCAGCTCTTGTCGCTTGAGCGGTAGTTCTCTACTGATCGACCCATTCCATCTGAGTCTAGAGTGCTCCCAATGCGGTATAAGCTTCATCGGTGTCCCAACAAGCCTCCCTAGCTACCCTCTTGTGCTTGCGCACATGCTTCCTCAGCTTCCGTTGTGCAGCTTTGGCTCTCATGAGCCTATCCATACAAGTGGTATAGGACTCCTACCAAAAGTCCTGGGTGTCCTGACAAGCATAAAACATCTTCATCATGGCGAACATAGCAATCATAGAGGGACTAGAACTCTCTGCCTTCTCATCTCGGTCTCAAATCAACGCATTACGGTTACGTTGTGCCCAAACTATTGTAGACGGATCCACTTGAGGAAAAGTATCAGCTGCACTACCGGTCAACTCATCCCCGTGCTGCTGACAAATCTGGCTCAGCACCTCAAAAGCAACTACTTGGGCACCTTCCCAAGGAGTTTTTCCCTCAGAATCCGCTTTCCACTCCTACCATAGGGGTGCTTGGGTACGAGCAGGTATGGTTAGCTGCACCTCATACCATGGCTGTCCTTCTAGATATCCCTCATTCTAGAAGTAGCGGGGTAGTTAGGTATACCCTACAAAGTGCAGTACCCTCCAAAGCAGGGCAGGGGTATTGAAGATCTCTAGGAAAGTCTCACTCCCAGCTAATGCTACCATCTGTACCAACAAAATATGGTGCAACTCTTTGTGAGAACAACGTTATAATAGAAAAGAGTTACTTAAACAAATAAGAAACTTATAAGGGGAGGAACAATGCAAGTATGTAATGAATGATTTATCATGATGCATGCATGTTCCATACGTCCTCACAAACATAGGGAAAATTGAAACTTCTAGCGAAATACACAGTGGCATACATACGTTCTCTCATAATATAACATAACTAGTCGGGCTACACGTTTTGTTGTTAGTGTACCTGCATAAAAATTTCATTTCAGCCCAATCCTATAATTATATAAATACAGAAATGAAAATCTAGGCTCTAGGTTGAATACTAAATACTTCCATATATATATACCCATATATATATACTTCCATATCAAAGCTACCCGAAAGTAAATACGTCCAATATATACATATAAATATGCATATATAGCCATATTAAAGCTAACCCATAATTAAATACCTCCATATATATATGCGACATATATATACTTTAGTATCAAAACTATCTATCCCCTTAGACCGCATACTCACATCTTGCATACCACTCATAATCTAACCTTGGGCGTAGAGGCATTTGATCCATACATTACCACTCAAGTGAATGGCATCCATACAATAGCATGCGGTATGGACGATGAAAATAAAAAGCCCCATGTTAGTACTTATTTAGCCACCTGAAATCCATAACTGTGCATAAAGAAAGTGATCACTAGCACACTTTAGATTCAAATTTTAGATTTGAACACCTATATATAGCTATAAGTTGCCAAAAAACTGGTTTTGGAAAACAAGAACCTTTGTTTTAAATACACATGTGACAATTAATGTTAAATCTTGCTCTGATGCCAGCTGTGACAGAACCATCCAATTTATAAGAGCACAAGTATGATGGCAGCCCACAAGCGGTCGCACTATCATACTTGAGCCCATATAAACCCGGTAGTCCATCGAGTACCACGAAGGGTCTCAATTCATCACCAACATACAATCAAGATCGTACATGATTCAACATATATTTTATAATTCGGTATTAAGTTAATTATAGCTATTCACCTCTAGATTAACAACTAACCTATTCCAAACATGTGATATATCATTATGTAGCATCACAATAATAACCAAGATGGTGTAGCATTCCCATGTCCAATATAACCATCAAATTCCATAGTCTAGTTACTACGATGCTGGGACTAGTCGAGTTTCTCACTATTCGGGAGAGACGGCAATTCTAATCGGTTGCAACCAGCTAGGCAGTTATTCCTAACACAAACCCACACTTCCCCCATCGGGGTCGCATCGGGTCACCTTTGGTATAACTCAGGTCCACATTTCACGGGTTCGATCAGCGCCGCACAACCAGGGACAACCAGCTACCAGGATGTTCAGGCTCGGCCTACCCTTGGGCTCATGTCTGGCTCCCCGCACATCCTTACTATCATCCAGAGTGTGTACTTTGACAGAATGAGGCCCGGCCTAAGTTGATCTCACAGGTGACAGAAAATCACCCGACTTCTACCAGTCTAAGCATGGCTAAGCATATATTCGATCCTATACCTACATAGGGTTCAAGGTGTATTTCTGGACAAGGTAGTTCTATGCATCAAGTGTTTCCAACCAACTCTTATAACCTAATGCATCAAACATAAAGGACTCAAGTGATATTTGTAAAAACATAGGAGGCTTAGAATGCTCTGGGGCTTGCCTTTCAGAACGGAGGTAGGCCTATGTTTAGGGCACTCTAGTAATTCCTTAGGAGTCTGCTCCTCGCTTTCAGGGGCTACCTGCTGTGGTGCCTCATGATTCTCCTCCTCCTCTGCCTCAAACTCCAAGAGTGTGATTCCTTCAGGCAATCTTATATGCATAAGCGCAAAATAAGATACAAGAATGCACGGTAATGATATGGATGATATGATATGATGCATAAACATAAATATCCTTAACAACAAGGTATTAGGGTGATAATGTGATTAACTTTCTTTTACTGAGTAGGTGCATATCTTCTCTCTAGTAATTAAACAAAACACCTATTTAGCATTTTCTAGGCTACAAGATAGCAGTCACATGTTTTGGTGATAACTAGAGTTATACAAATCTAACAAACATGAAACAAGACTTTCTGGAAAGCTTATGAAATTGTCTATAACTTTCTTATAGTCATCTCAAGATGATACAATGGCTATCAAGGTCAAACAAAGAAATTTCCCAGATCTATTCAGAAATTCTAGAGAATAAGCATTTCTGGAGACCAACTTCCAACAGCTATAACTCTCGAACCATTTAGCCTATTGCCATGAAAATTTGATACAAGCAATATAAGTATGTTATATTCAACTTTGTTATTGACAAGATTCACAGCAAACATCATTTTACCTATGCAATTTACTTAACAAAAGAAATTGTCCAAAACAGTCGCTATAATTGAATTATAGAGCAATTAATATTTCACTGCATACAAGCAATCAAATCTATGCACAACCAATGGTACCAACAGTTCATAGACATCATATACACTTTAGAAAACATAATGGTAAAGCCCAAATAAATTATTTAAAAACCTTTATTAATTTATTTGGACACTAAGGTGAAATAAAGAACATATATCAAAAGTGCACAGAAACTTCTGAGAAAATTATAGTAGCTCATATATTCTCCCAATAGGCTACTGTATAAATTTCATGCCAAATGCACAAGTAGAACAACCTCTACAAAAATGACAAACTAGGAAGGCTTATAATAGCATAAATAGTTTAACATAGTGAAAAGTGTCAAACAACAGATTTAATATTTTTCTTAGCTTCACCATAACACAAGAACACTATACAATTAATTTCATGCCCATTGGTTACATATATTTACCATGAAAAATTGCACAAGATACTAGCATTTATTTAGGATAAATAGCAAAGTCCTATTCCAACCGTGTTCACTGTAGGTTCAATATTTTTCTTAGCTACAGCATGTCAAGACAAGACCAACAAAATTGGAATCATAATTTTTGCACATACCAAACTCAAGTTATGTATTTCCTAACTTTATTAAGGAATAAACAAGATAAATAGCAAGCAATTATTTTATTGTGGAACATGGCAAGTTTCATATTTTTATTAAAAACTACACTGCAAGATGAACACAAAAAAAATTGGTTCACCCAAATTGGATACTCTTAGCTCAAGCTATGATTTTCCAAAGTTTGCACACATTTCTGCAAAAAGAATATAAGAAAACCTAAACTAACAGTCACTGACAGCTGGGACCCAGAGGTCAATGGGCCCCACTCATCAGTCAAACAGAGGCAGGGGACAATGGTTGACCGGTGATAGCTCAACGTTGGTGAGGTTTCTAGTGGTAGGGTCACCACCGTTGTGTTCCTCTCATCAACCAGCGTCGATGGGTGGTGAAAACGGAACCTAGGGTTCACCGAAGAGGGCTCGCCGGTAGTGATGGCAGACGGTGGAGGTAGCGCGGCAGTATGCCGGCATTCTCCAGCCATGGGGTGCTCAGGCGAGGCTCATTATAGCTTCGTGGGATCCTAACAAAGCTATCTTGGGTGGGTTAGGGTTTCAGTGAGACGACGGTGCGCAGCTACATTCCAACGTACACACGCTGATAGAGGTTAAACAGTCACTGGCATGAGCTTCTAGGGTCAGAGGGGAAGACGAGACACAAGAAAAAGAGAGCGGAGGTGCTTCATTCCGAGCTAGACACGGTGAGCTTGGAGCTTGGTGGCGCTCTGACGATGTCGCGGTGGCAGAAACGGCTATAGGCCTTTACCTTAGGCTCGAACGGTGGCTCTACTGGGTCGAGGTGGTAGAGCAGAGCAAGGCGGAGCTAGTGGCACGGGTGATTTGGAAATGGAGTGGTGAGGGATGCATGTGAGCTCGGTAAAGCTCATGGCAGCAATGGTGCTCGGCTTCACCGCAACAAGAGGGAGAGAGAGCGAAGCGAGGTGAGTGAGCGAGAGAGATAGCACGGGCGCGACGCGGTGGCTTTGCAGCCCACCCTAACCTAACCAATGGGGGCAGCGCTAGCGTACGGCCACCAGATGGCGCACCTGGCCTGCTTCTAGTCAGCCACTCGGCCGGTTTGAAAATGGCCATCAGGCTCTGAAGAATCGACTGACAGCGCGACTTCTTCCACCTCTATCTCCTAATCCATCCGTCCTTTGCAAAAACTTCATTAACAAAAGTTGTAGAGCTACATGTAAACTCCAACTTTGCTTATATGGGTTTGGTCTAGATTGCCATAGTTTTTAAAATGTAATGCTCTAAAGTAGGCAACTTTGAAACTGAAAACCAGCTTTAGACTTAGCAAAAATTCTGAGTTTGAAAATAGCATTTCATTGCTACTTGCGGGCTCTATTTGACCATGCTAGGCACTAAATTAGCTCATGACCCTTAAATAAAGTTTGTTACCCATGTCAAGAACTACAACTTTTACTAAGGGTGCACTGCCATGCAAACACTCTAAGCTACTATTCAACTTTAGTCAAACTAGCATCATGTAAAAGGCATTTCAAAGTAAACCAACACTTAGAAGCAAAATTGGCCCATGTCATGATTACAAACATTGTTCCATTTACCATCCTAGATGTCTCTAAGGTGTTTTTGTGACCTCACAACCATCTCTTGCATTTGTCACACATTATCACAAGCATATGCATGTATATAATCAACATCACATGTGATAATATGTAGGAATAAGATGAAATTCCATATGCTCATGCTCATGAATGCTTGGATGATGCTTGTGCCCATGAAATGCAAGTGCCAAATGCAATGCTTAACACTAGGGTGTTACAATCTTATTCAAGGCCTCCTCCAAACTTGAATGAGTCATATTTATTAAAAAGATTGATTTAAGGTCACCATTTGGATCTAAGCCAAGATTGGATTCTACCCATAAGGCTTTGTCCTTGTCCATCCATTCTTTAGCAATGGCAAAAGAATTCTTAATACATTATAGCCAATTATTAATACATTCCAGCCATTGTCGTTGCTCTTCTTGGTCATCCTTGTGGTCTTCATGACTTCTATGCTTCTGTTGTCTTATTGGATTTCTAGGTTTATCACGCAACTTAGGAGAAGGAGCACAAGAGAGATCATTGGGGTCAAGGATGGGTTGAGAGATGGGCTCATATAAGACATCTATTGTGGTCATAGAAGGGGAGAAGATAGGATTGGCTAAATGACTCAGCCCTCCTTCTATGGGTTCACTAAACATGCCATCCTTGAATTCATCCCAATGTTCTACACGGGAATAGATTCCTTCTTGAGATGATTGGAATTATATTCACTCGAAGGTCTCTTATGAAGATGAGAACTTAATGTTCTCCCAAAATCAGCACCAAAGAGGTCATCCTTAATTTCAATAGGGATTTTCAAATGTGGAATTTCCTTCTTCTCTTGGGGGATTTTGGGGTATTGGTGGTTCAGGGTTAATAGCAAAATCTTGGAATTTAAGTGGTTGTGATTTGGCTATTAGAACTTCCTCTTCTTGATTGGGAGATGATTTCTTCTCTTTCTTGGGGAGTTCATTATGAATGCTAGCGCAGAGAGTCTTTCCACTAATTCTATCAAGCATAGCCCTTGCTTCACTAGTAGAAAAATGAAGGAAAGCTCCTCTAGAGACTGCATCAAGGGATTCCCTGGAATCCTTGCTAAGACCCATGTAAAAATGTTGAAGAAGTATAGGGTCTTGAATGGTAGGTCCGGGCCAGTGATGATGAGTTCATTAAAACGATCCCACGATGTATCAAGATATTCGTCTTCTAGTTGTCTAAAATTTAGAACCTCTTTCCGAAGGCTAACCACTTTAGAGATGGGAAAGAAACATATACAAAATTGAGAGCATAACATTTCCCAATCTCCTTGCATACTTCCTACAGTTTGACTGTACCATTGTTTAGCTCTTCCCGTCAAAGAGAACGAAAACAACTTCCATCTTAAGGTTTTGTCAGACATGCCAGCGATATGCAAGCATGCACATGTCTATTCAAACTCTTGTAGGTGTGAGTATGGGTTTTCGTTGCCTTCTCCCTAGAAGGATTTATCCTGAATCAATTTTATAAAACATGAGCACGGCTCATAGCCAGGTGTTAGGATAGGCTCTGAAGATTTTGGTGGCTCTAGGCTTGCGCTCGTGGGTTTAGCATATTGATATATAGGAGTGGAATCCATGCTAAAAGAAAAAGTAAAATAAAAGAAAGAATAAAAGATAAAAGGTTAAGCTAGGCTTGTAGTTAATTCAGCAAGCATTTCCCCGGCAACGGCGCTAGAAAAGCTTGTTGGTATAAATTAACGCACACAAATAAATCCGCATGCGTATGGATACTACTGTAGCTTTCACCCAGAGGTATTCCGAGTATCATATCCATAGGGAAACATGTGAGACTAACTATGGTCTAACTAAACTAGGGGTAGCAGCAAGGTTAGGATAAATAGGAGCATAGAGAGGATAACTGAGGTTCTCTAATTTTAACTTAGGTAAGATATGTCTTCTACTATTCAACTAGAAACATTACTAGGGAAAGACACCAGCAGAGGATGCTTTCCTTCATAACCGTGTCCTACTTGCGTCTATAGATGGGAGGTGGACTATAGAGGATTTAACGAGGCTATAAGAGTCATCGTTGGGGCTGGTATATATAGGTTGGAGCATCAATTCTAGACCCTCGGATCAAGCCAACTTGAAATAATGGTGAAGATGTGATCTAGGAGGTGGTGGGGAACCGACATTCGAAGTGGAGGCTAACTGGTGTGACCCACAGGCCAGCCGACCTATAGGTGGGGCCGGCTAGACCCACATGGCAGCCCCTTGGGATCTGCTTTGGTGGAGAGCCTCCTGGAGTCCTCTACAACCTTCCCACATTGGTTTTGTTGTGGCTAAACAAGATTTAATTTGATGAATGGGTCCCCCTTGATGGTTTTCTAGATAAATCCTCATGCAAACACAGATTTACCAAAACTCATGGAATTTATTAGTTTAAACCCCTAGACCTATGTTGGTGATCCTTTTTATGCATTTATACAAGTTATGTTGATGGTTTATGATTGATGTTAATGACCATCAAAAGGGCCCCTTTGGACAAGGTCTAGGAGTGGAGGACTGATGGTGTGGAGGCATCCGCTAGTAATGGCGAGATGTCCACACTTCGAGAGGAGTTGAGAGCCATTGTCTCTGCTCCCCGTGCAGGTCATGCCAGTCATAGCTTGTCAGGTTCAGGCATGTAGATGATGAGGCGTAGGGCTACAGTAGAGTTTGCAAGCACCAATGAGGGGGGTGAAGCCCCTAAGAGGAAGAAGAAAAGGCAACGCCAAGCGTAGGCATCGGTAGTGCTAGGTACGTCGATTATCCTTGGCTAGTCATGGCCTTGGTGTATGTGAATTTAGCTTACCACGAGTTGTTCATAGTGTCTAGGGCTCTAGGGTCACCCAGGCCCACCGATGACAAACCATCGACTAGGACAATCTCTACCCTGTTCACTTGATCATATCAACCATGCTTATCAACCATGATACTATGTTTTTCTCTGACAACAAAACAGCATCAGATGGCTTATAAGGCATAGAAACAATCAAGCGAACAGGGTGCTCAATCATTGGCAACTTTTGCCTAAAGGTGGAGTATGTCCCCTTTGAGCAAGGTTCTAGGACCTCACATAGGCGATTGAAGAAGCCCACGCTGTTAGATGTTCCCAGTGATGAGAACATGTAAGTTCAATCCCTTTAGCTTATGATTTTGTCGGGTGATGGGTTCCTAATGCTTGCTTTTTGGGCGCAGTTCCTGGTCAAAGACTTTGTCAACCGAGAGGTTGCCTAAAGCAATCGTGCTAGACAGCGCTAGTGAGATCATAGCTCTAGGAGTTTGCCCAAATGAGAGTGAGGATTTGAGTATTTCAAAGAAGATTTGGGTCGCTGATACCCTTAATGACTTCTTAGCTGGTTTCGACACAGGCGTGCCACCTTTGGAAGATGCTTCTCTAGTAATCCAGGCGGGGCCTATGCAGGATGAACCTGCTTTGGTTCCTAGTGTGGGTGCCCGAGGGAAAGAGCCTATCATTTAGCCAGCTCACGGGCTTGACCCTTCGGGGTTGTCCCTAGAAGTTATCCTAGAGGATGGCCTTGAGAGGGTGCTGCTGTGAGTTGACTCTCCTCCGTAGGTGGATGACATCCACCTGGTCCCTCTCAAGTTCCAAACCGAACGAGTAGGGGGAGGTCCATCGCTGCAAGCTTTCGATGCTAAAGGCAAGAGCTTGTTTGACGATGTTGAGGAACAGCGTCATCTCATCTCTGGCTTCAGAGAGTTGGACAGGATGGCAAAACACGTAGGCAGTTTGTCTGCTGCATTGTGAGCCCTAGCTGATGCCGTGAAGACCAAGAGCATCTCGGCTGGGGATTCCCTTAGTGCTACCTTGGAGGTATGATTCATGTTGGGTGCCCTAGCCCCCAAGCGCTGGGTGCCCTTGGTTTATACTCAGGGCCACACAGTGGACCCGATGGGTCTAGCCCCTAAGTCTTTGGTTGATTCATTCTGAATGAAGCTAAGACTTATGCCATCTTGTTCTCATAGTATCTTCAGAAGAATTCTTCAGCCAAGTCTGTGTTCATCTAGGAGAGGTTCTCTTGGTTGGGTGATGAAGCAAAGGGCGCAGATAGATGAGCTAGAGAGAGAGGTGGTGGCACTGAAGTGCCATTAGGACAAGACCCATGGTAGGGTTTTGGACAAGACATTTCTCCTTAATGCTTGGTGAGGCTTGTAAAACCTTCATTGCTTTTTCAGCTGTCACCGAGGCTATCGTCAGGCTATCCTAAGAGAAGGTCGCTTTCCATGCCACCGGCTCCGCATATTGGAGGGAGAGGTAGAAGCAGGCACTTGCTTAGGAAGAGATAGAGAAGCTTAGGAAGCAGATCCAAGGTATGTCTTGTTTTTGGCAATGAATTGTGTTATGATTGTATGTGGATTTTTGGACTGATACACTTTGTTCGTAGTGGAGTCGGCTAGGGCGAGATGCCTTAAGGACGAGCTTGCTGAGTGTAAGTCTGAGTATGTGAACCTAGAGGCCATGGCTGCTAAAGCTGAATGGCTACACGCAGGACCCTTTTGACCATGGAGGCGAAGTATATGTCGCGGGTGTCATCCCTTGAGGATGAACTCAGGAGCGTAGTAGCGACTAGCCATGCTGCCTACCAGGCAGCCTATGCTCAGCTTGGAGGGCCAGCCTCTTCGTCAAAGGTGGCTTCCCAGCTAAGGGGGATCCTAAGGTGCCTAGAGGAGATTGCCTAGTATGGTTTGTCCACCAGAGCACACATGGCATTGGTGACCGTCGGGGCAATCTACACTAACCTAAACATTGGCTCCATCAGAGGGAAACCCGTTGACATGGATCCCTTGTTGTATAGTCAAATTCAGCAATAGGTCATAGAACCTTCATTCATGATGTTGATCTCTCTATGATAGTGCTGGGCAGTATGCCTAATTCATCAAAGGGTTCGGGCAGCACGTGAGGCCGTCTTGTAATGTGTTGCACACAACTTTATATACTCTCTTTTAGTGTCTTTAGTTTTTTATGCTGGTTTAAGCTTTGTACCAACTACCTAGGGATTATTTGGCCAAAATGAAACACTTTGATCGAGTCCATGCAAGGTCTTGTTAAGTCACTTATACCATTTCAAGGCCTATGAGACATTGATCGATCGAGAAATAGTATGAGTGGGTGACACACATAGTTTTCATCATAGCCCCTGAGCATGTTGATAAGTTAGTATAACATGTGAGCATGCTAGATAGGAACATAATAGCTACAAAGGTTAGCCCCCGAGCAACTCAGAGAGGTTCTTCATAAGGTACTCGAGAGATCACAATTTATTCATGTAACAAATAAATGTTCTTTGCTAGATGTAAATAATAATTGGAATTTAGAAAAAATAATGGGGCCGACGTAACCATGGGTTGTTGGCTGCCTTCTCAAGAACCGATGACGAGGGCCGCATGGGATGAAGTCGGCGGTGGAGTCAAGGAAGATGGGTCAAGGGTGACGGTAGGCTGTTGTCCCGGAGTCATTGACAAGAGTTTCTTCCCCGACCTCGAGCCAGGGAAGCTCGGAGCCCCTGAGTCCAAGTTGTTGGCCTCCTCATACTCGACGGTGTCCCTCTCGCATTGGTAGGCACTCTGGAAGTTTCCCAACACCATGATTACACCGCACAATCCTGGCATCTTCAGCTTGAGGTAGGCATAGTTTGGGACTCCCATGAACTTGGCATAACATGGCCTCCCAAATATGGCGTTGTAAGGCCCCTAGAAGTCGACAACTTCGAAGGAGAGTGTCTCCTTTTGGTAGTGTACCACATCGCCGAATGTCACAAAGATATCTATCATACCTAGGGGCATGACACGCCACCCAAGGACGATGTTGTGGAAGGGGGACTACGATGCATGCAGCTTCCTTATATCCACATTGAGCTTGTTGAAGGCATCCTTGTAAAGGATGTTGATGCCACTTCCTCCGTCCATGAGGACCTTCATCACCCTCGTGTTCTTGATGACCCCAGTTACCACTAGAGGGCATCAGCCTGCCTCAACTACCTGGTTTGAATGATCAGTTCAATCATAAGTAATTGGCTATTCTGACCAGCGTAGATATAGTGGGGCGGCCGGTGCGGTTGCATAGATCCGTTTGTGAGTCAGCTTCTGCATCCTTCGATCCTGGTAGGCTTGAGGGCCACCGAAGATGAGCATGGTGCTTCTAGCAGTTGCATTGGGGCCTTGATCATTGTCATGGTCTCCCAAGTACCCTTCTTGATCTGTTCACCTTTCGACCTCTAGAACGACACGCTTGTGGTAAGCAAGGAAATCTTTGGTAAGGTGAGTAATAACAAAGCCATGATTCTGACATGGGCTATTCATGATCCTTTCGAACATATCTTGATAAGCTTGTCTCTTGTGAGGGATCGAGGTCGTTCTTAGGATGGTATACTCAGGTCTAATTAGCGACTTAGCTTGTTTCTCAGGAGCTATTGAATGCTAGGCAGGGCCATGAGTATCGCACTCCTATTTCCATGCATTGATCAACAAGCAAGCATCTTGCCCGTTCCCTGGTCGACCATAGATCGGGATAGGGGGCAATATGCTCTAGGTCCTCCCATTAGTCAGCCCCTGGTCCCTGGAAGGCATTGTCGATGATCGCGTGGAATAGGCCCATGATGTGCTTCGGGAGTATCCCGACTAAACCACAATTTCTGAGTTGTCGGGTGCATCATTGGCTCGATCTGGGGAGCTAATTAAAAGAGACTGATGGTCCCATAGGGATAATTAGCCAAATTTTGGCCACCCACAGGGTGAGTGTGCTCGACTTGAATCTGCTGAGTGTCAGGAGACTAGTTGAGCTTTTGGCGAAGATGATTGTTCTCCGCTTTGAGATCATCATTTTGATGAAGGAGGTGCAAGCGCACTTCATCACTAGTCTCATATGGGGCATCTGAAATGATAACGTCTCTTGACGGTGGAGTGGCACTTTTGAGCACGAGCTTCTCGAGTGCTTCCCAAGGTAGCTCGGGGCCTTGTAGATTCATATAACACTCAGGTTGCACTTTGGACTTAGTGCCTTCCTCTTCGGATACTTCCTCCCATAGCTCTAGGTTATCAAGGAGGAACTAATCATACTCATCGAGATTGAAATCTAGGATAGGCTCGTTGTCCTCTGCATGTTCCCAATCTTCTGGTGTGTTGGCCATATCTTCGTCGTCGTTGGCGATCATCCCAACGAACTAGGTGACCAAGTTGTCAGAACATTTAGGAGAGTGAGAACCACAGATGGGATGATCCTTAGTGTGAGGTTTGGTGGGCTCTACCAAGGCTTGTTAAAGCTAGTTAGAGTAAATTACCACCGCTTTCCTTAACCCGGTCAGAAAACCAGAAAGAAAGTGATCGGGTGGCAATTGTAGATCCGATCGGGGGGGTCCAGTTTGGATCTGCCCAGAGTCAGAGGGTGGCCTTGGGATCGCTCTCTCGGCCAAGCTTGCTGAAGATGTCATGTCTATAGTGGTTGAGATGTTGGGCAAGAGCGCAGGGCCCAACATCCATAGCTTCCTCCAATCCGGCAAAGAACGCACAGATCAGGGGAGGCTGCTCCTCCATGGGTAGTTTGGGTTCTTGCAGATGCAAGTCCCCAAACTGGTTGGTGATGAAGTCGAGGCTGCCAAAGGAGATCTTCTCACCTGGCTGCATCCTCTCCATGGTGGCATCGATGTTGTTGATGATTCCCATCTGAAATATGATATTAATCTAAACACGAAAGGCCCCTACCTGGCGTGCCAACTGTCAGATTATTTTGCTCCGGCAATATCCAGCAACATGATCACGTAGATGAAATCAGAAGGTAGCACATGAGACATAGAGATTTATACTGGTTCGGGGCGTGGTGCATGCTAAACCCTACTCCAGTGGTGCGGCTGCTCTTGTATTTGTATGCTCAATTACAGGGGTTGTTACTCCTAGCTACGAGGTAGATTGGAATGAGGTGATGGTGTTATGGTGGACATGATGATCGTGGAGTCCTTACCCCTCCTTATATAGGTAGAGGAGTAGGGTTACAGCGAAGGTGATCGGCACTATAGATTGGATTTTGAGTTTGTTACAACAAATCAATTCTATCCTACCATAGCTGTGATGGTGACAGATATCCTTGATATGTCGTGATCTCCAAGTTGGTAGTTGCGCCTAGTCCTCATAGGCTTCCTCCTTGGTCGTCCTCTATTGATGGGCTAGATATATGGTCGATGAGGGTACCCCGAGCCCATATCTCTAACACCTACCAAATCTCTCTATACTCTATTGTAACCCCTCGATTTTGGATGCTATTTAGTATAAGGATCATCAGCTGCTGGACGTAGGGCACCGATTGGCCTAAACTAGGATAAATTGTTGCATCCCCTTTGTGATTCTTGTATTCTTAAGTCCACCTGAGCCACTAGAGACACGTACTCTGACATCAACTCGAACAACAATGCTTGTCGTGGTTCTGACCCCACGACGCCGGCCTCCCAAGCCAAGACACGCCCGCCTCTCCAACAACAAAAACAAAGATAAGTCTCGTTCTCTTGACCGTTCTGCTCTCCCCATCTCGTTACTATTTCCCTTTTTCCCGAGCAACAGCTAACTTATCAACTGTTGCCCTTTTTTGAAGGATGGCTACGACTAGAGGCCCCCGAGAGATCAAGGTCAAGACGCATGGAATGAGTTGGACAAAAAGGGGACCGGGCTAGAGATTAGTGAGCACTAACAGGATGGCCCTGACCATCATGTTACCAGCTATGTCATCTTTTCCCTCTCTTGTGTCCATTTCATTTCATTTGCAACTATGTCTCTGTCTCCCAATCCTTTGATGGATTGCGTATCCCAGCCACATGATAGTATGGGGGCCCTCCAGAAGGGGCAACGTCGAGGCTCTCAAGGCTGGCCCACCTGGTATCAAGGCCACCCAAGGCACCCAAAAGTGCAAGGGACATTCACGGGTGGGCACCAAAGGCCTTAGTCAGGCACTCAAAAAAATCGGCCGCCCATCGAATGATGTCCGAGCACCGACCTAAAGCCGCTTGTGGTGACCCACCGAGGGAGGTAGAAAGCCCCCGAGCACCAAAAGACGGGCTCAGGACCTATATGAATGGCTTAGTCATGAAGCTGAGGATCTCCCCTCTAGGAGACATGACCAAGGCATGGAACGACCGTCAACTTGGGGTTCTCAAGGGCTCACCTACTAGTAGCATGGGCGTGGCAATCTTGGCCTCTGAGGCCATTGTCATAATAGCCCATCCCAACGATGGACCAAAGTCTCTGAGCATGACTTGTGAGCAATGAGATTACACATGAAAGTAATTTCATTTATTAATTGGGAATGACCCGGTTACAATATACGGTGGCAAAAACCTCTACAACGCCGTCGCCACGATGGTGAGAGCCACGGTCGCTCGGTCAGGGCCGCCAACTGAGCTTCCGTGGCACACAGACAGGCATAGTGAAGGCTAGGCTAGCCCCTTGCCCCACCAGTGTTCGGGAATGCACTGAGGTCAGAGGCACCTCTACACCGGCCGACCTTCACCCCAAGCCAGCGATTCCCGGCCAAGCTCGCTAGCGTGAAGACCCAGCGAGTCCCCAGACCACTGGCTCTTCCACTGATAAAATGGAAGGACCCCTTCCACTGATAAAATGGAAGGACCCCAAGCGACCCATGTCGCTGGGATCCTTCCATTTGCTAGGGAAGGACAGTAGGACAGGGACTCGATAAGCCTCGGCGTAGGGAAAGTGTCGGCGCTGGCAGCGCACGAGGACAAGACCACGATCACTCGGGCCACCGGTAGCGCTGGAGGCGCTGGTCCCCCGCACAGTGCCGCGGTTCTAGCAGCAGCTCTTGAGTATAAGGATCATTAGTTGCTGGACATAGGACATCGATTGGCCCGAACCAAGATAAACCGTTGTGTCCCCTCTGTGATTCTTGTGTTCTTGAGTCCATCTGAGCCACCGAAGAGACGCACTCTGACACTACCACGAACAACAATGCTTGTCACAGTTCCAACCCTATGACAGCATGCCTGGGAACACTCCATCACAGCCATCTTATTATCTAAAAAGTTTTGTCAGTATACGCCTTTTAAAATTTTCAATTAGGCTATCATCCCCCTCTAGCCATCAACCAGTCCTTTCATTTACGCATTGTATAATGAGCCAGAGTCGTTTGGAGCCATGCCAAACAAGACCTTAATTAGCATTTTTTCAAAGGTTTGTCAAACTCATCTCACCACGTACGCCACTCGATTCTAAATGCAACATATTTCTTAGCCTCACTTTCTCTTTGTTGTTTCCTCGGTCCACCGACACAAAGCCCTCTACATCGCACCTGAGCCTCTAGCTTGCCCTTTACACTCGCAACCTGGTCCTTCGTAGCCAAGCCTCGCCTCTTGATCTTCTCCACCTAGCCATATGACTCTATGTCATGTATGCCTCATGTATGTCTCCTCCAACCTTCAATAGAGCACTATCATCACATGACCAAGCCACCTCTTCATTATGGTTCTATATCTTCCTCAACCTAGTGTACCTATGGACTACGTGCCTGTTCATCTCACATGAAACACATTAGTCTACCTAAGGTTGACACTCAATTACCAAAACTAAGCTGGGACATTCAAATGAACTTTGTGTTCCTCTCCACAAAGCATGGAAGGCCCACCATCATTGAGCCCACATTAATGGGTTAGGGCATTAAGCAAGCTGGAGGCATCGCAGGAGGTGAATAAAGGGGATTCTAGGCAATACGGAAATACGATTGACTTATGTGGGATCAACATTGTGAAATATGTATAAAGTGGAATGGGTTGGTTATATCAAAATGTAATGACAAGTTAGACAAATAGTGTAATGGCATCGTGATATTTATACTAGCATGATTCCAACTAACCCATTATCTTTTGAGAACACCAACATTTTCTAATCAATGATGATGCCTATCAGCCTATATATGATATAAGATAACACAGCAAAATTGATAAAATATATTACAGTTCACCTCTAAAATAATTAAATATGTATACTTTTTTACATAATAGAGGAGGGGTTGCTTCCTAGGTAGATATATTAATAAAATGAGATATTACTACTGGAAAAAGATAAGCAAAGACTTCAACAATACATTTAGACAAACATGATAGTATAAGGTAGTGGTGATTAATATCAACTAACACCACTTTATTATTGAGTAAAAATATATTTATCTATGATAGCATGCATCTCTGCAGCAGCATCATTCATTGACAATCACTCCGTGGGCAATTGCTTTGAACAAAGGACACCAAGCTGAATGACGGCAGACAAACATTCCCTGGTTCTTGTTATATGTCTTGTATCATTGCTATTGTTTACTCCATCATGCAGCGAGATGTTGGAATCTACTATCTCCATAATCTTGTCAGGAAGAGCTGCCTCGGCATAATAATGCAAGCTTATCCCATATCTAAATATATTAGTTGTCGGGCTCTTCCTTGTGAACATCTCGATCAAAGTAATGCCAAGACTAAACACATCTCCAGAAGTTGACACCACAAGCCCTTCTCCATATTCTGCAGTGGAATGAAATATGAGGATACATAGGTATATATGGATAAAACTAAAAGACTACTTGATGTGCATCTTACTATTAGTAATTAGATAATCCTATTGGAGCCTCCACACAATGCTCACAAGACAAGCCATAACTAAAATTAAATCTGAGATGTTCTCACAAAAATAAAAGGCATCGGCCATCAATTCAGCGTACTATAGTTATCAATGGTGATAATATGCATTTGGTATATTGTGCTTTCTAAAAAAATTACACACCTCTGCCATTATAAAAACATTCTTAAATGGCCTTTTCTATCTTGTACATTTAAATTACCAACATATGACACTGTGAAAACTAACTTAAAATAAGCCATCATCTTCATCTAAATTATCCATTATGCCATTGTGAAAAATAACATATGGTAACCATTAATTAAAATTTGCTTCTGAGTTACCCACTTGTACTGTTATTATAAACATTCTAAAGTAATCCCGAGTCTGAATCTAATAGCATACATATGTTTTTTTTTAAATTATCTCAAAAGTAACCGTATATATTTTCCATGTCATCTACTTATTATGGTATAAACACATGACATATATCACTATGTAGACGATGGGTACATGTTTGAGGGAAGCATTGAATATGCCAGTATCCATGTCCAACGCATAGCGGAAGCTAAGATTCAAACTAAAGGCAAACATATGAGCAAATCGTAAAGAGCAAAGATAAGAAATTTTGTTGAGGTCTACTCTAACCCAATTATCCATGAATTTTTGTCACATTTTTTAACAATTACTAACCCATGCAGCAGCACATATTGATGAGCTAATAGGGATAGATGCTATCATTTGAAGCATGAAACAAAGAAAATTGAGTTACCTGGAGCAATGTATCCAATGGAACCTCTTATTCCTATGGTGCTACTAGAGTTGATGTGTTGTTTGCTGGTTGTTTCATCTAGAACTCTAGCAATGCCAAAATCTCCAACACAAGCTCTCATTTCCTGATTGAGAAGAATGTTACTCGGCTTGAGATCGCAATGGATGATCAATGGCTGACAACCGTTGTGAAGATAGTCCAAAGCATCCACAATGTCCACGGCGATGCCCATCCTCTGTGACAAACTGAGTGCTCTGTGTCCATTTTGGCCCTCCAAATTTGGGTGGACCCATCCATCTAAGTTACCATTAGCCACGAACTCAAAGACTAGTGCTCTGAAGTCTTGACCCTGGTGGTTGATGCTAGAACAACATGTAATGATCTTTAGAAGGCATCGGTGCCTCACTCTTCTTAGTGCCTCACATTCAGCCTGGAAGCTTTTGTAGGACCCTGATTGCTGGACATTAAACACCTTAACAGCGACGACAAAGGCTTGATTTTCTAGTGTGCCCTTGTATACTCTATCATATCTTCCTTTTCCAAGCATATTTGCTTCTGAAAATTCATCTGTTCCTTTCAGTATATCGTTGTACGGAACTATTGGAAGCTATATCTCTGCAAATTGTGGTGGCAAATCTTTCTTCGAACTGTCTTGGACTTTCTATGGTGAAATCCAGCCCAACCTAGAAAAAGTAAAATGAGACTTCCTATTGTTGGGATTGTTATTTTAAGAAACTTGGGTATGTCTTTCCTATTCTTTCTTGCACAAAACCTTGCGCATTTTGGCAGATGGAGCTGTGGAATCCCCCCACATAACGCATTATTACCAACAATTGATAGTCCAGTCAAATTTTTGAAAACTCCTCCTTTTGGTATTTCACCTTGCAAATTGTTGTAGGACAGATCTAGGCGAAACAGCGATGTTGAATTACCTAAAAGGTCTGGGATTGTTCCAGATAAATTGTTGTGGCCAAGATACAACTCCTGTAGGTTGGTAAGGGTAGCGAAGTTGCCAGGGATGCTTCCATTCAATTTGTTGTCCGTCAAATTAAGTACCGTCAAGCCAGCCATGTTCTTAAACGTAGCAGGTATGCTTCGTTGGAATGAATTCCCATCCATTAAGAGGAATTCCATGACCCTGCAGTTGCCAATAGTATCAGGTATCTCACCTGAGAAATTGTTTCCCGATAGGAAGAGCTGTCTGAGATATACCAAACTACCGACTTCTAATGGAAGTGGTCCCTCCAGCATGTTGTTGGATAGATCAAGAAACATTGAGATTGATGGCAGCTCCATAATTTTGCTAGGAATCAATCCAGTAAGGCTGTTATTTGGTAGACCTAGGAGTAAAAGTTTGCTCAAGTTTCCAAAGCTTGGTGGAATTGGCCCCTCAAAGCTGTTGTCGCCTGCATAAACTTGAAGTAGGCTAGAAAGGTTTCCGATGGAGGATGGTAGATGTCCTGACAGGTAGTTTGAAGCAAAGGCTAGCTGCTGCAATCGCGTAAGCTTCCCGATGCTTTCAGGAATGACCCCAGTGAGTAAGTTTATGCCAAAATCAAGCTCCACAAGACCTACCAAATTTCCAATATCTGATGGGATGACACCGGATATGTTGTTGTTGGAAATCTGCAGCCACCGGAGATTAATAGACAGATTAACCAACGGAGTTGGCAGCTTCCCTGAAAATCTGTTGAATCCAATGTCCAGTCCCTGTAATCTGCTACAATTCACCAAAGAATCAATAAATTCCCACTCTTCCTCGTTGTTTGCCTCTAACATGTTCTCATCCAGAGCAAACACTTCAAGTTGTTGCAATTTGCCCAATTCAGCAGGAACTACTCCAGTAAAATTATTATTTCCCAAGTCAAGAAGCTGGAGCCTGGAGAGGTTGGTTAGCGACAGCGGAAGGGCTCCGGTAAATCTGTTTCCTCCAATCCCAAGCTGTTGGATGCTGGGAAGGCTGTCCCCCAGGTCAGATGGTAGACAACCATGGAGCTTGCTGAGAGCCGCATAAAAGTAATAAAGAGATGATAGGTTATACAGGGAAGGAGGAAGCACACCGGAGAGATCATTGTCGGAGAGCTGGAGGAAATCAAGATACGGATTGTTCCCGATGCCTGCAGGGATCAATCCCTCAAGATAGTTGTCTGACAAGGACAAGACGGCCAACCGGGAAAGATTGCAAAGAGACGACGGGATGGTTCTGCTAATGCTGTTGTTGTCCAACCCTAGAAACGAGAGCGCCGGCAGGTTGCCAATCTCGGCTGGGATACTTCCCTGCAGGCCTTTGTTGTTTTGGATGATAATCTCACGGAGGCTGATGCAGCGGCTGATGTTACTTGGGATGACACCAGTGAGCGTGTGTTTTGGACCAGGTGAAGGCGACGGAGGCGCCTGAGGGAGCCGATGCTGGCAGGGATCTCGTCGTGAAGGCTGTCGTAGCTCAGGTCGAGTAAGCGCATGAAGGTGAGGTTGCCGATGGCAGGGGAGATGGTGCCAGCGAGCCCCTGGGAACTGAGGTTCAGGCTTACCACCCACCAGTGTTGCTTGCCGCAGGTGACACCCTCCCAGCTGCAGTAGCTGGTGCTCTGGTTCCACGAGTCCAGCACGCCGGAGTGGCTGGAGATCTTTGCCTTGAAAGCGAGAAGGGCTCCCCCGTCACCATCGTGGCTGGATGATGAAGCGGTTGCACTGTTGGTTGCGGTGGCGGAGAGCAGCAAAAGCAGCTGGAGGAGCAGCATCGCTGCTGAAGGATTTGAGTGAGTGCAGCGAGTGGTTTCCCTGCTTGATAGCATTATGTAATGCGCTCATGAAGTACGCAAGAGTTTCATAAATACATACACAAAAAAGGGTAAGCATGCAGAGTGCTTGTGCTTTTTGGGGGATTTTTAACTGGCCGAGTGCACCATTCATTCCATCAAGGATCGGTACCGGTGCAAGTCCGGTCAAAAGTGTATCTGTTAGTGAAATGAAATTCAACTATGGGTCGTTCAATTACTGGTTAAATAAATTAAAAAAAAAACTCGACCTGCGGGGTTATGACGGCCCCCGGGTTTTCCGTTAAGAAGAAGGATCTTCTCACACGGATCGAGAAAACCCCCGAACCCCCGCCCCCATCCTGACGCAGGAGGTGCCGTCACCGTGTGAGAACCGGACCGGGGCCTTCCACTGCGCTTTGGCACATGGGGACGGGCGAGGGGATTTTTTTAACCGTTTGAGCTAGGTGCCCTTTGGCAATTAAATAAATTAAAGTGTCTGTTAGTGCAGTTTTGAAAAAGGAAAGTGCAGTTTGGAAAAAGGAAAGCTAAGGGAGGGGCAACAACTTTACATGTTCAAATCCTGTCTTTCTACCCAACATTCCTACCCCCGGCCACTCCTTCCCTCTCCTATCCAATAAGTTGGATTGAGTGCGCCAGGATTTTTTTGGGTCAATTCAGGGGAGCAAATTTCCACCTACTTACTTCATTGAACGAAAGAGCTGAAAGCTTATAGCAAGAATAACCCCAGACAAACCAAGGTGGAAGTACATGCGGAAGAGAGAAAATCAATCTGAAGAGTTTGAGCAGTTTGAGTGATAATCACGCCAAGCTAGGAAAGTCATTTTCCCTTTACATGATAGCACAAATAAAAATCGAGCCAAGGGACTCCAACGGGCGGAACCCTGACGGCCCCTTCCTCGCCGCCGCCCCTTCCCTCCCCCTCCCCTCCTCCTCCTCCTCCTCCTCCTCCCCCTCCACCTCCGCTACCCTCCCCACCCCCGCCATCCCCGCTAGATCCGGCGATGGAGGCAGCTCGCAGGCTCCCTCCCCATCCTCGCCGCCGCCACCACCGGGCACCGCCACCGCGCCCACCGCCACCGCCGTGGATGCGGGATCCAGCGCAGGAGCTAGCATGTGGGCTCCCTCCCCTTCCCCGTCACCGCCACCGTGGTCGCCCAGCGCTGCACGTGGACGCGGGATCCAGCACAGGAGCCAGCTCTCGGCTCCCTCCCCCTCCTCGCCGCCGCCACCACAGTTGTGGACACCCCAGAGCTGCTCGTGGGCACCGGATCTGCCGTGCGCACGCCATCCGCGATGCCAGCGCCGCAACGGCCGGCGGGCAGCCGTTGACTGCCTCAAAGGCCCCCTCGGCGCCGGGCAGCACCACTTCTAGGTCCGCATCCTCTAAGGACAATGGCTCGCCATGGCTATAGGTGCAGACGGTCGCCCTTGCAGACCCTCTCGATGCCTTCCTCAACCCGTCTGGGCCTCGGGGTGATGTGCGCTGGACCAACGCAATGACCGCGGCCACCTTCTCGCCAGCAGCGTGGCCGTTCTACCCAGGTTGCTCCTCGGGTGGGCGCACGAAGAGCCATCAATGGGCGGACGAAGACGATGACAGCGAGGATTCCGACGATGGTGCCCCAGCGACCTACCTAGATGCCCTTCGTTGACCGGCCAAGCTGGTAGCTTCTTCCCTGCCACGTGCCCAAACTCGTTCAGTCATGGTTTTGGACCGTGGCGGAGCGGACGACGAATGGTAGGGACCTAAGTGAAGGCGAAGGAAGCATAGCCAGTCATGGCCCCAACTGGTGCGTCGCCTACCTGGTTGGCTAGTGGAGGGCCACGTCCCTACCCACCAACACCTCAGCCGACGTGGACAGGTCTCCGCTCCCGACTCTAATGGGTGGCGGGAGATCCTCCCCCGACCAGAGACGCGACCTACGGCCGCCTCGATTGAGCCTCACCAAGAGAAGCTCCCGCCAGCCTATAGGATACCCGCAGAGCATTGCGATAGATGTTTCAACTGCCTCTCCTACTCACATAGAGTAGCAACTTGCCGGTTGCCACGACGTTGTCTGCGCTGCCATGGCTTCGACCACCTGGCTAGGAACTACAAGCAGATCAGGTTTGCTACGATGATGAATGCAAAGGGTGGTGTTGCTCGTGGAAATGAGGCACTGGCCCCCCAGCACATGCCCCATGGCGGCCTACCGAGTTCAGTAGGGGCCGCAGGGGGCGCCAGCAGAAGCCAGCGACGACACTGGTGGCGCCAGAGCAAGCCGACGAGCGACACTAGCATGGACGCAGTCGCCACCTCCATCGACAATGCTACTAGCTCTACTGCTACACACTACCTCCACAAGCCAAATTTGCTTGTGCTGGAGCCATACGTGAGCACAAGACCTCATGAGTGGGTTGACCCAATGCTGAAGGAGTTCGTCGCCTCGAGCATCGTCAGCCGGCCACCAGAAGCACCAACGCCTAGGTGTCCGCCTACCACGTCGACTGCTCCTCAGGATGAGGCAGCATCGCTGGTGGACACTAGTTCTCCAGCGAAGGCTTGGACGATGGGCTCGCCTACAGCCATATGTGGAGGCACAACCAAAGTTGCCAACTCGACTCAGGTGCTTTCACTCGTCCTAGCTTTGAAGCGGGGAAAGGTGCTGGTGATGAAGTCGATGGGCTACCTCGACGAGCAGATGAGGCCTTCCACGGTGTCCAAGCACACCTACAACAGCATCTTCATCGACCAGCTCAACCCCTCGCATGCTGAGGCAATGCAATAGCTCTTCCTAGACCCACAAGGAGAGCGACCGAGGTGCCACGCACGACAGCGCGTCTTATCGCCGATGATGGCTGCGTAGTATGATTAGCGAGTAATAGCCATGATCTTCTTATGCTAGGGAGGGCAGAGCCGATTGTATAACACTAACACCCCCGCTCTAGTGTGCCATGTTCATGGTGCGTCGTTGTAACTTTCACTATTTCTCAATATTAATACAAAGATGCGCAAACCTTTTGCGTATTCGAGAAAAAATCAAGCCAAGCTAGGAGTGATGGTATGTCTTGCTTGTATCAACATGCCCAGAGGTCAATGTCTCTAGGTACTGATCGAAGAACTTCCCTAGGAGAATCATCTTCGTGATCGAAAATTATCTTGTCTTGAGCGTTCCAAAGCCTCCAAAGGATGATTAGAGCAACCACGTATTTAGACCAACCAGTCCATATAGATGGGCCCCACAACAATAATCAATAGCTAAGTTGCATGGCACAATGTATTTAGACTAGTTGCAAATAAGGCGGTCCAAAAGTAAAATAAAAAATCTCGCTTCCTCCAACTCCCACACAGTAGAAATAATATTGTTTATTGTCTTCGGATAGCTATTGTAACAACCCTGAAATCTCAGAGCCAAAAATCCCAATTTTTTAAAACTTTTTCCAAAACCCTGCATGGTAAGTGGACATACGAGGAAGCCAACCATAGATGCACTAAGTGAACCCCAATTAGATGGTTGAGCATGTGCATTAAACACCAACTCAGGATTTGCTTCTTCTTATTCTTATGCTTGATTAATAGTTAATTAATCAACTTTTATAAATTAAATAACTTGTGTGTGCGCGCCATGGACCCTTTCATGGTAAACCCTATAAGGTTGACCTAGTGGACCCACCCTATGGGAGTAAACATGTTTATAAATACATGGCATAGAAATAGAAATAGCAACAGAAATAGGAATAGGAATACAAAACGAAATAGAAAAAGAATAAAGAAATAGGGAAAGGAAGCCAGTAGACCAACCCAGCCCACCCCAGCCTCACCTCTACCTGCGCACCAGCCCTAGGCCCGCATGACCGCGCCCAGGAGCCACCCTCTACCGCACTTGCGCGTGGCCCAGTTGCCTTCTCCTCACGCATGTTACACCATCGCAAAGCTGAAGGCGCCCACACCTACTCCCCTCTCACACCCACCGCTGACAAGTGGACCCCATGGACTGTAACAGAACCATCCAATTTATAAGACCACAAGTACAATGGCCACCACCGAGGTAGTCAAACCATCACACTTGAGCCCATATAAATCTGGTAGTCCATCGAGTATCACGAAGGATCTCGAATCAACCAACATACAAGCCAAGATTGTACATGATTCAACATACAAATCACTTGTTACAACAAGTTCATAAATAGTTGTCATACATCGGAGTTCCATCACAGTTGTTATAATAACAGTGTAACAGTAGCGGAAGCAACAAAGTTCTGAACAACATCAACAGTAGTTTAGATACATAGCTAGTTTTCACAGTCATCTCCAACCAAAAGCACAAGGGTGAGATGATATATAGAATGACCATGCCCATGGTCTTATTCCTCATCCACTACATGAGCAAAGTAGTGCTTACAGTAGCCGTGGTACATCATGTTATCTACAACAATAGGGAAATAAACCCTGAGTACAAGAAGGATACTCAGCTAGACTTACCCGTCATAAACCAAAATAAGAGACACAAAGGATCATGCAAGGCTTATAAGTGGAGCTGGTTGACATCATTTGCCTACAAGCCAATATTTATCTAGTATCTTTTAACTTTGAAATAACAAGTTTATTATTCCTGTCCCATTCTAGATTAGCATCTATCCTATGCCAAACATGTTGTGTACCATTAAATCATCACAATAGTAACCATATCAAGTTGAGCATTTCCATAATCCACATAACCATTACTTTCATCAATTACTACGATGAAGGGGGCTCATGTCAAGTTCTCACTATCTAGGAGAGACGATGATTCGAATCGATTCCTACCCAGCTACGGAATTATTCCTAACACACACCCATACTCTCCCCGTACATGGTCAGCATTGGGTCACCTTTGGTACAACCCTAGGTCCAAATCATGGGTAAGACCAGCGTCAGTACCCTCAAAGATACTACCAATCTACTAGGAAGCTCAGGACTCAAACCCACCCTTGAACTCATGCCATTGGATCTCCACACATCCTTACTACCTCTAGGGTGAGCACTTTACTACTCAGTGTCCTTAGCCTGAGTTGAGCTACTCGGCTTCATAGTCGGAACTGACTTATCTGGCGAACTATGTGAGAGGCATGCGTTCAACATGACAAGAGGGCCTCCAGCGGCCGGTCCTTAAATGACACAGACAGAATCACTATAAGTCACCACACCAAACATATAAGATTGCACCCAGTCTCCAATTGTTCAACATCACCTAGGTTATGTTCCACTGACTAGCACAATATAGCCAACCTGTGATCAAGTCACCACCTATAGCTCGCAGGTGACTAGGAAATCACCCGACTTCTACCGGTCTAAGCATGACTAAGCATAAAGGTTGATCCTAGACCTACATAGGAATCAAGATAGATATTTCTAGACAAGGAAAGTATATGCAGCAAGTGGTTCCAATCAACTCCTAGTACTTAATGCATTAACATAAAACAAAAGGACTCAAGTTGGTATAAGAACACATAGGATGTTAGAATGCTCCAGGGCTTGCCTTTCACAAACGTGGCGGCTGGTGGTTAGGGCACTCTAGGAGATGATCAACTTCAGGCTTGCCTTCACCTAGAGCTTCTTGGTGCTGAGCTTCCTAGTTCTCCTCTTGTGGATCGGCTTCAAGTTCCACCAACGTGATTTCTTCTGCTGCACCTATTGCATGTATATGCATAAAGTAAGTATCATGGATGCATAAGGATTGTGAATGATATGACATGAGAACATGAATGATTCTATGTTGATGATTATATCAAGTTACTTAGACTGATAACCAAGTTGAATTCTTATTTACTGAGTAGGTGCATATCTCTTCTCTAGAATTTTCAAGAATCCACACTAAGTCCATTCCTAGACCACAACACAGTAGCTACAAGTTTAGATCATAACTATAGTTTTACTCAACCAATTGCTATGGTCTAGGACTTTCTGGAAATATCATAAAATTGCCTACAACTTTCATTTAGTCATTAGAAGATGATTTAATATCTATCTAGGCTAAACAATTCAATCATCCAGATCTATCCAGTAGACAAGCAAATTCTAATAGCAGAATTCTAACAGGCTATAACTCCCAAACCATTTAGTCTATTACCATGAAAATTTGACACAAGTAAGATAAGTAAGTTATCTATAGCTTTGTTAATAACAAGTTTCACAGGAAATGTAATTATCATCATGAATTTATCAATACAACAGAAACTACTCCTGCAGCCATCGAGCGGAATTATAAAGCAATAATTAAGTAGCTACTTATAACCAATCAACTTCAAGCACAACTATCCATTATCAGTAGATCAAATGCATCACAAGGACTACAAAAAACAATATGTTTATGCCAAACTAATGTATTTAGATACCTTTATAAATTTCTTTATATAATAAGGTGATTTATAAGATAAATATTTTTAGTGCTCCATAAATTTAGAGAAAATTACAGTAGCATACATATGACCCGAAAAGTCTACTGTGCAAATTTCATGCTAATTGGATAAGTATAGCCCTCTATACAAAAATGACAAGTTATTTGGTTTATTTTAGCAAAAATAGTTTAGCCAATTGAAAAGTGTCAAGCAATAGATTTCATATTTTTCTTAGCTTCCCTAAAACTCATTAACAATTCACAAAAATTTGCATGGCAATATGTTACTTATTTTTATTGTTATGAATTTCCTCAGAAAACACCATTTATTAAAATATAAATAGAAAGACCTTAATCCAATCAAGTTTACTGCAAGTTTAGTCTTTTCCCTAGCTAGATCATGTCAACACAAGATCAGAAAAATTGGAATCACAATTTTATCACTTTCCTAGCTCAAGTTATGTATTTTACAATATTGTAAACAATTTAAAAGCACTTATTTAGCTCCATTTAATTCTCCTAGAAAAATATCAGAAATAGTGCATTTTATATTTTTATCAAATACTAAATTTCATGAGGAACCTAACAAAATTTGGTTCACCAAAATTGGACACTCCTAGCTTGAGATATGAATTTTTGAAACATGCATTCAAATCTGTGAAAACAAACCAGAAAATCAAATAATACACACACTGACAGATGAGGCCTGCTGATCGGTAGGACCCACACATCAGTGACTCCAGAGCAGAGGAGGTCCTCTAGCAAGCGTTATCTCGCTGGCGGTGAGATCACCGATGACTACTATGACACCAACGTGTTTCTCTCATCAAGACGCATCGATAGGTGGTGACTACGCGACCTAGGGTTCACCGGAGATAGCTCGCCGGCGACAATGGTGGACGGCGAAGGTAGCATGGTGGTATGCCGGTATTCTCCATCCATTGCATGCTCTAGTGAGGTGTGCTATGGCTATGTGGAATCCTAACAAAGCTATCTATGGTGGTTAGGGATCCGGTGAGGCGACGGTGAGCTCCGACCGTGTGCATGCCACAGCGGCGGCGCATGGAGCATAGTGGTGCTCCCACCATTCTGGCTAGACAGCGACAAAAGGTAGGTCTCCATCATGCCATACACATGGTCTAGGGTCACTCAACCTAATATGCATGAGAGAGGAGGGAGATGATGGACCAGCTCGGCAACGGTGAGCTCGACTGCCACGGCGGCCCTGGCGGTCACGTGCAGAACAGCGACGCGTTTCGACGCACCCAAGCGGTAGTGTCAAACTGGACAATGGATTAAGATGCTAGGACCTATGATGAAGACAAGATGAGGGAGAGAGAGAGAGAGAGCAAAGGTGCCTGGATTGTAGTTGGCCACGGCGAGCATGGAGCTCGGCGGCGCTCCGGCGAGAACACCGGTGGCGGAAACGACAAAATGCGCCCCTACCTAGACTTGAAGTGCTTGGCAAAGGGGTGGAGGTTGAAGCATGGAACAAGTCAGAGCTATTGGCATGATCAATTGGAAAATGGTGCAGTGATGGCAGCGAGCGAGCATGGCAAAACTCATGGCGGCGATGGCAACGGTGGCGCTGCTGCTTGGCGGGCGAGAGGGAAGGCGAGCGAGAGCGAGAGAGCGAGGACTGGATTGAGCATGACGTCGCCTCACTCTTCACCATGCTGTGGCCTGACTAGGTAGGCCAACACTGACGTATGGCCACCACGTGGCGCGCCTGGCCAGTGGCCGATCGGCCACCGACGTGTGCGTGGACGCGACCATCAGAGCCGATGACAGCTCCTGATGAAGCAACATAGCGATCATCTAACTCCAAATCCGTTCATTCTTAGAAAAAACTCTATTAACTAAAGTTGTAGAGCTACATATGATGTACAATATTGCTAAAAGGACTTTGGCCTAAATCCTAATGGTTCGCTAGTTATATCATCCCAAAGTGCAGCACTTGAAACTATAATGCGATCCCAGACTTAGAAAATTTTTCAATCAAAAACAGTAATTCTATTGCTACTCGTCGACTATTTTTTAGCATGCTATGCACCTAATTAGGTCTTGACCCAAAAATAAAAGTTATTACCCTAGTCAAGTACTACAACTTTTCATTAAGGGTGCACTGCCATGCAAAGTCTCTAGAGTATAGTTCAACTTAGGTCAATCATACAACTTGAAAATGAAAGCCTACACTATAACCATGACTTAGAGGCCAAATGGGTCCAAGTCATGAATACCAAAGTTGTTCCATGTGACATTCTAAACATGTTTAAGGTACTCCTAAGGTCCCACAAACATTTTATACATTGGTCACAAGTAAATCCTTGCATATGTAAAGCATTTAGTAACAAACACATGTGATATAAGCAATCATAGAGATAAATTTGAGATGCTCATGCTCATGAATGATCAATGATGCTTGTGATCATGCAATGCCAATGCCAAATGTATGCTTAACATCTAGGGTGTTACAACCCTTCCCCTTAAAGAAATCTCGTTCCGAGATTTGCACGACTAAACATCTCTTGTAGAAAACCGGATAGACCTCACGAAGATAATCCTCTCTCTCCCACGTAGTGTCTTGCTCACTATGATTATTCCTATACCACCTTGTAGAATTTAATGACTTTGCTATGGGTCACTCTTTTCATTATCTCAAGCACACGAATAGGTCTTTCTTCATAGGTTAAATCGACCGGATCTTGACACTAGCTGGGTTCAATAGCATCTTCGGGCACACGAAGACATTTCTTGAGTTGGGAGACATGGAAAACATTGAATATAGCTCTCATTTCTAGAGGTAACTGGAGTTTGTAGGCTACTAGTCCCCTTATTCCAATGATCTTGTATGGGCCTATATATCTAGGTGCAAGCTTTCGCTTCACACCAAACCTTTGCACTTTCTTCATGGGAGACACCTTCAGATATACAAAATCCCCAACTTCAAATGCAATGGGACTTCTCCTTTTATCTGCATAACTCTTCTATCTCAATTGAGCAGCTTCAAATATTTGTTGAATAATTCGAACTTGTTCTTCAGCTTCTTTGACAAAGTCAATCCCATAATACCTTATTTCACCAGGCTCAATCCAATTCAGAGGAGTCCTACACTTTCGACTATACAAAGCTTCAAAAGGAGCCATCTTAATGCTTTCTTGATAGCTATTGTTGTAGGAGAATTCAGCCAAAGGTAGCCATTTCTCCCATGAACCCATAGAAGAAATCACACAAGCTCTCAACATATCCTCTAGAATCTGATTCACTCGCTCAGTCTGACCAGCTGTTTGAGGGTGATAAGCAGAGCTACGGATCAGTTGGGTACCTAGCTGCTTATGCAGATGTTCCCAAAAATGGTTAACAAACTATGGTCCTTGATCTGACACAATGCTTTTAGGCACACCATGCAATCATATGATTTGGGCAATGTACAACTCGGCATAATGATGGGGTCGATATCTTTCCTTAATAGGGATGAAATGTGTAGATTTAGTCAAGCGGTCAACAATTACCCATATGGAATCATGACCCTTTTCAGTGGTTGGAATCCCAACTATAAAATCCATACTGATGTCATCCCATTTCCAACTTGGGATAGACAGTGGCTGAAGTAGTCCAGCTGGCTTCAAATGGATGGCCTTTGACCCAACAGCAATTATCGCATCTAGCAACAAATGCTACAATTTCTTTCTTCATTTTTGTCCACCAGAAGCATGTTTTCAAGTCTTGGTACATTTTACTGCTACCTAGGGTGAATGGACAAATTGGAAGAGTGTGCTTCCTCTAGAATTTGGTTTCTCAATTCTCTATCTTTCAGCACTACAAGTTGATCCTTAAACCACAGCACACCCCTCACATCTAGTCAAAAATGCTTGGTTTCTTCCTCTTTCATCTTGCTTTTGATATGGAATATACCCACATCGGTCTTTTGGAGCTCAATGATCTTAGACTCAAGAGAGCAACTAACAGTGATATTGTGTAAGACTGCTAGATGCAATAAGTTGAAACCATCTTCTAACAAAGGATTACACTGATACTTCGGCTTAAGGCATCTACAACCACATTGGCTTTTCCCTGATGATAATGTACTTCTAGGTTGTAATCCTTGATCAATTCCAACCATCTTCTCTGCCTCATATTCAATTTAGGTTGGGTGAAAATGTACTTGAGGCTCTTGTGATCGGTGTAGATATGGCAAACATTACCAAGCAGGTAATGTCTCCAAATTTTAAGATCATGGACAACTGCTGCTAATTCTAAATCATGGGTTGGATAATTGACTTCATGCTTTCTTAGTTGCCACGAGGCATAAGCAATGACTCGGCCTTCCTGCATTAGAACACACCCCAAACTGGTACCCGATGCGTCACAAAACACATCAAAAGGTTTCTCAATGTCAGGCTATGCTAAAACAGGAGCAGTAGTTAGCAATGTTCATAAAGTGTGAAAAGCTACCTCACACTCCGGTGTCTATACAAATTTCTCATCCTTCTGAAGCAACCTAGTCATGGGCTTGGCAATTTTGGAGAAATCTAGAATAAACCTATGGTAATATCCTGCTAAACCAAGGAAACTCCTGAACCTCATGAACGAAGGTTGGGGCTTTCCAATCAAGAACCTCCTGCACCTTGGATGGGTCCACCGAGATTCCATCTTCAGATAAAACATGGCCTAGGAAAGGTACTTTCCTCAACCTAGAATTCACATTTACTAAATTTAGCATATAACTTATGCTCTCTCAGCCTAGACAACACCACTCTCAAGTGCTCTGCGTGATCTTCTACCTTCTCGAAATAGATCAGGATATCATCGATAAACATGACCACAAACTTATCAAGCTTGGGAATGAATACCGAGTTCATTAAATACATGAAATAGGCAGGAGCATTGGTCAACCCAAAGGACATGACTAAATACTCATAAAGGCCATACCTAGTGGAAAAAGCTATCTTAGGTATGTCCTCAGGCCTAATCTTGATTTAGTGATAACCTAATCTCAAATCAATCTTAGAGAACACTTTTGCTTTTGCCAATTGATCAAATAAGATATCAATGCGAGGCAAAGGATATTTGTTCTTGATAGTAACAGCATTGAGTGGTCGATAGTCCACACACATCCGCAAAGACTTGTCCTTCTTTTTCACAAATATGGTTGGACAACCCCATGGTGACGAACTAGGGCGAATGAGACCCTTTTTTAAGAGCTCTTGCAATTGGATCTTTAATTCTTCTAACTCATTTGGCGGCATTCTATAAGGTCTTCGGGAGATGAGTGTTGTACCTGGTATTAACTCAATCTTGAACTCTATATCCCTGTTGGGTGGTAACCCTGAGCAATTCATCTAGAAAGACATCCAAAAATTCACATACTATAGGAATATCAGCAAGGGACCATAGGCTAGATAGCATTGGCCACATTTTGGAGATCAAACTCCCTAGAAAGGGGTACTAGAAAAGCATCGTTATTCCTGGGGTCTCTCAACATAATGGTTCTAGTCGATGTATCGATGAGGACACCATGGTTCTTCATCCAATTCATACCCAAGATCACATCTATACCCAATCTCGGTAATATCACTAAATTTGTAGTATACTCTCGTTCACTTATTTGGATAAGTACATCTTTAACTATCTGATTGGTAGAAATGTTATTCTCGGCTACAATTATACAATAACCACCTTTGTCTACTACAAATATTTTCTGATCATACTTGGATGCAAATGTTGGACTCATGAATGAATGTGAAGCCCCTAGAATCAAATAGAACAACTATAGGGTTATGGTTCACAAGAAACATACCAGCTGTGACAACCTCGCTAGAGGGAATCTCTTCCATGGTGGTGTAATGCACATATCCCCGAGGTGTGCATTTGTAGCTACTGGCTTCATATTGTTCTTCTTGGGGTAAGGGCACTCCCTCGCCTAATGACCAGTCTTGTTGCAATTGAAACATGGTTGATTGTTAGGCTGGTGCCTTCGAGTTGCCTTGTCCTACATCACCCTTAGGTGATAGAGCAATAGAGTATGCCCGACGATACCCTTTATTTGCTTGGCTTGGCTGGGCCTTCTTCTGAGGTGGCTGGTAGTTTGGAGCAGGTGGGTGGTATTGGGTTCTTGCCACCACTGGAGCTCTTTGCTGAGATGCACTGGCTTCAAAGGCCCTCTTGTGGCTCTTGGATGCAGCATAAATATTATTATGATTCTCTTGTGTGAGCGCATCACTCACGAATTCGTTGTAGGTCTCACTCTTGTTATTTGCTAGAGTCTTCATCAACTTTGGACCTAGTCCTCTCTTGAAGATTGCAATCTTCTTAGCATCAGGTATTCACAAACTCAGGCGCATACCTAGAGAGGTTATTGAAGGCATGCAAGTACTCAGTGAGACTTTTGGTGCCCTGAGTAAGCCTCATAAACTCTGTATGTTTCATACTCATAAGACCTAGGGTAATATGATGCCCCCTAAAAGCAGCCTTGAACTCATTCCATGTAACCTAAGTATTAGCGGGGAGGGTAGACAGGTAATGAGTACACCAAATGCCTGCTAGATCCATGCAACTGATGTGAGGCATATTTAGCCTTCATATGCTCTGTAACTCTCAAGAGACAAAACTTCTGCTCAATGGTATTGAGCCATTCATCGGCTTGCAATGGCTCCTCTACCTCCTTAAAGATAGGAGGTTTAGTGTCCAAAAAGTCCTTGAATTCACTGTACTGATTTGGTTTAGGTCCCTGGTGTTGGTCCCATCCCCATCCACGATCGGCGTTCTACACAAGCCCGTGTAGTACTTCCCCCATAGACCATTGGGTCTCTAGGAGCTAGGCCATCATTTCCACTGGCATGGGGATGGTGGTGGTGGGAGATCATCATCACCCTCACAACTGGTACCGGCCCCTCCATGAGTGCGAGTCATCTGCAAAATTGCAACAACCAATGATTATTGGATGATGCCAAGAGATTGTAGAAGAATTGTATAATCATGTCCCACTGTAATTACTGGAGAGAATCTTAAATTCATACAATAACACAGAGGCACAAATTCATTTCTACAACATAACATCACTAGTAGAACCACTTGTCGTACTCACAACGCGTTCCATACATGCCCAATTTTTCTTGCCAATAACAACTGGGAATTCATTAAAAAGTTCAATCACCACACGTATTACATGCACGGTTCCAATAACATCAAAAGGGATACATCATGAAATCAAAACCTACATTACGAGTTCAATACACAAGGATCGAAGATAAAGAGCTAATGCATCTAGCTAAGATATTATAGCTAAGCTACGCCTCAGGGTGGTCGTTATCGATGTCGGACACACCATCATCATGGTCGTCCTCAAAAGGCTCAATCTCCTCCTCTTTAGGCTCATCCTCGGCGTCCACCTCCATGCCATCGTCCTCAACAATCAACACATTGGGATCTTCTTCCACCGCTAGAGCTGGAGGAAGAATTGGGTTCACCATGTTATTGAGACGATGAACATCTAGCTGAAGGTCCTCAATCTGGCATATGAGTTCCTGCTCTCTATGATCAAACTCCATTGCCTGCCTAGAAATCTAGAACATAGGTCTAGATCCTAGCTGCCTCCCTATTCTCAGCAAGGCGAATGACCTCGTCCCTCTCAGCAAGGACGTCCTGTAACTTAGCCCTAGCTGCATCTCTTTCGGCAACAGCATTGGACAAACTGCCCCCGACGAGCTTCCAAGGCTATCATATAATTACCTATCTCATTTTGAGCTGCTCTAACTTGCCCTTTGATGCCTGCGCACATTCCTCGCATCCTACGCTGTGCAGCCTGTGCTCTTTGGAGCTCTTGCATACAACTGATGTAACTATCCTGGCGAGAGTAAAACATCCTCATAACTGCATACATGGCACTCATGGTAGCATTACTACTTTCCTGCTCTTTCATCCCGATCTATTACCTAAAGCATTACTGCCTGGCTGAGGTCCAAGCGGTCTGTGACTGCATCCACTCGAGGGAAAGATCCAACGGGCCCATTGACAAGCTCATCACCGAATTCCTGATAGATTTCATTGAGAACTTCAAAAGTGGCCACTTGGGCACCCTCCCAAGGGGTCTGTCCATCTAACTCGATACTCCATCCTTGCCACTGAGGGTTGTCCACATGGGTGGCGACTAGTAACCCACACTGTCGTACCACCATTGTCCCTCAGTTACCACTTTGCTCCAAAAATAGCGAGGCGGTTCAGCATACCCGACAGAGTGCAGTACCCTCCACAGTAAAGTGGGAGTCCCAAACAGTGCCAAAAAGGTGTCGCTTGCAATAGGGGCTCCTGGGGCTGCCATCTGTAGCAAATGTTACAATTTAGTGAGACACACGATTATAGAAAAGAGTTACTTAACAATAAGATCTTGCAAGGGGGAGGAACAATGCAATGACATGAATGAATGATGTATCATGATGTATGCTCATTTCGTACGTCCTCACAAACTTAGAGAAATAAATCCTAATGACATACGTGGTGGCATATATACGTTCTCTCAATATAATCGTAACTAAATGAGCTACACGTTTCGTTGTTAGTGTACCTTGCAGAAGATTCATTTCAGCCCAACCCAACAGTTATATGTACAGAAAGGTAAATCTAGGCTCTAAGTTGAATATCAAGGATAGCAAGATATATATGAAAGTAGTAAACTAAATACTTCCATATATATGTCCCATATATATACTTCTGTATCAAAGCTACCCGATGATCAATTACACTACCCACAATTAAATACGCACCATACACACATGCAAGCATGCATATACAACCGTATCACAGCTAGCTCTCCCCGACCGCACGCTCACTTCTTGCGGTCATGCCACTCATCAACTTACCTTCTTACCTGGCGTAGAGGCATTTGATCCATACATTACCACTCAAGTGAGTGGCACCCATACAATAGCACGCCGTATGGACGACGAAAGTAAAAAAACCTAGTGTTAGTACTTAAATAGCCACCTAATAGTCCTTAACTAGGCATAAAGGAGATGACCACTGGCACACTATAGTTTTAAGTTCAATCTTCAACACTATAAACTTATTACTACAGTTGTAGAAATTAAGTTTATAAAACAAAAACCTTTGTTTTAATTACACATGTGACAAGTTTAGTGTTGAAACTTGCTCCAAAGTCAGTTGTAATAGAACCGTCCAATTTATAAGAGCACAAGTACGATGGCCACCACCGAGGCAGTCAAACCATCACACTTGAGCCCATATAAATCTGGTAGTCCATCGAGTATCACGAAGGATCTCGAATCAACCAACATACAAGCCAAGATCGTACATGATTCAACATACAAGTCACATGTTACAACAAGTTCACAAATAGTTTGTCATACATCGGAGTTCCATCATAGTTGTTACAACAATAGTTTAACAGTAGCGGAAGCAACATAGTTCTGAATGACATCAACAGTAGTTTAGATACATAGCCAGTTTTCACAGTCATCTCCAACCAAAAGCACAAGGGTGAGATGATATATAGAATGAACATGACCATGGTCTTATTCCTTATCCACTACATGAGCAAAGTAGTGCTTACAGTAGCCGTGGTACATCATGTTATCTACAACAATAGGGAAATAAACCCTGAGTATGAGAAGATACTCAGCTAGACTTACCCTATCATAAACCAAAAATAAGAGACACCAAGGATCATGCAAGGCTTATAAGTGGAGCTGGTTGACATCCTTTGCCTACAAGCCAATATTTATCTAGTATCTTTTAACTTTGAAATAACAAGTTTATTATTCCTGTTCCATTCTAGATTAGCATCTATCCTATGCCAAACATGTTGTGTACCATTAAATCATCACAATAGTAACCATATCAAGTTGAGCATTTCCATAATCCACATAACCATTACTTTCATCAATTACTACGATGAAGGGGGCTCATGTCAAGTTCTCACTATCCGAGAGAGACGGCGATTCGAATCGATTCCTACCCAGCTAGGGAATTATTCCTAACACACACCCATACTCCCCCTGTCAGGGTCGCATCGGGTCACCTTTGGTACAACTCAGGTCCAAATCATGGGTAAGACCAGCGCCATACCCTCAAAGATACTACCAATCTGCCAGGAAGCTCAGGACTCAAACCCACCCTTAGACTCACATCATTTGCTCTCCGCACATCCTTACTACCTCCAGGGTGCACACTTTAACTGCTCATGTCCCCGGCCTGAGCTAAGCTACTCAGCTTCATGGTCGGAATGACTTATCCGACCAACTATGTGAGAGGCATGCGTTCAACATGACAAGAGGGCCTCCAACAGCCGGTCCTTAAACAACACAGACGGAATCACTATAAGTCACCACACCTAACATATAAGATTCCACCCGGTCTCCAATTGTTCAACATCACCAGGTTATGTTCCACGATAGCACAATATAGCCAACTATGATCAAGTCACCATCTATAGCTCGTAGGTGACAGGGAATCACTCGACTTCTACCGGTCTAAGCATGGCTAAGCATATAGGTCGATCATGGACCTACATAGGATTCAAGATAGATATTTCTGGACAAGAAAATATATTTAGCAAGTGGTTCCAATCAACTCCTAGTACTTAATGCATTAACATAAAAAAGGACTCAAGTAATATTTTGTAAAACAGGGAGACTTAGAATGCTCCGGGGCTTGCCTTTCACAACATGGCTCGGCTGGTGGTCAGGGCACTCTAGGAGATGATCAACTTCAGGCTCGCCTTCACCTAGAGCTTCTTGGTGCTGAGCTTCCTGGTTCTCCTCTTGTGGATCGGCTTCGAGTTCCACCAACGTGATTTCTTCCGCTGCACCTATTGCATGCATATGCATAAAGTAAGTATCATGGATGCATAAGAAGGATTGTGAATGATATGACATGAGAACAGTGAATGATTCTATGCTGATGATTATATCAAGTTACTTAGATGATAACCAAGTTGAATTCTTATTTACTGAGTAGGTGCATATCTCTTCTCTAGAATTTTAAGAATCCACACTAAGTCCATTTCTGGACCACAACACAGCTAGCTACAAGTTTAGATCATAACTAGAGTTTTACTCAACTCAATTGCTTGTGATCTAGGACTTTCTAGAAATCTCATAAAATTTCCTACAACTTTCATTTAGTCATCACAAGATGATTTAATATCTATCTAGGCTTAAACAATTCAATCATCCAGATCTATCCAGTAGACAAGCAAATTCTAACAGCAGACTTCTAACAGCTATAACTCCCAAACCATTTAGTCTATTATCATGAAAATTTGACACAAGTAATATAAGTAAGTTATCTACAACTTTGTTAATAACAAGTTTCACAGGAAATGTAATTATCATCATGAATTTATCAATACAACAGAAACTACTCCTACAGCCATCGAGCGAATTATAAAGCAATAATTAAGTAGCTGCTTATAACCAATCAACTTCAAGCACAACTACCATTATCAGCAGATCATATGCATCACAAGGACTACAGAAAACATTATGTTTATGCCAAACTAATGTATTTAGATACATTTATTAATTTCTTTATATAATAAGGTGATTTATGAGATAAATATTTTCTAGTGCTCCATAAATTAGAGAAAATTACAGTAGCATACATATGACCCCCAAAAGTCTACTGTGCAAATTTCATGCTAATTGGATAAGTATAGCCCTCTATACAAAAATGACAAGTTGCTTAGGTTTATTTTAGCAAAAATAGTTTAGCCTATTGAAAATGTGTCAAGCAACAGATTTCATATTTTTCTTAGCTTCCCTAAAACCCATTAACAATTCACAAAAATTTGCATGGCAATATGTTACTTATTTTTATCCTTATGAATTTCCTTAGAAAACTACCATTTATTAAAAGATAAATAGAAAGACCTTACTCCAATCAAGTTTACTGCAAGTTTAGTATTTTCCCTAGCTAGAGCATGTCAACACAAGATCAGCAAAAATTGGAATCACAATTTTATCACTTCCCTAGCTCAAGTTATGTATTTTACAAGATTGCAAACTAATTTAAAAGCACTTATTTAGCTCCATTTAATTCTCCTAGAAAAATATCAGAAATAGTGTATTTCATATTTTTATCAAATACTACATTTCATGAGGAACCCAACAAAATTTGGTTCACCAAATTAGACACCCTTAGCTTGAGATATAAATTTTTGAAATATGTATTCAAATCTGTGAAAATAAATCAGAAAATCAAATAATACACAGACTGATAGATGAGGCCCGCTGGTCAGTAGGACCCACACGTTAGCGACTCCAGAGCAGAGGAGGTGCTCCAGCTAGCGTATCTCACCGGCGGCGAGATCACCGACGATGACTGTGACACCAATGTGTTCCTCTCATCAAGCCGCATCGATAGGTGGTGACTACGTGACCTAGGGTTCACCAGAGATAGCTCGCCAGCGACAATGGCGGATGACGGAGGTAGCGCGGTGGTACGCCAGGCGTTCTCCATCCATCGCGTGCTCCAGTGAGGTGTGCTATGGCTACGTGGAATCCTAACAAAGCTATCTATGGTGGTTAGGGCTCCGGTGAGGCGGCGGTGAGCTCTGACCGCGTGTATGCCACGGCGGCGGCGCACGGAGCACGGTGGTGCTCCCACCGTTCTGGCTAGATGGAGACGAAACGAAGGTCTCTGTCATGCCATACACAAGGTCTAGGGTCACTCAACCTAAGATATGTGAGAGAGGAGGGAGATGATGGACCAGCTCGGCAACGGCGAGCTCGAGTGCCACGGCGGCCATGGCGGCCGCGCGCAAAACGGCGATGCATTCCGACGCAACCAAGTGGTAGCGTCAAACTGGATAATAGATTAAGATGCTAGGACCTACGATGAAGACAAAATGAGGCAGAGAGAGCGAAGGTGCTCGGATTGTGGCTGGCCACGGCGAGCATGGAGCTCAGCGACGCTCCGACGAGAACACCGGTGGCCGAAAGGGCAAAATGCGCCCCTACCTAGACTCGAAGTGCTTGGCAAAGGGGTGGAGGTTGAAGCGTAGAATAAGGCGGAGCTATTGGCACGATTGATTTGGAAAATGGTGCGGCAATGGCAGCGAGAGAGTGCAGCGAAACTCACGGCGGCGATGGCGACGATGGCGCTGCTGCTTGGTTGGCGAGAGGAAGGCGAGTGAGAGCGAGGAATGGATTGAGCACGGCGTCGCCTCACTCTTCACCACGTTGCGGCCCGACTGGCTAGGCCAACGCCGATGTACTGTCCACCACGCTGGCAGCGCATGGCCTGTGGCCGGTCGGCCACCGAAGCATGCGTGGACGCAGCCATCAGAGCGATGACAGCGCCCTGATGAAGCAACTTAGCGATCATCTAACTTCAAATCTGTTCGTTATTAAAAAAAGCTCTATTAACAAAATTTGTAGAGCTACATATGATCTACAATATTGCTAAAAGGACTTTGGCCTAAATCCTAATGGTTCATGAGTTATATCATCCCAAAGTGCAGCACTTGAAACTGTAATGCGATCCCAGACTTAGAAAAATTTCAAAGTCAAAAACAGTAATTCTATTGCTACTTGTGGACTATTTTTGAGCATGCTATGCACCGAATTAGGTCTTGACCCAAAAATAAAAGTTATTACCCTAGTCAAGTACTACAACTTTTCTTAAGGGTGCACTACCATGTAAAGTCTCTAGAGTATAGTTTAACTTAGGTCAATCATACAACTTGAAAATGAAAGCCTACACTATAACCATGACTTAGAGGTCAAATGGGTCAAGTCATGAATACCAAAGTTGTTCCATGTGACATTCTAAACATGTTTAAGGTACTCCTAAGGTCCCACAAACATTTTATACATTGGTCACATGTAAATCCTAGCATATGTAAAGCATTTAGTAACAAACACATGTGATATAAGCAATCATAGAGATAAAATTTGATATGCTCATGCTCATGAATGATCAATGATACTTGTGCTCATGCAATGCCAATGCCAAATGCATGCTTAACATCTACGGTGTTACAATGGCCCCACCTGTGATCCCCCACCTTTCTCCTTCCTCCACTTTTCCCTTCGCGTGCACACCCGCCGGTGAGGATCCGAAGCCCCGTGCCTATCTACGTTGTTCACCAACCGAGCCTGCCTCGCGCCCCTCCTCTATGGACGCCACATCAACGATCCAGGGCGAGGGCATGCCAACGCCAACAGGAGGCGATGACGCGCCAGCCGTGGCCCCCGCCGTGATGATGTCGCCGCCAACTGCCCTCCTTGCCGCTTTTCGCCCTGTTCTGCAGCACTACTTCAACAGTACTTTTCAGCGAACGAACAGTGTTTTCCTCTCACAATAAATCAGCATAAGCATCAAGATAAGCCAAATTTCAGCGAAACGAATAGGGCAGAGCCCGCGTAAACCCTTGACGCACCCCAAAAACCTAAACTAACACCCCTAATCGCCCTACACGTACCCTGGATGCCCCTGCACCGTTGATTTTCTAGAATGCCCTTTTAGACTGTACCACATCTTCCTTCCCAAGCACATTTGCTTTTGAAAATCGATTTGTTCCTTTTAGTATATCATTGTACGGAACTATTGGAAGCTCTCTCTCTCTCTCTCCGTGAATTGTGGTGGTAGTTCTTTCTTCACTGCTGTCTTGCACTTTCTGTAATGAAATCCAGCCCAAACAAGAAATAGTAAAAGCAGGAGAGCTCCTGTTGTTGGGATTGCTATACTAAGAGACTTAGGCATGCCTCTCTTGTTCTTTCTTGAACTAGAGCTTGGACAGTGGCAGACGAAGCTGTGGTATTCCACCACACAACTTATTGTTACCAATAATTGATGGCCCAGTTAGATTTCTGAAAAAAAAACTTCTACCAGTACATCACCTTGCAAATTGTTGAAGGATAGATCAAGGCGGAGGGGCGACGTTTACCTAAATGTTCTGGGATTGATCCTGATAAATTATTGTGGGCAAGGTACAACTCCTGCAAGTCAGTAAGGCTGCCTAAGTTACCAGCGCATTGACCTCAGTGAGAACATGCTCACCAGTGTCATCCCGAGTAACATCGGCCGCTGCATCAGCCTCCGTGAGATGTACATGTACAGCAACATGGGGGGTGCAGGGAACCATCCCACCTGAGATTGGAGGCATGCCATCGCTCTCAGTTCTGATGCTGTTCAACTGCAGCATCACCGGAACCATGCCGCCATCTCTCGGGAACATTTCCCGGTTGACCAAGCTGTCATTGTCGATGAACTATCTGGAGGGATCGATCCCTGTAGGCATCGGCAACAATCCATATCTGGCTGTGCTTCAGCTCTCCGTTAATAATCTCTCGGGTTTGCTTCCGCCTTCCCTGCTGTCCAACCTATCGTCTCTTTATTACTTTTATGTGGCGGAAAACAAGCTGCATGGCCGTTTACCATCCGACCTGGGTAATGGCCTCCCGAGCATGCTACAGATGGGGATTGGAGGAAACCAATTTACCGGACCTCTTCCACTGTCAATAACCAATCTCTCCAGGCATCACAAGCTCTACGCAGGATTCAATAGTTTTAGTGGGACTGTTCCATCTGAATTGGGCAGACTGCAAGATCTTCAGGTGTTTGTTCTGGATTACAACATGTGCGAGGCGAACAACGAGCAAGACTGGGAATTTATCGATTCTTTGACGAACTGCAGCAGGTTACAGATGCTTAGCATTGGCGGCAACCAGTTTGCGGGGAAACTACCAAGTTCGTTGGCTAATCTGACTAGCAACCTTCAGTGGTTACGGACTCCCAGCAATTACATATCTGGTGTCATCCCATCTGAGATAGGAAATCTGGCAAGTCTTTCCAACCTTGATTTCGACGACAACATACTCACTGGGGCCATTCCTGAAAGCATAGGGAAGCTTACACAATTGATCCAGCTGTATCTGTATTCCAACAACTTGTCAGGACGCATACCATCCTCCATCGGGAACCTCACTGCGCTATCTGAACTCAATGCAAGTGGCAACAGCTTGGAGGGGTCAATTCCACCAAGCATTGGAAATTTGAGAAAACTTTCAGCCTTAGACCTGTCCAGTAACAAGCTTACTGGTGTTATTCCGAACGAAATTCTGGAGCTATCGTCAATCACAATATCTCTTTCTCTGTCTTACAACTTGCTGGAAGGACCGCTTCCTTCAGAAGTAGGTAATTTGGTAAATCTCAAGCAGCTCAGCCTATCAGGAAACAAACCATCAGGTGAGATACCTGATACCATTGGAAACTGCAGAGTCCTGGAAATCCTAACCATGGATGACAATTCATTCCAAGGAAGCATACCTGCTACTTTCAGGAACATGGCAGGCCTGACTATATTGAATTTAGCCAACAACCAACTGAATGGCAGCATCCCTAGCAACCTAGCAACCATCACCTACTTGCAGGAGTTGTACCTTGCTCACAATAATTTATCAGGAGTAATACCGGTACTCTTCAGTAATTCAACAACACTGCTCTGTCTCGATCTATCCTTCAACAATTTGCCGGGTAAAGTACCAACAAACGGTGTTTTCAGAAATATAACTGGACTATCAATTGTTCGGAACACGGCATTATGCGGTGGAGTACCACAGCTCCGTCTACCAAAATGCCCAAGCTCTAGTGCAATAAAGGATAACAAAGACATGACATTTGGCAAGAACCTTTGGTTGCTCCGAAGGAAGTTTTCCATTCACTTACTTAGGGCTCCCATTGGGTCTAACCAAGCAAAGAGTTCAAGATTGTTTGACCCTAGTGAACAAATGTGAAAGAAGGCTGGCCAGTGTGTCCCCTTTTCTCTCACAAGCTGGCAGATTTGAATTGACCAATGCAGTTTTCACTGCACTACCAACTTTCTACATGTGCACCCTGGCTCTTCCAAAAACTGTGGTGAAACAGATTGACAAATATAGGAAGCATTGCCTATGGAGGGGTCAGATATCAATGGTAAAGGGCAACCAAAAGCAGCATGGCCATTAATTTGCACATCCAAAGATGAAGGGGGTTGTCGACATAATATCATCGGCAATCCTCCGAGGGGTATCCCACGAAGGTAGATTGATCGACAGAAGTGCGCGTAATCAAGAATAAGAAGGCAACAGAGACACAAGAGTTAGACAGTTCGGGCCGTCTGCACGATGTAATACCTACTCCTGTGGTCTGTTGGTTTGTATTGGCTATCATATGATATTGCGTGTGATCCGAGGCCTTAGGCAAAACATAGGATCCGTATGGGGATGGGGCCTGCCGACTAGGGGACCCCTGTCCCTCCTTATATACTCTGGAGAGGTAGGGTTACAAGGAAAGTGTCCTAGTTGGTTACACGGTAAGTATTCTATTTGGATTACAATATCTATAATATCCGATCAGATCTATCTTCAAGATGCCTTGCGGTGTACGCCGAGCAGTGCCGTGTGCCACAAGTCTTGAATCTTGTGGGCTGGACCGTCCCTGACCGTGCGGCCCATGTCCTTTGCCGTGGGTACCTAGGTTATACCCCCCACAGCTAGTCCCCGAGCGCCTTGCATCCTTTGAGCAGCGCCGTCTTGAACAAGTCTGACCAGTTTGACGTGAAGCCGACCAGTTTAACTGGTGATCCGAGCAGTGGAAGTCGAAGCCGACCAGTTTAACTGGTGACCTGGACGGTGAAAATCAAAGCCGACCAGTTTAACTGGTGACCTGAGCGGTGAAAATCAAAGCCGACCAGTTTAACTGGTGGCCTGGGCGGTGAAAGTCAATGCCGACTAGTTTAAATGGTTAGGAGACCTCGGACTTAGCTAAGTAAGGCTTGCCAGAAGAATGTAAGGGGCTTAGGATAAAATTTGAAAATTCTTCCCCTTAGGAGAAGTGTAACCACTTAGACTCCATCAATAAGGAGGGTAAATCAAGAAATAAGCACTACATTCACCGTCAGGTGAAGTGTAGCCACTTAGTCCCGGAGCCTGCTAGAAGATGAAGAATGAATCTTGTAACAGGGTTAAAGAAAAGAAGTCTAAAAGCTTGCCGACGTCATTTGTCATGTGCGTATCAAGACCCAGACGTGCTATCCAAGATCAGCACCCTGATCCGAACAGCATGGAGCAAGTTGATAGCACACCGATGAGATGTAGCAAGATCCGTCCGCCAAGGGAGTCCCCAGCTTAGCTGGCGACTCTTGTACAAAGAATCTAAATGCCGAGGAGTCCCTAGCTTAGCTGGCGATGCTTGCACAAAGAATCCGAATGCCGAGGAGTCCCCCAGTGTGGCTAACGATGAAGCGACGAACAATCCAAACACCGTGGAGTCCCCAGCTTAGCTGGCGAGCCCCCAGCGTAGCTGACGATGAAGCCCATGCGATGAGTAGTCCAACCAACTGGTCAGCGGCGAAGTGAACGCCGAGCAGGAGTGAGTGCCGAGCAGTCCAACCAGTTGGTTGACGGTGAAGTCTGTCCGATAGATGGTCCGACCACCCAGACGATGATCATCTTGTCCGGTCCCTGAGCATAAGCTCGTTGACCGAGCCATCCTCCTACGAAACAAATGTGTAGAATAGAGTAGTATATGATATAAAAATAAAATATATGAACTCCGGAGAAGAATCAGCAATAGTGATGAAATAGTATATGCAGCTCGGCGATCAGTTGGTGTGAACACTTAGTTTTATTCTGAAGATATGTTTATATTTAATATAAACCGTCCGACCAGTTAGTGTGTAGCTGAGTCTCCAGCCCTAGCTAGCCTATTAACCATAACGCGAAGCGCGGAGCCCATGTGTGTGTAGGAAGAGCAGGGCGTTGCTAAGGAGCCGCTGCCGACCACCCCTAACGCAGAGGGCAGGCGCTCGTGCACGTGTAGGGAGAAGCTGAAGACAGGACCGTCTCTGGGAACATCCGAGCATCAACATAACTGTTCGAGGATTTATCTTAGGCTTAGCTATATGTCATCTTTAAGATGGTATATATGAAAGAAAATTGTTTGGAGAACAAACATGAAGAAAACAGCTCGGAGAAATATCATGACGATATATAAATATTAAAGGATATTTAGAAGAATATTAAAGCGTGAGTTAGCTTAATTAACGGACGAGCGGGATGTTGCTGATGAAGTAAACCAGTCAGCCGACTAGTACGCCAAGAAGCACTTGGAACTCGTCCTTGACCGGTTGGTCGAGTCCGAGTAATCGAATGCTGTAGTCGAGTAGTGGATGTAGTATCCGAGTGGACAGATGTACTGTGCTGCAGAGCACGCTTGCATGCTAGCCCAACCAATATTGTAGTGGGCTTGCATGTTGCTGCAGTTGATCCTTTGTTCGCTATTTGGATAGCCGTGCCGTGGATGTACAGCTCCAAGACTTGCCGTAGTATTAATATGCCTGATGAATGCGTACAACGTGCAAGTGCCTTAGCTTTGTGTAGTCGGTTTCCATCTACGTATGCCTTCCTTATTTGCTTCTTGTTGATCGGAGGATACATCGCCCAGCATTGCATGCATGTCGTGATCCCAAAACCTTGCCTTGCATGTCCTGCATGCCTTCGTGGCCTCCTTGCTAGCTAGCTCGTGATCGTAGCACGTACACGATCGGACACGGTGCCGATGCATCAGTACGTAAACGATCGTAGTGACGGGATTGGCGACTCACGGAACAAATCGATTTGACACCACCAGAGAGCTCGGCCGATCCTAGAATTTTTGGGTCCAGCGCAAGCAGAGTGGTCGGACGCGACGTGTCCGCCGCCGCCGCGTAGCACCTGCATGTACCTCGTGTATGAGTCATGCCCTTGATCGCCTTCGAGAGTAACTCAGTACGACAACCGGACGAGCACGTTGGCCCGCAACGGAGATCAACGAGTCTCCGGCTTGCCGTCGTACCAAGTTGATATTGACATCCATCTAGTTCACCATGGAGCAGCGCGCACACTCTCTACTTGGCGCGCCAACTATCGACAGAATATCATCGACAGTCCTTCAAAGGATATCCCACAAAGGTAGATTGATCGGCAGAGGTGCACGTAATCAAGAATAAGAAGGCAACAGAGACACAAAAGTTAGACATGTTTAGGTCGTCTGCACGATGTAATACCCTACTCTTGTGGTCTGTTGATTTATATTGGCTATCGTATGATATTGCGTGTGATCCGATGCCTTAGGCAAAACCTAGGATCCGTATGGGGATGGGGCCCGCCGACTAGGAATCCCTGCCCCTCTTTATATACTCTGGAGGAGTAGAGTTACAAGAAAAATATCCTAGTCGGTTACATAGTAAGTATTATATTTGGATTACAATATCTATAATATCCGATGAGATCTATCTTCAAGATACCTTGCGGTGTACGCCGAGCAGTGCCGTGCGCCGCAAGTCTTGAATCTTGTGGGCTGGACCATCCCTGACCGTGCGGCCCATGTCTCTTGCCGTAGGTACCTGAGGTTATACCTCCCACAGGGGTCTAGGAGTGATAAACATTGAAGAACAAAACAAGGCTTTGTTGCTTAAAAACATGCATAGATTCTTCAATAAAGCTGAAATTCCTTGGGTCCAGATAGTTTGGGAAAAACACTATGCAAATGGAAGATTACCAACCTCAGTCAAAAAAGGGTCATTCTGGTGGAGGGATAATATAAAAAACATTCAGAGTTTCAAGGACATGGCACAAATTCAGGTTAAAAGTGGTACAACCTGTCTGTTCTGGAAGGACAATTGGAGAGCACAGAGCTTAGAAACTGAATTTCCAGAGTTATTTCCCTTTGCCAAAAACAGAACCATTTCCCTAGCATCTGCATGGGATCATGATGACCTGACTCAATTACTGCAGCTCCCAATTTCAGAAGCAGCATACAATCAATTGCAACTTGTAACACAAGAAACAGCAGGCTTACAGTTAATTACAGAGCAGGACATCTGGCACTATTCTTGGGGGAACAAATTCTCATCTTCAAGAGCTTACAAGATTTTGATGGGCCACTCACAGCATCACCCTTCCATTCAGTGGATCTGGAAAAGCTATTGCCAGCCAAAACACAAGGTATTCTTTTGGCTTTTGTTGAAGGACAGGTTGAGCACAAGGAACATTTTAAAAAGAAAAAATATGACACTTCAATCATACAGCTGTGTACTCTGTTCCCAGAACATAGAAGAATCAGTTCATCGTCTCTTTCTGCAATGTGAATTTGCAAAGCAATGTTGGGAGTTCATTGAGGTTAGCATTCCTCCTGATTCAGAATTCCCTGATTGCATGTACCTCCTCAGAGATGCAGTGCATTCTCAGTTTTACATGCACGCAGTAATCCTGATTTGCTGGGCAATTTGGACTACAAGAAATGCTCTCATTTTTTATGATGTTCAACCAGATTTAGCAGCCAGCAGAAGAGTTTTCCAAAAGGAGATAAAGTTGCTCACGCATAGAGTCAGTGCAAGATCCTCTCAGGCTTTTGATCAATGGATACAAAGTTTTGCTTAAACACTGCTTTGTTGTTGATTTTGTTTATTTCTTTTGATGTTCCCTAGCTCCACTCCCCTAAGAAGTGGTGGTTTTTTTCCTTTTCAATTTCTGTAAACTTGTTGTCCTTTTAATTTCAATAAAATTATCTGTAGGGGCGCAAGCCCCTCCAGTTCCTTCAAAAAAAACAAAGACATGACAAGGTCCCTTATGATTGCAATCCCAACAGTAGCAGCTCTCCTACTCATACTTTCAGGGCTTGTTTGGGCTGGATCGCTTTACCGAAAATTATTGAAGACAACACCTAAGGAAGAAGTAGCAGCTCAATTCATAGAGAGAGAGCTTCCAATAGTTCCATACAAGGATATACTGAAAGGAACGGATGGTTTTTCAGAATCAAATGTGCTTGGACAAGGAAGATATGGTACAGTATACAGGGGCACTCTAGAAAATGAAGCCACTGTCGTTGCTGTTAAGGTGTTTAATGTACGGCAATCAGGGTCCTACAAAAGCTTCCAGGCTGAATGCGAGGCATTAAGAAGAGTGAGACACCGATGTCTTGTAAAGATCATTACATGTTGTTCTAGCGTCAACCACCACGGTCAAGACTTTAGAGCAATAGTGTTTGAGTTCATGGCTAATGGCAGCTTAGATAGATGGATCCACTCAAATTTTGAAGGCCAAAATGGACAAGTAACACTCAGCTTGTCACAGAGGTTGGATATTGCCGCGGACATTGTGGATGCTTTGGATTATCTGCACAACGGCTGCAAGCCTCCGATCATCCATTGTGATCTCAAGCCAAGCAATATTCTTCTCAATCAGGACATGAGGCTCGTGTTAGGGATTTTGGCATTGCTAAAGTTCTAGATGAAGCAACAATCAAATATCTTGCATATTCTGGTAGCACTATTGGAATAAGAGGTTCTATTGGATACATTGCTCCAGGTAACTAAAATATGATATTCCCCTTGTGTTTTACATTATAGCATCTATCCCTACTAGTCCACAGCGTAAGAGACATAATGGTAGAAATTCAAGACTAATTTTGGTACACAACTAATTGGAGGCATCCACGTTAATCCTCACGAGACGCACTAGCAAAAAAAAAAGTAAATCCTAAAAAATCTCACGATAATTATAATAGCTGTCCTTTAATTTGGTAGGCTCTAATCATCATCGCAAATAACAGCCATTGAAGCTTATTTTATTCTGCCGTTATGGAAAAATACATAAAGTAAGCGTAAATTTGCATCTACCGAACTCTGCTATTATAAAAGATAATTTGGAGTAACACATTTGCTTCGAAATTACCCACGTGTCATTATTATGTATAATATGAAGTAACTCCTAAGTTTGCATTGCATCTAAACTCCCTTAAATTTGTCATTATTATAGACAATATAATAAAAACACAATAGAGCTCACCGTCAACCTCCATTCCCTGTTTTCCATGAGTTAAATACTTTGGTCGTGTTTTGAATCTATTTTGCTTGAGGCTCGATGGTACTGAGAGGATGAGTCGCATGATACTTAAAGAGCCATGAGGGTAATGATGGTGAGCTCAAGGCACCCGAAGGTATTAAAAGCAATATAACACCTGAAGCAGTGAAAAAGCTACACCCACGAGATCGAGACACATCACAAGAAGAGCAAACCGTAGTCACTCACTAATGCTTCGGGTCAAGCTATACTGGTCAAAACTCTCGAGGACACAAAACTAACTGGTTTCGTATGGGAACCTTTGAACAGAATAGAGTAAAGGTTGCTAGAGTGTAGTGTCAACAAAGAAATAATAGCACAAGCCCAATCTTTGAACCACACAAACTCATAGCAATCAAGAACGCTTGATGCAGTCACAGAGCAAGAAAATGAAGCCATTTAAGAGTTCAACAAACAAGCAAAACTCAGGGAGCTAGACATGTATGAAAAGCTAGGTAAAAAATGAAGAAAAATCAAGCAAATTCACAGTAGCAAAGAAGAATCAAAGATATCATATCCAAGATAGTCGAAATCGAGAAATCTCTCAAAGCCATGGACGAGTTAATTGCATATCATCAACCTTTCTCACAAACCCAACAACCATGAAACCAGCTGCCTCTGAGGCAGCCAAATCAGCTTTCCCAAACGCAAGATACTACAACCTGGGTTAGGAAATGCAAACTCTCGATAATTGACACTGCCAAGCTTTACAAGAAATCCAGGCTAGTACAATAGGAAGTCACCCCAGTTGTCGACCTAGAAACAAATGGCATATCATATGACCCGAAGTTGCCATTGTGCAAAGGCATTCAACGTACCAACAATGGCCTCAAGGGTACAACCCTCAGAACATACCAAAGTATGATGGCAATGTACACCACAGAGCGTGGCAGTGGCCAAAGGTGATGAGTCAACCCTCGTAAAAAATTCTGTCATAGTGGCTCACGATGTCGTATAGATGTCCCTGTTCGTTTGAGCTTGTTTGGCTTATAAGCCGTACTTTTTCAGCCAACGAACAGTATTTTTCTCTCACACCAAATCAACCTACAGTACTTTCAGCCATGGCTTATCAGCCAAACAAGTCCAAACGAACATGGGCGAGAATTGGTACGCCAACCTTTTCCCAAATTCGATCTGATCTTGGGAACATCTTCAGGCAAAAGCTCGATGACAACTTCCAAGGTGTCAGTGTCACTTCCACAACCCTAATAGATTTGTTTTAGTGCAAGCAACAAGACAAGGAACCCTTGCAAGACTACTGGAAAAAGATTTGTGCAACTCAAGGCAAAAACATCCAATTACTCAGATGAGGCCATGTTTCTAGCTGCAGTCAGTAGTTTCAGGTCTGAATCTTGTTCTTCTCGCTTTGTAAGGAAACCAACAAAAACAATCACAGAGCTATACAAAGTCATGGAAAAGTACTGTCAGATAGATGCCGATTTCTGAAGAAAAAATTAAGCTCAACGGCAACAATTTGGGCAAAGCAATAAAAAATAACAAGCCCACCAACTCCAGTTCAATGTCAACAACATTGATAAAAGAACCCAACCTCCAGGGCAACCGTCAAATCAAGGGAGAGGAGGCCAAGGTGGTCGAGGTTGAGGAAGCAGAGGTCAAGCCTACAAAACGGACCGCAAACATTCGATGTAACAGGTACTGTAGCAACTTTTTGAAAGTTGGGGTGGAACTAAACAAGGGCTTAGCGAAATATACAGTCATTTTTGCGGTGTCAGGCAAGGACATACCACCAAACAATGCATCTGGTACGAGAAGGTCAAAGAATTCAAAGAGCAACAACAACAAGATGCATCCGAAACAAAACTAGTAATTCATACAAGGAGACCCCAAAGTACACCATCGTGGCAACACTACACGCCCATGGACAATGGGCTACCTTCGCTGCATCATCCATAGCTACCACACTATAACCATACAACTGTACTAGCTGCCATTCAGTTACCAAAATTACCCTTACGGTTCCCACACTCCATATAGCCAACCACCCCAATACAGACTTCCACAGCAAGCTACGTATATTGTAACACACCCTCTCCTACAACCCGTGGTTATGACCTAAACAGAAAGTTGAAGCTATGGTTTGACCTAGACACATGTCAAACACACATGGAGGCACGATGCAAAGAGGAAAACTATGAATGAGGATGGAAAATATATAAAGTATTAGTAAGTAAAGTCTGTAACAACACAGTGAAGAGACAAAAGTGTCTTCATGAGTATTGTGTTCAAATATTAACAAATGATAGAATTTCAAGTAAACACATGTGTAGATGTGATGCAATAAAGTGTAATGAGTTGGGGTCAAAAAAGTGTGTGTGTGCGCGCGCGCACGTGTGTGTGGCATAAATATATAGTTTAGACAATGTTTATGTGTTTTTTTATAATGATAGACGTATGTAGATTGAGGGGGTTACTTAAGGTAACTATGCGTAATTTTTTTCAAATACATAATTGATCAATAGATATTATTGATAACAATGACTAGAGTCGACTAAATTAATAGCTAGATTTTTTTATATTTTTTAGCATTTTAGGGATTATATCTTTTAGTGTCTCATACAATTAATGTGAAGGCTTCAAAATAATTAACTAAGCTTGCATTTTTTGCAATTTATTGCAGAATATGGAGAAGGGCTTGCGGTATCAACTTCCAGTGATGTGTTTAGTCTTGGCATCACTTTGATCGAGATGTTCACAGGAAGAGCCCCACCGATGATATGTTCAGAGATGGGGTAAGCTTGCATTTTTACGCTAAAGCAGCTCTTCCTTACAAGGTTATGGAGATAGCAGATTCAAACATGTGGCTGCACGATGGAGCAATAAGTAATGACAATGATACATGGCATATAACAAGAACAAGAGAATGTTTGTCAGCCGTCATTCAGCTTGGAATCCTTTGCTCAACGCAGTTGCCCAAAGAGCGCATGTCAATGAGTGATGCTACTGCTGAGATGCATGCTATCAGAGATAAATACATTTGTACTAAAAAAAAGTAAGTGATGTCAGTTCATATTAGTTAGAAGTGCCTTATACTATCATGTTTCTCTAAATGTATAGCTAAAGGCCATAAGGGCAAGTACACTGGTGTTGTCTCATTGAGGATCTCATGCAGTGCCACCTAATTTTGAGTCAATTTAATAGACAACATCATACAGTGAGTTTTCTTGTAAGTTGTCTCATAGGAACTTATAATTCCATGATTTGTCCACAAACAAAGGAATGGTGCCAGTCGTATGGCAACTCATACAATGGTGTCAAAGCTGTCTCATAGTCCTACATTTAGCTTATGAGGCGATGTTTCACGAAACGACCTCTTTCTCTCACCTCTCTGTTTCTCCTCCACATCATGAAAAATCTTACTCCCTAAAAGCTCTAGTTTGGTTTTGGTGAATTGATGAAACCCTAAGTGATAACCTAGTTTATCAAGTGATCATAAGATAGGTAGCACATTCCAAGTGGTGAAGCAAATGAAGATCATGACATGATGATGGTGGTGCCATGGTGATGATCAAGGCTTGGACTTGAAAAGAAGAAAGAGAAAAATAAAAGGCTCAAGGCAAAGGTATAAATAGTAGGAGCTATTTTGGTTTGGTGATCAAGACACTTAAAGAGTGTGATCATATTTAGGTTCGATAGCCATACTATTAAGAGGGGTGAAACTCGTATCGGAATGCGGTTGTCAAAGTGCTACTAGATGCTCTAACTTATTGCATATGTATTTAGGATCTAGTGGAGTGCTAACACCCTTGAAAATGTTTGTGAAAAATAGCTAACACATGTGCACAAGGTGATACACTTGGTGGTTGGCACATTTGAGCAAGGGTTAGGAACTTCACCGGCGGAGTGTCTGCCCATAGAGTGCGGACAGTCCGACGGTGCCACCGGCGCCCTAGACAGAAAAGACAGAGGTCACTGTAAGTGACCGGACACTGGTCTCGGTTGAACCGGCGCGTCCGGCCAGTGGCAGTAGAGGGCGCGCAGCGTCGGTCTCTGACCGGACGCTGGGTCACTCAGTGACCGGACGCTGACAGGGTGCGTCCGGTCCTGCTGACGTGGCAGTGGATAGAGGAGTCGCCGAGTGACCGGATGCTGGGTGTGTCCGGTCGAGCAATGACCGGATGCGTCCGGTCGTGAAAAGTAGTCTCTGGATGCTTACTGGAAACGACCGGAACGCTGGGGTTCAGCGTCCGGTCACTTTGAGCTGCTGCGTCCGGTCGTCACTTGACTGTTGAGATCGGGCGATCAACATTTGAAGAGAGGGGACACGTGGCACGCATCAGCGTGACCGGACGCTGAGGTCCAGCGTCCAGTCAATATGACCAGAGCGTCCGGTCACCCTGTGTTGTGCCCGGTGAAGGGGTACAATGGCTCTATTTCGTGGGGGCTTCTATTTAAGCCCCATGGCCGGCTCAAGCTCACTCTCTTGGCCATTTACATTGACATAGTAACCTTGTGAGCTTAGCCAAAGCCCTCCGACTCATCTCCATCATAGATTCAATATCTTTGTGAGATTGGGAGAGAATCCAAGTGCATTGCTTGAGTGTTTGCATCTAGAGGCACTTGGTGTTCGTGTTTCGTTGCGGGATTCATTTGTTACTCTTGGTGGTTGCCGCCACCTAGATGGCTTGGAGCAGCGAGGATCATCGAGCGGAGGGTGGTGATTGTCTCCGGCTCCGATCGTGGTGATTGTGAGGGGTTCTTGACCTTTCACCGGCGGAGAGCCAAAAGGTACTCTAGTGGATTGCTCGTGGCTTGTGTGATCCTCATCTTGTGTTGGTTGTGCGGCACCCTATTGAGGGTTTGGCGTGTGAATCCAATTAGCGCGTGAACCTCCAAGTGAGTGAATCGCCACAACGAGGAGTAGCTTGCCGGCTAGCAAGTGAACCTCGATAAAAAATCATTGTGTTCATCATTTGATTCCGAGGTGATTGGTCTTCATTGGTATTCATTCTTGTGATTGATTGGCTCCTTCCTCGACACGGCGGTATAAACAAATTGCTCACTCTCTTTACTTTATCGCAAACTAGTTGTCAAGCTCTTTAGTGTAGCTAGTTGTGAGAGCTTGTTAGTTTGGTTAGTGTGGCTCTTTAGTTAGCCTTTGAGAGCACATTAACTTAGTGTAGTGTCATAACTTTTGTGTGGATAGAAACTATATAAACTAGAATTGTGGTAGGTGGCTTGCTATTTTAGTAGGCTAGCGCAATACTTGCTTCGCCTCATAATTATCTAACCGGTTTGTTAAGTGTTGTTGTAGAAATTTTTAATAGGCTATTCACCCCCCCCCTCTAGCCATTAGGACCTTTCACTCCCTCTCTCCCAAAATATGTGCATATCTCGTACTTCAAGGAGTCAACAAATTCTAAGTTAGGCCAAATATATAAAAAAATATTAATGTTTATGATGCCAAACAACCATCATTAGACGAATCACATCATATATTTTTATGATAAGCCTATTTAAAAATACAAATGCTAATATTATTTTCTAAAAGTCTAGTCAAACTTAAAGAGTGTTTGACTTCTCGAAGTACGAGATATGCACTTATTTTGTGACGGAGAAAGTACGAGACATTGCATGAGATGACCTATATATGGGGGCGGTGAAGTTTAGCAAAGTACTTGTCCTAATATGCAAGTTGGACTATAGTCCCATGCTTAAACCTTCACGATGCAAAGGTAAAGGAGAGACTTAACAATCCAAAAGGAAACAAATCATAAGCATGATCAGGTAGTTTTTTTTGGAAGATTTAAGGGAGGAAAAGAAAAATGTTACTCTAGCGGCCAGAGAGAGCCCGCATTATGACCGAGTCCTTCTCTCTGTTTGTTTTTTTTCTCCCTCGTCGTGGCCTCATCAAGAATAGATGCCGCTCCCCTTCCAGAACCCTTCAGCTGCCACCCTTCCACCTAAGGCAAGGGAGAAAGTAAAAAAAAAGAAGTGAGAAGAAGGAAGAAGAGAGGGATTTAGGCTTCACCGTCGTTTTCCGGCGTGCCTGCCAAAGGGCTGCCTAGCTCAAACGGTTAGGTGACCCAGCGGCACTCTTCAGGTCCTGGGTTCGACTCCCCGTGAGAGCGAATTTCAGGCTGAGGTTAAAAAAATCCCCTCGTCCGTCCCCATAACCAAAGCACTGGGGGGCACCGGCCCAATTCTCACTTGGGTGACGGAAAAGCCACCGTATAAGGGTGGGGCGGGGGTTCGGGGGTTTTCTCGGCCGGGTGAGAAAGCCCTTCTTATTGGTAATGCTGCGGGGGCAGTCTTAACCCCCCGGTCGAGTTTTTTTCCAGCGTGCCTATTATTCCCTAAACATCAGGTTCATCAGTTGTCTCCCTCCGTCCTTGCCCTCAATTTCTTATTTCCCCTCGCTGTCCATGAAGGAGGTACCACGTTCACCTTAAATCGGAAGACGGTCGTAGCGACGAGGATCATCATGAGGTGGAGAAGAGGAATGAAATGAGTGGATCCTCGGGGCCTTATCATCGTGCTCTCTGTGGTTGCCTAGGTGAGAAGTGAGATGCCAAATCCTAATACACTTCTTTGGATAAAGTTTTGTGGATTAAATTCTTTGTTTAGAAGGGGTTTAGTTGGAGTAATTCCTGAAATTAATCTCGTCCACGTTCTAAAATCCCGTCGTCAGACTGTGCAGTTCCTGTTCATCATCGTTTTCAGGTATCCTAATGGCCTTAATAAAAAAAATTCACTGTGCACAAAGTTGTTGAGGACTTCAATACCTTTCTTTTGACACCAAGATCACCCTCATAGCCTCTGTACTTTTGGAAATATGATCGTTTTAAGAAGGCAGTTTTTCAGTGATGAATATCTGGACAATTTTAGATCTATTCAATTTTTGGCAATCATAATGGAATGATTTGAACTTTTGATCTAAACAAAAGTTGGAGGGTTTTTTATTAAGTTTTCCAAATTGGTAAAGAACATATTTTTTTGGATTAGTATATCTCCAGTTAAAAATTTTATGGTTTTGCTGTCCTATTTTGGTCATCAGCAATGTTCAGTTATGTTCCGTCATTATTTATGCAATATTGAATATCTCATATGTCGAATATTATAATATAGAAAAGTTATAGGTAATGTATTCTTCTATCATCTGGTCAATTTTGAAAAATTTTGGATGTATGGTTAAAACTGTACAAAATAGAGAAGTAACAGTGTTGTTGTCATTAGCCAAAGTGCATCAATAGTAGCTTAATCTATGGGTTTGGGTGTTCTTGTGCGTGTGTCATTGTTTGTACGATGGTGTTGGTGCTGATTGTTACTTGTGATCAGGTAGTTTGCCATTGGAGCGTGCTAGCTCTTTTGATCAATCGTCGGTGAAGGCAAGTTAACGTGGCATTGTGGTCCACATGCTTTAGCTCTGTTATTTGATTTGTCTCCACTAAATTTCAGTACCTCACACTAACTATATAATCTTGAATTTGAAGTAATACTTTACTTGAAGTACTCTATTTCTTATCTCTTGTGGTATTATTACTGAATTATGAAGTATGTGAAGTAAATACATTGCAAGCATTCACATTTGCACTTTTTTATTAATATACATTTGAAGAAACTGTAGCCTAGATTGGTGCGGTACCAATGCAGCAACGTACGTTGAAATGAGCAATGTGGTTGCAGCCCTCACTCCCTCTCCTTGGGACGTGTGGGTAGAAGTGAAGTCATGCATTGTATAACTTATGAAGTCTCCTTGGGACATTTGTAAGTATAACTTATGAAGTAAATGTGGTCTTTATTATCGTTGTTTAAATATGATGCTTAATGAACCTATGGTTTGAATATCTTTGTTAAAGCAATTTGCTTGCTAAGGTTTTTCATAAACCTCATAGGCTTGTTTCTTCGTCTCAGGTACATGAGCTTCGAGGATGCTTGGCAAGGATGGGAGTAGCATGCACACTTGTTGTGCACTTCATACTAGTTGGTTGGAGAGTCATTTTTTACATTGTAATAAGGATCTGAGGTTTGTTTGTTACGTTTGAAGATGCATTTTCTTATGTCATCATAGGAAACTTAATTTAATGTTAAATCTAAATGATTGTTGATGCTTCTACGTACTCTGTTGTTTTGTAGTAATTCTCCAGAAGATTTTGTTGTTTTTCTTCTGAGGTGTTACATGTACCTAGTCATACTAGGAAAGCATCAACCAGAGCATATAATGAACATAGGTGGGCACACCAAGCCGTTACAATTATTTCACACTTCCGATGGTAATTTTTTAAACAGTATCCTTTCAATGCTAAATATCCAATTTTGCCATAGGTGAATGGAAACATGAGAATTTGAGCATGCAAAAGGCAAAATTGATGGAGTGTCACACAAGGGCAATGAACAAACTAAACAGATATGGATTCAGCGAAGAAGGGGATAAGCACCTGCTACAACCTGTTGTTGTTGTTGCTTAGGAGGAGCAGAGGAAATAATGAGACAAACGACAATTGATGCGCACTCTAACTACATACTTGTAAGCCAACATTAGGGTCTATTTTGATACCCAGGACTAAACTTTTGTCTCAAGTCATCCAAACTGGTAGACTAAAAGGTGAACTACTTTTTGGTCCATCCCCAATTACCAGTTAGCTCATTAGTTGGCCAAACTAAGCTAATTTGGACTTACCCCTTTCTCTCTCCTCTCCCTCAGGCACAAGAACTAAGGGCATTGGAATTTTTGCCAAGATATTAGTACCTATTAGTTAATGTATGTATCCATACAACATAGACCTAAATTTTAGCAATCTAAACTTCATTTCTATCTGAAAATGCATCTAGATCCTAATTGGATTTCGATGGATTGAACAACAACACAATTAAGAGACTAACATTTTACTAACATTAAGTGACTGACATGATTGATGAGATCATGTGCAGGGTTTAATCCCAAGTTGTTTATTGTGTTGGGCTCAAATGATGCAAATAAGAATCTGAGTTGATGAAATGAAGAATTGACAAGCATATTCTAAGATAACAAAAACGACATATTTTGTATGAATATCAATTGGTAAATAATTTGCTGAATTAATAGCAGAAAAAAATAGAAAATGGAGTAGCTGACTTGCTCCCCATGATGTCCCAAGCCTCTCCCGTCAAAAAGGCTAGTTGCTTGGCTTCTCCCTCGGTGGATTGGTTAGATGAGAATGTGAGCGCACAGATGAGAATGAACAATGTTCTCTGCGAAACGAAAGAAAGAACAGAAAAATAAGAAGAGAAAAAGTAGTGGAAGAAATTAAACAAGGAACTTATCATCTTTCACCCCTAAGAGCATGTACAACGAATCCCTTGACCCGTCGCTTCCATGTATTTTTTACAAAAAAAACACCACATGGGAGGCTAGAGACGGAGCCGGCGTCGCCTCGTGAGGCGACGGGAACGTCCCAGCGGAGAAGACGGCTCCCGTAGCGATGTATGGCCCACCTCCTTGCCTCATCGTTGCACGAATCCCAGGCCCATGTGGGAAGGTGCTCTCACGCCAAAATCTTCTCCTCATATACCCGATGAAGGTGAGCCATTGTCAGTTCCTTTCTTCCACCGCGCCGAGCACCTGCCAACCTTCGTCGACCGCGATGCTGAGCGCTGAAAGCATCTAGGCCCCTAGTTGGGTTTCGGTGATTAATGACAATACAAGATTACTATGACTAACGTGTGTTTTGTAGATACAATTAAGTTAGGTCATGGTAATGGAGATCGATTGGGCAATCAAAGTTGTCATGCCCCTACGATGGAAATCATTTCGATTTTCAAAGGATGGACTGACAAGGTTAAGGATGACTAGTTCTAAGTGTCGATTGAAGTTGGAGTGACACTTAGAGTAGTTTAGGACTTTGTTTTTCCTTTGGCCGTACTATTAAGGGGGTATGGATGGGTAGCTTGACCTAGTTGAGTCTAGTGAGTTAGGTGTGGTGCACACTTGTTAAAACTAGCTCTAGGTAGCTCCTACGAATGCCTAAGATCCATTGGAGCAAACTTCATTCATGTATGATCGAAAGTTGGAAGTGAATGGAGGGTCAAATGCTGACTGGACGCTGGCTCCGGTGCGACCGGACGCTGGCCGTAGGGTCCGGTCAGTTCATTTGATCAACAGTCTGCGTTCGGTGTGACCGAACGCTGGAGAGGTCAAGTGACCGGACACTGAGAGGCAGCGTCCGGTCGACTCCAATAAGGTTCCTAGAGAAGGGAATCTGCGACCGGACACGTTCCGGTCAGTACTGACCGGACCCTAGGGGTTCTGTGTCCGGTCGAATCCAGTAAGGTTCCAGTAAGGGTTTAATGTGACCGGATGCGTCCAATCAGTGGTAACCGGACCCTGCCAGCGTTCGGTCAACACATTTTCACTGGTTCGCGGGTTAAACTGACCGGAGCGTCTGGTCACCCCGCAGAAGCTCATAACGGTTCGTTTTTCAGGCTGCCTTATAAATAGAAGCTCCACTCGTGTGTGGAGTCACTTTTGCTCATTCCAACAGCTGAGAAACACGTTTGTGAGTGCTAAGAAGAGCAAGGTCCTAGTGAGGTGATTGAGATTTGAGAATCCAAGAGAGTAGCCTCATTAGTGAATCAAGAGTAGCAAAGTGTGCATCCATCTTCTCATTAGGCATCGCGTGGTCAAGTGAGAGTTCGTGCTTGTTACTCTTGGTGATCGCCATCACCTAGACAGCTTGGTGGTGATTAGGAGCTTGGTGATCACCCGGCGGAGCTTGTGGGTGACCCAACTCAAGTTGTGAGCGGTTTTGGGTGATTCGCCATGATGGAGTGTCGAAGAATTAACCCGTAGAGAGCACTTGATCCTTGCGCGGATCAAGGGGGAGCTACGCCCTTGCGTGGGTGCTCCAACGAGGACTAGTGGGGAGTGGCGGCTCTCCGATACCTCGGCAAAACATCGCCTAATTCCTCTCTCTCTACTTACTTTGAGTATTTACTTTAAGTATTTACTTTGAGCAATTCAATACTTGTCTTTACATTCATAGAATTGCCATGCTAGAGTAAATTTGGAACATAGGTTGCAAGTCCTTTGTGCGTTAGTTTGATAGAAACACTTTTCAAGGCACAAGGGGTTAATTGGGCTATCCATAGGATTTGATTATTGCAAGAAAATTTAGAATTAGCCCAATTCACCCCCCCCTCTTGGGCATCTTGATCCTTTCAATTGGTATCAGAGCCTCATGCTCACGTTTTTAAGCTTAACCGCTTAGAGCAAGATGTCTCATGGGGATAGACCTCCTCCTATCTTTGAGGGAGATGACTTTCCATATTGGAAAATCTGAATGGAGGCGTACTTAGAAGCTCTAGACGTTGATATTCTTAGAGCCGCCTCACAAGGCCTCCCAAAACCTCAGGATGCTGCTAACCTACAAGGCGATGAGGTTAATTATGAAAAATGGAATGCAAAGGCTCGCAACACCATCTTTAGAGGCCTTTGCAAAGATGTGTTCAATCGTGTAAGGAACCACAAAGACGCCCATGCACTATGGTTAGACATTTGTGCGCTCCATGAGGGAACCAAGAGTGAGCATGAGGAACGCTATCATCTTGTGATTAAAAAGCTAAATTCATTTGAAATGCTTTCCAAAGAAAGTGCTAATGAGATGTATTCTTGTTTAAATGTTCTTGTAGAGGAAGTCAATGGGCTTGGACTTACTCAAATGTCACCATCCGACGTTGTGAGAAAGATCTTGAGTGTTCTCCCCATTGACAAATATGGGCACATTGTGACCGTGCTACATCAAGGTGATCTTTCCACTGCTACACCAACACAAATCTTGGGAAAGATCAATGCTCATGAGATGTATATGCACATCACGCCATAAGATGGCTCATCCTCTACAAAGAAGAAAGAGAAGGACTTAGCATTCAAAGCTAGCCAAGATAAGGGCAAAGCAAGAATTGAGTATGAGAGCTCAAGTGATGAAGATGATGAAGAAAGTCTTGCTCTCATGGTGAAGAAGACCGCCAAGATGCTAAAGAAGCTAAACAAGAGTGGCATCAAGTTTTATGACAAGAAGAAGAAGTTCTTCACTAGCTCAAGAAGAAAGCCAATATCCGATGGATTGCTACAATTGTGGCTAACTTGGCCATCTAGCTCATCAATGCACAAAGCCTAAGAAAGACAAGTTCAAGAACAAGAACAAGGGCAAGAAAGATGACTCAAGCAATGAAGATGAAGATGAGAAGAAAAAGAGCAAGCCATACAAGAAGAGAGATGGCAAAAAGAGGGACTTCTACAAGAAGAAGAAGGGTGAAAAGGCCTACATTGTCGGTGATTGGCTCACGGACATTGATTCATCAAGTGGATCATCTGATGATGATAGTGACAATGAGAAGGTGGCCGCCATTGCTATTGATCTTGCATCTTCATCGCCACCATCGCCATCATCCTCTACACACATATGCCTTATGGCCAAGGGTGAACGCAAGGTAACTAAGAATGATGATAGTAGTGATAATGAGCATGCTAGTGATGATGATAGCGATAGCGATGATGATGATTCACCTACATATGATGATCTTGTCAAAATACTAAGAAAATACACTAAGATCATTAGAAAGAGTAGAGCTACAAATGAAAAGCTTGATGCTAAAAATGATTCACTCTTAGCTAAGTGCGATACATTGGAAAAGGCTAATGATGAGCTTAGAGAAACTAATGATGCTATATCATCCAAACTCAAGGAGCTCAAATCTTCTAAGAAAGAGCTTAAAGATAAACATGATAAACTTGAGTGGGTGCACAATGAGCTCATCACTAGTCACAACAAACTAAAAGATGAGTATACAACTCTTAAGATCAATCATGATACTCTTGTCATTGCTCAAGAATTCCTACCAAATGAGCCACATGATGCTACTAACCATGTTGTTAAGATTGATATAGCTACATCATGTGATGATTTGATTGATGAAAGCATTGAGCAAGGATCTAGTGGCAAAGGCAAGCAAGTGGTTGAGTGCAATGACTATGATGAATATGTCAAGCTCAAGAACACAAATGAGAAACTCATGAAAGATCTTGAAGAAATGAAAAGCCACAACACCATTGTGCTAGAAACTCTTGATCATGACAAAGAGTTGATTCTTGAGAATGAGAAGCTCAAAGAAGGAAACAAGAAGCTCATGGAAGAGAAGAAAGATGATTCTCTTAAGGAAGAAAATAAGAAGCTCAAGTTGGAGAAAGAGCATCTCAAGATTGGATTGAGCAAGTTTGCTAGAGGCAAGCATCTCCAAAGTGAGCTACTCATGAACACCATCATGAAGATAGATAGAAGTGGCATTGGATATGTGGCAATTATAGAGAAGAAGAAGGCTCAAGTTCAACAACAACAATCAAAGCCAAAGCCAAAGCCAAAGAGATGTTTTGAGTGTGGACAAGAAGGCCACTTTGCTCATGAGTTTCAAACTCCACCGCCACAACCCTTGCCCAAGCATGCTAGACCCTTTGCCTTCAATGCTCACTACTTGCTTAGAAAGGACTCTAGTGGAAAGATGAAAGTCATGTTCTTAGGTCCCCTGAACAAGAATAGGCCTAAAAAGATTTGGGTGGCTAAGTCACTTGTTGAGAAGTTGAAGGGCCCTCAACAAGTTTGGATTCCTAAAGCTTGAATCTCTTGTGTGTAGGTGAACTACAAGACCGGTGGAAGTCATTAGGTTATTGATAGTGGTTGCACTCAACATATGACCCGTGATCCTCGTATGTTCACCTCACTAGATGAAGAGGTAGATGGACAAGAGAAAATAACATTTGGAGATAACTCAAAGGGCAAGGTTAAAGGATTGGGCAAAGTAGCAATATCAAATGATCATTCCATCTCCAATGTGCTCTATGTTGCTTCATTCAGCTTCAACTTGCTATCTGTTGGACAATTGTGTGATCTTGGCTTCTAATGCTTGTTCACCGAGAAGGAGGTTATTGTATCCAAGTTAGATGACAATCAAGTGATATTCAATGGATTTAGATACAACAACTTATATCTAGTTGACTTCACCTCCGAAGATGCTAATTTGAAGACTTGCCTATTCACCAAAACAACACTTGGGTGGCTATGGCATAGAAGACTTGCTCATGTTGGGATGAGCTCACTCAAGAAGCTTATGAAGAATGACTTGGTGAGAGGGTTGAAGGATGTGAAGTTTGAGAAGGACAAGTTTTGTAGTGCATGTCAAGCCGGCAAGCAAGTTGCAAACACTCATCCAACCAAAGCTTTCATGTCAACCACAAGAGTGCTAGAACTCCTACACATGGATTTATTTGGACCAACAACATACAAGAGTTTGGGAGGGAATCTCTATTATCTTGTGATTGTGGATGACTATTCAAGGTATACATGGGTGTTCTTCCTTCATGACAAATCTGAAGTTACATCTTGCTTCAAGAAGTTTGCCAAGAGAGCTCAAAATGAATTTGAAGTGAAGCTCAAGAAGATTAGAAGTGATAATGGAAAAGAATTTGACAACACAAAAATTGAAGCCTATTGTGATGAAGTTGGGATCAAGCATGAAGTCTCCGCAACTTATACTCCTCAACAAAATGGTGTAGTTGAGAGGAAGAACCGGACTTTGATCACTCTTGCAAGGACAATGCTAGATGAGTACAACACCCCCAAAGCTCTATGGGCGGAAGCAATCAACACCGCATGCTATGCATCAAACCACCTATTCCTTCAAAAGTTCCTTGGCAAGACACCTTATGAGTTGCTCAATGGGAAGAAGTCATACGTCTCCTTCTTTAGAGTGTTTGGTTATAAATGCTACATCTACAAGAAGTAGCAACACCTAGGGAAGTTCCAAAGATGTTGTGATATTGGTTTTCTTGTTGGTTACTCATCGAAGTCCAAAGCATATAGAGTATTTAATCATGCCACCGGCTTGGTTGAAGAAACATATAATGTGGAATTTGATGAATCTAACGGCTCCCAAGGAGCACATGAGAATCTTGATGATGTAGGTGATGAACCATTGAGGGAGGTTATGAAGAACATTCCGGTGGGAGACATCAAGCCAAAAGATGATGAAGATGATGTACAAATCATTAACCAACCTTCTTCATCAAGTGTACCACAAGATGGTGAAAAAGATGGGAGAGTAGAAAATGAAGATACTCATATCTCCCATGAGCAAATGGTGGTTCAAGCACAAGATGTTGATGCTCCACAACCTCCTCCCCAAGTGGTCAATAGAAGAAATACACCTCTCCTACAAGATCATCCACAAGATCTCATCATAGGGAGTCCATCAAAGGGTGTAATGACTCGATCTTAAAAACTTACTTTATTTATTGCTCATCACTCTTTTGTCTCTTGCTATGAGCCTACCAAGGTAGAAGAAGCTCTTAAAGATCCGGATTAGATCAATGCCATGCATGAAGAGTTGAACAACTTCACTCGTAATGAAGTTTGGACTCTTGAAGAGCGACCAAAAGGTGCAAGAGTCATTGGAATAAAGTGGGTGTTCCGCAACAAGCAAGATGATCAAGGTGTTGTTGTGAGGAACAAGGCAAGACTAGTTGCAAAGGGGTTCTCTCAAGTTGAAGGTTTGGATTTTAGAGAGACCTTTGCACCGGTTGCAAGATTAGAAGCCATCCGTGCCCTTCTTGCATATGCATCACATCATGAAATGAAACTATATCAAATGGATGTGAAAAATGCATTTTTAAATGGCTTTATAAATGAACTAGTCTATGTTGATCAACCTCCCGGGTTTGAAGACCCTAGATATCCTAATCATGTTTATAGGTTGTCCAAGGCACTATATGGGCTTAAGCAAGCCCCAAGAGCTTGGTATGAGCGCCTTCGGGACTTCCTCATTAAGAAGAGCTTCACCATTGGGAATGTCGACACCACACTATTCACCAAGAAGCTTGATGGGCATATCTTCATTTGTCAAGTATATGTTGATGATATCATCTTTGGATCATCAAATGAAGACTCATGCAAAGAATTTGGTGAATTGATGTCGAAGGAGTTCGAGATGTCCATGATTGGTGAGCTTACATTCTTTCTTAGTTTTCAAGTCAAGCAAATGAAAGAAGGCATCTTCATCTCTCAAGAGAAATACACAAAAGATCTTCTCAAGAGATTCAAGATGGATGAATGTAAGCCAATCAAGACACTATGCCTACCAATGGACATCTCGACCTAGATGAGGGAGGTAACCCGATTGATCAAACTCTCTACCATTCTATGATTGATAGCTTGTTATATTTAACCACATCTAGGCCCAACATCATGTTTAGTGTGTGTATGTGTGCTAGATTTCAAGCTAGTCCTAAGGAAACACATTTAATTGCCGTAAAAAGAATCCTTAGGTATCTTAAGCACACACCAAGCATTGGTCTTTGGTATCCCAAAGGAGCTATATTTGAGTTAGTTGGCTATTCCGATTCAGATTATGCCGGTTGCAAAGTTGATAGAAAGAGCACATTTGGAGGATGCCATTTGCTTGGTAGATCACTTGTGTCTTGGTCCTCCAAGAAACAAAATAGTGTTGCTTTGTCCACTGCCGAAGCGGAATACATTGCCGCGGGTGCTTGTTGTGCACAAATTTTATACATGAAACAAACTTTGCTAGACTATGGTGTAGTTCTAGAAAAAGTACCTCTTTTGTGCAAGAATGAAAGTGCGGTAAAACTTGCAAATAATCCGATTCAACACTCTCGCACCAAGCACATAGATATTCGCCATCACTTTCTAAGAGATCATGTTGCTAAAAATGATATATCACTAGAAGGTGTAAGAACCAAAGATCAATTAGCGGATATCTTCACTAAACCCCTAGATGAGGCTACATTTTGTAGATTGTGGAATGAGCTCAATGTACTTGACTTTAGCAACTTCACTAAAAATTGAGCTTGTGTTGTCCCTTGCATTCATTGTAATATACAACATGTTTAATTTTGGCAATGCATATAGGGCTTGTCTAACATGGTTAAGATAACCGCCGAAAAGCGTGTGAAGAAGCTTAACCTTGGATCAAACTTGACAAGCAACTAGATTTACTTACAAGTATTGCATATGCATGAATGTTGCTTTGTCATTTCGTTCAATTTGCCCTCTTATTGCCTATTTTCCTAAAAAGGAATTATAGCCTAAGGCAAAATATTTTGAAAAAATTTTAGGGTTTGAGAGAGGTCACTCATATCAGTCCCAATTGGTGTTTATTTGGATCTTATTCTAGTTGGGACTTGATTGGCAATAGGCAGCGCGAAGGAACTTTGAAGATTTGCTGGAAAAGGTGCACCGGACGCTGCACCGGACGCTATTGTCCAGCGTCCGGTCAATTCACAGGAGGTGAACTGCTGCTGAAGGTGTGATCGGACGCTGTGTTTCTGTGTCTGGTCAGGAAGGGATCCAGCATCCGGTCGTTTGAAGAAGGAACAAGCTGTACTGACCGGACCCTGCCTGCGTCCGGTCATGGACCATCGGACGCGTCCGGTCGCAATTCCAGAGGAATTGGACCTCTCTGGAATCAACCGGACGCTGGGTGGTAGCATCTGATCGCTACCACTGGAGCATCTGGTCAGTGGATTTTGTGCGACATCGGGACTCTTCTTCCGTTTCCTTATCTGTTGCGTTGGGGGGACCTATTTAATCACCGTTGTACCCTTTTGCCCCGCATCTCGCCGAGCCCTAGCTAGCTGTAACACCTCGGGTGTTAGCCTTGCATAACTTGACTTGCATAACATGAGCATGAGCATCAAGCATTCATAAATCATCATTTACAATTGAAACATTTGATCGAAACATATGAAACATTGCTTGTTATCTCGTGTTTCTTGGAACATATGCATATGATCTTGTACAAATGAATGCAAGTGGGTAATGCTAGTCACTAAAACACCTTAGCTACACTTAGGTTAACAAAAGGAACCTTGTTCATGAAGGCCCCATCTCATGATCAAGCATTTAAGTGATATTTCATGTGTTGACCTGGATAGCTCTATGAGTGACCACTGCATAAAATGATAGGATGACCTTGCAAGTTGTTCAAACATGCTTAGGATATCATCATGAACAACTTTGGTATTTAGTGCTAGGGCTAGTTTGGTCATTAAGCCATGCCTTGATGTGTTTCATCTTTTAAAAGTGACATGTTTGACCAATTTGGAACTAGGTGTTAGGGACCTTGCATGGAGGAGTTCACTAAAGCAAAGTTGTAGTGTTTGACATAAGGAACAACTTTTATTTTTGGGTCATGGACTGATTTAGCTCCTAACATGTTTAAAATTGGATAACAAGAACCAGCAAAAACCCAGCTTTCAACACTTAACGATTTTTTTTCTAAGTCTAGGTTCACTGACAGCCTGACGAGCCGACTTTGATCATGATTTTACTCAGTTTACGATGAGAATTGGAACACGATCATTGAACAACATTTGTAACTGGTACTTAGGTCTACAAAGTCGGTTTAGTAACCTAGCGCTAATTCGTCATGGATTGGAAGTTAAATCATCACCAAAACTCGCTATCAGGCGGTTCCTATCGCGTCTGAACTAACTGAAACGACCGGCACAGTGGCCGACCGGCTTCAGACACCACGCGCCGCGTGGAGGTCACCATGGCCGCGCGTCGCCTCTGCTCTGCCCAGCCAGGCCACGACACGCCTGGGCGCGGCCTTAACCCCACTAGCGCCCGCCCGACCCCTTCCACGCTCCATTTTTCATTTCCTTGGCCTTCTTCCTCGCCCGCTGCTACAGCCATTCCCGCACCAAGAGCCGCCGGCGCCATTGCCGACGACAGCTCGTCCTCGCTGCCCCTCCGCCATCGCAACAGCACCACCGTCACCCCAGCAACTCCAGACGTCCCCCATTGCCCGCTGTTCTAGCTTGGTAAGCCACAGCAGCGCACACGCTTTTGCCAGAGTTCGCCGCCGTGTTCCGTCATCGTGGCCACGCCATTGTAGTCTACCATTCCACACGATAGTTGATGCGCTAGGTCCGCCGTAGTACCCTGGTGCTCGTCCAAGCCTTAGATCGAGCCACCGAGGTCGTCACCGGCGTTTTGCCGTTGTCCCGCCCCGCCGTGCCATCACAGCCGTCCGCCATGGTCGGTGGTGAAGTGCTTCGGTGCTCCTTCCATCCATATGAAGGCCACCACCGGGTGCGGGTGAATGAGTAGACCCTATAGGTGCAGTCGCTACCGCCGGCCAGTTCACCGGCGACGAGCTAGGGCCGTGCCGCGTCGAACGGAACCGCCTCCCCTGTTTTCAGTCGCTGACAAGCGGGCCCAGCTGACCGGTGGGCCCCGGTTGCCAGTGACTGGTATTAGAAAGCTAGTTCATTCTTTTCAGATTTAAACCCTAATTTCATGTGTTTTGTTATTTTTGTATCTTTAGTTTGGTAGCTCCTAAATTTGTGAAATAAATTTTGTAGTGTTCCTTAGGAAGTGTAGTATTTAGGAAAAATATGTTTTTAACATGTACAGTAGAAATTTCTGGAGATTTAAATAGAGATTTCAAATGTGCTTTTGAATGCATTCAAATTTGTTTATTTTATATCTAGAGTTCCTGTGCTCCAAAAATTATGAAATTTTTGTGGTAAGCTAGTCTTAGCATATGTGAACTCTGGTAAAAATTTGAGGACCAGTGCATGTGTAGATCTATAGTTATAGATTTTTCTTTTATAAATAGTTAATCCTTGCATGAATTTTTATAAATTAATTATGAGTCCAAAATTCATGAAATTTATTGGAGGTGATACTAGTACCATATGGATGTTAAGAAAAATAAGAAATATGTTGCTTGACACTTTTCAATTGGATTTTCCATTTATGCTATTTCAAGCCTTGCTGTTTTATCATTTTTGTATAGAATGTTCTACTTAGTAAAATGACATGAAATTTTTATAGTAGTCCTTTTATAGCATTATTAAGGCACTGTAAATTTTTGAGAATTTATGAAGTACATCTGATATATGTTTATTATTTAACCTAGATATCTAAATAAAATAATAAAGGCATTTAAATAAATAGTTTGGACTTCACCATTACATCATCTTAACTGTATTTGGTATGCTTAAACTGGTGGTAGAATCTAGGTTGTCAAATTTTGAATGATTACATGAAGTAGAAGTATTATTACTTTATATTGCATGTTAAATAGTTTCCGGACTAATTCTAGGGTGTGATGAGTTGCATGTTGAAACTAATGTGTACTGTAAAAATGGTTAATAACAATGTTGTAGAGAATTTGATAAGCTTTCTAGAAAGTCCAGGATCACTGGATTTGGATTTGTAGAACTCCAGTTATGAGTGAAACAAGTAGCTACTATTTGTGGCATAGTCGATGCATTGTAGAAGTAGTTAAGTAATAATCGAGAAGAGATATGCACCTACTCAAACAATGTGATGCACTTGTTAACATATATGCATTCGTAATACTTATACCATACTCATGCATCTAGGATCGGAGGAAGAGATCACGTTGCTGGAATTCGAAGAAGCAGAGGAAGGGAACCAGCAGGAGGATCCGCAAGCCGCAGCTCCCAAAGGCGTGGAGCAGAACCCTGCAGAGCTTTCGGAGTGCCCTGACCATCGCCCTACTTCCTTTCTGCGAGGCAAGCCCCGGAGCATTATAAGTCTCCTAGTAATTTACAAATGTTTACTTACATATTTATGATTGATGCATTAGGTTATAAGAGTTGAATGAAACCACTTGATGCATGTACATTCCTTGTCCAGATATTAACCCTTTAACCGGTATAGGTCTAGGATCGAATATATGCTTAGCCATGCTTAGACCCGTAGAAGTCGGGTGATGTCCTATCGCCTGCGAGAGATAGGGGGATACCGGAGCACAGTTGGCTATATCTGCTATCGTGGAACAGAACCATGTGGTAAAAGTAAATCGAGACCGGACGGGAAGTCGATAGAGAAGCAACAAGACATGGAGGTCTTGGGTGTGGATTTATCCCCGTCTGTGTCGATTAAGGACCGTACCGTTGTTGGTGCTTCTGACAAGATTGAACGCATGCCTCTCACTTAGCTGGCTGGATAACTCATTCCGACCGCGAAGCCGAGTAATTCAACTCAGGCCGAGAACCGTTCTGTTGTGCGCTCCTTCCGGGGAACGATCAGACTGAGCCCAAGGGCAGGCTTGGCCTGAGCATCCTGGCATCTGGTGTTCCAGATTGTGCGGCGCGGTATGGACCCGCGAAATGTGTATCTGAGTTGTACCAAAGGTGACCTAAGACTATCGTGGCTGATAGATCTGGGTTTGTGTTAGGAATAAATTCCCAGCTGGTTGAAATCGATTCGAATCGCCGTCTCTCCCGGATAGTGAGAAACTTGGCTAGTCCCAACATCGTAGTAACTATATTATGAAACATGATGGTTCAGATAAATATGGAATAACAATACCTGCTATGGTTACTATTGTATGATTCTAAATAATATACCACATGTTTGGCACAGGATAGTTGCTAATCTAGAAATGGATAGTTATAATTAACTTGATAAAGGAATCACAATTGTACAACGGTTAATTGCCTTTTACGCAAAATGTTGTCAAGTTACGCCCACTTATAGGGCCTTGCATAATCCTTGGAGTCATTTTATTTCTGGTTCATGACGGGTAAGTCTAGCTGAGTACCTTCTCGTACTCAGGGTTTATTTTCCCATTGTTGCAGATGGCACTGTGTATCATGGTTATTGCAAGAGTTGCTTCTATCCCGCTGTGGATGAGGAGTAAGCCTTGGGCAGGCTTCTTTAGTAATTCCTATCTTTGCTTTTGTGGACCATGATCTGGCTTGGCACTGTATCAAACTATGTTGGAAACTTTATCTTCGAACTTATTTGCTTCCGCTTTATTTATCAAACTCGGTTTGTAATAACTTTTATTCGTACTCTGATGATGAAAAGTATCTGTGAACTTTATGTAATTTGTGGCATGTATGTTGAATCCTGTACGATCTTGGTTGTTGTAAATCATTTATCGAGACCCGTCGTGGTACTCGACGGACTACCGGGTTTATATGGGTTCAAGTATGATAGTGCGACCGCTTGCGGATTGCCATTGTACTTGTATTCTTATAAATTGGTCGGTTCTGCGACACTAGCGCCACCGCAGCTCCTCCACACCTCCCGCGCCCAAGCCACCACGCCGCCGTAGCCGAGCCCGCAGCCGAGCACCTTGTGCCTGCCTCGCACGCCACCACACCTCCCCTGCCTGCGCTCGCCCCTGCACCACGCCACCGCGGCCGCGTGCCCAAGCCACCGCGCATCTCTCACGAGTCAGCATCGCCGGAGTCAAGCCCATGAGTCCGGCGCCTCTAGTTAGCGTGCAGCTCCAACAAGCGCCATTCAAGCCCTAGCCCTACCTCCTCTTTGGTAAGGCCAAATCAGTGCTCTCAATTTCATTCGTCTGTAACCTAGACCAAATTGCAAGCACTAATTTCAAATCATCCAGGGCAGTCAATTCATTCACCGTTCTTCGCAACCCTAGATCCAGCCGATTCTGAGGTTTCCCCCGCGTAACGTCTCTTCCTTTTCTGGATCGCTGATCGTCAGGTAGCTTGCCCATTGTCTCAATTTCGCACCTACATTGCTTGCTTCCTAGGTCTTTCGCATCTATTAGATATATTGTATTTATTCATATATCCATCTATTCTATCGTGCAGCGAGTCGGTGCCATTGAGGTTCTTGTGGTAGTTGGCAGTCAACTCGGAGCCAAGCTCACGAGTAAGGATCGAGGCCAAGCCTCGGGAGTGTCAGTTTGATAGTTGATCTTTATCAGCAGTAGTTCATCCTCTTGTCAGATCAGATGGCTCGCACCAAGAACGTTGGTGGTGGTCCAGGAGATGATGATCGGAGGCCCCCGCCTCGCCAGCCTGCAAGACCGAAAGGCAAAGCAACAAAGCAAGTGACATCCAAGAAGCGCAAGTACCCCGACGCAGAGACAGCGAAAGCAGCTATAGTCGCTGAGGCCGCAGAGCGTGCCAAGAGAGGTGGTGCCCATAGTGGAGTTGTCATAGCAGATCAGCTGGCACCAGACGCGCAGGGCAAACTAAGGGAGATTGAGCGACTTCATGGTAGTCCACCTGGGACTGTCATGATGGCAGGTCATCATCTAGCTATTGAGGAGCCTCAGCGTCAGGGGGAGTCTCAGCAGGAGCCACAGCAGTAGCCCCCAGCAGTAGAGCCTCAGCCAGCTCAGGAGACTTAGGAGGGTCAGCAGGCCGAGGAGACCGAGCAAGCACCCCAGCTACGCCGCTCTAGTCGTACTAGTGCTACAGTTCCACTGAGGCTAGCTACACAGCGCAGGGGTTCATGCCCACCGCCTAGACCACAGGGTCTGCCTCTAGTGGTACACCTTGACTTGAGGGCCACCACAGCTAGACAGGTTCGCCAGCTGAGGTTTGTTGAGTTCGATGTGTGGTTTCCTCCAAGGAGGGATGAGAGAGCAGCTGAGGGTTTCTACACGCCACTGTAGGAGGATTTCTACAACGCTTATCTCAACAGTGGGGTAGTGTTCAGATCTTAGCGGGTATGCAGTATAGAGTCTATTGGGGCAGCAGCCAGAGAGCATATCCGCCCCTACTTGTCATAATTGCCAGGGCTTACAGATCTGATTGGTTGGACAGGAGTATATGTACCATCTTGGGTTCGGCAGTTTTATGCTTCACTCTACATTGATTCGCATCACAACTTCATTCACTTTGCATTCAACGGTAGAGATTATAGGGTGATGAGTTTCAGGGCCCAGGAGATACTGAGGCTACAGGATCAGCCTGTCAAATTGCATGAGGTGTGTTATGGACAGCAGGAGCCTCCCAGGCGTCCTCATGGAGGGTTGGTGCCTCCTACAGATCTGGTGCGACATTGCTTCAAGGAGCCCTTTGGTGAGGGGTCGAGCAGGAACCCCAGTGACCTGACTCCTACCGCTCGAGTACTAGAGGCTATTATTAGGAGGACACTACTTCCCAGGTTGGGTTATAGAGAGGGTCTAACTCGCCTACAGCTCTGGCTCCTTAATGCCCTGATGCAGCAGACCGTGTTTGACATTTGGGACCTCCTTCTATCAGAGATGGAGGATACTATTGCTGAGGGCTTCAAGGGTCGCAGATAGCTTCCTTATGCACATTGGGTCACATTCTTGATGCTCAAGTCTGTGCAGGTCAGGACCCCTAAGATGGTTGCAGAGTACAAGGGTGCCACCACAGAGTTTCCCGCATATAACATGGCATAGAGGATCAGGCACAGCACTCCACAGGCACCCGCTCAGCCCAATCATCGTCTAGATGTTCTAGAGTCAGCAGCTTAGCAGGATGAGATTATTAGAGGCATAGCCGCTACAGAGGAGGAGCAGCTTGAGGCACAGCAGGGGATGACCGAGTCCAGTGATAGTTTGGATGATGACTATCTGCCGCTTCCTCATATGCCTCCATGTAGACATGATGCAAAGGCCGGCAGTTCCAGCTCAGCTCCACCAGCACCGCAGATGGACCCCGCATTGATTGCCATTCTTGAGCAGATGCAGCAGGATCAGGCACGATAGGCACAGGAGACCACTGCCAACTTCGCATAGTTCCAGGCTCGTCAGGACGAGTTCTAGAGGCAGCAGCAGCTTCTCCAGCAGCAGCAGCAGCAGATGCATCACTAGCAATTACTCATGCAGCAGCAGCTTATGGGATTTATGCAGCATGTAGTGACAGCACTTGGGGCCTCACTGCCACAGCCTTCGCCCCAGCTTGCTCAGCCTGCCACCACTTCGACGACTCTAGCTGTACAGCCCAGTGGGCTTCAGAGTCAGGGATAGCCTCCAGCTCAGTTTGCTTCACCTACAGTTTAGGTGTCCCAGTGGTTGTCCTCACCAGTGGTAGCCCCGCAGTTCACTCCATATCACACGGGCTTCTCACCAGAGCAGTCACCCTCGCTTTTTGTGCCTGACACGTCAGTCTCCAGGAGTCTTGGAGCATCCTTCAGCAAGTTGACCGGCATGCCTACACCGCCTCATATGCATATCGCCGGTCCTTCTATAGTAGCCCTAGTCGCAGTGACTACTCAGAGGCTCCCCTCGTCTATCGCCTCTTTAGATCCTACGATAGACATACTAGCAGCTTCACAGGCAGCACCTGCCCCAGCTCAGACCCAGACCGCTTTAGCAACATTTCCTGCTATAGAGGGTCAGTCAGTACAGAGCTCAGGGTCAAATGATGATGGCGCCCAGTTCCAGCTTGCTCCTCGTACCTCAGCGCCCGGCTCATCCGCTATAGCCCCGCCGACCAACCCTTAGGTTTTGGTGTTTGACGCCAAAGGGGGAGAGGGTTCAAGTATGTAGACTCAGGGGGAGCTAGTTATCTAGTATTAGCTTATTATATACATTTGGAGTTTTATCTGTGTGATACACTATTACTATTATGCATTCGTGTGTTACTTTTATGCATACTATTATATCTATGTGATAGTGCTATCTACGTGATTGTGATATATGACATGTGTGCTCGCTACTTTACATTATTTATATGTCATATCACTTGTGTTATGCTCATTTGTCTTTGCTTCCGCGTTTATACTCCGATGCAAATGAGCTTTGTTACTCGTACTCATGCATTAATTCATATCCTTTGAGTACATTGTGTTGGCTTGGGTCATATAAGCTTGACTAACACTTTTGTTCTTATCAACAAAAGCTTATATGAACCAAGCCCGTCAAAAACCTCACTCTTTCACATACTCAAGGTGGTATTGTCATCAATCACCAAAAAGGGGGAGATTGAAAGCATCTAGGCCCCTAGTTGGGTTTCGGTGATTAATGACAATATAAGATTACTATGACTAACGTGTGTTTTGCAGATGCAATTAAGCTAGGTCATGGTAATGGAGATCGATTGGGCAATCAAAGTTGTCATGCCCCTACGATGGAAATCATTTTGGTTTTCAAAGGATGGACGACAAGGTTAAGTGTAACACCCTAGGTGTTTGGCTTCCACAAAATTGCATTTTCATTTCATAAACATGTGCATCATCTATCACATCATGCCATTGTCACTGAAACATGCATATGCAACATTCGCAATTATGTTTGTTTCATACTTGATTGCTTGTAAATGGTAGTAGTGAAACATGTGAATGCAACATGAGTTTCTCATACCTTGAAACATGGCAACATGGTAGGAATGTGACAAGTTAAAATTGCAACAAAGGCATGAAACCTGTGAAACATGGAATTGCAACATTTGAGTGAATTGATTGTTTTGTTGCTTTATCACATGTGATCATTAGAAATTGGTATAGCACTTGTGTAAAGTGGTTGATTATGGTCTAATACACCTTAACTACACTTAGGGAAATTGATGGGACATTGTTCATGTGGATCAAAATGACAAAAATGCCCTCAAGTGGAGGTTTGACTTAGAATGACCTATAGAGTGCCACTGTTTGACTGATTCAAAAGACCAACCTAGAGACCTTGCATGGCTGTGCACCCTTTTACCAAAGTTGTAGCCAATTTATCAAGGAACAAAAGTCTCAATATGACCATCTCATGAAAATGGCTAGAACATGTTCAAACAAGGCCCACAAGTCATATTTCCATGCTGAATTCACACTTAGAATTTTTCTAAGTCCTTAAGACGATTTTTAGTTTCGTGTGTCATTGTTTGGAGCCTTATATCTCCCTAACCAGGCCGAACCAACTCGAGCTCCAATTGACAAAGTTGTTGTACTCATTTAGATCTTCAATTTTGTTAACTATACCATGAACCAGATCGCCACCGTTTGGGAGTTATAGGTCATCAAAGTCACGCTGTCGGTCATCACCGTCGTGTTCTGAATCGAAATTTCAGTTTTGCTACAGTGAACCGACCGTCAGAAGATCACCGCCGCGTGTTTGCCACCTATCGTCGGTCTTCTGCTCGCGCTGCCATGCGCCGTGGGTGTCCTGGCGCTGCTGGCCACGCCTTGAACTCGCACCCGCCTGCCTGACGCACTCGTCGTTTCATTTACTCCATTCCGTCGCCCCTACCACGCGCAGCGACAAGCCACAGCAGCTCCTCCATTTCCGACTGAGCTTCGCCATCGCCTTGCGCACTTGCCACTACAAAAATGCGTCGGCCATCTTGCCCCTAGCTTCACCGTGATCTCCTCTCCCTCCTCCACCTCTCAGCCGGGTCGATTGGGGCTTGGTAAGGGCGTATTCGCCATTTCTTCCACCGCCGCCATGGCGGGACCTCACCGGAGTTGGCGCTCCACGCGGCCAACTGCCACCGCGGCCTTCCCATCCCCTCCTCCTTGCTTGTTTAGGTTGGTAGTGAACTCCGAAAGCTCGTATCGAGCCTAGCCACGCCCTACGGGGTCAGGCCTCGCCGGAGCCGACCAAGCCATGGCCGTGCGCCGCCATGGTCGTCGCCACCCCCCTTTAGCCACGGTAATAGCTACAATTGAGGGTGTCCCTAGATGCGCATGGGTGAGGCGAACACCATAGCACCGATGACATCGCCGGAGCTGCCACCGGCGACGAGCTACGCCGTCGTCCGTCTTTCCCTCCCCTGTTTGTCTCTCTATCGTGCGGGACCAGCGCGTCAGTCACTGAAGCGGAGGCGGGAGCCAGCGTGGGCCGCACCGAGTTCTAGGCCTCGCCAGCACGTGCTTTGCGGGCCGCCGTGTGCTTTTGGGCCGGCCCAGCCGTAGGATTAGGTTTTCCATTTTCTGTTTGTTTTATTCTTTTCATAGATTTGTGGACAAATTCAAAAATGTGTATCTCCTAGTTGGTAGATCCAAATGATGTGGTTCCAATTTTGTTGGGTTCATAATAATGTCTAGTTTATATTAAAAATATAATTTATGTCATGTTCTGTTATGAAAAATGGAGTTGATAATTATCTCTTTTAATCATGAAGGAAATAGGGGTAATTATATCTTTTTCTATGTAGCTCCAAATGGCATGAAATTTTTATGGTGTACTGCTCATATCATGAATAGCTTGTAGTTAAATTTTCATATATTTTGGACACTGTATGTAGGAGATAGGAAATTCTCTTGTTTGCAAGGATGGATCTTGTGTGAATTTTCATAATTTTTCTATAGATCCTGTAAGGGTAAAATTTGATGAGTACTATTCTTATGCTAGAATGATCCTAGGAAAAATGTGAAGTCTATTGCTTGACACTTTTCATTAGGGTTTCCTAATTATGCTAGAAATAGCCCTGCCATCTGTTATTTTTGATACAGCAAGTTCTGCTTAACCAATTACTTTGAAATTTTTATGGTAGTCTATGTGAAGCATGAGATAGCTACTGCAATTTTTATAAATTTTTTTGAATAGTTTTACTATATATTGATTTCATCACCTAATTAACTGAATAAATTAGAAAAGGACATTAAATAATTTATTTAGAGGTTGGCACTATACTTTCTGATGTTCCTCTGGTATGTGCAACAAGTTGGTAAACTTGGTTTGGTCCAATTATGCTTTTGCATCATCACTAAGCGCGTGTTTAGTTTCAGAAAGTTGGAATTTAGGGTTACTGTAGCACTTTCGTTTTTATTTGGCAATTAGTGTTCAATCATGGACTAATTAGGCTCAAAATGTTCGTCTCGCAATTTCCCACCAAACTGTGCAATTAGTTTTTTTTGTCTACATTTAATGCTCCATGCACGGGCCGTAAACATTCGATGTGATAGGTACTGTAGCACTTTTTAAGAATTTGGGGTAGAACTAAACAAGGGCTAAATAATTAATTTAGTAAACCTGTCATTTCTGGACAGATTTTAGGTTTATTTGAATTCGATTTGGTTAACGTAAGAATCATGCTTTGATGTTTACAAATGATTTGTAGAAAATTTCATAAGCTTTCCAGAATGTCCTCTTGCAAGTCATTTGAATTTATAGAATTCTGGTTATGATTGAATTAAGGAACTACTCGTTGCATGTAAAACCTTAACTTTGATTTAAGTATGTCTTTACTATTTCCTAAGCTTGTGGTAATGTTCCTAGGTGTTAGGCCTTTAACTGAAGATGAGCACCTTTATCTTAGATTATGCAAGTTAGGTAAGTAGATCTCGTTCTTCAAGTTAAGTTAGATACATGTTTTAAAGTGATTTGAATATAGCTATTCTTAATTGGTAAACGAGTGTCCAGTGATGTTTCATTAAACACTTACTGTGATCCATTCATCATGAGCATCATGTCATTCCTTATGCATCCATGATATTTATCTTGTGCATCGGTATGCAATAGGTGTACCGGAAGGTGTGACACTGCTAGAATTCGAGGAACCGAGCGGGGAGCAACAGCAGCAGCCAACACCAGAGGTTCAGGAGGTGCAGTCCACGGGAGAGGTGCCAGACGAGGTTGCCGTTGAGTGCCTAGATCACCGTCCGTGCAACTTTGTGAAAGGCAAGCCCAGGAGCATATTAAGCCTCCTAATTTCCTAAATGCAGTTAAAGTATTAATTGTTACATATATATATTGTTGCATTAAGTTTAGGTGTTGGATGCAAACACTTGCTGCATTGGTTATCCAATCCTTATCTAGATATTGATACCCTGAATCCTATGTAGCTCAGGCTCGTGTAGTGCTTAGCCCTGCTTAAACACGGTAGAAGTCAGGTGATTTTCTATCACCTACGAGATATAGGGATATACATGTGGCACGGTTGGCTATATTTGCTATCGTGGAAAAGAACCTGTCTTAATTTGAATTGAAAATCGGGTAGAGGCTTGCCGGTTTATAGTGACTCCGTCTGTGTCGCTTAAGGACTGAATCTTGGAGCCTTTCCTGTTCATGTTGAACGCATGCCTCTCTCTTAGTTGGCCGAGTCTGGAGACTGACCATGAAGCCGAGTAGCTCACCTCAGGCCGGGAGTCGATAAGTATAAAGTATGCCTCGGAAGGGAGCCATAGGCGTGAGTCTAAGGGCAGGTGATTTAAAAGTCATGATCATCCTGGCAGAAGGGTAATCCCTGAGAGTGCTGGCGCTGATCGAACCCACGAATTTGGTTCCTGAGTTGTCCCAAAGGTGACCCATGGCTACCCTTGCAAAGTATGCTAGGGTGAGAGTTAGGAATACCCCCTCAGCTGAGTTGTAATTCGATTCAAGTCGCCGTCTCTCCCGGTTAGTGAGAACTTGATGGGCTTATCTCCAATGTAGATACACTAAATAACATAATGGTTCAGAAATGATGATATGATGATGACAGCCTTATTATACCTGCCATGGTTAATATTGTTTGCTCCTAATAAGTGAGTGCTCTAGTACAGGTGCAAATCTAGTGGACAGGTAAATGATGATAAACTTGATGCGAAGTTTAAATTGGTTACTATATTCATAAGCTCTTTTATGCAACTGTGTCCAGCTAGCCCACCTCATAAGCCTTGCATGACCCTTGGTGTCCTTTATTTCTAGTTTTGACAGGTAAGTCTAGCTGAGTACCTTCTCATACTCAGGGTTTATCTCCCACCTGTTGCAGATGACCAGTTCTACTTTGGTTGCTGCAAGTATTGCCTTCTCCCGGCTGGGGATGAAGACTAGACCATTGGGCGCGGTCTCTCCTAGTTCTCGTACCTAAAGATGCTTTTATGGGACATGACTAGATCTGGCAATGTATTTGAAACTATAAAGTTATGTACTAAACTATGTTGCTTCCGCAAATCTGAACTTGGTTTGTAATATTCTATTTGAACTCTAATGGATGTAATCTGAATGCTACTTGTGAAATGTTGTAACGAATGATGTGTTGTGTTGAATCACTACGGTCTTAGTTTGTATGTCGAGAGTTGGTTGAAATCCTTTGTGATTTCTGGACTACCGGGATTATGGGAGCTTAAGTACAGGAATTTGATCACTTCGATGATTGTTTTTGTACTTACATTCTTATGATTTGGTCGGTTCTGTTACATTAAGGATGACTAGTTCTAAGTGTCGATTGGAGTTGGAGTGACACTTAGAGTAGTTTAGGACTTTGTTTTTCCTTTGGCCGTACTATTAAGGGGGGTATGGACGGGTAGCTTGACCTAGTTGAGTCTAGTGAGTTAGGTGTGGTGCACACTTGTTAAAACTAGCTCTAGGTAGATCCTACGAATGCCTAAGATCCATTGGAGCAAACTTCATTCACATATGATCAAAAGTTGGAAGTGAATGGAGGGTCAAATGCTGACCGGACGCTGGCTCCGGTGCGATCGGACGCTGGACGTAGGGTCCGGTCAATTCATTTGATCAACAGTCTGCGTTCAGTGCGACCGGACGCTGGAGAGGTCAAGTGACCGGACGCTGAGAGGCAGCGTCCGGTCGACTCTAGTAAGGTTCCAAAGAAGGGAATCTACGACCGGATGCGTCCGGTCAGTACTGACCGGACCTTGGGGGTTCTGCATCCGGTCGAATCCAGTAAGGTTCCAGTAAGGGTTTAATGTGACCGAACGCGTCCGGTCAGTGGTGACCGGACGCGTCCAGTCAGTGGTGACCGGACCCTGCCAGCGTCCGGTCAACACATTTTCACTGGTTCACGGGTTGAACTGACCGGAACGTCCGGTCACCCCGCAGAAGCTCATAACGGTTCGTTTTTCAGGCTGTCTTATAAATAGAAGCTCCACTCGTGTGTGGAGTCACTTTTGCTCATTCCAATAGCTGAGAAACACATTTGTGAGTGCCAAGAAGAGCAAGGTCCTAGTGAGGTGATTGAGATTTGAGAATCCAAGAGAGTAGCCTCATTAGTGAATCAAGAGTAGCAAAGTGTGCATCCATCTTCTCATTAGGCTTCGCGTGGTCAAGTGAGAGTTCGTGCTTGTTACTCTTGGTGATCGCCATCACCTAGATGGCTTGGTGGTGATTGGGAGCTTGGTGATCACCCGACGGAGCTTGTGGGTGACCCAACTCAAGTTGTGAGCAGTTTTGGGTGATTCGCCGCGACGGAGTGTCGAAGAATCAACCCATAGAGAGCACTTGATCCTTGCGCGGATCAAGGGGGAGCTACGCCCTTGCGCGGGTGCTCCAACGAGGACTAGTGGGGAGTGGCGACTCTCTGATACCTCGACAAAACATCGCCGTGTTCCTCTCTCTCTACTTACTTTGAGTATTTACTTTAAGTATTTACTTTGAGCAATTCAATACTTGTCTTTACATTCATAGAATTGCCATGCTATAGTAAGTTTGGAACATAGGTTGTAAGTCCTTTGTGCGTTAGTTTGATAGAAATACTTTTCTAGGCACAAGGGGTTAATTGGGCTATCCATAGGATTTGATTATTGCAAGAAAAATTAGAATTAGCCCAATTCACCCCCCCCCCCCCTCTTGGGCATCTTGATCCTTTCACTCGGCTAGGAAGAGCGAGTTGTTGCCGCGGGTAAGAAGAGCAAGAGCGCCTCGGTTGCTGCTACGGCGGCGGCGGCCTCGGCGCACACATCTGGGCATGGAAGTGGCTCAGCGGCCCGCATCCTTGGTCATGAGGGAGGCATGGCCTTAGCCGCGGATTCTGCAAGCCGAACCCTAGGTCGTGGAAGCGGATCATCGTTGCGGAAGCGGATCATCGTCGATAGTAGCGGCGACCCACCCTATCTCCGGTGGTCTCGGATACGGCACGGCAACGACTCCCATTGATGGATCTGGCGGAGGTGCCTTCCCTGGCGCGGTGACGACTCCATCATTGGATGGTGGGTTTCCATTCCCCCCTTCACCATCTACTGCTCGATGGGAATCAACCGGCGATCTAATTTCTCCTTCGTTTGGGTGTTCAGCAGCTTGGGATCCATCATGGTAGATTGGAGACGCTTAGAGACGAACCCTGTGTGTGGGTTGTACATTCCCACGGTCCCAAAAGCCAACTAAACGGGTAAAAAAACCAGAAGCTACTTTTTAAGAAATAACTAGTTTTGTGTAGTACGTTTTTAAAAACACATTGGACCCTTTTGGCTTTCTGCTTTTTGAAATGATGAAAATAGAGCTATTTCATAATTGTTGAAGAAAAATAGAGATATGAGGTAAGTTTTATACTTGTTTGAACTAAACAGCGCACAACCTACAGCAGCTTTCCCACAGTTCATAGTAACTTTTTTAGAAGCCACAGCTCAACCAAACACACCAAATGGTCGTTAAGACCACCAGCCACCGATCAAAAAAAATCTCAAAGCAACTCCACTTCACCAGATTGAGTAAAATCAATCCCCTTTCTCTCCATATTTAGTAATAAAGGAGAAAACATGCTCCAAAGATCACCTTTCTAATAGCCTTTTTCTAAAAAAAATCTCGATCTCTTAAAATCAACCCCTCCCCCTCAAACATGATTTTTTTTAATTTTAACACTTTTTGAAAACTAATTCTAAATCTAACACTGTCGGGTTTTTTTTAAACTAACATTTTTGGCCGCGCCATGCATGGTGGCGCGGCAATGGGCTGACGTGGCGGCGACCGGAATGGCTGACTGCTGACGTGGCAGGGCCTGCCGCGCCACCGATCTTGGCGCGGCAGAGCCCACGACGCCCCCTGTGAGACTGCAAGGCACCGCGCGGGCGATGGAGTGGGCACACAGGAGCTGACACCTTTCCGCGACGTGCACAGTGCCGCCTCAGATAGCATCGCGTCCAACGCCAGAGGGTGAACAGTAGCGTATGGGCTGAGCCAGGGCATCGTCGACATGTGTCTCCTGCACCGTGTGCGGCGCTCTGACGCCTGCGCGACTGCAGAAAGGGTCACGTCGCATCAACGACGACAATGGCACCCCTCGATTGTGTCTGTACATGCATCAGCAGTCACCATGTTCCTCAGTCAAAACAAACAGTGCATGTGACCGTCAGTTCCGCCTTCAGGTTTTGTCGTCAGTTCCGCCTTCAGGTTTTGTTTTTAGAGTATATTTGTTTCAATTTCATTGATCGGCGTGCATGCACCGCCTGTCTTGAGTGCAAGCAACGCTAGCTAGCGAGTTAGTACAAACTAGCTCCCTTTAGCTAAAATTGGGTTGTTCGGCTGATCCAGTTTTAACTTGTTTCAGCTTGTTTTAGTTTATTCTCTCTCACAGAATACTATTGAATCAGCCAAAATCAGCCACAACTGAATCAGCCGAACAGGGTTGCATGCTATTAGCTAATGACTAATTTAAGCAGAAAAAAACGAAAAAGGGCATACTACTAGTGTAATATATTGGACCATAAATTCATAACATAATGACCAGAATACAATGCAAAAAAACTTGATTGCAGTGATTTACACTAGATTTCATTAATGAAGATATCAATTTGTTTTAAATTAAAGAAAACAAAATTCGAGCCTAGAAGCCTAGAGTCTTGACTGGAGAATGGACATTGGAGAGGGAGACGCCGAGTTAGGGAGTGTTTGGTTGCCCCTCCTAAATTTTAGTTGTTGTCCCATCGAATGTTTGGACACATGAATGAAGTCTTAAATATAGACTAATTACAAAACTAATTGCATAATTTGTGACTAATTTGCGAGACGAATCTTTTAAGCTTAATTAATCCATGATTTGATAATATGGTGCTACAGTAAATATGTGCTAATGACGGATGAGTTAGATTTAAAAATTTTGTCTCGTGGAGTACTGACGGATTATGTAATTTGTTTTTTTATTAGTATCCGAACATCCCGTACAACACTCTCTCGACACACCTCCTAAATTTTAGTCACTAGATCCAAACCCCTCCTCAAGCATAGCTAGGAGGGGAGGGGGGTGAGCCATCGAGGGAGAAGACTACGCTTCAACGCCATCCGCTCCACCGGTGGACGTTGGTTGCCAACTACAGGAGCTAGAGGGAGTGAGGCCGAGGAGGGGTGCTTGCTGCGCCGTGGCTAAGAATGCAGGCGGGGCGGGTTCTTAACGCTACCCGCTCGCCCCGCCCCGCAAAATAGTTGTATGCGGCTGTTGCGGACCAGCTGCCAATTGATTGCGGACCACTATCGTTCAGCCCGCTAAGCCCGTTGGACACAAGTGAATTTCCACGCAAACCCGCGAGATCCGCAAAAAGTATCGCCGCCGCTTCTATCCGCGTCGCCCTCTCTCCAATCCCATGGCTACCATCGCCGCGCCCTTGTCGGCATCGCACTCCTCGGCGGCGGAAGCTGGCAGCGAGATGACTTACTCCGCTCCCACCGGCCACCGGCCATCGCCCTCGCCAATATTTCCTCGAGGTGGATCCCGACGAACCATCGCGAACGTCTTCTTTCCCCATCATATGTGCAGGTGACCAGGTGTGCGATTGAACCAAGCTTTTGTTTTTGAGTTGTGGTTGTACTTGCCGCTCGTCTTCTTCAAAGCCGTTTGGATTTCACTGATTGCTGATTGATCACATTTTGAGCTATTCAATCTTTGTTTTGGTTCAGAAATATGGCCTTTTGGCCTTCATGTCGTCATTGCAGTCGTTGGAGGCTTGGAATAGAGTGAAAAAGCAAAGGCACTGGAACTTTCTTACTTCGTGGCCATGCGCGATGTCTCTAAGCAGCAGAGGCGCCATACGCTGCTTTCGGCTCGCAAGATGGGAGCAGGAGTCTGAGCCTCCGAGGAGCGGCACCGCCCCCAGCATCGACGGGCAGTCGCTATTCTGCGCGGTCCAACAGCAGCAGCACAGATCTTTACGGGTCATGTGGGCTTGCATGTATCAACCACGAAACACATATGAAGCGCACAGTTGAAGAAACGAACAGCCGCAAACCCGCTAGATTAATTTGCGGCAAACGTTGCGGGTTCGTGGCTGTCCGCAACCCGCCCCGCTTGCAAGGGTAGCCGTGGCCACCGGCTGCTGCTTCTGACTTCCGAGTTAGAAGTTAATAAGGCCCTCTGCAGTGTGAGTGCTGCCTACTACTATTTGCATCTGCCACCACCAAAAAAGCAGCACCGCTCTTCATCAGCTGCAGTGGGCATGCAAACCGGGCATCACTCCCAGGCCCACCATGCGCAGGTGATGGGACTCCCACACAGACTTAAAAAGTACTATCGGACCTGCCACCTCCTATTTTTTTATCGAGTTAGCACCGGCACAACTACGTGATACGCTCCCAGAATTCTTGGCATCGGTAGAACTCTTGCAATGTGATAGAGTGACTCCTCAATCCTCTCTCTCCTCTTCAAGCTTCACTTAGGCGACACACTGCAGAAGGCCTAAAGAAACCTAAAAATCCGATTTTCCCGTTTAATTAAATGGAGCAAATTGGAATCACATAGTGTAACAGTTAAGGAAGGTCACCTTTTTCTTGGGGGTTCAGAGTGCCTGTCCATGGCAGTCGAACACCTTTGGGCTTTGCGTGACGAAGGCCTGCCCTGCTCTGACTCGAGGCTTTCGGCTGCCTTCTGACGTGACCCTTTCTGAAGTCACGTAGGCGTCAGCGCGCCGCACGCGGTGCAGGAGACACGTGCCGATGATGCCCTGGCTCAGCCCATACGCTACTGCTCACCCTCTGACGTTGGACCCAATGCTCTCTGAGACAACACTGTGCATGCCACGAAAAGGTGTCAACTCCTGCAGTAGACGTGCCCACTCCATCGCCCGCACGGTGCCCTGCAGTCTCACAATGGGCGTCATGGGCTCTGCCACGCCACGGATCAAGACGCAGCACTGCCGCGCCAAGATCGATGGCGCAGCAAACCCTGCCACGTCAGCGGTCAGCAATTCCGGTCACCGCCACATCAGCCCATTGCCGCGTCACCATGCATGGCACGACACAGGCATTTGACCACGCTAGGGCTATAGACACAACCAAAAGTGTTAGTTTTAAAAAAAACCGACAGTGTTAGATTTAGAATTAGTTTTCAAAAAGTGTTAAAATTTAAAAAAAATCTCAATCACAGTAGTTTTTCTCAATCCCCTTCCTCTATCACTGACATCTCAGACCCACCCAGTGGAACAACCGTCGCCATGTGGAGGCCGCTGGAGCCCGAGCGGGCGAACCTCGGAGCAACTTTATAAATTCATCATTCTCTGACACCGTTTAAAAAAATAATCTGTGACGATCTGATGTAGAGGCTCTATGGCCACATCGTGTGTGGCAAATCAACTGGTCAACACACGACACATACGTCGTGCAAATGAAAACCCCAACACACACAAAAACATCCAGGTCTCGAACTACATGATAAACACGGTGCCCCTTTGAGGAAAATAAATCACAATTCAGCAGCTAGGTTTATGAAAAAGCACAAGCAAAACAGTGCGCAGACTGTAAAAAAAATGTAAACAAACTACAAAATGCGACAACGGAATAGAAAAAACAGTGTAGCTAGGACATCTCCTTGAATCTTGCCATGGCCTTCTTCTGGATGATGGTTTTGTAGCTGTCCCCGGCTTGGGCCTCTAGGGATGGATCAGCCTTCCGCTGCTGACTTCCCAGTCCAGCCCTGACGTCCACGGATTTTGCCTGGACTGGTTCCTTGATACCGCTGCCATCCTTTCCGAGACCCTGGATATTTGCAAAGTTGTTGCAAGAAACAAAAAAAATACAAATGCACACTCACATCAGAAGGAATACAAGACAATATTTCGCACTTTCCCCCAATGTAGGAAATATGGGCACACTGATTCCCCCTGCATTCAGTCACTTCTTGTGGCCAACAAACTATTCATTCCCACTACACATCTTCTCGCTCAGGCTAAATACTCAGTAACTCCTGATTCTTACACGGTAGAGTCTAGACACAAAGGAAGCACATGGGCTCAGAATCAACTAGTCAAGACACACAGGTATACTTCATTAGTTATTTCTGGAAAGAGATCAACAAGACAAGCTTAAGATTTGCTAACTGGTACTAACAGCTCACCAAGCTCCAAACAACTTCAGTTAAAACCAGAGAGTTGCATTAAAATAAATTTCATTCCATACTTCTATGGTTCTACCTTACTACAAATAGGCATATTTACCGGGGGGGGGGGGGGGGGGGGGGGGGTTTTCTCAAAAAAAAATTACATAAATCGATTCCAAAGTCAGACGCATTTGCAGTAGAAACAAGAAATAAAAAAGGGGCATAAACACTCATGATCAAATGCAGGAGACATTGTAAAGAAAATGCTATCAAGCCTGAGAGCATCTCAATCAAACTGAGAAATATGTGGGAGATGAACTTACCAGTCCCTCTTGCCACCCCATGTTGCGTAGAATACGGTTGCCCACATTGCTTTCGTCGATTGCTCTATCAGTGGTAATAACTTCATAGTTTTCGCTGTTGCCAATTTCACCACTGGAACGTTCACCCACACCAGGAGGAAACGGCATCGACCCTATCTCACTTGAACCCTTTCGGGATGGATAGTCACCAGCTTGACAACAGGTAATTTCCAGAAAATCAATAAAAATCTTACAAGCAAAACCGAAAACATCATCCTTAAACTTGTTGGGTCAAGGACATATTCCAATGGTAACAAAAAAAATCCCTAGAAATACCAAGTCAGACTTATATAAACACTAATACGAAACTGAGCATACACTGAGCATACTGCCAACGATGCTTCAGCAAAATGATAATGATGAGAATAACAAAGAAAAATAAATTTCTGGACGGACAGTATATTGCTGTTACTAATTCATCGTGATGAAGGAATGACAATGGAAAAATGACAGCAATTGTACACGATAAAAACTTTAAAGTGTATTCTTACTTGAATCAAATCCAACAGTATCAGTGCCAAGAGATGATCCATACAGATTTCGTCTTTCTGCAGCTCGATCCCTGTACTGGGATTGTCCTGGTGCCTCAGAAAACCGACGTTTACCACTCCCAGAAACTCCCGATGAAGTATTAGAGACCAAGGCAGACACATCAGTTTTGAAGGGTGCAGGAGTTACAAGTGCCTCAGGACTTGTCATTAACCCACTTGCTCTTGTGGTTATAGTGGTGCGGGAGTCAGTGCTACTGGCATCAGTTAATGCATGAAACGTAGTATCTGACTTGATCACTCCTCTAGCAGAACCTCTTATGACACCCATAACTGTAGTCCCTAAGCTGTTACTGACAGGTCTAGGCTTTACATCGGAATCCAACATTTGGGTCGATGCAATTCCTTGGCCAAGAGAATTATCCATAGCATTTTCAAAGTCAGAATTCGGCTTGCTTTTCAAAGAGAATCCAGTTCCACTATGTGAATGATTAAATTTATCATCAGAACTTGATGGTTCTTTGTCATCAAGGACAACTCGTCCGGCCTGCCCTTCTTGATTCCTTTGCTTCCACATAGCTAGGACATTGTTCATCTTCTTCTTATTAGCTATGAGACTACTTTTTGAGGCCAATTTAATCTCTTTTGCTTTCTCCTTTTCTCTCTTTTCTGCAGCCAGTGCTGCATTTGCAGCAGCTTGAACAGCATCAGGAAGTGAAGTTTTCTCACTTTGTTTAATTGTGGCGGCAGGCGCAGAGATCACAACCTTTTTGCCACTATTACTATCTGAGGCCTTAGTGTTTTCACTGGCCGCCTCACCGGCTGCCTTAGTATTGTTCTGGTCATTACAAGGGACATATTGTTGAGTCTGTTGATCGTACGAATACCAAACTCCAGAGTTGCTGTCATAGTAAAGGCCTACAACAAACAAGATTACATATTAAAATATAAATGGAAAAAGATCCGTAACCGTAACTTTACCAACAAAACTTGGTTTTAACAAAATTTTGATGCAGTAGACTCATACTTACCAGTAGTTCCATCATAATAGAATCCAGATGCAGAATCATAGTAGTAACCAGATTTTTCATCCCAAACAAATCCCGACTGTGTTGTACCACCATCTTTTTTAGATTCAGAGTTGCCGTTCTGTTTGTCATCAGGATTGTACTCTTTTGGAGCCCAACCTATGGCATCATACTGGTCCAACAGGCAAAGGTATTAAACCAATGAGCAACATGTCTACAACCTGCCTAAGCTATGTGCTTAGTTAACATGAGAATGTGATGAAGATCAGTCCCCTGTCCTTTTTCATTCTGCTTATTTGACATCTTAGCATTTTTTAAATGTGGTTCTGATTTTTTTTAGTACTTTCCATTAGTAACTAATGACAATTAAGTGCTTTTAGAAACAAATCTAGTGATATTTTTCATATGCCCAATCTCCATGCTTTCAGAATTATAAGTCTCTGAAATTTGACAGCTTAGCTTGCAAAGAACCAAATACTGTAAGAAAGAACAAAGGAAGTAATATATAAATGGATATCCTATATAAATAGAAACGGTAAATGCTTAATCTTACAGTGTCAGGAGCTATAACAAACCTGCTGAGCAAATGATGCAGCCTCAATGGCAGCTGCAGCAAGGCTGTTTGACTGCGAACCGCCTGATACAGGTCCATGTGTACTTTTAGCATATGCTACACGCAAAACCTGACCGTTTTTCTCAAGTGTAATCCCATTTGTAGCTTCCAGAGCTTTCGTAGCATCTTCCACCTGTCACAACAGGATGTTGAAAATTGTCAGGAACTATATACATCAAGAAAAGAAAAGCTCAACTCAATCCACCAGACAACACTACTTACCGAATGGAAATGAACGAAGGCAAAACCTCTAGACACATGAGTAAACTTATCCCGAACAAGGCGGATGTCCTGGTGAGAAATGACATGTAATGTTTCCAGAAAAATAAGAGAAACCTAATCAAGCAATTAGTTTATTCCCCACCTTTATTGGTGCGTGCTTAGCAAATTCGTACCGAAGCATTTCCTCATCAGCATTTTCATCCAAACCACGAACAACTAAAACATGAGTTGGACCTGCAAATGATCGCAACTAAATAAGACAGCACGATACATACTTCACATGATTCCAGAATGAAACTATGAAAGCACAAAACTTGCCTAGTTCAGATCCCCTTCTCCCAAAGTGTGGAGTGGAACCTGTCGCATCAGCTGGTAGAGCATCCTCAGTACGAGGTTCATTGCACTATGCAAATACAAATAAACATATGATTAGCCAGAGCAAAATCACAAAACTAATTAGTTGCCCAGCTATTAACTTAGGAAAAATTACGCAAAGTAGAGTGGTAGTATTTTCATGCACATATAGAAAAATAGAGAATTACACAACACTATGGCAGTGTTCTTTAAGTAGAACAAACTAACAAGTAGACGAAATCCAACACATCACCCTGCCCTCCACTAACCCACTCACCAGTTAAACTACAGGCCACGATGGTCAGGACTCAGGAAAGTGGCAGATGCGATGAGGAATTGTACAGAATCTGGTGTTCAGGTGGGGTGTGTGGGTGGGGCAGGGGGCGATGGAAATGTGATATGTAACATAACATCCTTACAAGTACCTGAAAACAGGAGGTCCTGCGGGCAAAATTCATACATCCGCATATAGTACAAATCCAGTCACACGGTGCAGCAGCAGTCCTGTGCCCATAAGTAGGCCTTGTAAAATTTTCTTGTCCAAGAGAAGGCCCAACCATCCCACCGGTTGGTTTACTACTGCAGTAAAGACAGTGTTAGAATTAATTGCACTGGATGGAATTTTCATATAAACACATGAGCACAAAAGGCTAGCACAACAATAAAAGGAAGACAAGACTCGCCCCACACCCATCCAACCCACCCACTAACAGAACCTTGTTGACGTATAAGGATCACAAGCACCTTCCCATCGCAGCATAATGAAGTAACACCACTTTTCCCCACTGAAATCTTACAGAACTGATTAATCTTTTTATTAATGAACTCTAATTGAATTAGAGTCAATGCAATCCCATGTGATCTTAGGTCATCAAAATAACTACTACACCTCCATTCCAATCTATATGTCACTTTACCTTTATCCTAAGTCAATCTTCTCTAAATTTGACCAAGTTTTTAGAAAAATATAATAACATCTACAGGTTCAAAAAAATGCAATATCAAGACCTATTTCATGGATATTTCAGTGAAACTAAATTGATGCTGTACATGTTGGTGTGTTTTTCTATAAACTTGGTTCAAGTCAGATAAGTTTGATTTAGGACAAAGCTCAAATGGCCTATAATTTGGACGAAGAGGAAAGAGAAAATTAGAGTATCCTGTTTGGTTATATGCAATCCTACTATGAGAATTGTTGGATTGCTAATGGCCCTGTTTGTTTCCGCTTACAGCAGACTCGATCATAATCGCCGTACCGTGGGGATTTTTTCGATTCTCGATTGTGTTAGTTCAGAAAAAGGCAGAAATAATCGAGAATCAGATTATAGGCAGAAACAAGCATGGCCAATACAACTAGCTTATAATTACCCATGCCAGTTACAGAATATACGGCCGAGAGACATGAGAACTTCATAGCTAAAAGGCAACCTCAAGTAAAAAGTATAGTTACAAATTACAAAAAAAGGACAACAATTCCAAAAGCATAATACAAGTATACAACTCCTCAAGACACTAATTTAACCCAAAAAAACGTGCAACCATACACTCATTTATTCACCAGCACGCTAGCAGATATTGCATAGGATGGAGGACTTTGTATAGGATGGCAGTGAAACATACTGATTTCTAAATAGAAAAACATGTATACCTGTACTGAAAGAACACATTCCTGCCATCAATTTCGAGACCATTCTCCCCAGTAGCTTCCATCATTCTACGGGCAGCTTCCTGTGGAGAGGATACAGCTTTGTTAACAGTACATGAAAGTTTGGGTGAGTAATGTAATAACACTTGTTTGATTAATACCACAGTGGGGAAGTCAATAAAAGCAAATCCACGAGACATGCCAGAATTCCGTTCCTTGATCACACGCACACTGCGTAGAGGCCCCCACTGAGCCTACAAGAGAACAGACGAAATGATTAAAGCAAACCAGACAGTACACTTTCAACCAGTGCAACAAGTTATTAAGAGGAACTTGTACAAGAATCTGATATAGGTCATCATCATTAGTCTTCAGGGACAGTCCCTTGACAACAACAGTGGCAGATGGGACCTGCAAACATGAATGCAAACCCATGATTTGTAAATTCCAAACCCGCTGCCACAAATGTATGTATGTATGTATGCAGTATGTCCATACCACTGAATCACCATGCCTCCTATCATCCCAGTCATATTCCCTTCTTCTGTCAAATCGATTATCATCATACAGGCCATCTCTTTGGTTCCGACCATGACTTCTCGCACGAGGAGATCTTGATCTAGACCGTGATCTTGACCGGTCATCACGCCCATGTGATCGAGAACGGCTATGGCGCATGTATGGACTTTCCTCTCTTTCACGACTTAATCCACTTCTTTCACGTTCACTCTCACATGAATCACGTCTTCTCCAGCTACTATCTCTCCTGCTTCTCTCATAGTCCGAATCATAACCGTAACGACCATATTCATGATCTCTCTCATAGCTGTCCTCCCTGCTTTGGTGAGAACTGCGGTACCGGTCTTCAAACTCACCATGAAACTCCGCACGTTCTCTGCTTCCAATCCTTTTGCTCCTATCAACACCAAAATCACGGTAACTACCAGATTCATAATAGTTGTCAGTAGCATGATAATTATCACGGAGTCTATCAACTCCTCTGTATGAATCAAACTCATGATGCTTTCCATCATTGCGATAATCAGCATCATGCCTTCTGTGATCTCTTGCAGTTGCATATTCCTCATCATGGTTCCTTCGAGGCTGAGACCACATTCCACCAACAGAGGGTGGTGGTGCATACATATTTCTATCATGTGTATCCTGACAGAATGCACCCCTCCCATATGAATCTCTAGGAAAGCCTTCATCCACAGATCTCCTACCATTGTAGGATCCACCAGACCTGCAAATTAAGTTAATAGGGGATGATATGGTAATATGGCTAAGCACTATATATAAATATTAAAGGCATGACACAAATCACAAAAGGGGAGAACTTGTTGAAGAGTTAACCCAGTACCAAATAAAAACATATCTCGGCTTACTAGAGAAATTAGAAGAAAAAAAGATTCGACACGTTTTACAGGAATAAAGGACATGAATACCCCAGTTAACAAAACACTAGAATGACTAGTTGACTTACCTAAAATCTGGCTCATTGATTACACCATACCCATTCGGTGCCTGTAGATTCAACACAATAAGTCGAGTCAGCAACAAATTCTACAGAACAGGTAGGTAAATCCATTCCATTTAAGCAACGGCCTCTTCTTGAACTCCTTTACAACTAACGCTGGATACACAGAGGCCAACTGCATGGCCAAAATTCTGCTATTTCATCATCTTCAGTAGTTAGTAAAGGAAAAGACTGCAATTACACTGTTGTTCTCCCATCCATGTTGTGGAGCATAACGCCCATGATCCATTTCCAAAACTCAGCACTTGTGTTATCCTGCAAGGTTCTTGGTGATCTTTACAACTTTTGGGTGCTGATTTTTCTCTGTAGCCTGTAAAGAAATACATGGCATGATAGAGTTAAGCACCTAACCAGAAGGAACCCCCAATATGGCCACCAATAATAATTTAAAGTTTGAGAAAATTGTTAATATTTCAATTGATGACTTCTGGCATGAAATTATTAGCTATATAATACTTAGGCCCGTCTGGAATGAAATACTTTTGTTCGAAAGAAACGAAATAGTCAAGAATTCCAATGAAATTACTTATTTCAAAATGAGGCTATATAAAATGCTAGTATTTTGTGAATCCAGACGTATGTTAGCATCACTACAACAAGAACAACCTTACACATAACAGAACTTATGAGACATTGTAATAGTTTTTTACATGATTAATGTATAATAGTAATACATATGACTACTCTGACATAAACATATGAAAGTGTATGGCAGGGTGGGGATCAAACGGTCAGAAGAGGCCTAAATTGTTTCTGCTTCCATACTTTTCCACAAAGGGCGTACCCAGTGCAGAGAGCTCCCGCTCTGTGCGGGGTCTAGGGAAGGGTGTCAGTGGCAAGCCTTACCCTCGCCTGTGCAATGCGAGGAGACCGCGACTCAAACCCGGGACCTTCCGGTCACAGGCGGTAAGACTCTACCGCTTGCACCAGGCCCGCCCTTCCATACTTTTCCACAAACGAAAACAAAAATGATACTGAAGAAAGTGGGTCCAGCACCAGTATTACGGCATGTCGATGACAGCCGGCAATTGATAATGCATAGTATTATAGTAAAAAACAGCTACACAATAATATACATAGGAATGATAACACACACATGTAAACCGTACATAAATGACAGGTTAAAATAGCAAAGCCTATGGGAGTGTGGGGTAAGCAAAAAACAGTAACAATACCGTCAAGAGTTTCTGGCCCAAGACGATAGCTCATTAAATGGTAGAAACCATTATCATCTCCATATTCATGGTTTCCATTTTTCACAAAAGCACGATAAAACTTTGAAAACAAGCCCTGTTGATTTCTGTTAGTTTTCCCAAACACGCAAGAAAACATTGAAAACAAGCCCTGGTAAATGATATTATCCACTTCTACTTTCATGAGTTCATCCCTAGCTGGGCCAAACACAAAGGTTATAATTAAGATGTCTATGGGCTTATTATTTCTTCATACCACACACAAGATAAGGACTAAGGGGATTTAGCCTAGTGCTAATGATCCACAGAAAACTAAAATGTATCTCAGGAAAAGTTGATCTGTCAGAGAAGTAAATATAACAATTTGATTGATAGTAAACATATCTTGAGACTTCAATTTCAAGTTAGGCATGACCAAAAGATAAATACATGTAAACTGAGTAAAGGTTGGCAGCATGCCTGAATTAGTAAAATTGATTGAGCGTCTAAAACCCCCCAAAGTATCAAATTCTGGTATATCACCTAAACCCAACTACAAATCAACATTCTCAAAGGCATTCAATTCATCATCGCTGAACCTAAATGAGGGGGGTTAGAAGGAGGCGTGAGGACAAAAAAAGCAAACCTTCAACACGGGCTGTATCTGCAGGTGTCCACAAGTTGCAGGTCGGTCGAGGTCGTCGGAGGTGGACTGGATATGCAGGCTGTCGTCGTTGCGGATCTGCAGGCCGTCGTCGTGGCCGGATCTGCAGGGGCGTCGATCGGCACCCCGGCTACACCGACGAGATGGCGAGGAGACTGCACTCCGGGGGAGAGGAACAGGGATGCCGACGTTGGAGCGCTACCGGCAGGGTTGTTGCCGCCGGCGACGAAACCCTAGAATCGCCCGCGACGGCGCTTCGGTGCGGAGAAAAGAGAGGGACGAGCGGAGAAGGGCAGAAGGCCGAGCCGAGCGTGGTGCGCGTGGGGGTGGGGGCGTGGTTGGGGGTGGGTGGGGGGAGGGGGGTGGCTGCGTTAATTCTTTTATCTAAAAAAGAATTTTTTTTAAATAACCTCACCAGAGAACTATTTTGTAGACCAACTCGTAGCATAGCCAAACTGTTCTGCCACGGCAAACAACGGCAACATGACGAGGCTGCCACCGTGGTCGGTCAGTGGCCCGCTGACTTTGACCTAGCCAACCTACCGCGCCATAGAGTTTGGCACAACAGCTGCCGCGCCGCCACCCGACTAATATAGTAGGGTGGCATACAGAGACCACAAGGGCTCCCCTTCTTATCCTCTATGCCTCTTCCACCTCCAACCCCACATGCTTGGCCGCCTGCTCCATCCGCTGTCGCCCGCTATCGGCCATCTCCGCCGTCGGTGGCCTAGTGGAGGTCGCCCCCCAAATAATAACCTTGTTAGTTAAGATTTGAAGTAAATTTTGATTTGAGTTGAAATGTAAAGTAATTTAGGTTGATCAATTAGGTTTAGAAACTTGTGTTAAGGGTCTGTCCTTGATTTGTACGTGCACATCTAGTTGCATGTGTTGTATTTTTAGGTTTTCATGATTATCATAAATTTTAGTTAGTATTTTTAGGTGTAGGTTATATTTATTAACTATGTTTAGGTGATACGTAGTTTAGATTATATGTGTATGTGTAGGTAGGTTAACTGTTTATGTTATATTTAGGTGATTTTTTTAGGATTTATGTAGTTACTAGGTTTTTAGGTTATATTTGGTTAGGCAGTTTAGGTTATGTTTAGTTAGTTTAGGTTATAATTCCTTAGAATCATTTCGAAAACTCGATGTAGTTTGCTCAAATGCTTTTGTAGATGGATAGTTTGGTCCATTTGTTTCATGGAGGAAGAGTTGTAGCTCTCTCGCTTATTTGGTAGCTTGTTTGCTTGTGTAACATAGACTAGAAACCAAGCGACTAGTATTGTGTAGGGGCTTGCTTTGGATGAAATAGAGCTAAAGCAAGTAGTTGCTAGCAGGGCTTCATTTTGTACTAATCAACCTTTGCTCTAGTATATGTGACTTTATAGAGAATTTTTTATAGGTTATTCACCCCTCCTCTAGACATCTAAATCTTTTCACCGTGTGAATTAATAAATATATTGTGAAAATCCTGAAGGAATAACATTCCGCCAATGAAGGTCATCGACGCCGACTCAAACTACCTATAGTGATATAGTTGTGATCACCAACGCGTATGCATTGAACCACCTATGATCAATTGATCATCACCGCCGCATTGGACCACTGATTGGGGGTGATCAAATGGTAGTCACCACCATATTGAACCACTGACCAGTGGTGAAGCAACCGTCAACACCGCCGGTGTTGATGTCTCCACTGGCAGCGATTTCACATCATCACAGCTGGATTATTTTGTAAACTGACACAAACTAAATGACCATCATCGTCGGATCATACCACGACCTAGCTGTGATCATACCATTGTCCCCGTCGAATTACACCCCAAACTGTCAGTGTTACCATGCCCATCACCATCGACGTTTCACTACCGAGGGCCAAAACCAACAGTGATGGGGGATTACAAACCGACTATGATGGACTGTTTGTACTAGTGAATGAAACTAAACCTTCAAGTAAAATTTGAGGACTAAACTAGCTATTTGCAAAGTTTAAGAACAAAATCAAGCCTCAACATTATTGATAATGCCAATACCAGAAAACACCCATTCAAAGTGGACACGAAGTCATTATTCTTTACGTTCCAAATTATAGTTTGTCTTGACTTTATTATAAGTTAATTTTTTAAACTTTAATTAAATTTTAAGAAATATATATTGATATCTGTAAACTGAAATAAATTCTCTATCAAAATATGTTGTATAAAATCTGATGAAACAAAATTAATATGTTAGATGTTGGTAGAGTTTTACAAACTTAAATAAGTCTGACTTATTAAAATAAAATAAAAGTGAACTATATTTTGTAACAGAGTGTTATGTTATTATATAGTAAGATTATAAGATCAAATCTGTCTTGGTCTCTTGGATTGGAGTTTCCCAATGAAGAAAGGAAAAAGTCTACATTACCTCCATCAACTTTTGCGAAAGTCTGTTGTTCCTCCCTGAATTCTAAAATCGGGTAAATCACCTCCCTAAACTTTTAAAACCGTTTATTTTACCTCCTTGACCGGTTATAAGCGGTTTTCAAAGGCGGTTTTGTCTTTTTTCTTTTTTATTTATTTCGGCTGGATCTTTGAAAAATCATAGTAAATAAAAAAAATCATAAAATAGAAAATCCAATTATGTTAGACTCCACATGAGTAGATCTACACAGTGAACATATAAATGATATGCTTTAGTACAAATTTTGTGTTGTAGCTTTAGATCTATGCTTTTATATAATTAATTCATAGCTGTAATTAATTATATAAAAGCATAGATCTAAAGCTACAATAAAAAATTTATACTAAAGCATACCATTTTATATGTTCACTGTGTAGATCTACTCATGTGAAGTCCAATACAATTGGATTTGTCATTTTATGATTTTTTGTGATTTACTATGATTTTTCAAAGATTCAGCAAAAATAAATAAAAAACAAAAAAACATCTTTGAAAACCGCTTATAACCGGGCAGGGAGGTAAAACGAATGATTTTAAAAATTTAGGGGGTGGTTTACCCGTTTTTACAGTTTAGGGAGGAAAAACAGAGTAGAGGTAACGTGGACTTTTTTTTTACTAGAAGAAATGTATGGTGCGCCTATTCCTCGTAGGCCGAGTGATAAAAAGGCTGCAAATCTACATGACAGGCCGAATATTAGACCAGGGAACACGTCCATGAGCTCGCTAAAACGCAGCAGGCCCGGCTCTCTTATGATATATCGCTCCGGCGCTAGGGTTTTCTGGGATCGCACCTCACGCCGCCGCAAGGACTCCGTAGGCCCCGTTCGCGTGCCCTTAATCCCGGCTTGATCGGCTTCTTTTTTCATCCAGAACCGTGTTTTCCTCTCACAAATTCCTCCAGATTCATCCAAATTCCTCTAAATTTCTCCATAGTTCCTCCAAGCGAACGGGGCCTACGCAGCAGCCATGGTCAGCGACCCCCACCTCTCCTCCTCCTCCTACGCCCGAAGGCTTAGGATCTCAGGACGCAGTAGTTTCGTCCTGTTCTGTGTGCGCTTGTGGTACATGGCCCTAGATACTCCCTGTCGCGATTCCTTCCCTTTTTTTTGGATCTGCTATGACCCCATCAAATTGAGTTCATGAATCTGTGCGACCCCGGCAAGCACTACTCTCAACACACGATCAAGGTCCTTACCACCATGCTTTGTTATTTTGTGTCCTCGTCTGTATTTTATTCTGTCCAAGTATGTGAAGCTAACTTTGTCATCTAACTTCAGAGGTGCAAGCACTTTGAGATCGGTGGCGACAAGAAGGGCAAGGGAACTTCTCGGTTCTAAGCTGATCATAAACTTGCTCAAGGCCACAAGTATCTGTCAGAATTTACCATTAGAAACCACCTTGCGCTTAGCTTCTGCATATGTTCTTTTTGTCATATCTTTTTGGCACTATATAGTTTGTATGAGACCAAGATATTAATTTTGTGTCATTATTATTATATTTTGCGGCAACGGTCTCCCTCACCATTGGGTTGAGTGCTCATGAAATTGTCAAGATGATCGTTTGGTTGACCCTAATAAACATATTACCGAATCCATCATGAGACTGGTATTTGTTTGAATATAAGGGCCTGTTTGGAAGAATTGCAAAGTCATTACACCTGTGATTAGCTTCTACCTGTAATTTCTTGTGCACAAGAAAAAAGCCTCTGCAAACCTTTTCCCCTGTACTCTGATACTCATGGAAGCATCTCTCAGGTTGTGGCTACTTCAAAAGTTTCAGCACAGCATGTCAGAGAGAGATTTTCACTTCTCAGCAACCGAACACCCACCCCAAGTCTCCAATTCTGAAACGATTTTTTGCAGCGCTGCTTACCTTGTGCCTGATTTGATCCACAAATCATCTCATATTTGATTTGATTTTGAAGCTGTCTGAATTTTTATATGTACCAAGTATTTAGAGCTTGAAAGTCAGATACAAAACCTGAAGAAATTTCAGATTACGAGAGGAGGCTGTGTCCGTGAAGAGATCATGAGGGGGTCCCCAACTTTTCGATTGCCTTCATGGCTGCATGGATCGAGGATCCAAGGACGACGACAGCAGAGGAAGTTGTGGACGAGGGTGGTGCCATGGATCGAGAATTGAGGATCCAAGGACGACAGGAACGGCCATGGGGGAGATTGAGATGTGCGAGGGCGGGGTTAGTGGAGTTTGGGACAGTTGTGATGCGAAGCTTCTGATCGAGGCCAGAATGGCCACGGCGCGGCGGAGGGGTGGCCGATGAGCTCTGCAATAGCACCGGTGTGATCGCCATGAGCACCGCCGCCGCTAAGGTCTCGTCGACGACCGCGCGGACGAGGAGGCCCTCGACAATTGTCGTTTTATTTTACAGACCTCCTCAGGTGATTATTTCTTTCCAACGGTATTAGGCCAAACTGGTTGTAAAATTTGTGTGCTATAACCATTTATCCAAACAAAATTTCAAAGATTGCCTAGGAAAATATTTAGGGTCCGTAATTTACAGGGGTTTTAGTCTTAAAACATGCCTTCCAAACAGCTCCTAATGGTGGAGTGGAATGATGTCGTTGGGGGCATAGTGCGTTTGTACGGCAGTCGTACAATTAGCAGAAAAATCTACACTAAATGCCCCCTGTCCCCTGTTTTCTTTCAATCGAGATTTTGTGTTCGTGTAGGCAGTACTTGTGACATTAGCGGGTAGGGTAATGATTAACCTCTTATTTGATAGTTGAAGCATATGATATTCCTTTTTGGGCATTTAGCCGGGAGGATCTCACATTCGGCACGTGATTGTAGGTTGTGGATTTAATGCAATTGCCATTATGAATAGTGAAGGGTTTTTGCTATTTAAAACAATAATTCACTTGTAGACTCATACGTTGTTAGCCTTTTCCTCTACTGAAATGTTAGAGTTAAAATATTGAAAAAAAGCCCCTTCATTCCTACTAGTTACAACTTACAAGTGTGGATGATCCTATCAGTTAACCATTGCTAGAATGCTAGTTGAATAGGTGTACCCTCGTTTGATACTGGTTATTTAAGCTGTGGTAACATGGGTTCAAGAGCGGTCACGCGTAATAATCTTTAACTTTTGGACTATATTGTTAGGATGTAGAGCAGCTCCAACCCAGTTCGCTATACTATGCGCCATCATCACAACAGACCCAGGCCTATCGAAGCCCAAAACTAATAAGGTATCAGGTCGAATTCAAACACCATGGTAGCATGATAGATGGGGATTCTCCTACCTTATATATTGTGTTTACTCCACCGGTAGTTTCTGATGTAGGATTAAACGGAATATATATTGTAGTCTGCAATTGGAACTAAAGTCTTAGGCGCCTAAGACGGCCAGAGGAAGGCACCAACTACCCCTCCAAAGACTATGCAGCCGACCTCGACGTGCCGGCCAGCGGGACATGCCTTCTTGGGGTTAACCCGTTGACACTGTCTATGTGGCCTCACGACATGCTCCCTGGTCGCGACGCCACGGTTGACCCGATGCTCAAGGAGTTCGCAGCCCCGATCGCTTCCAGCCGAATCGACACGCGCCCTCCACTTGACCACCTGGCTTCATCTCCGGCGGCCAACCAGTTGGAGGTTGTGGCCAAGGCAGTGGTCACCTACGTTTGCACCTATGGGCAGCAGACGTTGTCCCAGCTTGCAGACTCTGAGTCACAGATGCCGCCTCCGCGCCCCACTCAGGGGGCTGAGGATTCGCCACTAGCGTCGCCTCAGCCTTGCCGCTCACCATCATTGGCTTTGCCTCGTCATAGCACCGGTCTCGCGGCCACTCCCCATCTGGTGTCCTGTGCCCCTAGGCAAGGAGTTCTGGATGTTCAACAGGTTTTAGTTGCTGACGTGATTGAAGATCGACTCTGCTTGGCTCTCCAAACTCCAGTGCTTCAGGGAAGACCGACCCTCAGGGTGGCTCGAGCCAAAACCAGCGTCGGAGCGCCTAGGAGGAGTACTTGCTTAGCTGCTAAACCTCGTGCGACCAATCTAACTCTTCAGGCGCAGCAGGTTCTTAAGGTCAAGTTGGGGCTCGTGGATCCATCACAGATTGTCGACTTTGTAGCTGCTCAGAAGTATGAGTCCATCTTTGCTGGACCTCTTTCGGAGTCCAAGCATGAAGCCTTCAAGGTCTTGTTCCCGGACAATGTGATCCTGGACGACTTCGCCCGGAGGGTGACATGCTTCTTGCTGAGCCAACGGACGAGCGCGACGAGGGGTGGTTAGCCTAGGTGGCCTTTCAATGGGCGTCGGGAGGTCTCCCGCAGTCGAGGTCGCCCTAAGTTGTTGTAATCCTCAGTTTCTTTTGGTTCTCTTTTCTTTTTTATGTGTTCTTGGTCTTCCTATTCTTTGGTAAGCTCGACGCTTATCATTGATGGGGTAGCTTGTAATGTTTATCTACTTTCTCTTAATGAAATACGTGCTTAGGCACGGTTGCGAAAAAAGGTCTTACACTAAGTTATAGTCAATAACCATAGAATCAACATCCGTGTTCAAGATGATAGGATCATGACTACTGATGTCCAAAGGAAAGGCAGCATCTGGTTCTCTTGTAACCTGCACGTTGTAAGCTAGCTTTGGTGGCACGTGGACATGTGGTATTCTTTTTTTTGAAACCTCAGATGCTTTATTACTTATCTGAACCAGCTAAATCGCCCAACACCAAATCCTCTAACTCATGAGGAGCCTCCTCCCAAGTGTTATAGCACCCACTTGGAAGATTACAACCAGCAATAGCTAAAGCATGTGCCACCTTGTTATAATTTCTGCGGCAAACCAATACAAGACAATGGAGAAACTCCGTACTAATGATATGTTTCAGCTCGGTGATAATACCTCCGGTCGGCGCTAGCCTAAACTCATCTGTTTCGAGGGTCGTTTGGAGCAGAGAAGCATCTACTAATAGATTTTACTGGACCTCTAGGCGTAGATCACTGGGTAAATACTTAGCTTAGGTAGAATGACTTGCTGATGTACCTCACTAAATCGTGTCGTGGCCGAGGCGCCGGTGATGTAGTAGCCACAGCAGGTCTAAGTAGAGGTAGCCGTGATGCGCCCGCTAGGTCGTCGTAGGTAGCAGTAGTGTAGGCACGGTGCTATGGTGGAGATGAAGGCGATGGAGCTTCTCGTCGCTCACAACGCTCCTCTCGATCGATCTAGGGATAGGACGTCGGTGAGGGGCTAGCGGCTGCGGTGAACCTTGGATCTTGTGCCCTAGCCCCCACCGTCCTTTTATGGCGCTGTGCGACGGGGGGCCATCAGCCAGGAGAACCGGCTGAGCGCCCCCGATCAGGGTGCAGATCAAGGGCCCAATTGGCCGTTGGGCCAACTGGTAGAGATCATCCTAACATTCTTCCCCTTGATCTCACCTTATGTCTTAAACTCAACTTACTTTATCTTTTTCTCATTCCATCATAGATCAGTGCATAGAGCATGCCTCATCATCACGGTCAGTTGCCACTAGATTAAATAGCTACAATGCACCTATCTGTTTTGAAATAGATTCTCAACTAGGCCCTTAGTATTCAGAAATCATAGGCTTTCCTATAAACCCATGTCGATTGTGTGTTCTCTAAACGCACTAGATGGTTAGCCTTTGGTAAGCGGATCATCAAGTACTTGCTTGGTACTCATATGCTCAATGCTTTCAAAATGATTTTGGATTTCCTCCTTTACAATATATAACTCAATGTCAATGTGTTTGGCAGCACACTTGACCTGTTGTCTTATGAGTTAACTACTTTAATACTTTAAATGGTTATTGATGTTGACTACCATCGTTAAATCTGGGTACTAATTCCCTTAACTTTCTTTTGCCTGTTTCTTAAGCCTCATGTCAAGCTATATTATGGTATGCATTACTGATGACACCACAACTGTGTCTTTAGAGCTTTTCCACAATAATACTCTAACTGCGAGTGTTAGCAATTACTGTAAATTTCACTACATATCTCGCCAAGACTTAACATTTGTACCCTCAACTATTTGAGAGTACTTGTTCTTTCTTACTCAGCATGAGGCCTATGATACTTTGCAAAATTGCAAGACATTCTCAACTCTATTCCAGTGATCTATATTTAGACTGGACTTCTACCAAAATATCCCGGATACGTAAACTATGTCAGGGTAAGTTCTTACTTGTACATTCATTAAGCTTCCAACAGCTAAAGCATATAGAACCATATTCATTTGATCAATCTCATATCAGTTCCTGGAACACTGAAAGTTTCCAAATCTATTACCCTTGACTATAGGAGCAAGCGTAGGTTTACTCGCATGCATACTTTATTTATTTAGAATCTTTTCTAAGTATGCCTTTACGATAGTTCTAATACCTCATTTTTCTTCTATCTCGGTGAATTTCGATTCCTAGAACCAATGATGCTTCACCAAGATCATTCACATTGAAACTTGAGGACAAAACTTCTTCTTCTCCAATGATAGATTAACATCACTACTCGTGAGTAGAATGTCATCTATTCATAGGATGTGGAAAATGAATTTTCCATTCTTGAACTTCACATAAACACTATTGTCCTTCTCATTTTCTTTAAACCTAAACTTTCTTATCGTTTCATCAACTTCATAATACTACTGTCTAGAGACTTATTTTAACTCATAAATGGATTTCTATAGGCGGCATCCCATACGTTCTTTTCTTCCACGACAAAACATTTGGGCGGTGCCATGTAAACGTTTTCATACAAATCCCCATTGAGGAATGTCGTGTTTACATCCATCTAATGTAACTCTAAATCGTAACGTGCCAATAACACCATTATGATTCTAAAAGAATCCTTGCATGAGACTAGAGAGAAAACTCTCATTGTAATATATTCATTCTCTTTGCATAAAGCATTATGCTACAAGTCATGCTTTATATCTTTCTACATTCCCTTTGGAGTCACATTTTGTCTTATAGACCCATTTACAGTCTACTGTCTTGGCTCCATTAGGAATTTCTTCTAAGTCCCAAACATCGTTGGTATTCATCAAATTCATTTCAACTTTCAGTTTCTAGCCATTTAGACGAGTAAACGTTTCTCATGGCTTCTTCAAATGAGATGGGATCACCCTCCATTTGAATTTTTCACTAACATAGACTTCATAGTCATAAGAAAAACTGGTTTACTAATTCATTGAGACCTTCTAGGGCCTCAACTACTGGCACTTTCATATGGGGCTATTGTTGCTCTTCATTGCCAAGAGGCAATTGATTCTATAGGCTCATGTATTACAAGATCCTTGTTTACATTATTCATCTTCTTCAAAGAGCTAACAACAGGTGTTGTATTAGTCATACAACATCAACAAATATTGATAAACTTGTTGCTCCTAAGTCACTAGAGTGGGCACGTAGTCCCTCTTCTCTTCAAGTCTTAGGTCTCTACATACCTCTACATACCATGCTCCCCTAGATCTTCCTATTTTTCTAAAGATAGTGTATCTTCAAATATCTTATTTTGGGTTTAATCTGTTAAAACCTCATATGGCGTTTTAAGCACCACCTTAACATCTTTGAGGCTAACTACGCTATCTTCCTGTCAGAACTTTAAAAGGTCAAAAAATTTAGCTATTTCTCTGCTTAGGGGTATCATTGTTGTGACCGTTGTACTCCTCCAACGGTCGTATTCATCTTAATTAATCTTTATCTCACTCTTAATGAAGACTATCTTTCTTAATTGATCTTTATCTCACTCTTAATGAAGAGTATTTTTCTTAATTGTTCTTAATATTCTCCCCTTCGAAATATGGCATGAACTTTACTGCCATAATTTCGAGAACTATTCAGAAAACCCATGAATGAGGAGACACTTATAACTTACTTCATTCACATGATTATGTCATGTAAATAAAGTTATTTCTTGATCCATTTAGAAGTACACTTTCCTTATTTCACTTCAAGAACTCAACGAGGTCTTTCATTAGCAATACTTTTGCAAGTCACGCTTGTATCTTTTCTTATATTTTGGTTAGTATTGACCATGACGATGCATTTCTATTGTACCACGGTCAATACTAGGATAGCATAAGAGCTACCCAAACTTCTCTCGCTATGCGGGATACAAAACATATGAATCATCACAAAACTTCTCCCGCCATGCAGGATTAACTAGCATAAGTTTTATGTCAAAACTTCTCCCCATGCGAGATAAATCTATACACAAACACGCATGCTTAATCCAACGTTGGTCAAATTAGACATGCATGTTACTTATTGCAACTCTTAACATAAAACATTCACTTATACTTTATTTTATAATTAAATCTTCTCGTTGGTTATAATTTAATCAAAAAATTAGTAAACTAACAAAAATTATCCTGAACTGGCTTGACTCAAGCCTTTTCATTCATATACCCCAACATTACAGTCCGTTGGCATGTAGCCGAGTGATCTCGTCGATTAAAAAATAAAACATACAATATGCTTCTGCATTAATTCTACATCACCGTTGGGCAGAAAATAGAATTAATGCATAAAACTCATAAATTAGCTTGAAAAACATGTAACTACTCTTCAAAATTAAATTCTTCCATTGGTTTGAGTTTAATTAGAAGATAGTCAACATCATTGCAGTGGAAACACGATAATAAAATACATTCTATTCATTCAGGAGCATTTCTTGATCTTTATCTACTCTCTGAAAAATTGACCATGTTGGTGTAAAATTTATCAGAGATTTAAACTTCAACCTTAAACTCATTATAATATTGTTATCATCAACATTGGTCAGAAAATAACAATATCATAATTTAACATAAACAAATTGGACTACTCCTCTAATTAAATTTTCCAATTTAATTAGAGGATAAAAATAATCATAATTTTTTAAATATAACTGCTCTTCAAATTAAATTCTTCCATTGGCTCGAATTTAATTAGAAGATAATCAACACTAAACTCTTCAAATTATCTACTTTTAGAAGCATTTCATTGTACTCATCGACTCTCAGAAAAATTATCCCGTTGGTTCAAATTTTGACATAGATTTGCTTCTAAAAATTATAAAACAAAACTTGTGTTAACTATTCATTGGGCCCGGCCTGATGAAACAGTCGCGACCCATCTCTGTTGCACGTCCATGCGCGTGGTCCAGTAGTGGCCCGACACGGCGCGCGCGCCCGCTCCCCCACCCCTAGGTCATAACCAGGGTCTGGGCCGGGAAACTCCAAACACGCCTAGGCTAATTTTGGTCCGAGCGTCTAGAGCCGTTCATCTTGATCAACAGCCAGGCGGTGATTTTTGGCGGAATAAAAACTTGCCACGATGGCTCGACCATGAACCCTAGCATCATTTCTTTTGCCCTCTTCTCTCTCTTCGCCATGATGGTCGGCTCTCTCCCTTCTCTCTCTAAAACCTCGGCTCAAGGCTGAGCACGCCGCCATCGAGCGGCCTTGTGCCGTTGCCCTTGACCCCACGTGGCTTCACCCCCCCGAAACCCTAACCATTTCTTCCTCCACCTTCTCACTCGTCACCGCACACGCAGCCGAGCAAAAGAAGAAGAACAACGGTAGCGGCGCCACTGCCGGTCCCCTCGCCGGCGCTCGTGCTCGCCCTTGGCAGAGTGCGTCATCATCGAGCGGTCTGGGCGATGGTGCCCTTGCTCGCCCTAAACCCTAGCTTTCCCTCTCTTCGCCGCACACCACAGCCACCGTACCCAAGGTTGATGCAGGAGGTGGCGGCGCCACCATGGCGCCCTTCGCCGGTGCACGTGTGCGGTCAGAGCCGTGCGCGGCACCGTTGAGAGGCACCGCGGTGATGCTCTTTGCACCCTACGCTCTTGTACGTGATGCCGTAGAGTGTCTGCGAGCCAGCGGCTCTCTTCCAGCGCGCGCAGTCTTCCCACATTATTGCAGTACCGCCAGCGGTGAGGAAGATCTTGGGTAGGTCCCTCCCCTCGCCGACCTCTCTATTAGGGTTAGGGTTAGGGTTAGGGTTAGGATTGGGGTTTTTGGTCCAATTTGGATCACTTCTTTCTTGATTTCTTTTCTATTTTCTACCCTAAACTAGATCTACCCACTAGCAACCATGGCTTTGATACCATTAATAGATTTTACTGGACCTCTATGTGTAGATCAATGGGTAAATACTTAGCTTAGGTAGAATGACTTGCTGATGTACCTCACTAAACCGTGTCGCGGCCGAGGAACCAGTGACGTAGTAGCCACAGCGGGTCAGAGTAGTGGTAGCCGTGACTTGTCCCTCCTACAACCCGGCCAGATCTTCATGGTCGGTTCGATCTCCTAAGATCATCAACGCTGACGGAGTAGGAGAGCTCATCGAGCCGGTGCAGATCAATATTGTGTTGATCACCCCAACACCTATGACTACAGATCTGATCTTAGAACCACCTCTGAGGCTGTCTTCGCTAACAATTCACCACCTGCTCCCCCGCTACCCGAGGAGGCAAATCAACAACGATGATCTGATCGCATCCATCGATCAGGTTGGCTAGAAGCTCGCTGATTGCCTCTCCATCATAGAATCAGCCCTGACCACTCTGGTTCAGCACCGACCACCCTCCAATTCAGATCTATTGGAGGTGGATCAGGAAACTTGAGGGGTTACAGTCATACCCTTCAGGCTCACCAGCATCACCGCCACCTATCAAGATGCCCTAAGGAGCAACTTCGTTGACCAGGTGGGAGATATCCATCCTCTCACTAATCAGATCACTAACCAGCTCTCGCCGACTGTCAACATGCTACACGTCAGCCAACACCCCGAAGCATCCCTCTCAACCATCCTAGAGGAAAATCCAGACTCTGAGTTCCAGGGCTCTATAGAGACCATCGTCGAAACTACCGCTGTATAGCCTCCTTTACCGCCCTTCCATGGAGGTAGAATTTTCAATGTCAACGTCGACAGGCCCCCATGGGATGGGGAAACTGAGGAGGACCGCATCGCTCGTGTCAACAAGAACGTCAATCGTGCATAGCACCGAGCAAATGAGGATGAAGCTCGACTCGCAAGGAAGGCCACACCCACTCCAACACAACCTCGATGATGAATTTGTCTGTGTTGACGGCCATGATGTCTACAAGGCCTCAAGCGCCAACTTGGCTGTGGCTGCCAACGAGCTCGCTCGGCTCCCGTAGAAACCGGAGGTCGCCAAGGTCGTTGCTATGCTTAAAGCAGCGCACTACCAGGTCAACAAGATCTGCTAAGATCAGAGACCTTCCTACTCCACGAGCTCGATTTGCCAATCCATTGAGCTGAGATCTAATCACCGCCCCAGTCAAAGTCATTTTGCCGACCAGCACTGCGACGATGGCAACCTCTCCAGGTGGGAGCTAGGGGCAACCGCATCGACCACCCTCACCAACATGACCAGGAAGTTGACTAGGACATCCGAGCGCACATCAACAATCTCCGAGATGCACGACATCATATAGACGAGCGCCATTTCTCTCGCCACAAAGAAGAAGTTCACCGCCGTCAAGTGTATGAGCAAGCGTTCGGTAATCCAAACTCAGCCCTCCAACCGCTCAACGTCGGCTACGCCATAGATCATGATAGTGATGATCCCAAAGGGCCTTGAGCATTCACGAGGGCACTCCGAACACTCCAGTGGCCCTGTGGTTTCAAAATCACTGGGGTTGAGCCCTACGAGGGACGGATGAACCCCACACAGTGGCTATAAGCTTATGCCACTACTCTGCACGCCACCGAGGGAGATACCAGCGTCATGGCAAACTATCTCTCTGTCATGCTCACGCCAACTGCGATGAACTGGTTCACAAGCCTCGTCTCGGACTCCATCAGATCCTGGGAAGAGCTAAAGAAGGTCTTCATCGACAACTATATGACTACGTGTACTCGGCTGGGCACCAAGCATGATCTGAACCGCATCTACCAGAAGCCATCCGGGCTCCGTCATAGGTACATTAGATGCTTTTCCAACATGAGGAATTCTATTCCTAACATCATAGAAGTTGAGGTCATCACCGCCTTTGTCTGAGGACTCCATCATTGCGACCTTCGCTCCAAGTTCAATCGCAAGCCGCCTAAAGGGATTGGCGAGATGATTACGACCGCCGATCAGTACACCGATGCTGAAGAGGCCAAAGTACGCTTTAATGAGGATGCAGACACTCATCGCCAAACTCGCCACAGCGACGAGCGACCCAACGACCGATGCCACAGCTATCGCCGCTACGACGATCGTAGTCACCATCGTGATAGTGGTTGTGACTGGCCAGAAGGGTCCAAATATGGTTAATATTGCCATCATCGACCAGACCACATCGTCGCTGTCATTGATGAACCTCGCACCAAGCGCAACTATGATGAGCAGTACAAGAAGATTCTCGAAGGCCCGTGCCCTCTCGACAAAAATAGCAAGCATAAGATGAAGGACTGCCTCGGCTTGGCTATGGAGTTCCATGCTAAAAAGCTGGATGACGACAACAACAACAGAGCCAAAGACCACCGACCACCTAGGGGCAACAACAATGCCTTCCTAGATCATGACAAAGTGGTCGCCACCATCTTTGGGGGCCTCACCATCACCGAGAGCAGAAGAGCTCAAAAGCTCACCGCTCGCCGGGTGCTCGCCATCAACACAGAAGACGCCATCACCAACCCCAGCTATCGCCTCTGGTCTGAGGTCCCCATCACCTTTAGCAGGGCTGACCAGTGGGTGGACATCCCTTACATAGGGTGTTTCCCCCCTTGTTCTTGATGCAACCATCAGGAAAGTGCTTTTCAGGAAAGTACTCGTCGACGGTGGAAGCGCCCTGAACCTCCTCTTCGCTGGACCCCTAAAGGAGCTGAGCCTTAGGATAGGAGACATCGCACCCTCCGACTCCTCCTTCTAGGGTGTGGTACCTAGCAGGGCATCCAAACCACTTAGAGAGATCACCCTCCCAGTATAGTTTGGCACGGCTAGAAACTACCACGTCGAGCACATCAACTTCTAGATCATCGACTTCAGCACCACCTACCATGCCGTACTTGGTCGGCCAGCTCTGGCCAAGTTCATGGCCGTACTGCACTATGCCTATCTAGTGCTAAAGATGCCTTCGCCTGTAGGAGTCCTGGCCCTGTGGGCCAACCTCTCAATCTCCAACGCCTACGAGACAGAGAGTCTCACCCTCACCGAAGCCACCTACCTCTCCATCTAGATGGCTAGCATGGTCACCGAGGCCAAGATGGTGTTCGCCAATGACTTGGAGATCCCGGTGCTGGAGCCTCCGCGTGCCTCCACCAAGTCCAAGGAAATGAAGGAGGTTGGCCTCGACCTCGATGACCCCTCCAAGACCGTGAAGATTGGGACTCACCTCGACCCCAAATAGGAAAGCGCACTCATCACCTTCCTATGTGCCAACGCCGACGTGTTTGCTTGGAAACCTGCAGACATGCCGGGGGTACCACGGGAGAAGATCGAGCACTCCTTGAATGTCTCACCGACCACCAAACCGATCAAGCAGAAACTCCAACGATTCGTGCTAGACAAGAAGGAGGCTACTAGGGTAGAAATAAAATGGCTCCTAGCTGCTAGATTTATTAAAGAAGAGTATCATCCTGAGCGGTTAGCAAATCCTGTTCTCGTTCAAAAAAAGAATAAAGAATGGAGAATGTACGCTGATTACACTGATCTCAACAAACACTGCCCTAAAGACCCCTTCGGTCTGCCTCAAATAGACGAGGTTGTAGACTCCACCGCCAACTACAAACTGCTCTCCTTCCTTGATTGTTACTCTAGCTATCAATAGATATCCCTAAAAGAGGACGACCAGATCAAAACGTCGTTCATCATGCCTTTTGGTGCGTATTGCTATACCACCATGTCCTTTGGACTAAAGAATGTCGGGGCGACCTACCAAAGGGCCATCTAGATGTGCCTCGATCAACAGATAGGCCACAATGTCGAAGCTTACATCGACGATGTGGTCGTCAAGTCCTAGACCGCGACAACCTCATCGTCGACCTCAAAGAAACATTCACCAAACTAAAATGATATAGATGGAAGTTGAACCCTTTAAAGTGCATCTTTGGAGTTCCATCTGGCATACTCCTAGGCTACATCATCAGCGCTCGTGGCATCGAGCCCAACCCCAACAAGGTCTCCGCCATCACCAACATGAAACGGCCAACCTGCGTAAAGGACATACAAAAGCTTATAGGCTGCATGGCTCCTCTTAGCCGCTTTATATTGCGCCTCGATGAAAAGGGACTACTGTTCTTCAAACTCCTCAAGGCCTCTGAGCACTTCTCCTGGTCAGAGGAGGTAGATACAACTTTCGAGCAGCTCAAGTTGTTTCTAACGAAGCCTCCAATCATGATAGCGCCTCAACCAGACAAAACTCTACTGATCTATATCGCCACCACTTCTCACGTCATTAGCACAGCTATCGTCATTGAATGCAAGGAGGCCGGACATGCCTATAAGGTGCAATGTCCGGTATACTTTATTAGTGAGGTCCTTAATGAGCCCAAAACTTGTTATCCTCAAGTTCAAAAACTGCTATACGCAATTCTGATCACATCACGCAAGCTCTGCCATTACTTTGAGTATTACAAGATCATCGTGGACACCAAGTTCCCTCTGGGGGACATCCTCCGCAACAAAGAGGCCAATGACCGCATCATCAAGTGGGCTATCGAGCTTGGCACTTACTCCATTGAATTCAGAAGTAGGCCTACCATCAAGTCACAAGCGCTCGCTAACTTCGTCGCTGAGTGGACCGAGATCCAAGAGCCCATCCCCGCTACTTGCCACGAGCACTAGGTAATGTACTTCGACGGCTCCCTTAACATCAACGGTGCTGGTGCTAGCATTTTATTCATTACGCCGACCAAAGACAAGCTCCGATATGTTCTCTGAATACATTTTCTAGCCTCCAACAACACCGCTGAATATGAAGCATGTCTCCATGGACTATGTATAGCCTTTGAGCTCGACATCAAATGCCTCATGGTATATGGAGACTCCGTGCTAGTCATCAACCAGCTCAACAAAGACTAGTCCTGCTCTAGTGAAAAGATGGACGCATATTGCGTCGAAATCAGGAAACTCGAAGGGAAGTTCTACGATATCGAGTACAACCACGTGGTACGAGATCAAAATTAGCTCGTCGACCACCTATCTAAGATAGGCTCTTCTCACGCCGCGATTTCACCTGGGATCTTCGTTCAAGACCTCTTTACACCATCTATTAAAGAAGAGAAGGAAGTTCAAGAAATTCTCCCCGCTGAGCAGTTGGTACTTACAGTACCTTCGCCGGCCGCTGACTAGAGGGAACAGTTCATCAAGTACCTCACCAGCACCGACATACCCACCAACAAGACTAAAACTGAATGCCTAATCCATCGAAGCAAGCATTATGTGCTGGTAGACGGGTACTTGACGAGGAAAAGTGCCAAGGAAGGGATACTATAGAAATGCATCACCCAAGAAGAGGGAGTGAAACTACTTCTCAAAATTCACTCTGGTTCCTGTGGCAATCACGCGGCCTCGAGAAACCTGGTCGGCAAAGCTTTTCGAGCTAGTTTTTACTGGCCCACGACCATCGCCGATGCAGAAGACCTCGTCCGACGTTGTGAAGGATGCTAGTTTTTTTACCAAGCAGATACACGTGTCGGCACAAGAGTTGCAGACCATCCCAGCTTTCTGGCCTTTCGCATGCTAGGGACTAGACATGATCGAGCCTTTTAAGCCAGCGCCAGGTGGTTTCCGGTACATGTATGTTGCCATGGACAAGTTCTCCAAGTGGATCGAATACAAACCACTTGTTTTGGCTACTGCAAAGAAAGCAGTCGACCTCTTCGAAGACGTCATCCATAGATTCGGTCTCTCAAACAACATTATCACTGACCTTGGAACTACATTCACTGGTCATCATTTTTGGGACTTCTATGAAGACCGATGCATCTCCATCAAATACATCTCTGTTGCCCATCCTAGAGCCAATAGCTAGGTCGAACGGGAAAACGGCATGATCCTTGATGCCCTCAAAAAGAGGTTATATCAGAAAGAGGAAAAGCATCTGGGCAGATGGCTCAAAGAGCTCCCAGCTATGGTCTAGGCACTATGCACTCAAGCTAGTCATAGCACCGGTGTGTCTCCATATTTCTTGGTCTATGGCTCAGAAGTCATACTTCCAGTGGACATTGCCTTTCGAGCACCTAGGGTGAAACATTATAATGAAGAGCAAGCCACAGCTATTCGGACAGAGGATGTTGATAGGGCCAAAGAAGAATGCCTGACCACCTGCATCTGCACAGCCAAATACCTAGAAGTCTTGCGAAGATACTACAACCGCAATATCAAAGGTTGTTCATTTGCTGTCAGCGACCTCGTTCTCCATAGAAAACCAAAGGGATGCACAAGCTCTCCTCCCCCTAGGAAGGGCCTTACATGGTCAAAGAGGTTACCCAACTAGGGTCTTACTAGCTATGTGACTTGGATGGAATCGATATCCCCAATTCATGGCACATCGAGCACCTTATACATTCCTATCATTGAAATGCTCTAGATATGTATTCTCCACTCCATATTGAATGAAGTTTTGGTCGCCATAATTTGTCTCCATTATTTCTCCATTACGATTTAATCTCCATTTGCTGTCGCCAGCTCTAAGCTACTCCTTAACAAACTCCAATACGTTATCTCCATAAACGCTCTGCCATGTTTCTCCATATCTCCACGATATGGAGAAAACCTAGTCTTCGATCTCTCCCTACATGTGCTATGGGCTCCGCGCTCTATGTTATGGGTGGTCAGCTGCGGTTCCTTAGTCACGTTTGTTCCTCCTACATGTGCACGGGCTCCGCGCTCGATGTTATGGAATATGGGATAGCCAAGGCCAAGAGCTCAGTAATGAACTAACTGCTCGAACGCTACTTATACTACATATAATCGCGTTAGGGTTAACACTACAATGATTTTTCACCGAAATACTAGCAAACTGCATAAACATGCACATGTCACTTTACAACATTTATACAGATACATAAATGATTGTCTACACCCTCGTGTGTTTTAACTATCCTCTCCAGCTGTTATAGATCACTCTCTAAGCAGGTCATTAGGTTTGGCCCTCCCTGTCCACCTTGCCGAATAGGTCAACGTCTCTGACCAGCCTCTTCGCTGCGTCCTCCACCTCATCTTCAAGCTCCTGCTGCTTTGTCACACCAGTCCCTCTAGCAAATTTGGCCCCTATCGCTTGCAGGTCGATGGTAGGCTAATGAGACCGGACTACCACTAGGGCATGGGTCACGGCGGAGAGAGTGACATCACGATTGAAGCTTTTGAAGTTCTCCCACGCTGCCTTGTACCTGTCGATGATGGTGTCCGGACGAGGCGGCCTATCGTCAGGCTGAGGAGCTGCCTCCATGTTGATGCAGTCCAGCATTGGCCTAACTCTAGTCACCACGGCATCAAGCTTTCATCTCTAGGTTTGAGCCTCCAACTCCAGCACATCGAACTTGGCCTTGATCATTCGACATTATTCTACAAGCACCGAGAAGATCCATCAAATGATTTAGTCACTTAAGCAACAACTCCGACCATGAACTACTCACCTTTTAGCTCCTCGGCCAGTTTCTCTGCTCGCCTAGACACCTTCTCCTCCTCTTGGAATTGACCAATGACCTGATGCAACTGGCCAATCTCCGTGTCTTGCTCTACAAAAGTGACGATTGTCAACAACATTAAAGTTGTTCGACAATATAAAACAAGTTCACCGCTTCATAGTACCTTTTTCTCAGCTGCTTAGAGCTACCATGCAACTGCTCGAACACGATCCCCAGCTACTCGGATAAGGCCCCCTTTTGATATTCTAGGTCCCGCGCGTTAGATTCGGTAAGATCCCGCTCACGCTGGGCCCTCTGGACGTTTTCTCCATAAGCTTCACCGCCTCCTTTAGTTTTTTGTTCTCCTCGGCGAGGGGCTCCATCCTCTTGATCAGTTGTCACTGTTGTTCGGTAGTTCATGCTATGCCCTATGAAAGCAACAAGATGGTGAAGAACTCCAATCTCCGACGACACAGACAGACATTGCAGACGCAATACTAACCTTGATCTGCTTTATCGCCGTGGAAAGGGTGGACTCTAGCCTCTTGACTTCCCTGGTGGTGTCCTCTTCCACCACAACAACTTCATCGCCTCACTTGTGGAGGATCCAGATGGCTTGAGGTCGAGCTTTCTCACGCTCAATCTCTTCCACTTTGTCCTCCTCCATAGCCGGTGGCACCACTAGGGGGCTCAATGGCCGTACAGCGTGTCCGACCACGCCCACCGACACCTTAGGGAGCATAGCCTGCTCCTCTAGCACCACCTATTTCTCTGCTCTAGACTCTAGCGCGGCATCGGCAACTCCAGCATCCACTTCTGAAGACCCGACAGCTCCCGTCGTTGCCCTAGGCACCATCATCGGCTTGTCCACCATTGGGGCCAACTGTTCTCCGCCGCCATGTCCATCAGCAGCGACGGTTGACTCCTCCATAGGCCGCCAAGCGCCCCGGGACTCTGAGACAGGGTCTGCCGACATTGCCTCCGTGCTGGGACTAGCCATCGGCTGTTCGCCAGTTTGCACGGATGGATTCAGATTCTCCGTATGCCTTGCTCTGCATTAGATTAGCTTGTCAATCACCACAACTATAAGGATCTGACAGCAAGCTAAATCCAAGGAAAAGAAACTTACACATCGGCCTCCCGGTACACGGTTCTAAACCAGCGCTGCCTCCCTAAGCCCTAGGCATGGCTCTAGGGTCAACCCAAGTGCCCTGGGCTAAAGGTCTCATGGCCCTCGCCTTTGGCCTCTCCTCCGCCTATCGCTCGGGGACTCCCTTCGCTTGCTGCTCGGGGACTCCCTTCTCCTGCTGCTCGGGGACTACCTCCTCTCCCTTCGATTGCACCTCTATGCATGTGTTGCGTGGAGGCGCTTCAGTGCTTGGCGGAGGAGCCACTGGAGCCCCGTTGTCATCCGACCACTCGGACATCGCCATACTTTGTGTCCGAGTGGTCTGGTCGCCACCAAGCAAGATGCCGCCAAGCAAGATGCCACCCAGCTTGCGGAGAGCAGCACCCGCTGTCTTCCTCTTCTTTCGGGATGGCTCATCTACCGCTGCCCTTTTCCCCTAGACTTTCTCTGACACCAGGGGGGACTCTCTGCCCGACCAGCGTCCATGCCTTTAGACTCTGATGAGGCACTGACGGCACCTTCCTCAAGTTGAGTTGTTGGCCGAGCGTCCACTGCCTTCGGCCAATTGATCCTTAGCACGCCTGAGAAGTACACCGCCCATTCCTGCGAATGGATCTTTCCACAAGTGAATTAGTTCATTGCTCAGTAACGGTACAGGATAAAAAAGGATCAGGAACAAACAATTGAGATGTTTACCTGAGGAGGCGGGTTCGTACAGTTGAATGGCCTAGTCTGCCCTAACACGCTGAATGAGGCATTTGGAGCAAATAGCTCTACGGCCTACTCTACCACATCATCCCTTGTCAGCCTCTCTATCCTCTCCCGGGTGCCGTCGGTGCCCTCTTGAAGTCAAAGCCCGCGTGGGCCATCTCCTTGTAGGGCTAAACACGGTGCACTATGAAGCTCGCCGCCACCAGTGCACCGTTCATCTTCACGCCCTTTATCAAGCCGAGGAGCTCCTTCACCTAATCCATATCACCACTGCTCGGCTTATCCGACCAGCTCTTCTGGTTCTCCGGCACATGGTTGACGTCGCAACAGATGGTGGGATAGCTCTGCTTCATGTAGAACCACCTAGCGTTCCACCCCTTTAGTGACGTGTTCAGCAGTATAGTGATGTACACACCTGCCATCCTATCGTGGAGTTGTAGATACATGCCGCTGACCACCCTAGAACCGTTGCCGCCCTTCTTCTTTAGCTAGAACAGGTGATGGAAGAGGTTGAAGTGGGGAAGAACTCTAAGAAACGCCTCACAGAAATGGATAAAGATAGAGATATGGAAGATGGTGTTTGGGTGGAGATTACATAGACTAACTCTCCAGAACTCCAAAAGATTCCTCAAGAAAGGATGAATAGGAAATCCTAACCCGCGCTAGAAGTAATATTCAAATACTACAGTTTCGTCGGCATCAGGCATTGGGTAGGTCTCATCGTTGGCCGGTCGCCATCCGGTGGTGACACGGTCCGAAAGAATGCCCGCCTCCACCATCCTATTGATCTCCACCTCCCCTATGAGTGACAACACCCACTCATTATCACGGCTGGCTCCGGTGGCCGCCTTCTTCAGGTTTCCAGCTCCCCTCTTCGGAGCGATCTCTCAGATCTGGTTTGGGATTGGCGGCGGAAGCACATATGAATCTAGAAGTGCGAGGGTTGAGGAGGAAAACAAAGTAGCAAAGTAGCAAAGGTGGGAGCGTGGAGTGCGGCGACACAGTTATAAAGCACTCCCCCCACTTTTCATATTCGAGGGTTTTTGGGAAATCGCTCCACGTTTTGCGCCTCTTTGAATTCTCCGAAACAACATGGTGGGCAGTTACCTGGGCTTTCACACAACTACAACCTGTATCACCCATTTTTCACTGCAATTTGTTACTGCTCACCAAATATTTGTCGACTTCTCCACAATCCATTAAGGCCCAGTAACTCCTACTGTACAGCCGTTACTCCGGTTTTTTCTCCACGATTTGTTTTCTCCAAGATTTCCACTTATGGCTCAAGGACTGTGTCATCAATACGACTTGGTTCCTCACCGCACTAGGGACTTTCTTCCATTGACTATTGTTTCTAACCTTGACACCATGTGACCACGTCACCTACTATCAGGCTCGGGGACTAAGTGGGCACACTTCACCTTGCGATGAATGTGCTTTTCTCATTTTAGGGCTACACCTAGGGACTGGCTGCCTGCTCGGCTAGTCTTCTGCTTTTCTTCTACTTTGGACCCTGGCACCACGTGACTACGTCACCTACTATTAGGCTCGGGGACTAAGTCGGCACACTTCACCTTGTGGTGAGTGTGCTTGCTTTAATCTAGAAGACTCCGTGCCTCCTGAAGTTGAAAAAGACTATCTCTCTTTCTCATGGTCCACTACGAGGAAATTTTCGATTTTGAAGTTGAGCTCCTTACATCCTTGTGGCAAGCCTTTCTTGGGATACACTGTTCAGCGATGGTTCACACTGCTCGGCAACTCATCACAGTGGTCGGACCATGAGTCTGACTGCTCGACTTTGTTCGCACCTGCTCGGACAAGCTTAAGACAGCGTTGCACAATGGATACAAGGTGCTCGGGGACTAGCTATGGGGGGTACGACCCTAGATACCCACGACAGACCACATGGGCTGCCCCCCAGGGGCGGCCCAGCCCACAAGACAAAGCCTTGTGGGGCACGGCGCGTCCCACAAGGCATCGGGAAGATATCATGAAGTTACTATGAGATCTATTAGGATACATATGATCCTATGATTCATATAATTTGTCATTACTTTTCGGTTATCTCCTAGATCTAACCGACTTGTAACCCTGCCCCCGGACTATATAAGGCGGGCAGGGACCCAGTTATGATCAGCACCCATTATACAAGGCGTAGGCCCATGACTGGCTAGGGGCTGCCGACCAGGGGGGCCTTGGGGCCTAAAAGCCCATAGTGATTTTATTTATTCCTATTATTATTAGAGAAATTATTATTAGAGAGAAGTATAAATACTTGTAAAGACTTGGAGATTAGATTAAGCAGAAATAGAGTTGTTTCTGGCTTCCTAAAGGGAATTGGGATTTCCTAACCCTAGCCACCTCCTACTGTTGTCGTGTGTGAATAGTGTCATCGATACTGTAGCACCGCGAGAGTTCTAGGGTTGCAGCAGCAGCCGCCGCACTCTCGCCGCCATAGCCCCTTGCCGGCGTCGAGAGTACAGACCACATCCTCCCCTCTTCCACCCCTATAACCTACGCAAAACACTGGTAGGGCATCAAGTCCTATCAACCTCCACCCCCTAAAGTTCTACAAGCTGGAGTTCTCGATGTACGATGGCTTCGAGGACCCCCTAAACTGGCTCAATCACTGTGAGCAGTTTTTCAGGGACCAGCACACACCGGCCTCCGACCGCACCTAGCTAGCTTCCTACCATCTCAAGGGGATGGCGCAGACATGGTACTATGCCCTCGAGCAAGATGAGGGCATGCCTCCTTGGGATTGCTTCATAGAGTTGTGTCGTCTTCGCTTTGGGCCATCGATCCGTGGTACCAGATTGGTCGAGCTAGGGCGCCTACCTTTCCACTCCACCATCCAGGAGTTCTTTGACCACTTCCAAGCAGTGTTGTGCCATGCGCGCGACATCTCCACAAAGCAGAAGGCCAAACTCTACGTGGGCGGCCTCACGGAGCACATTCGGGTGGATGTGGAGATGTGGGATCCACCCGACCTTCAGACCGCCATGTATTTGGCCTAGGCATTCGAGCGTCGCGCGGCGGCCATGCCTCTAGCGCCTCTCTAGTGGGGCACCCAACCTCCTCAGCGGCCTGCCTTTTCCCCGCGCGTGCCAGGAGTGGGTGCTCCTCCACTTGGAGCCCCTATCCCCCCAGTGGGCAGACCAGCAGCGGCGAATAGGGCACCCCCGGTGCGCCATTTCCATCGCCTCACGCCAGTCGAGCAACTGGAGCGGTGTCGACAAGGGCTTTGCTTCAACTGTGATGAGCCCTATCTCCGCGGCCACGTGTGCCCATGGCTCTTCTACCTCGAGTTAGATGACTACATCGACGACAGGCTAGGGGATGTCGCAGTGATGGATAACGTCGCCAACCATGAGGCTCCGGACGTCGAGGAGCCTGTGGCCGCAAATGCTCTCATGGTCTCTCTACACGCACTTGTAGGGATCCACATGGACAATATGATGCTACTTCCGGTGATGGTTAAAGGGGAGCGGCTGTTGGCGCTACTCGACACTAGCTCCACACACAACTTCCTCCATGGCGTGACGATGCGCCGCCTAGGGCTTGCCCTGACGGGCGGTGAGTAGCTCCGTGTCACCATGGCCAACGGTGATCGGCTACCTTGCGAGGGCATTGCTCGCCACATGCCCATCCACATCGGCTCGGAGTCTTTTTCCATCACGTGCGTTGGATTGGACTTGGGCTGCTTCGACTTCATCCTCGGCGTCGACTACCTATGGACCTTAGGTCCTATCTTGTGGGATTTCGAGGCCATGACACTGTCCTTCTAGCGCAAGGGCAGACGTGTCCTTTGGTAGGGCGTGCACAGCCACGACACGGCGGTCCCACAGCAGCACCTCGCTACACTCTCTGTCGATGCCCAACAGCCGTTGATGGACTTGTTGCTGCAGCAGCAGAGCGTCATCTTCGATGAGCCCATAGGGCTCCCACCGGTGCGCCCGTATGACCATCGCATCCACATGCTGCCCGGCACCGCCCTAGTCACAGTGCGCCCGTACCGCTACCCCCAGCTGTAGAAGGATGAGCTGGAACGACAGTGTGTGGCCATGCTCGCCCAGGGCATCATCTAGCCACCTCTCCATTCTCCGCACCTGTCTTGCTGGTATGGAAGGCAGACAAGTCTTGGTGCTTCTGCATCGACTACCGTGCCCTCAACGCCAAGAATTCCAAGGACAAGTTCCCGATTCCAGTGGTGGATGAGCAGCTTGACGAGCTCCATGGCGCTTGCTTCTTCACCAAGCTCGATCTGCGCTCCGGGTATCATCAGGTGCGGATGCATTCCGACGACATCGACAAGACTACCTTCCGCATGCATCACGGCCACTACGAGTTCCTGGTGATGCCGTTTGGGCTCTCCAACGCCCCAGCAACTTTCTAGGCCTTGATGAATGATGTGCTCCGACCCTACCTACGGAGGTTCGTGCTGGTATTTTTCGACGATATTTTGATCTATAGCTCTTCATGGACTAAGCACCTGCAGCACGTCAACATCGTCCTTAATGCGCTGCGGGCACATCATCTTCACCTGAAGCGCTCCAAGTGCTCATTTGGGGCGACATCGGTGGCCTATCTAGGCCATGTGATCTCCAAGGGCGGCGTCACCATGGACGCCGACAAGGACGCCGCCGTTGCGACATGGCCGACGCCACGCTCCGCCCGGGGCCTTCGCGGCTTCTTGGGCCTCGCGGGCTACTATCGGAAGTTCATCCGGGACTTCGGCCTCATCGCAGCACCGCTCACGCGTCTCTTACGGCGAGACGCGTTTGCATGGGACGACGATGTAGCAGCAGCATTCAAGGCGCTTAAGAGCGCCTTGACCACAGGGCCCATTCTCTAGATGTCGGACTTCGCAACGACCTTTGTCGTTGACTACGACGCGTTGGGTGCGGGGTTTGGCGCTGTCCTACATCAGGGCGTGGGACCCCTCGCCTACTTCAGCAGGCCCTTTGCTGCCCAGTACTTGAAGCTTGCAGCGTATGAGTGGGAGCTGATCGGCCTGGTGCAGGCAGTGCGCCATTGGCATCCATACTTATGGGGGCGTCATTTTATGGTTCGTACTGACCACTACAGTCTCAATTTTTTGCTTGATCAGCGCCTATCCACCGTTCCGCAGCACCAATGGATCAGCAAGCTCTTCGGCTTCGACTTCTCTGCGGAGTACCGCCCAGGGCGTCTGAACACCGTGGCGGACGCTCTGTCTTGCTGGGATGCAGAGGGGGCCATGGCCACCATGGAGGGGGAGACTGTGGCTGTTCATGCACTATCCGGGCCGACCTTCGCCCTCCTGGATGACATCAGGCGGGCAACAGCGACCACGCTCGATGGCTAGCAGCTCCTCCAGCAGCTCCGGGCCGGCGAGCTCTCGGAGCCGTGGCACCTCGACGACGGGCTCCTTCTCCATGGGTCCTGCATCTTTGTACCGGACCATGGGGACCTGCGCCACCAGGTGCTCCTCCTGGCGCACTCGGCTAGCCACGAGGGAGTCCAGAAGACCCTCCATCACCTCCGTGCCAATTTCTACATTCCACGGGATTGCGTGTTGGTTCAAGATTGGGTGCGTTCTTGCACCACCTGCCAGAAGAACAAGACAGAGACGTTGCAACCGGCGGGGCTGCTGTAGCCCCTCGAGGTGCCGTCCCAAGTGTGGGCCAACATCTCGATGGACTTCATCGAGGGGCTGCCCAAGGTCGGTGGCAAGTCCATCATTCTCACTGTGGTGGATTGCTTCTCCCAGTACGCCCACTTCATCGCGCTTGGCCACCCCTACACCGCCACGACCGTCGCCTGGGCCTTCTTCAACGGCATTGTCCGCCTTCATGCGTTCCCGCTTTCCATTGTCAGTGATCGGGACCCCGTGTTTACCGGGCACGTGTGGCGGGATCTATTCCGGATGGCCGACGTTAAACTCCGCATGAGTACGGCATTCCACCCATAGACGGGTGGCCAATCTGAGGTGGTCAACAAGGTCATCGCCATGTACTTGCGCTGTGTGACGGGCGACCGCCCACGTGCATGGGTGGACTGGCTCTCATGGGCGGAGTATTGTTATAATACCTCCTTCCACACCGCCCTACGCGCCACTCCCTTCGAGGTCGTCTACGGTCGGCCTCCTCCGCCAATGTTGCCCTACACGCCAGGGACGGCGCGTACAGAGGCTGCTGATGCTCTTCTATGATCCCGGGATGAGGTCCTGGCAGAGGATCACCAACGTCTTTTGCAGGCCCAGCAGCTGTCCAAGAGGTATTATGATGCAGGGCATCGCGATGTGGAGTCCCAAGTGGGTGATTGGGTCTGGCTGTGGTTGTTGCACCGCACGGCGCAGTCCCTCAAGCTAGGCGCCAAAGGCAAGCTCGGTCCCCGCTACGCAGGGCCCTTCCGCGTCCTGGAACGCATCGACCGGGTGATGTACCGTCTGCAACTGCCGGAGGGTGCTCATTTACATGATGTCTTCCACGTGGGCTTGCTCAAGCGCCACAAAGGGGACTCGCCAGTAGCGCTGGGTGTCCTTGAGCCGACCCTGGACGGTCGGCTGTTGCCAGCTCCTGCCAAGGCGCTCCGGGCTCAGCAACGTGGGGTGCCTGGCACGTACTCATCCAGTGGCGTGGCTTCTCCGAGGAGGAGGCAACATGGGAGTCCGTCGACGAGTTCCGCACCCTCTACCCCGACTTCCAGCTCGAGGACGAGCTGTTTGCGCAGGCGGAAAGAAATGTTATGACCGGCACCCATTATACAAGGCGTAGGCTCATGACTGGCTAGGGGCTACCGGCCAGGGGGGCCTATGGGCCTAAAAGCCCATAGTTATTTTATTTATTCCTATTATTATTAGAGAAATTATTATTAGAGAGAAGTATAAATACTTGTAAAGGATTAAGCAGAAACAGAGTTGTTTCCGGCTTCCTGAAGGGAGCCGGGATTTCCTAAACCTAGCCGCCTCCTGCTGTTGTCGCGCGTGAACAGCGTCGTTGCTATTGTAGCACCGCGAGAATTCTAGGGTTGCAGCAGTAGCCACCGCACTCTCGCCGCCACGGCCCCTCGCCGACGTCGAGAGTACAGACCACGTCCTTCTCTCTTCCACCCCTATAACCTACGCAGTAACGCCGGTAGAGCATCAAGTCCTATCAGACCCCCTCCAAACACACGCAATATCATACGATAGCCAATACAATCCAACAGACCATAGGAGTAGGGTATTACGCCGAGCAGATGGCCCGAACATGTCTAACTCTTGTGTCTTTGTTGCCTTCTTGTTCTCGATTACACGCATCTCTGCCGATCAATCTACCTTCATGGGATACCTCTCATATGACTGCCGACGATATTCTGTCGACACCTACCTTCTTCCCTCCATCTATTTCGCTCCCCCCACCACATCCAGAGAAGCATAATTACTGTGTGCTGCTCCTTTCCCTTCATTTTCAGGACCAAGCCCATCATTTTTTTGGCTGTTGTGCAGGCTGCAAGTTTCAGTCAAGAGAGCCCTCCATGTTCAACTCTCTCCACACTTTCTTGACCTCTTTACAATTCAGAAACAGATGACCCCGTCCTCATCCAATCTTCCACACATGCAGCACCGGGTATCTATTTTCATTCCTCTTCGCCGAAGAATTCTTCTGACAGCTAGAATATTATGGCTCAATCTCCAGATGAATTGTTTTATTTTCGGAGCAAAGTCAGTGTTCCATAGCTTGTTCCAGAATTCTCTGTCTGCACCACCATCTCCAGAACTCGACTCAGAGCTTCTGCGTTGCCCGCGTAGTTCAGCAGCACGATGAACCTTATACGCCGATTTAATTGAGAAGCACCCTCTACTGTCAAAGCGCCAGACAACATCCTCCATATCCATGTGGACTGGGACGGCTCTGATGATATGGACGTCTTCTTCCCAGAAAGTTTGCCGGCTGTGTCTGTATCCAGGGGTTAAAGTCGTGTCACATCGGACGTTCGAATGCTAACTAGGAGAATTAAACATGAGCTAATTATAAAGCTAATTGCACAGAAGTAGACTAATTAGCGAGACGAATCTATTAAACCTAATTAATTCATAATTAGCAAATACTTATTGTAGCACCACACTGCTAAATCATGGACTAATTAGACTTAATAGATTCGTCTCGTAAATTAGCCTCAATCTGTGTAATTAGTTTTGTAATTAGACTATGTTTAATACTCTAAGGATTCGATGCAAACAAACACAGCGGCGCCACTGGGCCGTCATCGGATCAATCAATTCATCCACTCTTGTAAGCATGTGTCTCCCTCTCGGTGTTATTGGTCGTCTAGTTATATCCCTGGGTAACCACGGGTTGGACCAAATATTTATGCGCTGTCCATTTCCCACCCGCCAATAACTCCCTCATTTAGTGTTTCAATGCCCAGGCTTACACTTCACCAAGTGTACGAACAACCTCTTTCTGTTGGATCCGCTTTGCAGAGAATTAGAGAGTCGTCTGCAAATGAAGTGCGTTACTACTGTCAAATATCGGATCCGGGTGAATGGGATTCTATCCGAGGAATTCATCAGGCCAGAAAGAGGCCCCGGGCAGGGAGACCCGATCTCCCCATACCTCTTTCTGTTGTGTGCGGAGGGATTTTCAGCATTGTTGAGAAAGGCGGAAAATGAAGGGAGATTGCACGGGATCCGAATCTGTAGAACAGCACCCTCGGTCTCCCATTTACTATTTTCAGACATGTGCTGTTCTTTGGACGCAATGGATCACTTGAACAAACACGTTTTGATTAAGGCCGTGTCCGTGAGCCTGTTTCTGAATAAATGAGGTCCGTGTCCGTGACCGTGAGCCTGTTTCCCGGCGCATTTTGGGCCAGCCCTCGTCCCGTGGAGGCCCAAGGTCGCCCCATCACTGATTTCGCTTAGGCCCACTACTAATCTCTGTCCTGCCGTCGTGCATGATTGAACACCCTGTGTCTGTGTCAGTCAGTCCTCGCTGAACCAAACAGCAGATCGAGTCTGATGAGTGCACCAGCGTTGAAGCTTGCAGCCTTTGACCTCTCTCTCTCTCTCCAGTTGACAGTGTGTGTTTTGTGCCTGTGTGTTGCAGCCTTCTGCCGTAGTAAATTTTCTGTTGTGGTGCCATTTGCTCTGGTACAGTACAGGTGAGAGGACACGGACAAACGACAAGGCACATTGAATTGACCCGCACCATCCGTTGCATCCATCCAGGTAGTAGTACCACAGGAGTACGTGGCGTTGGCAACGTATTATTGATCCATTCCAATGGATTAGGTCAAGGAGTTGTTTAGTTCCACCCTAACTTCTAAAAAGTTGCTACACTAAGTTCCACCCTAACTTCTAAAAAGTTGCTACACTATCTGTCACATCAAATGTTTGCGGTCCGTGTATGGAGCATTAAATGTAGACGAAAAGAAAAACTAATTGCACAGTTTGGTGAGAAATTGCGAGACGAACGTTCTGAGCCTAATTAGTCCATGTTTGAACACTATTTGCCAAATAAAAACGAACGTGCTACAGTAACCCAAAATCCAAATTCCTCCGACTAAACAAGGCCTAAGTTATCTTTAGCAACGGTAGTGGCAGGCGGGTAGCCGTGCCCTGCTGTATTTGCGCGGAAGCAAAGCAGAGAACAGAACTGCGGCAGAGGCGCAGAGCAGCAGAGCTGGTAGGTTGCCCTGCACCACCACATGGCAATGGGCAGTGGCATCAGCTTTGCTTGAGCAAGGCACATGCATCCATCCATGGCCATGGCCGAATAGGAATAGGAATAGGAAGCAGGCCAGGCCACCGGGGTCCGGGGACGGTCAAACTGAGACGCTAGCGCGGCGTGCCCTCGTCAGTGTTTACATGCAGTAGCAGCAGCAACGGCGGCCAGCAGCCACCATTGCTGTGTTTGTCACTGATTTGGTCTCGTTGCGTCTGCGGGCGCCGTCCCTCTAGAGTTGAATTGGAATCTCACTCGCGCGTCACGGAGCCGTACCACGAATCTCCTTTTTTTCCCTTGTAACGAGCAGTACTCCGTATATATATGCTCTGCCACGTTTTCGATGGCGCACGATGACGCCGCGCAGGGTACCGTTTCTTTCCATTCCATACGGTCCTGCTACGCCTCATGGAAACAGGAAAGCACAGTACACTCACAGAGAGAAGGCCCGCCCGCGTCACCAAAACCTGTCAGTAGGGGTGGTATTCCATTTCCAAATTCATCTGAACGTAGTAGGAGTATACACTGGAACTACTAGTCAGCCCGTTCGTTTCACCGTGGTTTGTGTAAACGATAGTAAATTTCCAGCTGAAACAGTATTTTTTTTTGTCACACAAATCAGCCAGCAGTACTTCTTCACGAACCAGCAACGATACAAACCAGCCAACCGAACAGACTGGGTACTAGTATATAAACAAATAAACTTGAGGCGAAAAATACCCAAACAAACCCGGACGTCGGCTCGGAAAGCGTGAGTAGCAGCACTGGTGCTCTCCCGCTCAAATCTTTCCGCCTCCATGATTTGGCAACAGGGGCAAGCAACTTTTTTTTTATCATGATTCCCATTTCCAGGCAGCAGAAGCGACCCGGTGAAGATTCATGAAATCCGCGCAGCATGCTCGTAGCCCCACGTAGCAGTACCTAGCGCTAGGGGGTGGGAGAGCGGAGGAGAAGGGGACAACAACGGCCAGGCAGCTCAGGACAGCTGGAGACGCTACATGCATGCCAGGCGCGCGCGCTCTCGCTGAGATCACAGGCCACCAGCAAGCAGAGAATGGCGCCAATGCCCCATGATACTCCCACTGCAATAGTGACAAGTGACAGCAAGGTAGTAGGGGGGATCACAAGGATTGATTGAGAGGGCAAGACATTCGTGCAGGATGAAAACGGATCGGACGGATATTAATAATATTATATTTATTTTTATATTTGATTTAGCCAACTATGTCGGATAGGATATGATTTAATATCAACATCATAAATATGCGATTTGAGGATTCAGATACGGATACGGTGTTAGATGTTGAATACCCAGACTCAGATATGGATAGATCTGAACCCGTCTAAACGGATTCGATCTTAAATACAGTCGGAAAATATCCGTACCATTTTCACGCCATCCATCGCAGCGGAAAGATCCACGGATGAGTGACTGCTTCGCTGATGTGTCTCCTCGCCATGGCATCATGGGTGACCAGTCACCTGATAGCTTCGGTTTCTTGAAGGTTGGAGCAGGCCAAAAGCAAAGGGCAGGAGTAGCATCTACGAGTACTAGGGCCTCGATCGTGAAAAAATTTCAACCCGATGAATAGTAGCACTTTCGTCTTATTTGGTAAATATTGTCCAATTGTAGACCAACTAAGCTCAAAAGATTCATCTCGTGATTTCCAACTAAACTGTGCAATTAGTTATTTTTTTTACCTACATTTAATGCTCCATGCAAACGACTAAAAATTGATGTGATGGAGAGAGAGTGAAAAAACTTGGAATTTTGAGTGTATCTAAACAAGGCCTAGCATGCATTGCAATGCACAGACAGGTACTGTATGCACCTACGGAGTACCGTAGCACTCGAGCGGCTAATAGCCTGTTCGTATGGCTTAGGCGTGTTTGGTTCGAACTAAATTTTAGTTAATGTCACATCGAATATTCGGATACAGAACTAAATATGAGTTAATTATAAAACTAATTACATAGATGGAGACTAATTTACGAGACAAATTTATTAAGCCTAATAAATCCATCATTAGCACATATTTACTGTAGCACCACATTGTCAAATCATGAACTAATTAGACTTTAAAAATTCGTCTCGTAAATTAGTCGTAATCTATACAATTAGTTATTTTTCGTCTATATTTAATACTCCATACATGTATCCAAACATCCGATAGGACATGGACTAAAATTTAGTTCTGAGAACCAAACACCCCCTTATATGGCCTCGTTCGTTTCAACCAGGGCTTATCAGCTACGATATAGCGTTTTTCTCTCATAACAAACCAGTACCAGTCAAATTTATCAGCCCAGAAACCGACCAACAAACACTTTTTCACAAACAGTATTTTTCTCTCATAACAAATTAGCCAACAGGACTTTCAGCCATAACTTATCATTCAAACAAACCGAACCATGGCTTATTATCCACGCGAACAGGACATAAAACTGGTGATACGATTAGGATGAAATGCCCAAATCCACAAAACAAGACAGCTGAACGGGCAAGAGCACACACACATGTCGGTTGATTTAGACGATTTAGACAGAAGCAAGAGGTTCTCACTGATGATGAGCTGTCGCTACATAACAATAATAATTAAATAGAAAATAGAGGCTAGAAGAGCAGAGAAGCAGCAGATTACAACGACGATGATTGATGATTACAGGGAACGAAGCCAAATTTCACGCACGCACGCACACGCAGCTGCTGAAACAGAAGCGACCTAACCACCGGCACAAGTTGATTGATGATGCCAAATTAATGCAACTTATTCTCCTCGCTCACACGCCTGCATCTCCAGTCTCCCCCTAAGATTGCCATTGCTCCAGCAGAAGAAGCCCTTTGGAAATTAAAAGCTCACGCGTTGCTCCTGAAGGAGCCAAGGGCCTTGATGGCGCCCGCCCGGAGGATGTACTGGTGGTAGAACGCCGCGATGGCAGCGCCCACGAGAGGGCCCACCCAGAAGATCCACTGCACAAGGTTTAACCAGATCACGTCAGTAAATATGCAGCGCAAGGACAAGTGTCAAATAAACCACAGAAATTAACATTACACATACCTGGTCATCCCAGGGCTTGTCCTTGTTGTAGATGACGGCGGCGCCCAGGCTCCTGGCCGGGTTGATGCCGGTGCCGGTGACGGGGATGGTGGCCAGGTGGACCATGAACACGGCGAACCCGATGGGGAGGGGAGCCAGAACCTGCCAAAAAAAAATTCACGGGCCGGTCAGCTAATATAAGCAAAGCCGATATATATGCAGCATAATATCATACCTGTATTGTACAACATCGAATGCGACGGGCGCCGAATGGTTGACAAACTGAACTAAACAAAACACAACCAACACGCGACTGCCTGCCCCGTCACCCACCCCTCCTTCGAGTGGCCAGGCCATTTTCCGTGCCGCGGTCTGTCAGCATCAGGGGGACTATTTGCGTCGGCACCGCCGGAAGCGATTAGTGGTGGCTAAAAAGGCCGTGTCGTCATGCATTGCATTGCATTGCCCCTCTGTCAAGGGAAAGGACGAAACCGGAACAAGTGATCGACGCTCTCTCTTTTCCGCCCCATATGCCAATGCTCTGGCCAATGGCCACACACCAAACACCGTTAGTGGCCTTGGCTTTTTAGTTAGTGTGCATCTCGCCGATCCACCAAAGTCACCACGGCCACGGCATCGTACTCTTATCCTTTTATTGACACGACTCCACGGGGAAAAGGCGTCCAGTCTTTGTCGGCGGTTTTAGCCGGAGCTTATCAGCAACAACAATATTTTTCTCGCAATGAACCAGCATTAGTCGGGTTTTTCAGCCACCCAGCCACCCAGCGAAAAGGGCCGGTCACCTCGTCGCCACTGCCCCCAGATCCTCCTCACGCACGAAAGGGGAGGATGCCCACTAGTGCCGTGCCGTGCCCCCTAGCTAAAAAAAGTGACTGCTGCGTGGATTTCACCTAGCCACACACACTGGTGCCTGCGTGTTGTACTATTACTGTACAGGAATTCTCTCTCTGTGTGTTTTTCATGTGCGGTTAGGTTGCGTACGCACCATACGGTGGCCCTGTCCTGTGAGGCCTTAAATTAGTTCAACCGTACCATACCATACGGTCAATAAAAGATTTTCCAAAAATCACATGCGAAATCGTTTGAAAATGGACGAGGAGGCCTGTAGAAGCAGAGGGTACGGTGCGAGGGAGGCGCCAAAATAATTCATCGTGGTGATGCAGGGAGAGGCTCACATGGCATGGGACACAAGGGGGGCGAGGGAGGGCGGGCGTGCTCGGACCAGCTCATCACGACAACGGACTGGATGGACCCGACCCGTCGGATCATGTACCGCTACAGGGGACGGACCAGACCCAGCTCAGCTTTTTACACGGTGGGGGTGGGGGTGGGGGCCCACCATCCTGACCCGTACCCCTACCCCGGTCCGAATGTTTACTGTGCCCGTCAATGGGAGTCAGCCAGGGGATGGGGGCGGTAAAAATCTTCTTTCTCCTCTCTGGAGATGGCATGCATGCACAGAAAAGATAAGGTCGGAGCTCTTTAATTATGTCCGGGGGGGGATGGCTGCCCGTGGCCGGGCCCTGACGATGACCTGCCGGATGCCACTGTGGATATGACTCCTACTCCTCGAATGTTCTAGGCAAGTGTGCGTTAATAACGGTCATTATCACGACTATGAAAGCCTTAATGAGGCACGGTGCTTGTGTACTGCTATTTTAGAAGATTTGGAGCTCACGCATCCAGACACACACACCCGATTCACCTTTCACACGTTTTAACTCAAATCAACTTCAAGCTTTTATGTTTTAATTCTCACCCCACCAACGAACAACCTTAGCTAAAATATATAGTGTAAAATTTGGAGCTAGAAGCATGGAAGAACAGAAACAGACAGCAGGAGAATCTTTCAAAAATTAAAACACTTTAGTTAGTCTACGGCGAAGAAATTCCTCCTGCATGCTCTGGAGCAATGATGATATTCATATTCTGCCCTGAATTTTCCAAAGAGAAGATAAACTGGATATTCCCCTGCCTTTTTGTATGTGTAGTGCTACTCCTTTCCCTCTCTGCCCCGGAACGAATTTTTCTTTTTGTTCACTCACTCACATGCGCCATGTACGTTGCCAAGATTTGAGCATGTGATTAGCTAGCATGACTTGAGCTCTAATTAAGCTCGCCTAGGACTCAACTTACGAGTGATGCCAAGTATTAAAACAAGCCAACTTTTAAGCTACAAAATATACTCTCAACTAAGCAGGTAGCAGCAGATCGAGACACAAAGCAGAAAGAAAAAACGAAGAGGCGGTGGCGTTGGTCGGGTGCTCACCGGGACGTGGGAGTCGCGGGCGTTGCGCTTGGGGTCGGTGGCGGAGAAGACGGTGTACACCAGCACGAAGGTGCCGACGATCTCGGCGCCGAGCCCCGTCCCGCGGGAGTACCCGGAGGCGAGCGAGTTGGCGCCGCCGCCGTACCTGTCGAAGTATGCGCTCTGGAACGCCTTGACGAGCCCCACGCCGCAGATGGCGCCGAGGCACTGCGCCACGATGTAGAGCAGCGCGCGCACCAGGGAGACCTTGCGGGCCAGGAAGAGGCCGAAGGTGACGGCCGGGTTGATGTGGCCGCCCGAGATTCCGGCCGTGCAGTAGACGAGCACGAAGATCATGCCGCCGAACGCCCAGGCGATGCCCAGCACGCCCACGCCGCCGCAGGCGGCGTCGGCGCCCGACGCCGTCGTGTCCGTCTGGTGCTTGTACCCGATGACCGTGGCGACGGTGATGTACAGGAACAGCAGCGTCGCGATGAACTCGGCGATCACGGCGCGGTACAGCGACCAGGAACCCAGCTCCGCCGCGTCGATCAGCGGCGCCGGGGGCGGGTCCGTGTAGTCCTTTGCTGCGAACTCGCCGCCGCCAGCGCCGCTCTCGATCACGTCGTCCTTGCCCATGGCGGACTGTCTCCTCTAGAGACTAGCTTCGCTTAGCTTAGCAGCTGCGAAAGAGTGAGTGAGAGAGCTGGCTCCGCTTGCAAGGAATGGGAATGGATTGGATGAGTGCGTGAGGTGGAGGGTGGTGCTATTTATGGAGGGAGTGGAGAGTAGGTATAAGTGACAACACAGCACAGTAGTGCTGCAAGGCTGGGGCGGGCCATGCCTCCCCCTCTTTGATTATTGCTTGATGGAATGGAACAGAAAATTCAGCAGCTTCTGTATCAATTTCTGGTTTTTTTATTACTTTAAGAGTTAAATGCGTCGTAGTCCGTTAAATTTTAGCAGTGTGTCGTATAGGTACGTTAGTTTTTAAACTGCATTTTTTTGTCTATTAATTTTTGGTGGTTTATCATCCAGGTCCATCAACTTTAAAACTGTATTTTTGGATCATTAATTTTTGATGGTGTCATTCAGGTCCATCAACTTTTAAATTACATCTTTTGGTCCCTAAACTTTTTAACTAGTTCACCATATATCAATACCCCTTCGTTTAGCGAATAGATCTAATATAGCATATCAAAAAAGCAGCCACCGTGGAGTACAGGATGAGATCACCATCCAGAGATAATCTTCAATACGTAGAACCTGATGAAATCATCATCTAGGGTTTCTCAAGCGATGGCTCGACGAGGAATAAACTCCACAATAAAATCCAATCTAATCTACCCTGTACAAGGCCGAAGGCCACATGTATAGGCACGCAGGTCATCTGACCCAAACAAAACTCAAACTCCACCAGCCCATCTAGGACCGATCGACCCTGAGTCCCTGATTCGACTAACATGCATGGCACGTCCAAACACAGACACCAATTTGATTCACATACACAAGTGCACGCAGGCATTAAAAGTTAGATGTTAGATAAAAGATCATGTATCACAACTGTATAGGAAACTAATGCATGAAAATAATAAAATACTACGACAAGGATGCTAATCATGTTGGGAAAATTCCATTGATGATCTTCACATCTTTAGAATTAGTACTGATATATTTTGTTGGCTTCATTTTCTCCTCCTTTCCATGCAATAATAAGGTACCTCTATAAAATATCTTTGATGACAGTCTAACAGTTGTAAATTTCTCCATGTCCACAATATATTTATCCTTAAAAATAATAGTCCCAAATTTAAGACTAGAGAATATTAACGAATTACCATCTGCTACATTTAAATTATTGCTAGACAAGTCTCCGTGAATATCTTGAGGAGCTATGGACTCATCACCTACTCCACGGTGGCTGCTTATTTGGCATGCCATGTCAGATCTATTCGTTAAACGAAGGGTTATGGACCTACGGTGAACTAGTTAAAAAGTTTATGGACCAAAAAATACAATTTAAAAGTTGATGGACATGGATGACGCACCACCAAAAGTTAATGGACCCAAAAATGTATTTTAAAAGTTGATGGACCTGGATGACACCACCAAAAATTAATGGACTAAAAAATATAGTTCGAAAGTCACTGAACCTAGATGACACACCACCAAAAATTAATAGACCTACGATGCATTTAACTCTTACTTTACCTTTGTGTTCATAAATTTGAATGGCCTTTTCTTTTATGTCTCTGTTTTTTTCTTAGGTATAGGAGTAGTATGCCCTTGTTTAGTTTATCCGTCAAAACTTTACACCCTATCTAATCGAATATTTGGACATATACATAGAGTATTAAATATAGACTAAAAAATAACTAATTGGACAGATCGTGACTACCTTACGAGACGAATCTTTTAAGTCTAATTAGTTCATGATTCGACAATAAATGCTACAGTAACACATGTGCTAATGATAGATTAATTAGGCTTAATAAATTTATCTCATGATTTAGTAACAGATTTTATATTTTATTTTTTATTTTCAAACACCCCAAATAACATTCAATATGACACCCAAGGCTTTACAACTGCCTCTAAACACCACCTATATTTCCTGACGCGCGCGCTCTCTCTCGGGCTCTGCCTTTTGTTTTCGTTTGCGTGCTCCAATCCAATGATGCTGGCTGGATAAGCTATCTTGGTTTGTGCTGTAAAGCCTAGGATCCCGACAAATCCATGGGCTGGTGGGGTTTTTGTTTTCCGGGGGGGGGGGGGGGGGGGGGGGGGGGGGGGGGGGGGCGGGGCGGAATGGGTAGAGAAGCTTCCAGGGATGGAATCCTGGGAAACGAAAATGTGACAAGATAAACTTTTAAAAATGTTACAGGATATGTGGATTATTGGTCTCCCTTCGCTGTCAGATAAATCAAACGGCTAAAAATATTGACCCCCCTCTCTAGTCTCTATCCATCATGAAGCAAACTAGAAGCACCGAGAAAACTAGCTTCGACCACAACTGGAGGCAGCGAGTGTAAGGGGTTGGGCGGCAATTTGCTTACATCTTTAGTCTCCTGTTTAACATGGGACGTCTAGACCTTGAATTAATTACGGTTGAGCTTTCTACGAGTTCACTCGGTATGAAACAATGTAACCTTTTTTTTTAGGAAAAATGTAACCTTAGATATGACGTGGTAAAGAGTTAGTAACCGGAAGAACTAACCAATATTTCTGGTTGGAATAGAAGAAAGCAAAGAGGTTTTTGCACCCGATCGAAGCGGAGCCCAAAACACTGTTGCCAACTACTCAGACGTACGTGCTGTTGTCAGCCTTGGTTCGCTCATGTATGTAACTAACATTGCTTCGTTTTTTCGTCTTCCCTACATACTCCGTGGTAGGAGTACGTCACTAGGAGGCGCCTTCCGTATTCAAAATCCTGGTACACCACCGGTTTTCATCGGCAACCGCAAGGAGCGAAGGAGCGCGCAACCGACCGACGACGAAACGGGCATGCAGTTTTAATTTTGGTTTTCAACAGCTCGACATTACTGCTACGTATTGATTGGTTGATTGATTATTGCTGGGCGGAGAGTGTAGTATATACGTGTATATATCTATCTATCTATCTATATATTATAAATAAAAGAAGTTAGTATGTACGGAGTAGTATATATATGTTATCTTGCAACGACCATAACCGGCGAGGATACTGGAAAATCTCCTGACCATGTGGCAGACCATTCCAGAGCGGAATAACGAGATAAGCAACAAAAACCCGCACTGACCATGTGGCAGACCATTCCAGAGTGTTGGACTGAGCTGGATTATTTATTGTTCATGCTATAAAACACTGTTTATGTTATAATATTATAAGACAAAAATACTGTTCCGACTACGTAAATAAACCGAACAAGTCGGCTCAAAGTGCAGGCGAACAAGCTCAGCAGGCAATGACTCGTCATCGCATCGCAATCAGTGAGCCGCCCCGCCCCCATTCGCGTTGGCCTGGCCACCGGCCTAGGAGCCGTGCGTTGGACTTGCGCAGAGCATGCATGTAGGCTCTGTACTGCGTCCAACTACGACTGCCTGGCCAGCAGAGAAAGTTGCTGCTCTTTGTGCGGCGTAGTGCTCCTTTCTTTATCTTCCTCTCTGCCCGGCCGGCCCCTCCCGTCGCGTAATCTCATCTCAATCAATCATGGCGGCCGCAGGCTGGCTGCGCTGCTGCGGCGCGCGAGGGCGAGCGCGGCCGACCAGCCAGCCTGGTTGAGGTGGGCGAAGGCCGTGCGTGTCCGCGGTTGCATGCACGCAGATGCATGTGCCTATGCGGCTGGCCGCTGGGTGGTTCTGTCCGGATTCGGATTCGAATACGGATAGTGTCAGTTATGTTGGATAGGATACGATTGGATATCGACATCATAAATATGCGATTTGAGTATTTGGATACGAATACGGTATCGAATGTTGGATATCCGGACTTAGATACGGACATATGTCAACCTCTCTAAACGGATTCGGTTTCGAATACGGTCGGAAAATATCCGTACCGTTTGCATCCTACGTATGAGCAGCAGGCCCCGATGGAGCGAGCCGTCGTTGGCGGGAGGAGCTGGCTAGGTGGGCAGGCCAGGCCAGGGTGCCCACTGCCCAGCCAGCCCCCCAGTCCCCAGGTGGGGCGCGCGCCGGAGGTCGCGGCAACTTGCCAGGGGAGCGGAGCGAAGCATGGAGAACGAAGGAGGATGAGATGAGATCATGGCTACGGCGACTGCGATGCGGCTTGCGCACTCAATCCATCAGCCGGTCCGGGCGTGGCGCAAGTGGACGGACGCCGGCCCGGGGCGCCGCGCGGTCCCGCCCGTGCCATCATCTCGTCTCGTCCAGTCTCCCTGCCCCAGTAGCGAGTGCCAGGGGACCGGACCTGGTGTGCTCGGCTACCTAGCTGCACGGTAAAAGGTCTGGCGCTCTCAGGGTCGGGGAAGCAAGGCCGAATCTACCACGCTGACACATTGGAGCAGGACGACGGCGCAAGGGACAAGCGTCGTACGTCTCCCCTGGAAGAAGGCAGGCACGAGAAGAAGCAGCGTCCCCGCCTGGCCGGTTCCAATCCGTTTTTAGCGCTAATCTATCTACGTCTCGCCTGGAGTGTTCGGGAGTAATCGCGACGACGACGTGTCGACGTGTGCGTGTAAATGTGTAAATCTGCAGACACATGCGGGTACGCATCACGGCGATCGGCGTGGATGCATCATATGTTCCTGGTCCTAGCCAGGCTAGCGAGGTGTCGCGGGCGGCCGGCCTTGCGAACGAACGAAACGCGAACCCAATCAGCGCCGCGGAACGGCCAGGCTAGCGAGGTAACGCTCCCGGCGCACGTCGCGTCGCATCAGCACGCGCCCGATCCAGCGTGGCGGGTCACACTCACACGCTCCCCGGCCGGACCGCTCCAACGTTCACCTAAGCTACTACTCCGATGCTAGGCGGCGGCCCCGCTGGGATGCGGATGCGGCCGTTGGCGCCAGCGCTGCGGCGTGGTCTCGCCTTGCCTTGGACTCTTCATGGGTCGGTCGGATTCCGATCGGTCGGGCCCGCCCCGTTCCAGACCCTTCCGTTCTGCCACCGCCCGCCAGCAGGTCCGAATTCCCCGTGCTCGCTGTTCCAACGGCGACGCCGACAGCCGCTGGGGTCTCGGCATCGGCAGCCGGGCAGCCACGCCGCGCGCAGCCACACATCCCACCCATCCGTGGGCCGCAACGGCTACGTGTCGCGCCTCGTCTCGCGCGCCGCAATTCTTTACCGTGTCATGTCTGGCTCTGGCTATCCGTTCCCGTTGCTGGAGAGACACCAGAGTTAGATTGGTTCGGTGTTTTTAGTCGGAGGTAGGTTTACAAGTGGATTAAATATAGAAGATAACTAAAATGTAATAACGTACTCCCTCTATTCCTTAATATAAGCCATATAGATTTTTAAAGAAAATTTCAAAATATAGATACGTATCAGCTCACACGCCGATTAGTTTGGAAACCTTCCCACCGTACATAACACATGCCCCAACCAATCCCTTAGATTTAGGAAGCAATCTGATTGAGAGAGAAGATGGCCTGATTTTCCTTTTTTTCCTCGGTCTCACATCATTCCTCAAACCATGTGTTAATATTGGTGCTAAAAACTATATAGCTTATATTATATAAATTATGGGATCGAACATATCCTAATAAATCTCGTAATATGCCCACTCACAGGGTAACGTGCCCTGTGTAAGGGCGAGACACGGTGTTGGGGGTTTTCTCGGCCTGCGTAAGAAGGTTTTCTTCCTTAAGTACAAAGTTGCGGGGCTGTCTGCCCACCAGGCCGAGTTTTTTTTTATACGTCGAGCCACCGTAGGGCTTGACTGGATGCTCGCTCCACTCCAGGACGTGGACGCTCTCCGGGTGACACTGTGTGTGTACGGGCGGCGCATATGTTTATTCTGCCATCTACTGTACCCGATGACTGATCAGCATTGCGGCGGTGTGTGCGGTATACGGGTAGGCCGCATCATCATTCTTCCCGTCCGCTATTCCCGTATGTACTTGCCGTTGGATCTCGCCTTTCTCACGTCCCGCCGTTTTTGGTGGAACCATGCTAGAAAATCTGTGGGGTGATGATGCGGCCTCCAGGGCTTGGGCTTCAGTCATGTGCACAGGCACCATCCATGATCAGCCATCGATCGCACTCTTCTCTTCGGATGGAACAAGCTCATGACCGTGCACACATTTTCACACGTGTTCCATTCAAAACAAGTAGGAGTTCATTTGTACCAAGAATGGCTCAAGTACGACATTATTTGCGTCGACCTACACCTACATACTCTCTCTCTCTCTCTCTCTCCCTCCCCGTTCTTAAGTATCGTTTAGATTTTCGTGCTAGTCAAATGTTTTAAATTTATCTAGATTTATACAAAATATTAGTAAACATTTATACCCATATTCAATGATTAATCCAACAATACTTATTACGCATCATAAGTATTAATAATTTTTTTTATATATTTAGTTAAAATTGAGTACTTTGACTCCTCGGTAAGTGAGAACATGGCTTAAAGAGATGGGATATATAATGGAAAATAAATGAATGGACAACAAGCACTAAGGTACAGTAAAACATCGGCCATTTTTTTGGAACCCGTGATTTAGAGAAAAATAAAACTCAACTAGCTGGTATGACCTCCCCGGAGGATCAGCTTAAAGGTGGAAGAACTCAATTGTATTGGAGAAGAAAAATCTCGAACTCTGATTTTGCCGCCAAGACGAGGTTTTTTAAAGCAAGCAGCCTAGTTCCTCGGTCCTAAAATAAATATACATCTCGCCTCGCAATGCAAGGAGATTTTTTTAAAGTTTAATAAAATATATAAAAAATGCACTAATATTTATGATGTATAATAATGATCATTACATTAAATATGGAATATACTTTCATAATCTTCATCAAAAAATATAATTTCATAATAAACTTATTGGGGATACAAATGTTGATACTATTTTCTATATTTTTAGTCAAACTTAAAGTTTGAAAAGCGAGATGTATTATGGAGGGAGTAAATCTGTTCTCACTATGAAAGGAAGTCAATCCAGTAACTTAGGTGCTGTTGGTCCAATAAACTGGAGGGTTTTATCTATGTGTCATTAAAAAAATTATAATTATCTACAGGTTATTAAAAAGTTCGAGCTCACACAGGTGCCACTGGTCCGAACTTATTTGTCCTCAACGCCATTCCGTCCACTTGGGCAAGGCCCTGTTCGCTTCTCTTATAATCCGTCTTTTTCAGCTTGTTTTTTCAGCCGGAACAATGTTTTTCTCTCACAACAAATCAGCCGGAACAATGTTTCGGCTTGTTTTTTCAGCGAAGCGAATGGGACCTAACAGTGTCAAACAGGTGGATGAAGTGACTATTTTGCCCTCAATTCAATTGAATTTCTACTTTTGTTCAGTTTCCTCCTACGCCACTCGCTCGTCCTGCAACACTAGCCTCTTTTGCTCTAGCCGCTCGACGTCGTCGAGCTCCAACTCGCAAGGGGCCTCCGTGCCCCTGCGTTATCTTGCGAGATGAACGCCGTTTTGGCGACGCCCACCGCGACGATGACAGGAGGATGTCGATGGGGAGCACGACCACCCCAACAATGTCCACCACCCTCCCCACCAGCTATAGCAGCAGTGGGTGTTACACTATATAATTTTTGCTAAAACATTGCACATGCATCATGTTTATATGATAGTGTATGAATTATAGAGTGTAAATCAATTTCTATGGCTCGAAACGTTCAACGGAAACGCGAAACGAATGTTATGTTTTATGTCGCGTTATATCACGTAGGGTTTTAAATGAATTTTTATTGAACGGAAATGCTAAAGAATGCGTATGCGGCACTTTAATAAAGTTAGTAGTATTAGCTTCGTAGGAGACGATGAAATACTTGTGGTCGAGAATGGGATTTGCTAGCGAGCATACTTGATAGCATGGAAATCGAATTCGACGTGAAACTGATAAGGACTTCGTCAATTTTCGTAAGTTGGAAAATGGTACGACGAAGCTAAGTTCGACAATATTTGTAGGAAATTTGGGTTAAGCAATGGTACAGTATTAGGGCTTGTTTCAGTAGTTTGACATACCCTCTTGAGTGTAGAAAAACTGGTTTAGCAATTGGATCATCGAGTTTGGACGGGGACCTGGACCCCCAAGACAGAAGGGTGATGGGTTGGTCCTGCTTGTGCCTAGAGTACAAGCGGGGCGTGTGTTTTCGAAGTACCCAGCTGGAGGCATTGATTCGCGAATCACTAAAAAATCCGGTACGACTTGTCTAAACTCTAGCACCGTAGTAAGAACTGAAAGATAGAAGGTGATGAAATGAAACTAATTGCTCAACTCTTACTTGAAAGTAGAACAGGTGCTTACATAGAATGGCTAGATAACAAATTAATACGGTTATTAATAATAACATAAATAAGGACTCACTATTAGTATTGCTTTCTGCAAAAAGGAAACCAACAAACCATAAAAACTTATCATATCCCTTGGAGTCGGAAAATTATTCCCACTAGTCGAATAAGTCTTGCGAGTACATTGTGTACTCATGGTTTATTTATCCCTGTTGCAGGTAGAACATGAGGAGTACCTTTGTGTGGAGGATTCATCTGGTGGGCACAAACGAATCCTCGTTGTTTATCACTAGATATTTATTTTTAATTTCACTGTTTAATATTCCGCACTCTGTCATTTGGCAATGTAATAATGAATTTCTAAGAACTCTGGATGTATGAAATGTATTAAGTATTGTAACTTGTTATCATTATTGGATCATTGGGGGAAAATGTGGATCTTTCGGGTTCTCCCTTGGGGTGTGCCGGATGGATACCGCCCGCTGTAGCATGCTTTTCGGGGTGCTTATTGTCTAATGGAAGACGAGCGCCTTCGTAAGTGTGTTATTTCGGGCGGTTCTGACGTAGTGGGCGCCGCCAAAGAACCCACAGTGATGTCGTTGATGGCCTGGGTGATGGTCCTCGTGACCTCGGCCTCTGCGGGCACGCGTGAGCGCGCACCTGCCTGGCGCCCTCATGCGCCACGGCAGCGGCGAGCTGCTCGAGCCCCCTCCCTCCTACATCTGCGCATACAACAGTGGCCAGTTTGGCGGCGTTGCGCCTGCGGCGCGGAGCTCCGTGAGTGCTACCGGGGCATGACCAGCGCCGCGAGGAACATGCCAAAAGGCTCGCTGGATCAGTACATTTTTTAGGACGGCCAAGGCAGGCGGCGGCTGGCGTTGTCGTTGAGTACCTGCACTATGGCGTCAAGCCAGGGATCTACTACCAGGACATGATCAAGGCCACGAACATCCTCCCGGACGCGGACATGCACGCGTGCGTGGCAGACTTCGGCCACGCCCGGCGGAGCCGCGAGGGCCAGCCGCACCACACGACGTGCGTCGCCGGCACGCACGGCTACCTCTCGCCGGAGTACGCACTCTACGAGCAGCTCACCAAGAAGAGCGACGTGTACAGCTTCGGCGTGCTGGTGCTCGAGGTGATGAGTGGTCGCCGTGCGCTCGACCTATCCGACCCATCCAGGGTCGTGCTGATCACCGACTGGGCGTGGACGCATTACGCACGCGAAGGCTGGCCGGCCGGGGGATGTCCTCGCCCAGGCGCTGCGGAAGGAGCCGAGCACCAGCGTGGCGGCCATGGAGAGGTACGTGCATGTCGGGATCCTGTGTGCCCACGTAAAGGTGGCGTTCCGCCCGAGCATGTCGGAGGCACTGAGGATGCCGGAGGCACTGAGCATGCCTGAGTGATGAGATGATTCGATGGGGAGAATAACATAACAATGGAGGAAAAGCAAGAAGATTTGCTTGGCACACAATGAGTAATCTCTCGTCGCTAAGACGCTGACCTTCTTCCGTAGCCGTGCTCTTTCGAGGTGCCTCTCTGTTCTGCGTGAGTCGTTTTTGAATCTAGGCAAAGCAGAGTGAGGGCCGAAATCAGCGAGCGAGGAATTCTCGTGCCTACGGATAATTCAGCTGAGTCATCTTCAGTCGAATCGTCTCACCTTGTCCCTTGGCCTGGCGTCGTCGTCGTGGCTGAAGCTATCCGACGACAGCAACACTTCTTCTTCCACCGAACGTCCCGCTGTGCCTGCAACTGCAACCAAGGCACTCGGGGAGGGCGGCGGCACTGGCGGGCTTGGGCTAAAGCAGTATGGGTTCAAGTCGAAGGCATCGCGCGACAGCTCCATTAGCAGGAGCAGCCGGCTTCCTGCGCTAGCGCATCCACTCCGGCGGAGTCGAGCAGTGCGGGCGGAGGCTGCGGCGCCGTTGGAGAGAGTAGGGAGCGGCAGCGGGTCGGCGTCGGGGCAGGTCCGCGGCGCGAGGGCGTGCGCGGAGGCGGCGACGAGTGCATCCAGGTCGGGCAGCGAGTGGAGACAGGGGTATTTTGGACATCTTCGCTGACCGGTGCACATGTCTAGGCTGACAAACGGTGAAAAATGAAGGGAAGGTCGACGGAATGGCGTGATGGACAAAAGATTTCAGAGCAGTGGCACATATGAAAACTCAAAAATTTTAATGACTTATAAGTAATTACAAACATTTATAATGACATACAGGTAAAAGCCCCGATAAACTGGAATTACACCTAAGAGTGTCCGTGACGTGGTAACCGTTTCCCTTCGCAAGAAAAGCTCAATCTTCCAAACTTGTGCATCTCCCTCTCTCGTCTCTACTAGTCCTACTTTCTTACACGGTTCCTCCACTACTAGAGAACAGACTTTAGAACGATGTCCCAATTTAGCATTAGCCTCGGCATTTTTTGCCCCCGGGACTAAAGGACCCTTTAGTCCCGGTTGGTAATACCAACCGGGACTAAAGGTCCCTGCCCAACGGTCGTCCGCGGGGCAGGGATCTTTAGTCCCGGCTGGTATTACCAACCGGGACTAAAGGTTTACCTTTAGTCCCGGTTGGTAATACCAGCCGGGACTAAATCTTTTAGTCCCGGTTTGGGTTATGCCCCGGGAATAAAGATTAATATTTAGTCCCGGTTTGGACCCCTAACCGGGACTAATTATCCCGGCCTATAATTCTGCTCAATTCTTCCTCCCCGAGCCCGAGCCATTCCATTATTCAAACTCACTGCCTCTGTTCTTCAGCTTGCTGTTGTTCTTGCACTCTCCCCCTCCATTGGTGTTGCTCTTCGATTTTGGAGGTAACAAACTTAATCCTCTTATGTTTTATCAGTAGCTTATCTCATTTTGCGATGTAGATGCATGTGTAACTTTATATGTTGGACTTTATTATGATTTTATATGTCATTTTTAGCTCAAAATCACATGATGATTTGCATATATGTTTGGATAAACAAAAGTTAAATTAGTTCATCAAAATCACGCCTCGCTCGTCCTCGCTGGAGCACGCGCCATTCTCGTCCCCGGTGGCTTACGTGATCTTAGAATTAATTTTTCCATGAAATGAAAAACTTAGAAAATTGTTAGAAAATTGTAGAAAATCCGCACTAGTTGAACTTGCGGACCGTGTTCATGTCGGCGAGCATGTTCTCTGCCGAGCGGTAACGGACGTCAAGGAGGAGCTTTGATTCTACGAGGGAGAGCGGCAACGGTCGTGGAAGACCGTGTTCCCTTTCTCGTAGAATCGGAGCTCTTCCTTGGCCAAGTACGGTGCCGTCCGGTGGAGAAATGCTCGTCGAGATGATCACGTAAGCAAGGTCAACTAGTACGGATGGTTATTTATTGAAACATGTTTTTGAGCTATAATTTGATGAATATTTGAAAATATGAAATTTACACTAGTTTGCAGAAATAAGTATAGAAAGTAGATGACAACTGTTACTGGATCCTCGGCCTCTCGTTCGGTTGCGAAACGACTGAGGCCAGAACTCCCTCTCATTATCTGCGGCAAGTGTAAGCAGAAGATTGTGATGGAGTACCGAGTCAAGAGACAGGGACCCAACAAGGGTCGTGTTTTCTACAAGTGCCCGGATCGCGATGTGAGTTTCTTACGCATTTTATAATTATGGCTAATTGACCTGCTTTTCTTGAATATTTTTGACTAAATATTTTTTGGCTTTAATTTCAGTGGGAGGGCAATGGATGCGATGGTTGGTACTGGGAGGAAGATTATGCTACATACGTGCAGAATTTGGGTGCGCTTGAGGTAGCGGATGCTGCTGATGAGGCAGTGAGCCAGCAGGAGAAGCTTATTGATATTCAACAGAAGAATGATTTGTCTGTTTTAGTTGCGTACGATCACAAAATAATTATGTTACTGAAGTGCATTGTAGTTTTAGTTTGTTTAGTGATAGTTGGGATTGCTTACGTTGTAGCCAGGCTTAGTTAATTAATCAACCGTGTGTGTGTCATTTATGTTGTGTAATAAAATACTTAATTATGTTCAAGGTTTTCATAATTTGTCATGTAATACAGATTATGTCACGCCATTGGATGTACAATGCCGATCGTCGCTCCCAAGACTTTATAGAGGGCTTGCACTATTTCTTAGGTGTGGCCGAGGCAAATAAGCGGGATGGTTTCATATGCTGTCCATGTGCCCTATGTAAGAATTTAAAGGAATATTCAAGCTCAATGAGTCTTCATTCACATTTGCTTAAGTCAGGTTTCATGTCAAACTATATATGTTGGACTAAGCATGGAGAAAGCGGGGTCATGATGGAAGAAGGTGAAGGAGAAGATTTAGACATTGATGACATTATTGCTCAGTATGGTGCCTTTGATGATACTACAATGGGGGGAGATGAAGAAGAGGTAGCGGTAGAAGATGATCTCGGTGATGCTCTTGGCGATGCCATTCGTGATGCACAACAAGAATGGGAAAGTGAAAAAGAGAAAGTTAAGTTGGAGCGCATGCTTGAGGATCATAGGAAGTTGCTATACCCGATGGCCGAAGAGGGGCAAAAAAAGCTGGGTACAACACTGGAATTGCTACAGTGGAAGGCAAAGAATGGTGTATCCGATAAGGCATTTGGGAATTTATTAAACCTCATAAAGAAGATGCTTCCGAAGCCAAATGAATTGCCCACCACTACGTACGAAGCAAAAAAGGTTGTCTGCCCTTTGGGATTAAAAATCCAGAAGATACATGCATGTCCTAATGACTGTATCCTCTACCATGGCAATGAATACGAGAATTTGGATGAATGCCCGGTATGTAAAGCATCGCGGTATAAGATCAGGCGCGATGATCCTGGTGACGTCGAGGGTGAACAACGTCCTAGAAAGAAAATCCCTGCCAAGGTTATGTGGTATGCTCCTATAATACCACGCTTAAAACGTTTGTTCAGAAATAAAGACCACGCAAAGTTGTTGCGGTGGTATAAAGAAGACCGTAAGGTAGACAATATGCTGAGACACCCAGCTGATGGGTCCCAGTGGAGAGCGATAGATAGAGAATTTTCAGAGTTTGCAAATGAGGTTAGAAACTTAAGGTTCGCCTTAAGTACAGATGGTATGAATCCTTTTGGACAGCAGAGCACTAGTCATAGCACTTGGCCAGTTACTCTATGTATCTACAACCTTCCTCCATGGTTATGCATGAAGCGGAAGTTCATTATGATGCCGATCCTCATCCAAGGTCCGAGGCAACCTGGCAACGATATTGATGTATATCTGAAGCCATTAGTTGAAGAACTTCTAGTTTTATGGAACAAACCAGGTGTACGTGTCTGGGATGAGTACAAACAAGAACACTTTGACCTACGAGCAATGTTGTTCGTAACCATCAATGATTGGCCTGCTTTAAGTAATCTTTCAGGTCAGACAAACAAAGGATATAATGCATGCACACATTGTTTTGATGACCTTGACAGTATATATTTGAAAAGATGTCGAAAGGTCGTGTACCTTGGCCATCGTCGATTCCTTCCTTTGAACCACCAAGTAAGAAAGAAAGGGAAGCATTTTAAAGGTAAGCCAGACCACCGGAAGAAGCCTCATAACCGAACCGGGGAAGATGTACTCGCAATGGTCAAGGATGTGAAAGTAGTATTTGGAAAGGGACAAGGCAGTGAATCTGTTCCCAAAGATGCTAATGGACATGCACCCATGTGGAAGAAGAAGTCCATCTTTTGGGAGCTACCCTATTGGCAAGTCCTAGAGGTCCGCAACGCAATCGACGTGATGCACCTGACAAAGAATCTTTGTGTGAACCTGTTAGGATTCATGGGTGTGTACGGGAAGCCAAAGGATTCACTTGAAGCACGCCAGGACTTGCAGTGCATGAAAGAACGAGACAACCTTCATCCAGAGAAGACAGGTGATGGACGTCATTACTTAAGTCCTGCTAGCTACACGCTTAGCAAAGAAGAGAGGGACAGCATGTTCGAATGTCTAAGCAGCATCAAGGTCCCATCGGGATTCTCCTCCAATATAAAGGGTATAATAAATGTGCCAGATAAAAAATTCCTAAACTTAAAGTCCCACGACTGCCACGTGCTTATGACGCAATTGCTTCCAGTTGCTTTAAGAGGAATTCTACCTCCACATGTACGTCTAGCCACCGTGAAGCTATGTGCATTTCTCAATGCAATTTCTCAGAAGGCAATCAATCCAGTGGAACTAGTTACTCTACAGAACGATGTGGTTCAATGTCTTGTCAGCTTTGAGTTGGTGTTCCCTCCATCCTTCTTTAATATCATGACACACATCCTAGTTCATTTGGTGAAGGAGATTAGTATTCTTGGACCTGTGTTCTTACATAACATGTTCCCCTTCGAGAGGTTTATGGGAGTCTTGAAGAAATATGTGAAAGTCCGTTCTAAGCCTGAAGGAAGCATCGCCCAGGGCTATGGAACAGAGGAGGTCATTGAGTTCTGTGTTGACTTTATTCCTGACATTGCTCCGATTGGCGTTCCCGAATCACGACATGAGGGGAGACTCAGTGGTAAAGGAACTTTAGGGAAGAAAACATATATTGGCATGGAAGACGATTATTTCAATAAAGCACACTACACAGTTCTTCAGAACTCGTCATTGGTGCATCCGTACATCGAGATACATAAGGAGTTCTTACGATCCAAGTTTCCAGGGAAGACTGAAGCTTGGATTAGGCGTCAGCACATGAAAAGTTTCAGTGGTTGGTTGCGAAAAGAATGTCAAGGCGATGACAATATTGATGAGCAACTGTATTTGTTGGCTAGGCAGCCATCGTGGCATATCCTCACGTACCAAGGGTACGAGATAAATGGGAATACATTTTACACAGTTGCCCAAGATAAAAGGAGCACCAATCAAAATAGTGGTGTTTGCATAGATGGCACAGATCCAAATGGGAATATACAAACATATTATGGCCGCATAGAAGAGATATGGGAACTAGACTACGCACCTAATTTTAAAGTCCCTTTGTTCCGGTGCCAATGGGTGAAGCTGACCGGAGGAGGGGTAACAGTCGACAAAGAGTATGGAATGACAACAGTGGACCTCAACAATATTGGATACAAGAGGAACCATTCGTCCTTGCTGCCGATGTGAGTCAGGTGTTCTATGTGAAAGACATGTCTACAAAATCAAAGAGAGGAAAAAACGAAGACATCAACTCAATGATCAATGAGACAAAGCGCCACATAATTCTTTCTGGGAAAATAAATATAGTAGGAATTGAAGACAAGTCAGACATGTCCGAAGATTACGAAAGAAATGTCCGAATTCCACCCTTCATAGTGAAGAAAGATCCAAGCATCATGTTAAATGATGAAGACACTCCATGGTTACGACAAGATCATAACCAAGGGTCATACGTCAAGAAGAAATTCACTGTTGTGCCCGCATGATACAACGATGCATGTTTAATATATTATGTTTTAGAGACGGATATTATGTAATATGTTTTCGGAACCCTAGATTGTCTAAAATTGAAAAGTTTTGAATACCAAGTTTGTTCATATCATCAATATCTACAATCCTTATATAGACCATTTTTTCATTTGAGAAAGCTTGAACAAAATGTAGTTCAATTTTCACAAGTGTGTGACATAGTTTTAGAAGTCTATAAGAGATAAGGAAAATTGTGACTAGTGTTTGATAAAAATTTCTCAAATGGGAAAATGATCTATGTAACAATTGTAGATCTTGCTGAGATGATCAAACTTGGTATTCAGAGTTTTTTCATCTGAGGTCATTTAGTGTCTCATTTGAGCAAGTTTGACCAAGTCAAATTTGGTCAAATGAAAAAACAACACTTTGACCCTAGTATTATGGACTCTAAATGACTTCGAATTGAAAAGTTTTGAATACCAAGTTTGTTAATTTTGGTCGAATTGAAAAAACAACAATCCTTATATAGGCCATTTTTTCATTTGAAAAAGTTGTACAACAAAAAATACTATATTTTCTTTATTTTTATAGGTTTAACAAAAATTTCCTGTCAATTTTGGTCAAAAACCGAAAAAAATTGAAACATTGACGTTACAATAATGTGATAATAAATTTCCTATCGAATAATATTAGTTTTATTAATTTTAAGTTACAAATATATTTTTGCATTAACAAAATACTTAGTATTAGTAACATTTATATTCTATATTCATAAAAGAAATTAAAAACTTTAGGTTACAAAATTTTCCTATTTACAATAAATAATTAGTTAATCAATAGTATTTTTTAAAATAAATATTGCAAAGTATTGAAGTTGATATGGAATTAATTGTTTAACCTAGTATTAAACAAAATCAAAACCCCAGGCCAATTACGCTGGCGGGTTGCCAAAACTTTTAGGCCTTCAGTCCCGGCCCAGACTAAGAACCGGGACTAAAGGGTGGGCGGCAATTTCGTTGCGCGCCCAAAAATACCTTTAGTCCCGGCTAGTCAAACCAACCGGGACTAAAGGGTTGGGCCTTTAGTCCCGGCTGGTAATACCAGCCGGGACTAAAGGGTTTTTAGTCCCGGTTGGTGTTACTAGCCGGGACTAAAGGGTCCCGGCCTATATATATCTAACGTCTCTTCTGTTCATCTTCGATCTCGTCTCGGCCGCGCCATCCGCCGTCGTCGAGCTCGTCCTGCCGCGCCGCCGTCGTCGTCTACCCCCACCCGGCCGCGCCATTCTCCCGGCCCGCATCGCGCCGCATCCCGTCTCCGCCGCTGCACCCGATCCCACCCTCCGTCGCCGAGGCTTCCCGCGCGCCCACCGCCGTCGAACTCGATCTATACTGCGCTCTTGATCGGCTGCCGTCGTCGAGCCTCGCCCGCCCGGCCTCGTCTACCGTCGTCGAGCCCCGCCCGCCCGGCCTCGTCGTCGAACTCGCCCGCCCGCCCGGCCTGCCGTCGTCGATTATAATGTTGGATTTTTCATTGTTTTTTTAGATAATACTAATAAACAATATTTAGTAGTTATTTAGTTTTTTAGTTAGTTTTTTAGATAGTTTTTGATATATGTTAGTTAGATTTTTTAGTTAGTTAGATTTATTAGATAATTGATATATGTTAGTTAGATTTTTAGTTAGTTAGATTTATTAGATAATTGATATATGTTAGTTAGATTGTTAGGTGATATATGTTAGTTTTTTAGGTAATTTTTTAGTTAGTTAGATTTTTTAAAATGTATTATCTATTACTAGTTTATCTAATTTCATGTTGGATTTATTTAATTGGATTTAGTAATTATATATTCTATCTCTTATATATATCTAGAGAGAGATTCTATATGGTATACATATGTACTTAATTATTTCTATATGTATATATACATGTACTTATTTTCATGTGTTGAGAGAGAGAGAAAATTGTATCTAGAGAGACATTCAATGTGTTATCACATGCATATCTAGAGATATAGACATATGCACTTATTTCTATGTGTTGAGAGAGAGAGAAAATATATTGTATCATTCTATGTGTATATATATACATGTACTTATTTCCATGTTTTTGGATCGAAAGTGTTTTTGATTCGATTCCAAAGCCTATACCTTATTATTGTTTATCCTTATGAAATATTATGTGTTATTATATTTAATTGGATTTAGTAATTCTATATGTGTTATCACATGTACTTATGTTATGTACCATAATAATTCTATCTATGTGTTATCTTGAAGATACAAATGGCTGCTCCGGATGATAACTTGAGTGATGACATAATGGCGGATATTATCAACGCCGGCACCAATGTGGATGTAGATGACACGAGTCAGTACTTTGCTGATTATGAGGATATCCTGAATATGCCGGTGGTTGAAGATCAACAAATTGTCGCGCAAGAAAATACTGGCGAGGTATATTCGATTATCTATCATCTCTTATAGATGCATGCGTACGTATATTTGTTGTTAATCGTTGTGTTTCTACTCATGTAGCCGGTCTCTGGATCTACATCAACCACCGACAAAAGTAGGAAAGTCCGTGGGCCAAAAAAGCCATTAGAGGGCCGTTTCATAATATCAGAATTCGACACCGACACCGGCAAACCATTGGGACCACATGCTCAGACATATGTCAATCAATGTGGGTTCATTGTAAGGGATAGGATCCCAGTTAGTGCTCGTGAATGGAAGCAGAAGATATCCGCTCCTAATGTTAGTTTTGTATCTGATCGTGATAAGAACCTAGCTTGGAGAGATATCACTCAGCATTTCACATTACAAGCAGATGATGCTTTGAAGGAGCTAGTGAGGGATTGGACAATGAAGAAGATGGCAACATTGTTCCAGAGTTGGAAGAAGACATTGTATAAAAAGTTTATCTTGAAGAATGCTACGCCGAATTTCAATGCTAAGGCGTTTGTCAAGTTGGAGTCCCATTGGGATGCCTTCGTAGAATACAAGACATCTCAAGACAGTGAGGAACGTGTGATGAGGAATCGGCAGAATGCCCGACAGAAGCAATACCATCATCGCATGGGATCAGGTGGTTATAGGAGTGCTATTCCCAAGTGGCAGAACCTAGAAGCAGAGATTACTGCCAAGGGAATCATACCTGAAACAATAGAAAAGAACTGGCCTCAACGCACGAAGAATTGGTTCTACGCTCATGGGGGAAGCCTAGACCCAGACACTGGCAAGCTAATTTTCGGCCAAAAAATTGAGAGAGCAACACAGAGACTAGCTCGTGCTAGGGAAGAAGCTGATAGTGGTGTTTTCAAGCCCAACAGAGAGAAGGATGAATTGACATATGCCCTAGAGAATCCCGAACACGGTGGTCGAACAAGAGGCTATGGGGCGGTTCCGTGGCTACACGCATTCCCAGCAGACAAGGATACCTACAGAAGCCGCCAGAGAAAGAAGGATGAGGAGGCAGAACGAATTCGTGCATTGGAGCAATTTGTTGATGAGTCACGACAAGCATTGCTTGAATCACGTGAACGAGAAAAATCTCTTGAGGCAAGAATGCAGGAGGAGATCAAGAGGCAAGTGCAGCTAGCAATGAGTCAAATGCAATCGCAATCAACGCCGGGAGTCACCATTAGCCCCGTTGGTCAGATGAAAAGCAGTTGTGCTTCTACGGAGCTGCCAGTTATTCAAGACGACGCTGGGTTGCGCTTCCCTGTTGATGACATTACCGAGCCTCTAACAAAATGTGAGCTGCACATTCCAGATGGTAATGCATCAATCATGGTGGCTGTCGGGGTTGTATCTCCAATAGACCGAACGAAGACACCAAGAATCCATGGATCAGTTATTCAACCTGGATATGCTAGCGTCTCGGTCGATAGAGTGCTCAAAGGTTACAGCAATGTTCCTCTTGACATTGAAGGTGGTGATGGGGAGAAGACACTAGGAGAAACAGAGAAGACATTTATTCAATGGCGCAAACGCTTCATCATCATTCCTGGGGCGCCACCGCTTCCCCTACCTCACCCTAGGTACGAATGAAAGTGAATGAAATATTATTTTCCATTAATTTTCTATTGGCTTCAAAAATAATTGACACACAAATTGTTTTTATAGCAGGGTCTCTCCCCAGCCTAGCCTAATCATTCATTCCCCATCTCATCACAGCGTCGCGGGGGGCGAGACGACTTCATCCCCACGGCGATCGCCAACTCCTACACCGGCCCCATCGCCTCCACAACGATCTCCAACTCCTACACCGGCCCCATCGCCTCCACAACGATCTCCAACTCCTACACCGGCCCCACCGCCTCCACAACGATCTCCAACGTCTCCACGCCGGTCTCCACCAACACCGGCCTCATCGCCTCCACGCCGATCTCCAACACCGCCCCCACCCCCTCCACAGCGACGCACTACAAAGACGTCTAAGGTCCCGGCGGCAAAGAAGACCCCAAGAAAAAGAGTTATTTCTCAAGAAATACTTCCTGAAAAGACTGATGAGCAAATAGCAGCTGAAGAAGACAAAAAAGTAAAAGATTTTTTTATAGATATCAAAAACAAGAGTCAAGCAAAGCTTAAGGAGAAGCCGTACTTTTACATACCACGAGATGTGCTGAGGCAGAAGGTCGATGCTCACAAGAAAAAGATGATTGAACTTCGTAAGCCTTCGCCACTATCAGACTATGACCGCTCCCTCGTGAAGTCACATGATGCAGATAAGAAAAGGAAAAGAGCATCAGGGAAGGATGTCCCACAGCTCGGACAACAGAAGCAACCAATGCAAAATCTTATTGTTGCTAATGAATATGGTTCCAACATAGAAGTCTATCGACCAGACAACTCTGGAGAAGTGTCGGTTCAAGCCCTTAATGCTTTTTTTAAAGATACTGGTTTAACCTTGGATCAATTGACGGGCAAAGCTCCAATCCAGAACCTGGAAGTTGATACCTGGAAGACTTATAAATATGGCAAAAGTCTGTACAACCCTGCGGCTCTGAATGAATTGGGTACGCAAATGTACTTGCTCAACAAGTGGTACATGCAGGCGTGTGGCAGGGGTGAGCAGTGGATCTTTGTCAGATTTAGAGACCATCATTACTTCCGTGGCGATGACATCTTACATATTAGTTTCGAAGAATTGCATCAACTATTCCACTTGGACGCTCTGGACAAATCAATCATGAGCTCCTTTTGTTTGTAAGTGATTCTTACTTTTATTTAATAAACTCACTTCCATGCGTACGTGTATATAATTATCCTCACATATAACTTATATTTATATATAGATTCCAGATGTCAGAGCTCCAAAGAATACAAGACACCAGTGTTGGCTTCATTGATCCTTATATCGTATTCAAAACCGATATTATTGTCAAGGACCACTGGGTATCTGAAGCACAGAGGAATATCATGAAGTTCTTCGTGAAGCAGCACGACAAGACAACAATACTTTTCCCGTACAACTTTGAGTAAGTGTTAATAATAATGTAGTCTACACATTTTATGTAATATCAATACAACTTATATGCATGTACGTGTGTGTATAAACCAATGCAGTTTTCACTGGATACTCATTGTCATTGAGTTAAACTCAAGTCGGTTACTAATCTTTGACTCGTTGAGAAAAGAACGGGCACTATACCAAGATATGATAGATATTATCCAGGGGTAATTTCGATCTCTCGCGCACAACTATTATTGAATAGACTTTGCCATAATTTATTAACGATCGTACATTATTGGTCGCACAGGGTTTGGAAAGAGTTTATTCGGCAACATCGCAAGGATTGCAAGGCACCACTTAATGTAGTTGAAATACCAGTAAGTTGTACTATATACACTTCCCCACGTGTTTAATTACTATATCGTACTTCAATTTACGTGTGAGATGATGAGAATAATCTTCTTCTCGTACAGTGGTGTTTGCGGCAGGAACCAGGTAATAACTTGTGTGGATACTACGTTTGTGAATTTATCACTGCGCACATAAGAAGAACTCCTGAAGATGTCCTCAGAGTACGTATATATCAATATTTATTTATTTTTAAAAGAATATATATACATATATGTGTATTAATACTTTTCCTTTTATTTCAAATGCAAGACTGAATGGTTGAAACGAAGGGTCATGCAAAAAGACCATCTGAAAGCAGTTCAAGAGTCAATAGCAGGATATCTTCTAGAAAAAGTGCTAAATCCCAACGGCGAGTTCTACTTTGATCTTAAGGAATAAATGATGTAAATTAAATGTTTGTTGATATCGTTATTTTCGAGAACAAGATTATGAAAGTGTTGTATATACACATATATATATATATATATATAATATATATAGTTTCATACTTTATTCGAATATAATAATGCTCAAGATGAGAATTAGATGTAATTATATGCATGCGTGTATTTATATTAGCAACGTAGAATACGTACATAAAAACATATTATATATTAAACAAATACGTGTAACTGAACTGAAAACAAATTAAACAAAAAAAAAGAAAAAGAAAAGGAACCGTTAGTCCCAGTTGGGGTTACCAACCGGGACTAAAGGGTGAACCATTAGTCCCGGTTGGTAACCCCAACCGGGACTAAAGGGTGCGCCAGGTTCGCTCGGCTGGAGGGCCTTTAGTCCCGGTTGGTGTTACCAACCGGGACTAAAGGTCCCTCTTTAATCCCGGCTCGATGACCCGGGACTGAAGGTTCCACCTTTAGTCCCGGGATCGTTGTCCCGGCGCGGTAACCGGGACTAAAGGCTATTACCGCCCGGGACAACAGGTCCATTCTGTAGTAGTGCTCTGATGTAGTTGGCTATATATGATTTGCTTGAAGCTAGCTGTCATGAAGCACCATACCAGATTACAAGTGGTACACACTACACACGATCATCTGCGCTAATAGGCACACTTGCGCAGACGAATCAGGATGGGACGGGTCATTGAGTCCTGATTGCTAATGCAGCTGGCGCAGTCAGCATCCATTCCAGCTGATCTGCTCCTCTACCTGCGCTGCTAAGGTAAGAATGGAGTAGCCTTTCCGGCGCGCGCCCTGCTTTCACGGCCACGGCATCCACAGCGGACATTGGCAAAATGGAGTGCCCACCACCTGGCCACCCCACTACCACTAGCGATCCAATCGAAAAGGAAAGGGCGGTAAAAGTTGGTAAAACCAGCGGCGTGCGAGATCGTTTGCAAGGCAATGCAACAACCAGCGGGGGATCGGATGGATGGACTCCAGCACTAGTGTGCACGCACCGAAAGCCCCCGCGGGCCGGCGGTGGTCGTGCAAGTGAAGTGAGCCGGTCATGGTCGTGGCCGGGTGATTCAACCTGTCTGCCGGTGCCGTCCTTTTGAACGGAGCACTTGCGTTGCCGCGCCGGTTGTGGCTGCTGCTGCTGGGTCCGGATCGGACAAACAGTGCAGGCTACTAGTGGCACGGAGGCTTGGCGTAGCTCCAACAGGCAGACAGATGGAACCTTGCGAAAGCAAAAGTTATTGCATGCGGATGCAGCAGTAATCTCCCTTCCCAATCCATCACGTGGATTCTTGCGTGATCCTTGGCTACCAAGGTACGGAGCACCACCAGTACTCCTGTTCTCGATCTCCAGGGACTGTTCAAAACATGTTTTTATTTTCTGCAGAATTTCAGAAACGTAACCTCTTGCGAGATCAGAGCATCAGATCGACTTGTTTGTATGATGACTGAGGTACTTAGTTCATTCAGACGCAGTCCAATTCCAATCGGTCCTGGATAATCGTGCCTATTCGGCTGATATTAAGGCTGGCTAAAGTTGTTTTGTTGTGAGAGAAAAATACTGTAGATTCTGGCTGATAAGACGGCTGACTGTCATGCGAACAGGCCTATCGAGGGCCCTACCCTAGCTACAACCAGAACAAAGAAAGGAGGGGAGCACGGATATCATCAGCAGCAGAATGTAATCTGTTAACAAGTACACGCACGCATGCTTAGGGGGTCCTAATCGTGGCACACAGAGCCCACAGGACGAGATGACTCGTTCGCTAAGCTTCTGTGGGTAGGAGACGCGCGGCGGTGCAGCTTTGTTTCCCCGTCACCCACGACCACGAGATGGGCACATGTCCACGTCGTCGGCGGTCGCTGTCCGTGGCCGGCTGCCGCCAGACGTACTTACGTATTTTACGCTTAATTCTCGATCGCCTCCTCCGTGCGACCGTGTCCCGTCGGATCATCCTTTTCTTTGCGTAGACAAGTGCTGTACTTGTTATGCCAAATTGCCAATGTGATTCTCACGGCGGCTCCGTTTCTCAAACCATGGAAAGGGATACCTACTGCAGAGAGACAGGCGGCTGATGATTGCAGAGTTTTTTTTTTTGGGTTGGGGGGGGGGGGGGGGGGGGGGGGGGGTTGTTTTAGGTAGATGCATGATTTGTCGTCGAATAATATAAAATCTCGATCCACTGGGCGGGATTGAATAATGCAATTAGCTTGATTGTTTTCTATTAAAAGAACTTGATGTACAGAAGAGATTAGATTTTTTTGTTTGGCGAATCGATCACAATTCAAACGCAGCGCATACGCATGAAGTTGGGATTCCATATGGGCGAAATAAAAAACATGTGCCTCGTTCAAAATAATATACTTACATGACACATTTTCCTTCAAGTTTGGACACCGGACCTTGTCCCACACTTGACTTAAACCCTGCAGGTGTTACTACAATATAATATATGGCTCGTTGGACTAGTTCTAATGCACTGCAGGGTAAGATACTAGCGAAATGGTCACCGTGTTCCTATATCAGTTAGTACGTACAACATTGTTTAGCATAAATCTCAATTCCCAAATGTAAAACCAAGTAGTGATCTGAGTGAGAGCCTTCGAGGCCAACGTTATAAGCTGTCACTGTCAGCAATTGTTAAACTACGCCCTAGCGCCATCCGAAGCTCATCATGCATGGGCATAATTAGCGTACAAGCCTGCAGGGCATGCCGATACTGTGCTCCACCGTGGTGAAAAAGGCAGATCTTGTGTACAGTAGTTCGTGCACCCAAAGTCAGCAACTGCTGCTGCATCTCCATACGGAGTATCTCATATCGTTCGGCAGTCATTTCTGATGGCCACTCAGGCACTCGCTCAGCTAAGATGACGGACGGGATTTGATTCCGGTTTCCACTGGAAGCAAGTGGCCATCTATCTACTCCGAGCGACCCTGTGTGCTAAAAGAAAAGTAACATTTCACCGTGGTGAAAAAGGCTTGTAGTTGCTGTGTTTCCGTTTGGAATGTGCAGTGCGATCCCAGGACGAGAGCTCCCCCAAGGCGTCAGGACAAGATCGGTTTCAGAGTGGCCACCACGATGGCACCGTGCTTTGAATTTATTCACGCCTCTAGTACAGATTACTGAGAGGAGCAGGGCGTCGCTGTCCTCCTCGTTTTCAATTCTGAGAACAGACCAATTTGCCGGAAAAGGAGACCGTGCTGACGCTCAGGTTGCTGCAGGCGCTCCTGGAGCTGCATATTAGGAGCACAGAGTACTGCTGTGTCTGTGTATAACAACCGAGTTTCTGTTAAAATAAAAAACCACAGGAACTGAACTTTCCTAAACAAACCCTCTATTATCTGTCGCCAAGCCTCTTGAATCATCATGATGATGGAATCGATCAGTTGATCAGGACTCAGGAGTACATGATATCCGTTGATGCTTGGCCAAAAAAATTGCTCGGCCTCATCTCAACAGCCACTCATTGCTGTGGCCCGCGCGCGCCTCCTCCTCGAGCTACCGGCTAGGAATCGAGCGGGTTGGACTTGGACAGACATGCATGCATGCTTTCAGTTTCAGATAACACGGCCATGACATGGAGCTGAATAAGCCTACTCAACCCAATCAGCTGATAGATGCATTAAACTAACTACTCCATTTCTTCCCTCCTCTCCAAGAATCGCATTAAATAAAGGAGAACTGCTACAGATTAGTGTTTCTAGTACTCCTGCTACTGCTAGCTAGCATCATCCTCTCAGAGCACTGCTAGTCGATCGTCCTAGCAGTACCCAACGACATCCCAACCATAAGATAAACGAACGAACGCTGCTGCAGCCTGCTGCCTGCAATGCCCTGGTCTGGTGTTGGTGTACTCCTACGTGCAGTCCTACTACTTCACTTTCCATCCAGGCTCTGGATTGGAACAACACAGCCAATTTGATGATCTGAACAACATGTTAACGGCCAAAACATATCCAGCCGCGCGCGGCCTGACGAGCTCGATTAGTCCTCTGGTCGGCAGATCTCGGCGTCGACGCGATGTGACCATCACCATGCAGGCACGCATTGAATTGGAGCGAGCTCGTGAGAGATACTCTACCAACAACAGTTACAGTACGTGGTCCGGCGCCCGCAAGGCCCTGTTGGAGAGCGACGTCGCGGGAGGAACTCCCCTGTCTTCCGCTCAATAATTGTGCGCAAAAACAAGGCGAATCACGGCACCGCCTCCGGCCTGTAGTAGTATCGATGTTGATCGGGAACGAACGTACTGGAGCACGCTGGAATCTTCCAGCCTTTTCGTTTCAGCAGCACGTTGGACGAACAGTTTCAGAAAGACGTACGCGCGCGGCGCTCCACTGTGTCGGTCAGTTCTCTTGGCTACAAGCAGCAAGCAGGCCATGAGAGGAATGATGATCTCGACGTCCACGTACTACTACTACTACGCATGAACGAACCATTTCCCTCCTGCTGGAATCTCTCTTTACAGCTCTGCATCACAGCATGAGGACAGAGGAGGGAAGGTCAGGTTGCTGTTGCCCCCCGGAGCTTTATATGTCACATGATCCCAAAAAATCAGTTTGCGTGTGTTTAGGGCGACGAGGGGTGGACAAACAAGGACTGTACTTATTGAATACAGTAACATTTTATATAAGGATACTACTACAGGTGAAGGACGAAGACGGCGATCGATCTCTTCTTTTTCTCAGCTCGTGGCTGATGTCTTGGACTGGAGGAGGAGAGGAGACGACAGGGACCTGCGAGCTAACGGCAGCCGCGAACAGAGCACCACCATACGTGGTCGGGGACGGTGCGGTGGTGGAAATAGAGAAATGGCTTTGGTGGTGGCTGGACTCGCCGGGGCGGTTGCGTTGCGTTGCTGCCCTTTGCATTGCATGCGCTGGACGGATGCACGTAATAATGGAAGCATTAGGTGAACGCACCTGCTGTTCATTCTTCCCAATCCCCAACTAATAAAGATCATCACCGGGATTAAATTTATCTCTCATTCTGGTACTAGCCACGTCACATGCCGCGACCTTTATTCATGCCTGCCTTTTTGTTTGTTTGCTTGCTCTCCTGGATTATTCTGCATGCAGTTGGTATTATTATTATAACTATATACATCAAGCCTAGGATAGATGATGGATCAAATCATCCTCTGTATGTGTAGTAGCTGGGTACTGGCATGCATGACGATGATGCAATAGACTTCCCGGGACTTTTTCATGTGTGTTCCGTTGGTGAAATGCCAAGAGGAACCTTATATCTTCCACTAATATCAAGGGATGATCCATCACTTCTCAAGTCAATAGCTAAAAGCATCTGAATAAGAGAAAACAAAATTACCCACAGATTTTTGCTGCAAGAGCTGTTTCATCTGGAGAATGATGTGATGTATCCCATAGACGCATTACTACATTTTTACTGCTTAATCAATGATTCGAATTTATACTCCAATCCAAACATTTTGTTTCTATACCGTACCTTTGGACCTCAAATTTTGATTGCTAGGATTTGTGGCAGGAGGAGAGCGTTGTTTATTTGCCTGCTCCAAATGGAATCATGAGGTAATCCACTTTCTGGTTCCAACTAATAAAGATCACCCTAGGATTTGCCATGACATAAAAAAAGAATAGCCTTCAATCAAGTAATAACAAATCTAAATATAAATCCAGTACTAGCCACAACGTGCCGTGACCTTTTACCGATCCGCTCTCCTCTTTGTGCACGACCGTCAATCCTATCAAATCTGATCAAATATTCCTCGCAAGACCAAAGTCTTGTAGCATATGCTTTTCATGATCTGATGTGTGAAATAATTTGACTAGATCTCTAGTAGTTCTTTTTACTGCTTTCATGCATGTATCAACCTTTTTCTAAAGGAAATGCGTGTTTTAACTAGAAAAGAGAGGGAAATAGGGGACCTCCTATGAGCGAGTGTTCAGTTTCACCCTAGAATCCCAAAAAGTGCTACAGTACTTATCACATCGAATGTTTGCGGTCCGTGCATGGAGCATTAAATGTAGACGAAAAAAAACTAATTGCACAATTTGGTGGAAAATTACGAGACGAACGTTTTGAGCCTAATTAGTCCATGTTTGAACACTAATTGCCAAATAAAAACGAAAGTGCTACAGTAGCCCAGAAATCTAACTTTCTGGAACTACACACGCTCTGAATCTTGTATTGCTCACACATCACGTAATCCAATAACCTACTTGGCTTTGCGGAGGACCGAGGGCCGGTCACAATGCATAGGAGCAAACTTAATTATTTATTCTTTTGACTTGTTTTTTTAGTTTTTTATTTTTTCATTCTAATGTCGATAACTAACCATGTTTACTGGACTGAACATTTACATATATTTCAATGTTTTTTTGGATTGTTAATCTAACATAGCCTAATTCCACATTTCAGATAAACTAGTTCAACATCTTATCTGCAAATGTTGAAACAATATATCCAAAGTGTTAAAATAACACATCCAAATTATTCAAATGGAGCATTTCAAATGTTGATTTTTTATTAAAAAAAGCGAAATAGAAGGAAAAACAACTCATATGGGATGCAATTTGTTGCATTTATTATAAAAACACTCTAGCTCAAACGGATTTGAAATTATTCACGGATTGAGAAAAACACATTTCAACTTTAAGATTGAAACTAGTTAATTACCTATAGGCCCACCCATTACTCTCTATCAAGTTGTGCAAGATATCATACATCATACATTTGGCTGAAAGGTCCTAAATGACTAGAGGGGGTGTGAATATAGCCTGTAAGAATTTTCTACAAACTTACTAGAATAAATGGTTTGTACACTAAATGGTGTAATGCAATTTTGCTCTAGCTCTAAAGGGTTGCAAGCCACCTATACAAACAATTCTAGTTGCTATGATCTCGAGGTTCACACAAAGGCTAAGTCACTACTCTCTAAGCTAGTGAGCTCTCAAAGACTAACTAAAGAGCCTCACTAATCAAACTAACAAGCTCTCAAAGACTAACGACACTAAAGAGCTTTACTAGGCAAGAATGTAAACAATGTAAATACAAGATAGTGTGTTGGAAGATTGAAAGGTCCTAATGGTTAGAGGGGGTGAATAGCCTATTAAAAATTTCTACAACAACACTTAGCAAACCGGTTAGACAAATATAAGGCGAAGCGAGTGTTGCGCTAGCCTACTAAAAAGCAAGCCACCTACCACAATTCTAGTTTCTATAGTCTCTATCCATACAATGGCTATGCTACTATACTAAGTTAGTGTGCTCTCAAAGGCTAACTAAAGATCCACACTAACCAAACTAACAAGCTCTCACGACTAGCTACACTAAAGAGCTTGACAACTACTTTACGGTAATGTAAATAGAGAGAGCAAGATGGTTATACCGCCGAGTCAAGGAATGAACCAATCAATCACAAGAATGAATACCAATAAAGACCAATCACCTCGAAATCAAATGATGACATAATGATTTTTACCTAGGTTCACTTGCTTGCCGGCAAGCTAGTCCTCGTTGTGGCGATTCACTCTCTTGGAGGTTCACGCGCTAATTGGCATCATACGCCAAACCCTCAATAGGGTGCTGCACAACCAACACAAGATGAGGATCACACAAGCCACGAGCAATTTACTAGAGTACATTTTGGCTCTCTGTCGGGAAAAGATCAAGAACCCATCACAATCACCATGATCGGAGCCGGAGACAATCACCAACCTCCGCTTGACGATCCTCGCTGCTCTAAGCCGTCTAGGTGGCGGCAACCACCAAGAGTAACAAATAAATCCCACAGCGAAACATGAACACCAAGTGCCTCTAGATGCAATTACTCAAGCAATGCACTTGGATTCTCTTCCAATCTCACAAAGATGATGAATCAATGATGGAGATGAGTGGGAGAGCTTTGGATAAGCTCACAAGGTTGCTATGTCAATGCAAATGGCCAAGAGAGTGAGCTAGAGCCAGCAATGGGGCTAAAATAGAGAGCCCCCATGAATAGAGCCATTGGCTCTATGTGCCCTAAAAAGTCGAGGCGACTGGACGCACTGGTCGGATTAACCAGACGCAGAACCCTAGCGTCCGGTCCTCTGATGATCGCCACATGTCATCAACTTCAAATGCCGAGCGCCAGATCTTAACAGCTAGTCTACTTCATGCCACGTGTTAAGTTGCGATCGAATGCGCTGCTCAAAGTGATCGGACGCTCCACCACTAGAGCCCGGTCGTTTCCAGTAAGGTTCCAAAGATGGTTTTTCGCGACCGGATGCGTCCGGTGGCTCATGACCAGACCCAGGCTAGCGTCCGATCAACTAAGCCTTTCTCTGTTGCTTACGTCAGCGTACGTTACTAGGTGACCGAACACACCCCCTACGCGTCCGGTCCCTCTTTCTCTTCAGCGTCCGGTCAAGGGACCGAGGGTGCCCTTCACGGCGCGCCATTGACCGAACGCGGGGTCAAAGTCCGGTCACTGCCCAAAGCAGAGTCTGGTCAATATGAAACTTCTCCTTTTGACCCCGAACTTCACCACCCTTGATCAAATGTGCCAACCACCAAGTATATCACCTTGTGCACATGTGTTAGCATATTTTCACAAATGTTTCAAGGGTGTTAGGACTCCACTAGATCCTAAATGCATATGCAATGAGTTAGAGCATCTAGTGGCACTTTGATAACCGCATTTTGATATGAGTTTCACCCCTCTTAATAGTACATCTATCGATCCTAAATGTGATCACACTCGCTAAGTGTCTCGATCACTAAACCAAAAAGCTCCTATCAATTTCACCTTTGCCTTGAGCTTTTTGTTTTTCTCTTTCTTCTTTTCTAAGTCCAAGCATTTGATCATCACCACGCCATCACCATCATCATGATCTTTACCATTGCTTCATCACTTGGAGTAGTACTACCTATCTCATAATCACTTTGATAAACTAGGTTAGCATTTAGGGTTTCATTAATTCACCAAAACCAAACTAGAGCTTTCAATCTCTCTCTTTTTGGTAATTGATGACAACCCTTTCACAAAGATATGAATTGGAATTCATTTGAATCCATGTTGCTTGCCCAAGCATATTTACCATGTGTAAAAGGATATGGACAAGTTTATGAATCCCATATGGTAGCAATTGCTCCCCCTACATATGTGCTAAGAGTTTGGATAGTAGCTTGTACATATGTTTAGATAGGAAATGTAGGAGTCAATGTCTACCAAATGATGCTAAGGTATAAAAGATGGACCTTTGAAGCGTGATAGCAATCGGAGTGCACCAATATAGCATCCTTAGCACCATGAGTAACTAGACATACACAAAAAACTAGAATATCCCATGAGATCAACATTAGAAGCAAGGGTCTAGTTTTCATAATATGATCATGAGTCTAGTTACTTAACCTATGCATGCTAGTTTTTTATTTTATCATTCAAATCTATAACTAGCATACACCACACAAGCATGGATATTGAAAATTAAGACTTGTGTCATGCAAGCAAACATATGAAATGCTCATTCAAATGCATCCACCAAGTTTATGAGCTTGCTCCCCCTACTTGTGTGCTCAAAATTTTAATTGATCCCTTACTTTGTCATATCTCTCCCCCCATATCAATTTCTCCCCCATTGTTATCTTTTCACTATCTTTGAATTTCTCCCCCTTTGTCATCAATGACCACAAAGGTTTAATTTTAAATAGGTTGAGATTATCAATGTTAATCATTGGGGTGATGATCATTTTCCTAAATTTGATCCAATCTAGATCATTTGCTAAAGATATTTAACTCAGTTTGATCCAAGGACAAGCTTCTTCACACCTCCAAATAAGGGTTATCTTGTACCATGTTGAGTTAAACACATATAGCTCATTTTCTAGATCAAACACTAGGTTTACAAGCCCACAAACATGTCATATGCTACCACTAGACCAAATTAAGCATAGAAGCAATAGTGGTACCATACAAACATCAAAATTATTTGATTTTTATGAATGATCCTATTAAATGTGAAAGATGACTTAATGCACTAAATACGTCCTTAGCAAGGAATGTATGCCATGCCAATCAACTTTTACCTTGGATTGCTTGAATGAGAGACAAGTCATGTAAGTGGGTAGTGCATCAACACATATTTGAGAAATCCAATATGTTCAACTCATTCCTTAGCTTGCAAAACCTTTTCTCATCTAATGGCTTGGTGAATATATCGGCAAGTTGATCTTCGGTGCCTACATTCTCAATGCAAATGT